>NC_045429.1:233751329-234379996 GCF_902635505.1 Sarcophilus harrisii | reverse complement strand
TGAATTACCATCAAAAATAGGACCTGGAAATCCACTATGAGAGTTGACATGCAAGATATAAATCTTATGTGGATGCTCAAATGCTCTTGAAGTTCCTTAAAGAGCTGATATATATATATATTCGAAGCTACAAATTTTATTTGGGCTGTGGCAATTCTTTGGACCACATCTGCTGAATAAACTGAATCAGATATTATATCTACATCTCCTGGATAAAAAGTTAAGAGCTACCATGATTGCATACAATTCATTTTGCTGAGTGGACTGAAAAGGAGTTCTGACTACTCTCTTTATAGTTAAGTCACGAGAGTATACAGCACAAATGTTATGTTAGGATGTATCTGTAAAGATAGTTAGTCCTTTAAGAGGATCTTTAGAAACCTTTTCTTCAAGAAGCCATTGCCAATTATGTAATAGTCTGATTATCTTTAATGGAGACCCATGGGTAAGATTATGTGGCCCATAAATTTGCCACTCTGGGATGGTTTCACAGCATACATTAATTTGTGCATTAGTATAAATAAGGTGTACATCTTGCCAGGTCTTATCTCAGATGGTTGTACTGCTCACTTAATGGCATTTAATAAAATTCTAGCCACAAGCACTGGGTAAGGAGTAGGGCTTTGTTCTGGTTGTGCTGGGATGTTCACCTTCACTATCACACTGTCTCCTTGATGAAGGACTGCTGTGGATGCCTCTTTTGTAGCAAAAACTGATATTTCCAAGAGTTTTTGAGTGACTCTTAAGCCAATTCAACTTCTCTCAAAGCCTCTTGAGCTTCTTTTGTACGCTGGCGTGGTGAGTTTAAAGCACACTGTCCCCTTAAAATGTCATACAATGGTTGCAATTGATAGGTTGTCAAGCCTAACACTGGACGCATCCATTGGATATCTCCTATCAATTTCTGGAAGTCATTTAAGGTGTTTAGCTTCTCCGTTCTTAAAGAAAGTTTTTGTACTATAAGCATCGTAGGATATACTTCATATCCTAAATATTGAAAAGGAACATGTCTTTGAATTTTTTCTGGAGCTATGTTCAATTTGTAGTACCTTAGTGTTTCCATGGTCTTTTGTAGACAGGCTTCTAACATTTGTTCCTCAGGTGCACATCCCAATATATCATCGATGTAATGTAATAACATAACTTTTGGAAATGCTTTTCTTACTGAGTTAGAGCAGCAGTAACATACATTTGACACATAGTAGGGCTCTTTTTCATTCCCTGTGTCAAAACTGTCCATTCATATATTTTATAAGGCTCAGCTAAGTTAATGCTGGGCACTGAAAAGGCAAATCTTTTCATATCCTCCTTATCTAGAAGGATAGAATAGAAACAATCCTTAATGTCTATAACCCAAAGAGGCCATTCTCTAGGCAATTGAGTAAGAGATGGAAATCCAGGCTGAAGAGTTGACATAGTTTCCATCTGTTCATTTACTTTTCTTAAATCAGTCAACATCCTCCATTTTCCAGATTTCTTTCTTACAACAAACACAGAGGAATTCTAGGGACTTAGAGAAAGTTGTAAGTGTCCTTGGTCAAGTTCTGATGGATCAGGCCATCCTCAGCAACGAGACCAAATCATTTCTAATGGAGCAGTAATGAACTGAACTAGCTATGCCCAGAAAAAGAACTCTGGGAGATGACTAAAAACCATTACATTGAATTCCCAATCCCTATATTTATGCACACCTGCATTTTTGATTTCCTTCACAAGCTAATTGTACAATAATTCAGAGTCTGATTCTTTTTGTACAGCAAAATAATGTTTTGGTCATGTATACTTATTGTGTATCTAAGTTATATTTTAATATATTTAACATCTACTGGTCATCCTGCCATTTAGGGGAGGGGTGGGGGGGGTAAGAGGTGAAAAATTGGAACAAGAGGTTTGGCAATTGTTAATGCTGTAAAGTTACCCATGTATATATCCTGTAAATAAAAGGCTATTAAATTTAAAAAAAAAAAGTGTCCTTGGTCAAGTTGCTCCTGGACTATTTCTAATAAGACCTGAATTTTATTGCTATCTAAGGGCCACTATTCTATCCACACTGGTGTATCAGTTTTCTAGTGGATAGGAACAGGTGAAACTGTTGGCAGGCCTTCAAAAGCAGCCCTGCCTAAAAAACTGAAGTGCTCATTTGTAATCCTAATTGTTGTAAAATGTCTCTTCCCCACAGATTGATGGGGATTTTTTCAACTATAAAAGGAGTAAAAACTCCTGTTTCACCTTCAAATATCTATCTCAAAGGGGTAGCACTAACTTCAGCGGCTATTGATCCTCCTACACCAGACATATAGGTGTCTGCCTTAATCTTTGGCCAGTGACTGGGCCAGTTAGCACCTCTAATGACTGTACAATCTGCACCTGTGTCTACCAATCCTTCTAATAGTATGCCATTTATATAGATAGTGAGCATAGGACAGTCAGCTGTAACTGCTGCTGTCCAGAATATTCCTGGATTTTGTTGCTTGGAGTCAGAATCTGGGCAACTATCACCAGATTGCTTATTAGGAGTCTGTATCAGTAAACCTGATGCTATTACTTCTCCTAGTTGATAAGTCACATGTTATCTACCTGTATTAATGACTGGGATATTATCTACACATTCCCCAGTTTCCCACATCAATGTATGTATGGACACTGTTTTGTAAGCACTCTCAAGAGGTGAAATTGTCAAGCCTCCTGTTCCTGGATGCAAGGGATCTATAGACTGGAGAGGAACAAATTTCACCTCTCCAGGGGATATCTCAGTAGTCCCAGCTGCATACAACTCTATTCTCCCCAATTGTAATCCCTTTCTCCCATTAGGTTGCTTCTTGGCTGAATGATCATGTCTGAGTACTGAACTTCTAAAGACTCTCTGCGTGTAATATTGGCTGCTATCATGCCCCAAGTGTTTTTTGCCTGGGGCCCTGGAGTTGGGTCCCACATCCTGTTTCCCTGAATCAATCTACATTCTGACGCCCAACGGAAGCCTCTGTTGCATTTTGGACATGGGGTTTTGGGTCTTGTTCTCCAACCCTGATTTCTCACTGTGTTTATACCAATATTGAGCTTTCAAATGCCCCTCTTTACCACATTGAAAGCATTGATGAGTCTTTCTGGAAGTTCCTTGCCAAAAGGGACTCTGTTTTCCCATGTTCAGATCTTGAGAATTCTGCATCATAGCTTGGGTATAAAAGGTATTTGTGCCCACTTTGGCACAGCGTCTTATGATCTCATCTAAGGGAGAATCCTTGTGTAGTCCTAGTATAATTCTTCTACAAATCTCATTAGCATTTTCTTTAGCAAATTGTCTTATCATACATAATTTCTGTTGCTACATTTTCACCAATAGTTCATATGACAGCTGTTTGCAGACATCCCACAACATCAGCAAAGGGTTCTTTTTGGACCTTGCTCTATTTTCATGAAGGCTTCCCCTCTATCTTGTGTTCCTGGGAAGGTGCCCCATGCTTTTATAGCAGCAGCAGCAATTTGCTCATATGATGCTACAGGATAATTAATCTGCAATAAAGTGTCTGCATAATGACCTATACTTGTTATTTGGTCAGAGGTGACTGGTATATTAACTTCAGGTTGCCTATTTCATTGGACTTGTATTCTACAGAGTTCACTATACTCAGAAAGTCGCAAGTTTTGTCCAGGTTCTAAACTTGTCCTTTCTATAGATTTCCAATAATTAGGGGTTAAAACTTCAAAAGCCAAATTCTCTAATAACATCTCAACATAAGATGTAGACCTATAAAGAGTGCAAGCTTTTTTCAGATCTTTGATAATTTCTAGATTAAAAGGAGTGTATCTTCTTTTTTCTTGACCTGAAGAGTTAAACTCTTCAATCACAGGATATGTTTCTATTCTTAAACAGATGTATCCTGCCCTTCCTCTTTGTCTTTAATTAGCACCCTTTGCAATTGTGTCATAGGGGGTGGGTGGAGTTTCTATATTGTCGGTGGTGATGATGTCACTGCTTTTCCCACTCCTCATCTTCCCTCCAGCCATGAAGGCAAAAATGAGGGGAGAGAAGATGGGAAATGCCCTAAGGGAGCCTGCTCCAGTGAAGGTGGAGGTGAAACTGACCCACCATGGTATTTGACTTGGTCTAATTGGCCATGCCCTCCAGCTGTATTGTCAGTCCCATCCTCCTCTTCCTCTTTCTCCTCACACTTTCTTGTCTGGTTGTGCTTATTGGCATGGTACTCAAGATCCCACTCTCCATACCTTTCAGCATCTTTGTTTGTACCCTCTCTCCTACTCTTTTTTCTTTTTCCTTATTCTAAAATTTATGTGATTCCTTAAAGCCAATTGTACTATATTGTATATATAGAATGCTTCCTCAGGAATTGAATCAGGACCATTATTTTTGTAATATTCAAATAGTTGTTCTCCTACTAGATTCCAGTTATCTGATTCTAATCTTTCTTCCTTAGAGAACCAAGGGTATGTGTACTCTAATGTTTCTAAAAGTCCAAGGATCTGATCCTGAGTTATCAACATACCTTGGTTTTTTTTATTAATCTAACTATGCTTTCTTATTTTTATTATAATAACTTTTTATTGACAGAACCCATGCCAGGATAATTTTTTTATAACATTATCCCTTGCACTCACTTCTGTTCCGATTTTTCCCTGCCACCCTCCACCCCCTCCCCTAGATGGCAAGCAGTCTAACTATGCTTTCTTAACATTTCCCTTGGGGTGGAGGAAGCTCTTTTCTTGGTATTTGTCCCATTTCATTAAAAAAAAATAGAAGTAACTAGTTTAGCCTTTACCAAAGTTTCCTGTTTGTCTATCTTTATACTCACCTTATTTTCAGGTCACAGGGATTTCTCCACTAACCTTATGATCATGTCAGTTGAACTGCTGAGTGTAGGTTCTTAGTCCATGTTGGGTGCCAGAATGTCTGGGCTAACTCTGGAGGACCTCAGGATCAGCCAGAGTCCTTGGTCTTTAAATGGAGAAGTGAAGGAGGGAAGAGAGTCACCATGTGATTGATCAAAGATGGAGTCTGGACTCTGGAGCCTGGAGGCTAAAGTTTTCTCTGTCTGAGAGTGCTGTGGCAGAGAAAGATCTGTGTCCCTCCCTCAGCCCTTAAAACCTTTAGTGTGATTACTTCATTACATCACTTTGAGCACACGCAGCCACAAGCACCATGCTGTGATTCAAGTACACCTTTTCAGAGTTGTGGCCTGCTACAATAGATGAGTACTAAATATTTAAACCAAATGTCATTTCAACTTAATTTGCTAGAAAAGAAAAACTGAACAATTAGTACTTTTTTTTGACTGACTGAAAATAATCATGCAAATAGCTAATAAAAAATAGCCAGCATTTATATAGCACTTATAGGTCTGCAAAACATTTTGCATATATTTTTCCATTTAGTCATCATAACTGTATGAGGTAGATACTGTTATCATCCACATTTTGTAATTGAGGAAATTGAGGCTGAGATATATGGAATGAGTTGTCTGGGATCATATAGCAAAGTATGTGTCTGAGGTGGGCTTTGTACTTACATCTTCCTGTCTTCAAGTGCACTACTCCATATACTTCATACCTTGCTCTTCCTATCCAGTGATTTGAAGAACAAATGTGAGGGGGTGGGGGGGAGTAGCACAGGATCATTCTTAAATACATCTTTTAAAAATAAGATATAAATAGACATGAGCAAAGAGAAGGAATTGGCAAGCTTCAGAGAAAAATATTGACTTATTTCAACTTCAGGTACTTCATATCTCAAGAAGTATATTAGCAGAACCCAAAATAGAAAATCCTCTACTTAGCATTCAAAACTCTTCAGAATATAACCATATACTGCCTCCCAGCTTTCCAGTCTTCGGATGACTTACTCCTCAGCATGTATACTTCATGATCCTGGTCTTCATACTGTTCATCCAAGAAGACACACCATTACTTAATTCCTGGAATTTTCTCTGGTTTTTCCCCATGCCCCATTTTCTATTTGTATCTTCATCTCCTGGTTTTCCTGGCTTCAAGTCCTGATTAACCCAAGCCTTTCCAAATCCTCTTAATTTAAGTGCTTTCTTTTATATATACATGTGTATATGTATATATGTGTGTTATGTATACATATATACACACAAACATATATGTATTTACAATTATATAAAATATATATGTATATAATTGTATTTATATATACTCACACATATATTGTATTTATAATAAATGTTTACTAATTGATTGAATGATACAAAGTTCAAATTTTCCTATCAAAACTAAATAGTGGACAGGCCATATTTATTGAATAATAAGGAAGAATTTATCAAAAATAGAAAATCTGTTCAATTCACTGAATGACTAAGCTACTCAAGGTGGCCTAAAGAAGAATAGGCCCAGGGAGTGAATTTCTATTTATGTGAAACCTGGAATATGACAGTTTCCAATAGGTTTGCAAATGTTATCAAAGAAAATAATTGCAAAGAATTTACCACAGTGTCTGGTGCATAATGAATGTTTATTCCAGGTTATTAAACACTTATAGAAAAGTTTTCTTTCAAAAATAGGCCTGGAAATCTGATTCAGATTAGATACACTTCCAAGGCTGATCTTGAGCCTGTTTGATTTTCTTAAAGTTCTTAGGGGATTTGGGACTCAATTTGATTTGCTAGCCCAATGATAATTAATGGAAGAGAGACTTCTAGATTCACATTGACCTGGACCTAAATCCATAAAGAATACAATAAATTGAACTGGTTTTGAAAGTTCCCAAGTCAAGTGATTTTATTCTCTGATTCAACAAATATGCATTGACTATCTAAGGCTCTATGTCTGACATAGGGTGGGGATTATAGAGGAATTTAGACACTCAAATGATTGCCTAGGCATGTCTCCTCAATCAAGAATTTTTGTGAATGATATTTTGAAATCTAGAATAGAACTTTATGTCCATTCCTATTAAATTTCATGTGACTTGATTCATTCCATAATTTAAGCCTTAGATCATTTGTATACATATTTCTTTTATTCAAATAACAGCTGGCCCTCCCAATTTTACACCATATAACAGCTGGCCCTCTCAATTTCATACCATATAAAAATTTATTAAGTATGCCATTAATTCATCATCTAAATTATTGATAATAGTGTCCAAGATAGTAGGCTATAGTGATTCAATAAATGAATGAAAAGACACATTAAGATTTTATCCTGAGTCAAGCACTGAGCAAGACAGCCCCTGTACTCAGCACATTTTAAAAAGTTGAGCTTTAGACTTGATGGTATAGAAGAGAGTGATATCATGAATCATGTAGTATATCATCATGTAAGATGACAGTGCTAAGGGATCTCAAAGGCATATTCACAATGCAAGTTGTTAGGATCAAGGGAATTTGGAACATAGTGGCAAGGCAAATCACAAAGCCAGGAGTCATCTACCTTATTAAAAGGATATTTCCCTGCTACTTCAAGTAGTGTAAGCAGCTATGTATACCCTAAAAGAAAGAGTTCTAATGAGAACTCACATATAACCTCTGAGAATGAGGTTGTAGAATGGAGTAAAAAGGTACAAAGAAGTCTCTTTGTTCCCTATCACAGTGGTGAAGATGAAGACACTCAATTTCTATTCAGCAAAAGAAAGCAGAATTTTCTGGAAAGATTAGAAAAGAGTACTCCCTATGACATCTATTCCTCTAGACCTTCTCAGGCCAGAGTGCATTCTGAGCAGCCTAGAATAAGATAGAAGAGCAGGAGAAGGAAAAGACTCCCCAATGGTAGACAATACAGTAGTAAAAAAAGTTAAATAAAATAATGTGACTCATTATAAACATGGTATATTTAAATTAGCCGATATTTATATAGTATACAAATGTTATATAGCTTTATCACTCAACACAGAAATTTACACAACATTGTGTAGTTATAGCTCATATCCATGCTATCACAATTCCATAAAAAAGTATCAAAGTGCATGAGATAATTAAGAAATTGAAATATAGGAAAATGATGGGGGCTTTAAGAACTCTTTATATTTTCAAATATTCCTCCCCAACTACAAATAATTTTATATTTTTAGAATAAAATGTTTCTTTGGCAACCATTTTTCACATATTAGTGTAATCACACCCAGAATACTGTGAAAGCAACTGATATGGTTCATTTTACAGATGAGGCAACTGAGACAAACACAGCTAAGTGACTTGTCCATCACAAAATTAATACATATCTGAGGTCATATTTGAATTCCAATCTTCCTGACTCCAGGCTCAATATTATATGCACTGGGCCACCCATATTATTAGATGGTCACCCTTATTAGAAACTTACTATATTCCACTTTTGCCTCATTTTGATCCTTACAACACTCTTGGGAAGGTATCTGTATTTTACAATTGAGGAACCTGCAGAGGAAAGGAGTTAAGTGATTTGCTCAAAATAAAATGAAGTAAAGTAAAATAGCTATTATGGATTAGAGGCAAGATTTGAATCTGTCTTTTTTAATCCTGAGTTTATGTTCTATTTACCTTACCAAGACACCTCTCATCTGCTAGGGGTGAAATAAAATGTAAGTTTATAGCCAAAAGAGATCTTTTAAGGTCTTTATCACATTGTCTAGTACTTAATTTTACAGAGAAAGAAACTGAGATTAGATAGTGAAACATTTATTATAAATAATAATGGTAGAACAGGGACTTGAAGACTAACCTATCATACCAAAGCCAATATTCTTTTCATCACACCAAATATCCTTTCATGCTTCCCCCAACAGTAGAATATAAGGTCATTGAGAAATATGGTTCTATGCCATATTTATTTGTATCTCCAATCCTTAGTATAATTCACATACAAAATACATACTTAGTAAGTGCTATTGGATTAAAGTTATTAAACATAACCGACCAAATATGGTTCAAAATACAAATAAATGAAAAAATCTCTCAATCATAATATTTAGGGTCATATAATCATAAATTTAAAATTAAAAGGAACTCTGGTGATGAGGTAGGCTGATCCCTTTTTAATAGATGGAGAAACAGCCTGAGAGAGATTAAAGGATCATTTATACGTGCCAAGATTGGCAACTGGCAAACATTATATGCTTGTTTATTGATCAAAAATACCAAAAACAGGGCTCTCTTTAATATATTTTAGCACCAATTATCTAATTATCCATTTTGGTCTTTCAGGGGGAAAGAGCTTTTCTGCATCCAATTACTTGCCTTGTTTAGACTCAAACAAATGAAAAAGAGAACACCTGAATGCAATATGAATGTTTCAACCTGGCATCTCTACACCAGCATATAAAGAGTTTTTCCAAATGAGTCTGGAAGGGCCTACAGAGGTTGAAATTGGCTTTCAATCCATACCAAATTAAAATATTTATATCCCTTTTCTTTAAACTGAGAAAATTCCCAACTTTCATGATTATCATCTAATGGATAATTTTGGTTTAGTTAATAATTTCAATTTGCTTTCCATGTATGACTTGGGGGGGGGGGGGACATTAATTCACTTCACTGGTGTTCAACATTCATAACAATTCATGTCTCATAATGTTTTCTTTTACAAAAGAATTCATAGTCTCTGCATTTTTTTTCTGTATAAAATCTGGATTTACTTCATCTCTCCATCTCCATAGGTGTCATTTCCTCTCTTCTCCCAATACAGCATTATGGAAAAAAAGAGGAGGAAGGGGAAGCCCTGATGCAGTAGTTACAATCTTAACCTCAGCAATGTCTGCAAAGGGAGAGGGACATTTTTCTCCTGACTAGATACTTATTCATGGCTCAGCTTTGTCCAGATAGAAGCCTAAATACTTCTTCTTTCTTCCCCACCTTATAGGTACCACAGTGTCTGAGAATGTGACAGAGGAATCCTTCAGTGTCTGGGAATGTGACAGGGAACATGTTATACTTATTTTTAAAGCTCCAAAATTCTTGTACTATCTGAAGCCTGGAAACCACACTTGAATTATTTCATTGTTGGACCTTACCTAATATCTAGTTATTCCTACCATAATTCTACATACTTACAATGGCCTGCTTTCATTTTCTTCCTTCTCCATACCACAATCATTCCCATGGTAAGTTTCTCTGGTTGTTCCATAATTATGGTGCCAGAAATTGGTGACTAAATGATAACCCTAGTGGATGGAGAAAATTCATACACCTCCCTATATGTCAAACTTAATTCTAATCAAAGCATGAAATACACTCTATATTTTTGTCCATCAACATCCAATTATTGCCAAGAGGTAACTTCAGAACTGGGTCTAACAGAAGCCAGCAGGATCAGATATCTGGCAAGGGAGAGAGAAACAACCCAGGATGACAAAACTGGATGTATACTTTCTCCTGTTACAAATATAATTTTCCTCTGAATATATTTTTTTATGGAAAGTTGGGCATGTGACTTTTTTTGTAGAGAAATACAAACTTTATGCAAAGCAACTGGTAATCCCACTATATTATAGGTTATTGTATAACAAAAGCATGGCAATATTAAAATTGTAAATTCAAAAGATAAATTAATAACTCTAGATATTTATCTCTAATCATTTCCTATGGTGAAATAATATTCCACTAAATTAACATATAATCATTTATTTAGCCATCCCCCAATGGATGGTTGCCCCTTTGTTTCTAGCTTTTTTGCCACAACAAAAAGAAATATTTTGTCATGTGGATTCTTTTGCTTTTTGCAATATATCCCTACTGATGGTTATAATTGGATTAAAAGATAGGTACAATTTAATGTATTTTTGAGTCTGCTTCCAAATTGCCACCCAGAATTATTGGAGCAATTCACAGCTTTACTAAAGTCAACAGTGGGCCTTTTTCCTTCAGTTCCTCCAATAATTTTGATTTTCATTTTTTAAAACTTTTTCCAGTCTGATTTGTTTTAGGTATGATACCCTCAGAATTGATCTAATGGGTATTTCTATAATTAGCTATTTAAAGCATATTTTTATTTGACTTTCAGATTTCTTCCCTTAAAATTGCCTATTCATATCCTTTGACAATTTAATAATGAATGTCTCTAGTTTTTAATGTATTCAAATCAGGTTCTCATCTAGCATAATTATCAAAATATTTTACAGAGAAATTTATTGCAAAGATGCTTTTCCATTTCACTGTTGTTTTCCTTCTAATTTTCCCCAATGACTTTTTGCAAAAATTGTTTGATTTTATGTAATAAAACTTTTCTCTTTTATTCTCTGTGATCTTCTCAATTCATAGTTTCAAAAGACATTTCCTTCCTTGCTCCTCTTGTTTATTTTGTTTGACTTTCAATGTTTTCCCTGCTGTTTTATTTTGACTTTATGTTTTAAGATCTTTGAATTTTATTCTGCCTGAAATCTTTGGTAATTTTGAGCTTTTTTCTCTTATTTTCCCATATTTCTCACTTTCTAACTCTCTCCCCTCTGCTAGTGGCTGGATACATCCCCACATGGGACAATTCACAGTTCACTAGTCTGGGTTTCCTCCAAATGACTTTTGTAGAGACATAACAGACTCCAGATTGATGCTGAGTTCATTTCCTTGGACTTGGTGAAGAGCTTCAATCTCCTTTACATGGAGTTCTATCCTACTCCTTATTATTCCTTAGTTTTCTGGGCCAGCAGTGCAGAATGCTGCCCTGCTGCTACTATCAATCATTTAGATTTTGAAGTTCTGAGGCTCTGGAAGGAAAGGAATGGTTGAGAGGAGGAGATGAAAACTCTTTTAAGCTTAGATATATTTCCTACTCATTTATTTTTATTTTCCCTTCCTTCTCCAGCTATTTTTTGCAGCACAAAATGCTGCAAAGGAGCCCTCTATTAAGTCCTCAGTAAATTTTTCCTGTTTGGAGCTTGAGTTTCTGAAGTTTGGCAGAGGAGGGGGGAGGGGTCAGATCTCCATAGGACTAGAAAGAGCTATTCCCAGAATATGGGAATGCATTTTGTTGCAAATTTATGGATTAATTCAGTCTTCCTATTAGTAGTGTAGTAAGTGGTTGAGGACAGGATGCTGACTGAGCTCAATTTCTCAAATTAGGTAATAGTTCATGGAGTATTTTTAACCTCCTTTTGAATTCCTAGTGTCCTAAAGTATGGAAAGGATTGAATTTACTTTGAAGCATGATGAGATTTCCTCCCTTCAACAGCTCAATTTTCTAGGACTTCTCATGGAGCCAGAAATTTAACCTGTTCAGTAAATATTCTGTAGCCAAGGGGAATAGCATATGGACATCACAAGAAAAGACATCAATATACACCTTTATGGAAGTGTGAATTGCCTTAGACATGTGTATTCCCTACATATGTAATTGTCTACTAGAATACTATGTGTGGACTCTCTTCTCATTGACATTGAATGTATAAATGAGGGAAAAAAGACCTTAGATTTATAGAGGGAATATTTTGTATTAGAGCTCATGCTATATCATTTGGTAAATATCTTTGTTTTGTGTCAATTATTTAGACTGGCCAGATCAAAACAATGGTGGGTCTTTATGAGCTATAGTTTCAAGATTATAAAACCAGAGAGAAACTCAAACCTGGAAAATTCAGCCCCTGAGGGATCCAATTGGCAAACAAAAGTTTGGGAGTTAGTGTTCAGGGGAACTATATCTACAAATTATATGATTATATATATATATACATATATATATGTATATATGTATTATAGAGAGAACATTTACATATATATATCTATAAATGTAGCCAAAGTAGAAACAAAGTAGAATGAATTGCAATAGCTCTAAGAAACCCCAAGTTCTATATCTCCTGAAAAATCACTTAACAAAACTTAAATGTATTTAGGAAGATAGCAGATTAGCAGAATGCATAATTTCTATCATCTCAGATTTTTAAAAGGTTGGCACTAAAGAATCTTGTTGGCTTTTGATAGATACATTACTATATAAATTTTTAAAGAAATTTTAAAAAACCTTCAAAAAAGTTACAGAAGTCCCTTTCCATCTTAATTACCTTATTTAGTCATTAAATAGTAAATGTTTTATTTAGCATATGATTAATCATTTTTCAAGGTTTATAAAATACTTGAGAGGAAACGGACCTTCTGGTTGGAAAATTCTTCTCAAAGGAATTCTAGATATCATAAAGAACAAACTGAGCCAGATTTTTAAAAACTCACTTAGCATCATCATGTATAACACATGGACTGAAACTGAGATGATGATTCTGTTTGTAGATCATCTTTATCAGAGAGAGAAAAAAGCAGTTGTAGTAAAGCAGGGTCCCAGTGTAAAAGAAATCACATACATATCTCCCTCAAAGAAGTACTTGAATCTGGCTTCACTCTGAAGTCAAAGAAACAGAGTCAAATCATGAAAGCATTTTTGTGTCGTTGCGGAGCTTATCTCCCGCAGTGTTCTGACTGTAAGATTCAGGCACTTTCTGTCTGATATGTTTTTTTTCCTTTCTGTCCTATTCCTCAGTAACAAAGTTTCTGAGCTAGCCTAATATGGTTTCAGAAGTTATTATTTTTCTTCACATATCTCTAAACTGGAGAAATTTTTCTCAAACATTTATTTATTGAAACTGAGAATTTATGAAGTCCTATAATGTATGGAAATTTAATTTAATCAGACTACTTGTCTGTTTATAACCAACTTTCTAGGAGCATTTTTTTATGTAGTTTCATTGATCTAAAATAGATAAGTGGAAATAGACTAGCAGAAAAGTGGACATGCATAGTTTTCTTGTATTCCTTGTATATGAATATATCTGTGTGACATTTATTATTCAAGTGTTCTACTTAGTTTAATATGAGGATGACTGAATCTTTTTCTTGATATCTTAGATCTGATTACTTGTACAATAATATATAAAGAAATGAAAAATGAAGAATATCAAAGAAAAGGGGAAAGAAGAGGATGTCCAACATACCTAAAGATCTCACAATCAAAAGCCTCTCTTCTCTTTTATATGACAAAATAGGAATCCTCTGTCCCATTCCTGGACTATAACTCAGAAATTGCTGTTTTGTTGTTTTTTTCTCTCTTTTTTTCCATTGGCCAGAGAAATAAAAGAGACTTCAGAGTAATGGTTTAGTTTTTCCATTTAAAAATTCTTTAGAGAGAGATACCACTACACACCTCTCATATTGGCTAAGATAACAGGAAAAGATAATGACAAATTTGGAGGGGATGTGGGAAAACTGGGACACTGATACATTGTTAGTGGAACTGTGAATGTATCCAAGCATTTTAGAGAGCAATTTGGAACTATGCTCAAAAAATTATCAAACTGTGCATATCCTTTGACCCAGCAGTGTTACTACTGGGTTTATATCCCAAAGAGACTTTAAACGAGGGAAAGGGACCCATATGTGAAAAAAATGTTTGTGGCAGTCCTTTTCATAGTGACTAAAAATTGGAAACTGAATGGATCCCCATCAATTGGAGAATGGATGAATAAATTGTGGTATATGAATGTTTCAGAACTTTATTGTTCTGTAAGAAATAACCAACAAGATGATTTCAGAGAGGCCTGGAGAGACATGAAATGATGCTAAATGAAATGAGTAGAACCAGAAGATCATTATACATGGCAAGAAGAAGATTATGCAATGATCAACTCTGATGGATGTGGCTGTCTTCAACAATGAGATGATTCAAAGCAGTTCCAACTGTTCTGTAAAGAAGAAAATCAGCTACACCTAGAGAAAGAACTATGGGAAATGAGTGTGGACCACAACATAGCATTTTCACTCTTTCTGTTATTGTTAGCTTGCATTTTTGTTTTTCTTCTCAGGTTTTTCTTTCTTTCTAGAGCCGATTTTTCTTGTGCAGCAACATAACTATAAATATGTATACATATATTGGATTTAACATATACTTTAACACATTTAACATGTATTGGACTATCTGCCATGTAGGAGAGGGGGTGGGGAGAAAGAGGGGAAAAGTTGGAACAGAAGGTTTTGCAAGGGTGAATGTTGCAAAATTACCCATACATATGTTTTGTAAATAAAAAGTATAATAATAAAATAAAAAAAATCTTTAGATCTTAGTTATCATTTATTTCAAAATAATTCAAAATCTAGAATCCTTCTAAGAAGAAACCAATGGCTGGAGACTATATCATTTGACAAGAGGTTAGGTAAATTAAATAGACAGGACCTCAAATAAAACCCTCCCTCCTTATATGAATCCAAGTAACTACTTAGGTATACTTATACTTATGTTTCTTACACTTTGGGGAATAACAACATATACCAGCCTGTGCCAAAAATAGCTTTAGAAAAAGACTAAGGAAGTGAATTTCCTGCATGAGAACAAAATCAAAAATCTTAACCAGCTTATTAATAATATTTCTTTTTTTTTTGTTAAGGCAATTAGGGTTAAGTGACTTGCCTAGGGTCACACAGCTAGGAAATGTTAAGTGTCTGAGGCCAGATTTGAATTCAAGTCCTCTTAACTTCAGGGCTGGTCTTCTATCCACTGCACCACCTTGCTGCACCTATTAATAATATTTCAAGACTCATCCCAACCAGAGTATTACATAATATGTGAAAGATCAGCAGTTGCTAAATGAACTTTCACATGATTTGTCAACATATAAACTATCTCAAATGTTTTTACAGAGTCAATTGAGAATGCCTAAATTGCTGCTCTGTGAAATTACATGTTTAGGATCCCCTAAAATTATTTTTAAATGTTACTTTTGGAAATAGTGCTCAAATTGCAATTATTTGCCTTTTTAGTTTTTAATGAAGTTCTCTTGAATAGAACTTTAGCCTTTTTAAAACCTCACCCTTTTTATGCTCTTCTCACAGCAATTGCTCCGCAGATTTCTTGCCAGATGTCTGACTACTTTTACCAGAGACAATGCCCTGCAGCAACTTCCAATATGGGACCCCATTTTGCTGACTGATAAATGATCATCCAATATAAGCAAAACTCATATATTCTACATTTTACTCTTTCTGCTAACTCCCTTATCAATCACCTTTCTTCCCCATTCATTAATTTATTCATTCATTATGTCCTAAATTTATGACTCCCCCCCCCAAAAAAAAGATAGAATTGGGATAGAGGTGGAAGAAAGGAGAGATTGATATTTATATCAGGAATGTGTGAGAGTTCTGGGACCTCTAGACTCAATATTACATCAGTGAAATATTGGTGCTACATCCACATGCCACTATCACTTTTCATGATGGATTCCTAGACCCAAAATCTGGACATGATTACTATATGTATGTGCTGTTATTCCCTAAAATTTCTCAAACTAGTGGTTTGAGAATATAAAACAGCATTGATGTCATTAAAAACACCTATTGTCTTCTTTTTAAGGCTAGCATAACTGAAGGATTAATGAGTGAATCTAGACCTCAGAAGTGATGTCTTCATTATTGAAATTATACAGTAACTTTTTGTAAAACTATTACCATAATTTTGCAATAGTAATTGTGACAGGGATAGAAATCATAATTTCAAGCAAATCAAATGCAAAAATAGATTTAATTAAAAGAGATATGCAAAAAAAACTATTTCTTATTGAAAAGTACCTTAGACAATAAAGTACCAAGGACAACAAATACAAAAAATAAAATAAAATAAAGTACCCATGTGTATAAAAATGTTTGTAGCAACTCTTTTTATGGTGGCAAGAAATTGGAAATTGAAGGAATACCATCAATTGAGGAGTGGCTAAATAAGTTGTGGTATATGAATGTAATGGAATATTATTGTTCTATAAGAAATAATAAGCAGGTAGGTTTCAGAAAAACCTGGAAAGACTTACATGAATTGATGCTGAGTGACTTGAGCAGAACCAGGAGAACACTGTACATAGTAACAGCAAGAATGTGTAATAATCAACTATGATAAACTCAACTCTTCTCAGCAATAGAGTGGTCCAAAACAATTCCAAAAGACTTGTAATGGGAAATGTCTCCCACATCTGGAGAAAAAACTTCACAGACTGAATACAAATAAAAGAATAGCATTTTCACTTTTTTTCCCTTGTTCATGGTTTTTTCCCTTTTTTCTGATTTTTTTCCTCCTTTTCTTTTTAAATTAGATCTATGTTTGCTTTTGCTTAATCTGTGATCAGGATGATTACCCCTGTTGTTTTTTTCAGTTCAACTGAAGCAAAATAGATGCTGCTCAAGTCTTTTATCTTTACTCTCTCTCTCTCTCTCTCTCTCTCTTTATATATATATATATATATATATATATATATATGTATGTGTGTGTGTATGCATACATATATATGTATGCATATATACACATATATGTATATATACATATATATAATTCTGCTTTAAATGTGTGTTTCTTGTAAACAACATATTGCAGGATTCTAGCTTTTAATCTAGTCTACTATTTGGTTCTGTTTTATGGAAGCAGAAAGCTTCCATTTACATTCACAGTTAAAATTACTAGCCATCTTATTTTCCTCATACTTTTCTCATTCCTTTTCTCCTTTCCCTCCTCACCAGTATTTTTCTTCTGACTACTACCTTCTTCAATTTGCCCTCCCTTTTTTCAACCCCTCTTCCTTTTCTTCCTTTTTTTATCCCTATCGCCTTCTACTTCTATTCTCTCTTCTATTAGCCTTTCCCTTTCTTTTCCTCTTTCCCTTCCTACTTCCTTGTAGAGTAAGACAAGTTGCTATTTAAAATTAAGTACGTGCAAAGCACTGTAGTAAGCATTGGGGATACAAAGAAAGTCAATAGATAATTCTTGCTTTTGAGGAGCTCACAATCTAATGGGGAGACAATATGCAAATAACTAGATACAAACCAGATAAAGTGGAAATGACCAGCAGAGAGAAGGCACATTCTGAGCTTTAGAATTTCTTTCCATATTTTTAAAGGATCATGTCACACTTGTATTTCTCTTTTTATTACCTGGCCTTGCTTTCATTTGCTTATGCATTACATTTTTGAGAGGCAATTTGGGTTAAGTGACTTGGATATGATCACACAGTTAGTGTCTGAGGTCAAATTTGAACTCAGATCTGAGCCAGTGTTCTATCTACTGTGCTATCTATCCATTACCTTTATATTATTTTTAAAAATCTAAATTAGTTGATAAGTTCCTTGCATATCCACATTGGACTCTTCAGAAAACAAACAAAAAACCTCATTTTCTCTCCCTTCTAATTAAAATTATTTCCTTTTCTAACAAGAATTTCATTCTTGAGCATCTCCCATACATCCTGGGTAGCCTTCCTTTGAAGCATTTTTGTTATAACATCCTCCTTATCTTTCCTCAATATTTTGAAATGTGATTTTTCAAGTTCTAGGTTGCTTGAATTTAAAAAAAAAAGGTTAGGCTAAAGAGAAATTAGTTAAAAGTGCAAAAGTAATTTCTGAGTCATTTAGACCTCCTTCTAATTGAAGAAATAACTTCCAGGTCAGGGCACATTGACACATAATAGTAATGCTTCATATATACATTTTTAAAATATAATGTCTACATTATTCCATTTAATCATAATAATCACCAACTTGTTTTATCCCAATTGTACTAGTAAACTAATTAAAATTCAAACATATAAAGTTTTTTTGTTGGGTTTTTTTTTTTTTTGCCTAAAGTCACATGGCCAGTTAGTAGTACTATGGATATTCAAACCCATATATTCTGACTTAAAATCTTCTTTTTCTACTCCAATACACTGACTATCTAAGGGGAAAGTTTCAAGAAAATTTCAAACCACTGAACCATGTATAAGTCAATTACAGGCTCATGTAAAAGCTCATGGAGATAACTTTAGAGAATAATTTTGATAAAAAATTTCATCTGCATGGTAAATATTTATCAAACTATACTTAAAATTTGTAATGGATATGTAATATACATGTTAAAAAATTAAAGAAACATGGAGGCAAATTCATCTCTAAAATCTATGACTAGGAAAAAAATTCACGGTTTGGAATTATACACAAAAATTTAATGAATGAATGATATACATGCTTGGCTTCTATATTATCCCTACCTCTATATCCTAAAGACATTAAAAAAAAAATAAAAAGTTCTAAATGTGCAAAAATATGTATAGTATCTCTTTTTGTGGTAACAAAAAAAAACCACCTGAAAACTAAAGGGATAGCAAAGTTGCAGGATACAAAATAAACCCACATAAGTCATTAGCACTCTTATATATCACTAACAAAATCCAATAATTAGAATTACAAAGAGAAATTCCATTTAAAGTAACTACTGATAGTATAAAATATTTAGGAATCTAGAGGCCAAGGGAAAATCAAAACCTATATGAGCAAAACTACAAAACACTTTCCACACAAATAAAGTCAGATCTAACCAATTGGGAAAATATCAAATGCTCTTGGAAAAAGGTGAGCAAATATAATAAAGATGATGATACTACCTAAACTAATCTATTTATTTAGCATTATACCAATCAGACTCCCAAAAAAGTATTTCAATGACCTAGAAAAAATAACAACAAAATTCATATAGAAAACATAAGGTCAAGAATTTTAAGGGAATTAATGAAAAAAAAAAAAACTCAAATGAAGGTGGTCTAGCTATACCAGATCTAAAATTTTATTATAAAGCAGCAGTACCAAAACCATTTGGTATTGGCTAAGAAATAGACTAGTTGATCACTGGAATAGGTTAGGTTCAAAGGACAAAACAGTCAATAACTTTAATAATCTAGTGTTTGACAAACCCAAAGACCCCAGCTTTTGGGATAAGAACTCACTGTTTGACAAAAATTGCTGGGAAAATTGGAAATTAGTATGGCAGAAACTAGGCACTGACCCACACTTAGATAAGGTCACAATGGGTTCATGACCTAGGATAAAGAATGAAATTATAAATAAATTAGAAGAACATAGGATAGTTTACCTCTCAGACCTGTGGAAGAGGAAGGAATTTATGACCAAAGAAGAACTAGAGATCATTATTGATCACAAAATAGAAAAATTTGATTATATCAAATTGAAAACCTTTTGTACAAACAAAACTAATGCAGACAAGATCAGAAGGGAAGCAATAAACTGGGAAAACATTTTACAGTCAAAGGTCCTGATAAAGGCCTCATTTCCAAAATATATAGAGAACTGACTCTAATTTATAAGAAATCAAGCCATTCTCCAATTGATAAATGGTCAAAGGATAAGAACAGAAAATGTTCAGACGAAGAAATTAAAGCTACTTCTAGTCATATGAAAAGATGCTCCAAGTCATTATTAATTAATCAGAGAAATGCAAATTAAGACAACTCTGAGATACCACTACACACCTGTCAGATTGGCTAGAATGACAGGGAAAGATAACGTGGAATGTTGGAGGGGATGTGGGGAAATTGGGACACTGATACATTGTTGGTGGAATTGTGAATATATCCAGTCATTCTGGAGAGCAATTTGGAACTATGCTCAAAAAGTTATCAAACTGTGCATACTCTTTGATCCAACAGTGTTACTACTGGGCATATATACCAAAGAGATTTTAAAGGAAGGAAATGGACCTGTATGTCCTAGAATGTTTATGTCAGCCCTGTTTGTAGTGGCCAGAAACTGGAAATTGAGTGGATGCCCATCAATTGGAGAATGGCTAAATAAATTGTGGTATATGAATATTATGGAATATTATTGTTCTATAAGAAATGACCAGCAGGATGATTTCAGAAATGCCTGGAGAGACTTACATGAACTGATGCTGGGTGAAATGAGCAGGACCAGAAGATCTTTATATATGTCAACAACAATACTATATGATGATCAATTCTGATGGATGTGGCCCTCTTCAACAATGAAATGAATCAAATCAGTTCCAATAGAGCAGTAATGAACTGAACCAGCTACAACCAAGGAAAGAACTCTAGGAGATGACTATGAATCACTACAAAGAATTTCCAATCCCCCTATTTTTGTCCACTTTTTTATTTCCTTCACAGGCTAATTGTACACTATTTAAGAATCTGCTTCTTTTTGTACAGCAAAATAACTGTTTGGACATGTACACATATATTGTATTTAACTTATACTTTAACATATTTAACATGTATTGGTCAACCTGCTATCTGGGGGAAGGAGTAGGGGAACGAGGAGAAAAGTTGGAACAAAAGGTCTTGCAATTGTCAATGCTGAAAAATTACCCATGCATATATTTTGTAAATAAAAAGCTATAATAAAAAAATTTTTTAAAAACCAACTAAAGGGATGCTCAACAACTGAAGAACAGTTAACTAAGTAATGGTACATTAATGAGATTAAGTGATATTGTGTTATGAGGAATGAAGAATAGATTAATTCCCAAAAATATGGAAATACATGAAATGATTCAGAGTAAAGTGAAGAGAACCAGACAATTTATATTATGATGTTGGAATTATAAAAATGAACAATGGTGGAGATTTTTAGAAAAATGAGAAATAATGAAATTAGCAGAACCAAGAAAACAATTTATAAAATAATAATGGCTTAAAAGCAAACTTTGAAAGGTATAAGAACTATGATTATTACAATGAGATTACTACAGTAATCATTCATGATTTCAAAGGAAACATGCTATTAACATCCTGACAAGAGAGGTGGCAATGCATTTGGAGAACATTATCAGGGAGAGACATAGACAAAGACAGAGAGAGAGGTAGAAAGTTGGAACAGAAAGAGAAAGAATGAGATAGAGACAGAGAAACAAAGACAAGGATCATAGCTCTTACATTTTCTAAGCTGTTCCTCAAAAGCTCTCTTTTCTTTTCACTTCTCACCTCTACATTTTCTCATGTCATTTATAAAATGAAATTTAACTTTTTAAACTCTAGCTTTGTATTTTATTTCTTTCAGGAATTCTAGTTGTATTTCTGTCCAAGCTATGGTAAGAAACTTTGCTTATAGGTATTTGGGAATTAATGTTTTGTTCTGGGTTTTTTCTTGGATGCCCATGTCATAATCAGAGATTTGTATTCTGAAAATATTTTTCCAGCCTTACTTTTCAAATTGGAACTTTATATTAAAACCAGATTATGTATACTTTGTAGGGGGGAGTGGAAGGAGTGATGTCTTGAATTTATTTGTTCCTGATTTGTGTTTTTTGGAGGAGATTCTACTGCTTTCTCACCATATTAAATTCTATGATCTTCAAAGATTTCAGGAGTGGCTTAGATGAAGGAATTGTAAATTTTCAATGTGTCTGAAGTGATCAAATTAAAGAAAAATCTGATTGTTGCTTTCCTGGTTTAAGCTTTACAAGATCAGGGCCCTGGTTTTGGTCTGGACTAGTTAGTTGTTGTTCTTCATTCTCAAAAAGGACCAAAATGACATCAAATTAGAACCAAATTAGTGTTTCCAGTTATGGCTGATCAGACCAATACAAGCTCAGAATGCTCTGCCACAAGTTTAACAAATAGTCCCTATGAAAATTTGCAGTGGATTCTCTAACTTTTGCACATCTGACATTTCTTCTGAACTAATTCCATTCTGCTTTGCTCATAGAATACAGCACCTTTTCTGATGAGGGCAGGCCATTCTAGGTGGTCCTGTGCCAATGGGTCCCATTTCATATATTTAATTCTAATGTTCTTAAAAGATACCTTGACTATGTCCTTGTGTATATATAGATATAGATATAGATATAGATATAGATATATAGATATATATTTAACCATCATGTGAGCACTTGCCCTGTGTTCTCCATAAAATAATTTTGTTCGTTTTTTTTGCAAGCATACATTTGTCATTTAAACAATGTGGCCAGCCCAATGAAGTTGTGCTCTCTTCAGCAGAGTTTGAATGCTTGGCACTTTAGATCAAGAAAGGACTCCAATGCCTGGTTTCTTATCCTGCCAGGTGATCTTCAGAATCTTCCTAAGACTATTCAAATAGAAATGATTCTGTTTTCTGGCATGGTGCTGGTAGACTGTCCAGGTTTCACAGGCTTACAGCAATGGGGTCAGCATAACAGCTTTGTAGACTCTCACTTTGGTAGTCAGTCTAATATAAAGTATATTGCCAGGATAAGTGAACTACTATACAGCATTCAAAACTTCTCCATATGCTGCAAATGAAGACTTTTTTTGAATACTGTGGTCTGGGTTACACAACTCTAGTCTTACCTTTGTTTGGAACTCCAATAACTGATGTTGACTCTGGCACTTCTTAGCTAGATGGAAAATTCTAATATTCAGAACAACAGAAGTTCAAACTTCACTCACCTGCAATATAAGGACTGAATCCAAAATCACATTCCATAATTGAGTCACACAACTGCACATTTCTGTTCCTGAACATTGCCCATGCAGTAGTGCATAGACTTGGCCCAGACCACTCCTTGCTTATAAAGTCCCAGATCAGGTCTTCTGCTCAGCATACTAAATCTAGAATTTAGTTCAGGGGAGAGTGACTATTCCTGTGATTTAGCTCCTGTTCCTGTTCCTGTTTTCTGCACACCATCAGGTCTACTCATATTAGATCCACTCACCACATACAGTTACATGCTCTATGTCTATGCTGCTAAGGTCTGAATGCTGCTTTCTTGGCTGACTTCCATCTCCAATGTTTGAAGACCTCTGATAAAATAGGATGGAAAAGCGACTCTAGAATTTATTCCTTTTATTTTCTGATGACAACTTGGCCTGGAATTCTTTCTATGTCTTTTTTGGACTAGTTGCAAGGGAAAGCTGAATTGTACTGCTTCCTACTGCTAGATCATTTTTGCTGATCCACAGATTTTCACTGGAGAAAATGATAAGTGAAGAAATTTACTCCCAAATTATATGATATTTTATAGATATTGTGGATAAGTATATTATTTAAATGGTTTTTTTTCTATTTGAATACACATACCCATGTGAAGCCTATTCTTATACAGACTTTTAATAGGCAAGGACAGTTCTTCATACAATCAATTAGATATTTTCATTATATTTTAAAACATTTTATATGAACTGAATATAAGATTTTGAAGGATGGTGGGGCATTGAAGCTAGGGTTGAGGTGAGGAAGAAGGAACGAAGGAGTTCCAATAGAACTACTATACTACTTTGAATTAAAATGCATTTACCCGTTTTTATAAAATAATTCAATAACATGGAACTTTTGATGTAAGTCAGAGGGCACAAATGATTTTTTTAAATTTATTCCACAAGGTACAAAATAACCTGGTTTAGCAAGTTCTTCTCAGAATCCCCATGTGGTGTATTCATGTAGACTGCCAATATAATGTCTTCGGTGTTATAATCCTTTAAAAAAGGAGGAAAACCCACAGATTCCCATGAATGCATTGCTACTGGTGTCACAACATCAAAGGGAAGAGAAGCCAGCTGTTTGAATCAGAATTGAAGACACTGGAGTTTGTTTATAGCAGCACAGATGGCTGAAAAGGAAAACAGCATTCACAAAAAAGGTTTTGCCAGGACAAACAGTGACAGGACATGGTTACACATTACTAATATGGCTTTCATGTCAGAAAAAAGTGTCCTAATTTAAATGCAGAACAATTATATTTGATACTCTGTGCATATCTTGTACACAGGTTACATTTACAGAAAACTGAGCTGCAAAACATCTGGATGAAGCAACAACAACAAAAATGTTCACTTAGCAGGGGCTCAGGACCCTTTATGACATTTTGGAGGCGTCTAAAGAATGACAGAACATTAGAGATGGCTTGCCACAGAATGGAACATCAAGTAGCACAGAAAAGTAATTTTTAAAGTATAATTAATTTTTATAATAAATAGTAAAAGTAGAGAATCCATGAAAACAGTTCCTCTATAGAAACCTAAAATTCACATTGTATATATGGCTCAAGTAAATTCAAAAATGCATTTAAGATCATAATTATTTCTAGTTGAATAGAAATTTTTAAAAAATTATTTTTATCATCTTGCTTTGATTTAAGCTTCATTTATATCAAAGTAAAAATAGTGGATAATGAAGACTACAATTACACAATACTCCTTGTTGTGAGGGAAAACTAATTAACATTATTTGACCTGGTGTGTGATCATTTATTTAATGGAACTAATTCTTATTTTTCTATTTTAAAAAATTATCTATATCTTTTGATATTTTTGTATGATAAAAAAGGCAACTACTTGGTGCAATGGATAGACTGCCGAATCTGGAGTAAAATAGAACTGGGTCTAAATCTGGCCCCAGATACTTACTATGTGACTATGGGCAGTTATCTAATCTCTTTTTGCTTCAGTTTCCTAAACTGCAAAATTGAAACAATAATAGCATTTATCTCCTAGCATCGTTGTGGAGATAAAATGAGCTATTTGTTAAGTGTTTTATGAACCTAATGCACTATACAAACGATATTATATTCATAAAAGTTATGAATTTCAAAATAATATCCATATATTATTTTTCCATTCAATTTATTCACATACTTGTAAATATATTTCATTATTATTTATTATATGTACTCATGTAGAAATATACATGAATATACATGTATATGTTTATTTTCTTCTAAAATACATTGTTTGGAAACTGGATCAAATGACCAGCAAAAAGAAGGTAGTTGCTTTTCTCCAACCACAACATTCCAAAAACCTCAGATAATGGAAGTAAATAATGAATATAACTGATTTTGTAAGATAAGAACATATAACTGTACAAGATTAAAATTACAAATTTATATTAAAAAATAATGCTTAAAGCTTCTACTTGTCATCTCCACTCCCAAACTAATACAATATGGTACCTGCACAGTAAGCACAAACAACTTTGCAATAGGCAGGTTTTTGCTGCATTTTTGCTGCAACAATCATTGCCTATCTTCTCAAGTTGGGGTAGATATTAGTTTTTTCCCAGTCACACAAAGGAAAAGGGATAATTACTGGAGAAAATTAAGAAGGGGGAAGGGGAGCAATATAGGCTGGCAAAGATTCATAGGCTAAAAAGAAAAGAACATAAGGCCTAATGGAAAGAATACTTAAAATCGATTTGGGAACAGTCTTCTTTCCACTGGGTTGACTCAGAGCAAGCACATTTGTGAAGATCGTGTATTTTTAAATCGACAGGAGTCAGGAATTCAGGTTAGGGGAAAATCGTCAGTCTTTATTCTCAGTGAAGAAGGATAGGAGGTAGAAGAGAATCGGCAATAGCAATGTGTGCAGCTGAGTCAAGAAGCTAGCTAGACCAGCGGCCACACAACCAGCAGCTCGGAGTCTTGAACCCAGGCCCAATCTCTCCCAGCTTCTCTTCCTGTCTCCCTCTCTGCCTCCACCCCCCAAAATCGTCATTTCCTATACAACACATCAGGACTTGCACGGAGAGTGGGCAGGGACCATTCTGTATCCAATCATGTATATTAATAGAGTATAGCCCAATTACTATTTAGCCTCACATACTTGGGACCTCAGTGCATCAACTCAAACCTCAGCCCATTACACACATTGGCTGGCTGATTCCTATGTCATCCAATATAATGATGCCAAGAAATCAAGCCACCCATTGTTGGATGTCTATCAAGTAGCCGAAAGGGAAGGAACCAAAAGTGGGAAAGGAAACCAGAGGAAAATGATGGAAAATATGAAAGAAATGCTCATTCAAGAAAAGACAAAACAACAGACATTAGAAAAAAAAAGGATAAATAGTAAAACCTCAAAGAGAAACTGAAGTACATCAAACCATTATCATAATATTAAAGAAAATATGTCAGAAGGAAAAAAAGTGAAAAACAAAAAAAAAATAATAATGATAATAATAACAAAAGCAAATCTCACATTGAGCATATTCAGAAATGTGTGTCCTGTTCTGCATATTAGTTCATAACTTCTCTGTAAGGAGATGAATAGGATTAAAAAAAATTAATCCCCTTGAATCATAGTCAGTCATCATGGCAATTAGTTCTTAAATGTTTCAAAATTGTTTATTTTTTAAATGGCATTATTATTGGACAAACTATTCTACTGGTTCTGCTCCCTTCACTCTGTACCATTCCTTAAAATTCCTTCCAGGTTTCTTTGAAATCTTCTTTTTCATAACTTCTTAATAGCAGAATTATAATCCCTTATATTAATATATCATGTGCTCACTATTTCCTAATTCATTAGTACCCCCTTGGTTTCCAGTCCCTTGCCATTACAAAAATAATTGCTATAAATGAAGAAGGTTTTTTTGTTGTTGTCTACATATACATTTTCTTCTTTCTTTCATCGCTTTAATATAAAGAGCTAATAATGGGTCAAAGGATAGAAATAGCTTAACAAATTTGGGAGCATATTTCTGCATTGCTTTCTAGAATAGCTGGACTGATTCACATTTCTGGCAACAATACACTAGTGTGGCTATTTTCTTCCAGCCTCATCAACATTTCCTATATCCCTTTCTTGTCAGTTTTACCAACCAAATGGTAAGATGAGGAATATTAAAATTTGTTTAGTTTGTAGATCTCAAATTATTAGTGATTTGGAGTATTTGTTTTCATGTGGCTTTAGACAATCTGTATCTTTTCCCTTATGTCATGGCCCAGAACTCTTAAACGAAGGCTGCTTCCAAGACCTCCAGAAAACCAAAAAGAGCACTACATTTTGGCACCTGAACATGGGACTAAGAACCTACATCTGTGACTCAGAAATTAGGGTAAATACAAAAATAGACAAGAAGGAAACTTTGTCAAGGCTAAAGTAGTATTCCAGTTGAAATGGGACAAATGTTTAGAAAAAAACCTTCTTTTCCACTTCAAAGAAAATGTGTAGAAGATCATGGTTAAACTCATTAAAAGCCAAGGTTTGCTTGTAACTTGGGAGTAGATCATTGAACTTTTAGAATGATTACAATACACATCTCCTTGGTTCTTAAAGAGAAAAGAATTAGATCCAGATGAGTGGAAATTAGGAAAGCAACTATATGAATACTATAACGATAATGGTACCAATTCAATTTCTAAAGAAACATTTTCTACATATAACTTAATACAACTGGATTTAAGAAATTATATAAGTATTAGAATAAGGAAAAAGAAGAAAGTGTGGGAGGGGAAAGATATTGACAAACTAGGTGAAAAGGATGAAGAATTAGACAAGAATGGAGTTAAGTACAATTCTGATGAAATTAAGAAGTGTGGTGCTTTACAGTAAGAGCCATTAGGGCATTCCCCATCCCCTGACCTACCCCACTCAATTAACCCTTCATGAGTGGAGGGAGAAGGAGGAGGGGGAGGGGGAGTGACACCATCAGCACCATCCATGCAGGAGGTTTGTCCACCCCCTATGACATGATTACAAAAGGCACTAGTTCAGTGGTCATCAAACTACAGCCCACGGGCCAAATGCAGCAGCTGAGGATGTTTATTTCCCTCACCCAGGGCTATGAAGTTTCTTTATTTAAAGGCCCACAAAACAAAGTTTTGTTTTTACTATAGTCTGACCCTCCAACAGTCTAAGGGACAGTGAACTGGCCCCCTATTTTAAAAGTTTGAGGATCCCTGCACTAGTTAAAGCTAAAAAAAAAAAGAACAGGATATATCTGATTTGATAAATGCATATTCTGTTATTGAAGAGTTTGACTTTTCAGGTCAACAAAGGAGAAGATACACTCCTTTTGATCTAGAAAAAATAAAAGATTAAAAGAAAAACAGTTGAACTCTTTATGGAACTACATCATCTTATGTAATCTTAATCAATCTTATAATATTAGAGAATTTGGCTTTTGAAATTTTAACCCCTAGTAATTGGAAATCTATAACAAGGACATGTTTAGAACCTTGACAAAACTTGTTGTGGCTTTCTGAATATAGTGAACTCTGTAGAATACAAACCCAATGAAATGGGCAAACTGGAGTTACTACACAAATCACCTTTGACCAAATAGCAGGTAAAGGTCAGTATGCAGACACTTCAGCACAGATTAATTACCCCATAGCAGCATATGAGCAAATTGCTGCTGCTGCTATCAAATCATGGGGCTTTCTCCCAGGAAAAGATTGAGGGGAAGCCTTCACAAAAATAGAGCAAGGTCCAAATGAACCTTTTGCTGATTTTGTGGGACATCCACAAACAACTGTCGCAAGAACCATTGGAGAAAATGCAGCTACAGGAATTATAAGACAACTGGCTAAGGAAAATGCTAATGAGGTTTGTAGAAGAATTATTCTTCTACTACACAATGGTGCTCCTTTAGAGAAGATCATAAGATGCTGTGTGGGCACAAATGCCTTTTATATCTAGGCTATGATGCATAACATGGGAAGATGGGGTCCCTCTTGGCAAGAGACTTCCAGAGAGACTCGTCAATGCTTTCAGTGCAGTAAAATAGGACATCTGAAAGCTCAATGTAGGTATACGGATAGAGTGAGAAGACAGGGTGAGAGAAGACCTAAAACCCTATGTATAAAATTCAACAAGGGCTTCCACTGGGCCTCAGAATGTAGATTGACCCAAGGAAATGAGAGAAGGAGCCCAGTTCCAAGACCTCAAACAAAAAACAGGTGGGGCATGATGGCAGCTGTGTTTACACCCAGAGAGTCTTTAGAAGTTCAATATTCTGATATGCAGCCGAGAAGCAATCTGATAGAAGAAAGAGATTAATTGATCAATCAGCTGAAAAGCAATTAGATGGGAGAAAGGGATTACTACTGGGGAGAATACAGGTTTTTTAACCTGACAGAAGGGCAATGCCCAGCATGAGCAGCTCCATTGTAGTCAGGTGATGAGAAAAGATCTAGAAAATGGTAAATAGAAGGGACTAGATAGGTTAACTGCTTGGGAGAAATAGTTTGCTTGTATTTCTACAGATGGAAAAGGAATCAGATGGATGCCAATGATCCTTATTTGCCTTGTCCATGGAAAAATCTCAAAACAAAGGAGAAGACCTAAGAAACATCTGACACTGAAAGAGCATGGCTGATAACAAAACCGTTGAAGAACTTCAAAACCCACAGGAATTATTGGATTCTCTGAGACATAAGATTGATAGAGGACTTCAAAATCTGCAGGAATCATTGGATTCTCTGATACATGATGAGACTATTGCAGGACTTCAAAACTTGCAGGAATTAATGGATTCTGACAGAAAGTAATGGATAATAGATTGGTTTTGGACTATTTTTAGGACTTTTGGAAATGTATAATTCCTCATGTTGATTCATGCTATTTGTTACATCATTACTAGCCTGTGTTATATTGCTATGTGCTTATGTAATAACTCCCATGTTGATGGATTTATGTATACCTGTTTCAACTGAGACCCTTTGGAAACCCACTAATCTGGTTTGATTCCCCATTTCCTTTGGTGTTTTCATCTCTCTTCCTGAGACATCAGGGAGGGCATGATCACTTCCTTTTTGGTGTTTTCACCCCTTTTTTGAGGAATCAGGGAAGGTGTAAATCACCTCCTTTTTGGGGTTCTCACCTCCTTGAGAAGTCAGGGAGGGCATGACCACCTATGATCTAAAACAAAAGAAAGCAGGAGATATTATGGACTTTGTCTAAAACAAAGGCTGCTTCCAAGACCTCCAGAAAGCCAAAAAGAGCATTACACCCTTATTTGGATCTCTCTTTCCAATAGCACATGGAACGGTATTACTCACCAAAAAAAATGCATAGAATAGCAAAGAAAGTACTTATCTTAGAATTAAAAAAACCCTAAGATAGGATTCCATTTCTAACTCTGCCATGTTCCAGCCACTATGCTAACTTCTTTACAAATATTATCTCATTTGATCCTTAGAATAATTCTCAAAGGTAAAATAAATTTTAGAAGAAAACAAACATATACACATATATTCATATATATGGACATAGAATATATAATAACTAAATATATTTAGAAATATATGAACAAATTGAATGTAAATATAATATATGGATATCATTTTGAAATTCATAACTTTTTTCATTTTGAAGTAATGGAAACCAAAGCAGATAAATTTGGGAGTGACTCGCCCAGGGTCATACAACTAGAAAGTATTAGAAGCCATATTTGACCTTAAGTCTTCCTGACTCCAAGTCCAGCACTATATATAGTGCTCTAATTGATAAACCGCAGAAAGTGATAGAATGAGAGAAAAATCCTGGGCAGTACAATATAATCTTAGAAAAACCAACATGGTGTAGGGATATTGCTTACTTTACAGAAATTGCAGATTGAAAAATATCTCTCAAATTCATTTATGGAAAAATTTTCTGACTATACACCACAAGTTATATTCATCATGCATATTAAAGAAAGCAAGAGATTAATAACAATAATAAAGTATTTTTAATATTTCATAAGAATAAGCTCCCTTTGATTCCTATTTTTTTTAAAAACACTCACAAAACTGATATTATGCTTTCTTCAACAATAGAGTATTAGACATATAGGATAACTGTGCCAAAATTTCTTCCAACATTATTAAGATTTTAATTTCCTAATTCCCAATGTGTTTTTGTGATTGGTTAAACTAGAAAAAGTTGAAATATATTAAACTATAGCATAGGTAAATAAAATGAGTCCCTGATATAAAGCATACAAATGTAAAAATATTTACTGGACAAAGCTACACACCATTTTCATCATATTTCCCAAGTGTATCTTGTGACTGAGTTTCAAATTTGAAGGTCCCATCTGAATCCGTACAAGGAAATATTTTAATTTGACTTTCATGTATATATGATCCTCAGGATGAAAAATAGCTATGTCAGTCCCCAAGCATTTATGGGACAACCATTTTTAAAATATATATTCTATCTTCCAGGAGTTTATTTAAATCTTCCTATAAGAGATATGTATGTATGTATGTGTGTGTGTGTATATGTGTAAACAGAGTAGAGTGTATTAAATACATAAAAGGAAAAAAAAAATAAAATGTAGTGATCATCCAAGGGAAGGAAAGATGACCCACATAAGAGTTTGGTGATAAAAGTTTATCTTGGAATTGTACACAGGTGATTCCATAATATTAGTAAGAAAATCATTGAAAATGGCCATCGTTAACATATAAAATGGGGAAATAGGAGAGTGATATTTATTTTTACTTTGTAAAAAAATTAGTTTTAATGTAAAACAATAATTAATCCTTACAAGAGATGTTCTTGTACATTCACTGAAAAATGTTTCTTTGTACCTTAGATGAATAATTAAATATTGTGTGTTCCATTTTCCTTTTTTTCATAAGATACCCAGAATTCCTAACAGGATCATGGAAACTGCAAAAATAATGAGTTTTTAAACTTCCTACATGCTGACAGGTGCTCAAATTTTGTTGCTTTTTAAATATATTCACAAACTGAGATCATGATTTATGACATTCTAACTTTTGTTTTTTGGTTTCTCTGCCACATAAAAACATTGTACTAGAAATAATAGAACAAAAATATATAATAAGGATATGGTATCCAAAATAGGGTCTCTACAAAGAAAGGAAGAAAGCACCTTGCTGTTTTTAATGACTTCAAGCCTCTAGTCTCCATCAATCACACTACAAATACAAAAAGAATGGGATATTATGGTAGATGACTGACACAGCCACTTTTGAAAGATGTGGGAAAAGAGAAAAAGGCCACAAGATAGTAAGGCAAATATTCTGACATTCAAAAAAGAGAGAAACCCATAAACTACATAAATCAGTTCTATTCCTGACAAATTGTTAAGTACATATTCAAGGGATAGCTGGTGAACATCTACAAAAGAAAATCAATAATGAGAGAATTGGTGTGACTTCAATAATTATATGTCACGCCAACCTAACCTTATTTCATTTCTTGACCAAATAACTATGATTTGTTTATATAGATTTTATGAAAGCAGTTAACAAGGTGTCTGCTGCTATACTTGTCAACAGGATGAAAAGATTTGAAATACAGTACAATTATGTGGATGTCAAAGTGTTTGGATAGCTAGATACAAAAGGGAGTTATTGCAAAGTTATAAAACTAGTTTCATATTAAGTTGGAGGGAAATAATTAGTAGAATGACTCAGGATCTTTTCTTTATTCATACTAATTAACATTTTTAATCACTGAGTTAAGTAAAAATACAGATGTCATACTTACCAAATTTGCAAATGGTACTATCAATAGATACATTGCTACCATGCTGTATGATCAAATTGGAATTTAGAAAGATATCAACAGAGTGAATTTTTAGGACAGATTTAACAAGATGAAATTTAATACTTACAAATGTGAAATTTCAAAAACTTAGTTCCCAAATACATTATGGAGAAGGACTATGGCTAAATAATAGTTAATCTGAAAGAAGTTTTGAAATTTTAAAGTAATGCAAATTCATTAATAGCTAGATGGCATAATAGATAAAGCACTGGAGCTAGAGTTCAAACTTTAGTTCAAATTCTGCCTTGGGCTGAATTATTAACTATATGATCCTGAAATAGTAACTTAACCTTCCCTTTAGTCAGTTTCCTAATCTGTAACATGGGAATAATAGTAATACCTACTTCCCAGGATTATTGTGAGTATGAAATTAGAAATTATTTGTAAAACACTTTAAACTTTAATTTTGTGGTTGTTCAGTCATTTTAGTCATGTTCAACTCTTTATGATATCACTTTGGAACTTTTTGGCAGAGATGCTAAAGTGATTTGCCATTTCCTTTTCCATCACATTTTACAGAAGAGGAAACTGAGACAAACAGGATTCCGTGACTTGCTCAAGATCAAATCTGAATCCTGAAAGATGAGGGCTTCTTGCCTTCAGGCCCAGTACTCTTTCCACTGTGTCATCTAGCTGCCTGTTTTAAACTGTAAAACTCTATATTAAAGAGTTAGCTATTATAAGATTATAATTAATACTTTATATTTATGATTATAATTAGATATTATACATAATAATTTTATTTTATTTTCTAATTTTTTAAACTGTGTAGCATATATAATACATGTTTCTAACCCTCAACTTCTCAAACATCAGCAAAATTAAATCCCTAGGCAGTCTATGAAACAAATCAACACCAACAACCATCACCATCCTTCTTACACTCCTTTCCCTAGGAGGCCTGCCACCTCTCACTGGCTTTATGCCCAGATGACTCATTCTACTATACAATTATGTATTATGTTATGAACAACATTTTATATATTATATCATAAATATATAATAATTATATGGAATAATTACATTATATATACAATAAATTATAATAGCTAACCATTTATAAAGTACTATATACTTTGAAAAGTGTTTATAATATATTGGTATATATTATATAAAACATAATTGGATATATAATTCTGTAATTATGTGAAAAAATAATATTATATAATGACATCAAATATTTCTCATGTCATTGTTCTTAGAAGTTACATATCAATGTACTTCTTATAGCTCCCTTACCATCCTTATAATTATGGGAACCAAACAACCCTCCCTAACCAAACTCCCTTTTGTAAATTATCTTTCTATTAAAATAGAATTTCTTTGAGATTAAGGAATATGTTTTTTTTTTTTGTATTTGGATCCTTAGTGCTTAACATAGGGATTGAGTCATAAACAATTTTTTTTCATTAATTTATGCCAGTCAGAAGAGCTCATGTGATCTTAAAACTACATTAACAATTATTCTCTTTCCTGATTGAAGCAATCTAAAGTATGGTAGAAATTATATTTTTACCAATACATTGCACTTAGTATCAGCATGAGACTCAAATATTTATGTAAGAAATAAACTAGAGAAACATGGAAAAAATGCTTGTCAGAACCATGAATAAAAGAATGATATAAATAAATAAGCAAGGACTAGAAAAGATCAAAGAAAATAAAATGAATAACTTTGATTACATAAAATTTTAAAGTTTTTGCACAAATTCAATAAAGCTAAGATTAAAAGGAAAAACAATCAACAGAAAATAATCTTTGCACCAAGTTTCTCTGACCAAATTTTGACCTTATTTTGGTGTAAGGTGTGAGATATAGGTCTATGCTGAGTTTCTGACATATTTTCCAGTTTTCCCAGCAACTTCTGTCAAATAGTGAATTCTTATTGCAGAAGCTAGTGTTCGGGGGTTTATCAAATATTAGATTGCTATAGGCCTTCATTATTGTGTTGTACATATCTAATCTATTTGAGTTTCAAAGTTTCTCATTTGTATTTAATTGGTAGTTTTTCATTTGTTCTTTTTCTAATTTTTTTAGTTGCATGCCTAATTCACAGATCTCCTCTTTCTCTATTGTATTTGTTTTGCTATTTATAGCTATAAAATTTCCCCTCTGAAATGCTTTAGCTACAACCTATAAGTTTGGGTATGTTGTCTCATTATCATCATTTTCTTGGAGGAAATTATAGATTGTTTCTGTAATTTGTTGTTTGACCACTCATTCTTTATAATTAGATTATTTAATTTCCAATTGGTTTTTAGTCTTTCACTGAACCTTTATTGAATATAATTTTTATTGTATTGTGGTCTGAAAAGGAAGCATTTACTATTTCTGCCTTTTTGCATTGGGTTGTATCATTTTTATGCCCTAATACATGGTCAGTTTTTGTGAAGATGTCATGTACTGCCAACAAAAATATATATTCCTTTCTGTCCCTATTCAGTTTTCTCCAGTGCCTAGGTTTTCTCTGATCCTGTTAACATCCCTAATTTATTTCTTTTTATTTTGTGGTTAGATATGCTGATTCTCAGAGAGGACGGTTGAGAGCCCCCACTAGAATAGTTTTACTATCTTTTTCTTCCTATAACTGGCTTAAAATATTTTCTTAGACTTTGCCTGTTCTACCCCTTGATGCATATACATTTAGTATCTTTACTCCTTCATTATTTGCTGTACCTTTTATCAAGATATACATTTGCTACCTATCTTTTTTAATAAGATCTATTTTTACTTTTATTTTATCTGAGATGAGTATTGCCACCCATGCTTTTTTTAAACTTCAGCTTCTTATTTTTACTCTGTATGTGTCTCTCTGTGTGAAATATGTTTCTTATAAACAATATATTGTAAGATTCTGCTTTTAAATTCACTCTACTAAATGCAAATTAAGACAACTCTGAGATACCACTACACACCTGTCAGATTGGCGAAAATGACAGGGAAAGATAATGTGGAATGTTGGAGGGGGTGTGGGAAAACAGGGACACTAATACATTGTTGGTGGAATTGTGAATACATTCAGCCATTCTGGAAAGCAATTTGGAACCATGCTCAAAAAGTTATCAAACTGTGCATACCCTTTGATCCAGCAGTGTTACTACTGGGCTTGTATCCTAAAGAGATTTTAAAGAAGGGAAAGGGTCCTGTATGTGCAAGAATGTTTGTGGCAGCCCTTTTTGTAGTGGCTAAAAACTGGAAACTGAATGGATGTCCATCAGTTGGAGAATGGCTGAATAAATTGTGGTATATGAATATTATAGAATATTACTGTTCTGTAAGAAATGACCAACAGGATGATTTCAGAAAGGCCTGGAGAGACTTACATAAACTAATGATGAGTGAAATGAGCAGGACCAGGAGATCATTATATACTTCAACAACAATACTATATGATGACCAGTTCTGATGGACCAGGCCATCTTCAACAATGAGATGAACTAAATCAGTTCCAGTGGAGCAGTAATTTCAACCAACTACACCCAGTGAAGGAACTCTGGGAGATGACTAAGAACCATTACATAGAATTCCCAATCCCTCTATTTTTGTCCACCTGCATTTTTTATTTCTTTCACAGGCTAATTGTATACTATTTCAGAGTCCAATTCTTTTTGTACAGCAAAATAACTGGACATGTATACTTATTTTGTATTTAATTTATACTTTAACATATTTAACATGTATTCATCAACCTGCCATCTGGGGGAGAGGGTGGGGGTAAGGAGGGGAAAAAATTGGAACAAAAGGTTTGGCAATTGTCAATTCTATAAAATTACCCATGCATATAACTTGTAAATAAAAAGCTATAATAATAATAAAAATAAATAAATAAATCCACTCTACTATTTGCTTCCATTTTATGGGACAATCCATCCCATTCACATTAACAGTTATGTATGATTACCAGCTCTGTATTTTCCTCCATCCTATTTTCTCCCCTGGGTATACTTTTGTTCCCTCTTTCCACTCTGTTCTTAGTAGTGTGTTCTTAACCACCTCACCCACAATCTTATCTCCTATCACCCTTTCTCCTTCCCTTTGTAGTGATTTTTTTTAACTTACTCCACACTCTATCTTATCTACCATCAATCCTTTCCCTGTTCTCTTACCCTTTTTCCCTCCCTTATATTGTTTTTGCCCTCCCTTATATTGTCCCTCCCTTTTCTTTTCCTCTTTCTCTTTCTATTTCTTTATAGAGTTAGATAAATTTCTAATTATTCCCTCTTAAAGCCAAAACTGATGAGATTAAGCTTCAGGAGATGCTTCTCCCCCTTCTTTCTTTTCCTAGATTTTAACAGGTCTTTTGCACCTCTTCATGTGAAATAGTTTTCCCATTATACTACCCCTTTCCTCTTTTTCCAGTACAGACTTTTTCCAACTCAATGTTTTTTTCTTTGATGTGATCACATCAGGAACCATTTAGAACCATACTCTCAGTCCATGTGATGTCCCCCTCTATCCATCCCAGTTACCCTTACAGTTCACAAGTGTTATAGGCACTTTCTTTCTATATTGTTTTTCTATATAAGAATGTAAACAGGTTAACCTTTAAATATATTTTTTTCTCCTGTTTACCTTTCTATGGTTATCTTGATTACTGTGTTTCTATATAAAATTTTCTGTTTAGTTCTGGTTTTTTCAATAGAAATGATTGAAAATCTCTTATTTCATTGAAACTCCATCTCTCTCTCTGAAAGATGATGCTCAGTCTGGCTGGGTACTTGACTCTTGGTTGTAACCACAGGTCCTTTGCCTTCTGGACAATGGAATTCCAAGTCCTCTGATCCTTTATTGTAGAAGCTGCCAGATCCCGGGTAATCCTGACTATTGATTCTTGATATTTGAATTATTTTTGTCTCACAACTTGTAGTATTTTTTCCTTGAGATTTATAGTTTTGGAGGTTTACCACAATGTTCCTTGGAGTTTTCATTGTGAGATCACTTTCCAGAGGTGATTGATGGATTCTTTCAATTTGTATTTCCCCCTCTGTTTCTGGAATATTGGGGCGGTTTTCCTTAATGACCTTTTGTAGAATGCTATCCAGTGCTTTTTTTTTGGTCACAGCAGTCAGGTAGGCCAATAATTTTAAAATTGTCTCTTCTAGATCTATTTTCTGTGTCAACTATTTTGTCAATGAGGTATTTCACATTTTCTTCTATTTTTTTTTCTTTCTTTTTAATTTGACTGATTCTTACTGTCTCACAAAATCATTAGCTTCTATTTGGCCTGTTTTGGTTTTTAATGTTTGATTTTCTTGAGTTATATTTTGTATTTATTTTTCCATTTGTTTTATTCTATTGTTTAAGTAGTTATTTTCTTCAGACAATTTTTCCTTTATTTTCCAAACTGTTTTCTTTTTTAAAAAAATCATCTTTGCACTCTGGCACATTATAAAAAGAAAATAATAAATATCCTTTGACCTAGATATATATCGTCCAGTCCCATACCCAAAAGATATCAAAGAAGGAGGAAGAAGTTTTACTTGTTCTAAAATTTAACTACTCTTTTTGTGGTAGGAAAAAACAAAAGTTTTGTGTTCTAAAATTTATCCACTCTATTTTGTGGTAGCAAGAAAAAAACCTAGAAACAAAAGTGATGTTTTATTGATTAATAGATGAATAAATTGAAATACAAAAATTTGATAGGAGATTATTATTCTTTAATAATTGAAAAATACTTAATAAAAATAAATGGATAAATTTGAAGAACTAAGCTGACATCTATCTATTGTTATTGTGTTGTATTTTGTATCAAAGATATAATGGTCTTGATTTTAATGTAAGATGAATATAAACTTTTCTCACAACCAAACTTCTACATTTTTATAATCTGTGTTGAATCTTGGATTTATCTGTTCATAATATGGTTTTATACATTGCTTGCAACCAAAGTTTTTTTCTAATAACATAATCCCTAGGTATGAGAAAAAGTAAAAAGTCTTAGCTTCTATGCAGGCACTTAGGCTAACAGCAAATTACAACAGTCTTTATTTCAACCTAAAAGTTTTTATATCCAAGATGATAATCAAGCATTACTTCTTCCTTTGTACTGACTTTTCATTTCCACTTGGTGGATAATTCCCCAGATTAAAAGTCCTATGCTAGGCTTCTAAAAGGGAAAATAATTCAATTTTCATAGTTTGTTTCCTTCCCCTCAATCTATATATAGTTCAACCATAGGAAAAAGTATATTCTTCCAAACAATGTATTTATTACTTGATTCCTCCTAAGCTCTGACTACTATTTGTTTCTAGAACCCCTATGTTTGTTCCATGAATATGGTATTTCAAGAACTTCCATCCTCACCAGAGAAGTCCTTGACACTTCACTGTTTCTTATACCAGATCTCTGAACCCAGGAAGTTCCCAGGAGGGAACACACTACATATTAGTTGCTGCATGAAGCTGAATCCAAGTCTCTTGATGTAGCCCCTCTTTTCTCTGTGTTTTTCAGCTTTGATACTCAACAAATTTCTGAGCTTAATCTACCTTTTAAAGGTCAAAACCAAGGTATATTTCATGATTCAATTACTGATTCTCAGTGTGATAGAAGTGAATTAATAAGTAAACAATGCAATTCATATTTCATTGGGAAGATGTCAACAATGCTGGAACAAAGGCCTCATCTATAAATATAAAATATAATAGAGCAGCTAGATGGCACAGTGGCTAGAGCACCAGTTCTGCAGTCAGGAGGACCTGAGTTCAAATCTGGCCTCAAACAGCTCATACTTATTAGCTGTGTAACCTCAGGTGGTCACTTAATTTCAATTGCAAAAAAAATAATATAACACATAATAATTATCATAGTCATAACTACCATAGGTGATATTTTCATAGTACTTGGAGAGTTACAAAATGCTTTATATACAAGCTGATAATATTTCTACAAAAGAAGTTCCATTATAGATGAAGAAAATTATGTTCAAAGGCATTAAGTTACTTGCCTATGATCACCATCATCACACACACAGGGGACATTGGAACTCATGTCACTTATGATTCTAAGTCCTGTGGTTTTTCCCAGCATATCATTACTAAGAGCACTTCTAGCTTTAAAGCAGTAATCAACATTATCATGTAGATTAACTGAACACTGTAACTGATGTGTAAATTTTCATGTTCATCTGTAATGGTTTTGACAAGAAATGTGGTATTGAGAAGAAAAGAAAGAAGCCATAATTTGATGCTAACATATTTCTAGAACTAGAAATTTCTAGAATTAATAATACTGGCTCAAAAACGCAACTACTTGTTTCCTTTTTTCCTATTTTTTTTCTACTTGTTTTCTTTTGTTTTCTACTTCCTTTCTTTATTTAATGCATTGTTATATGTTCAAAATAACCAGTACAACAATTAGGTAATATCCTTGACAATTACAAATAGTATCTAAGGGCTTTTATTTTTATTTTATTTATTTTTATTTTTAGAAATAGTCAACAATTGATTTCAAAATAAATAAATAAATGCACCTTGTTTGTCCTGTTCAATCAGCAGAAATTTGCTGAAAGCTTATACTATGAAACTCCTATTCTGGATATTATGGAAAATGCAAGGAAGATTTTAAAAGTATCTTTACCTTCTAAGAAGTTACAGTTAAGTGCAGCAGTTCTAAATGATGGTCCATGAACTCATTGATAGATTTCAGGAAGTCCATGAAATAAGATGGAAAAAAAATTACATTCTTATTTTCATTCATCTCTAATTAAATTTTGGCATTTCCTTCAATTATTTAAAAACCTTATTCTATTAGTTTCCAACTAATACTAAAGAGACATTAAAGAGTTTGTTGTTGTTCAATTGTTCACTCATGTCTGACTCTTCATTATCCTATGAATCATAGCATTCCAGATCCTTCAATCCTTAATTTTCTCCTGAAGTTTGTCCAACCTCATGTTCCTTACTTCCATGACACTATCTATCCATCTCATCCTCTGATGTCTTCTTCTCTTTGGGGCTTCAACCTTTGTCAACATCAAGGGCTTTTCTAATAAAATTGTTTTTTTCTTGTTGAATGGCCAGAGTATTTCAACTTCAGTTTTTGACCTGAAGTAATAGTGTGGATTATTTTTAAACATTGGATTATTTGATCTCTTTGCTATCCAAAGGATTCTCAAAAGGCTTCTCTAATCCTACAATACAACAAGTGTCAATTTTGCAGTGCTCAAATTTCCTTATGTTCCAACTCTCATAGCCAAACATTGTTAATGAAAAAAATTAGTTTTTACTATACAGACCTTCACCGGCAAGGTGAATTTTGTTGGTTCAATTTATTGTTGGGAAGATCATGAATTTGTTTTTTAGTATTCTGCCCAGATTTGCCATACTTTTCTTTTCAAGGAGCAAGGGTCTTTTTATTTCATGGCAGCAATCACCATATGTGGTGATCTTTGAGCCCAAGAATATAAAATCAGATACTGCTTCCTTTCTTCTCCTTCTGCTTGCCAAGACATGAGCACATCAGTGGCCAAGATCTTGGTTTTGGGTTTTTTCCCTATGTTAAGCTTCAATATAGTTTTTTACATTCTTTTTTGTCTTCATCAAGAGAGATAAGTCAACTTTAATTTAGGCTACAAGAATGATATCTGCAAATCCAAGATATTTGATATTTCCCTAGTCTAGCTTTTGAGTCATTCCGAGTATAATTTATTTAAGATGTACTTTGACAATATACAGCCATGTTGTACTCCGTTTCCAGTCCTGAACCATAAGTTGTCCTATATTCATTTCTAATTGTTGCCTCTTGGCCCACATACAAGTTCTTCAGGAGAAAAATAACATGTTTTGGTATTCCCATCTCTTTGAGGATTTGTCTTATTTTGTTGTGATCCACAGTCAAGAGGTTTAATGAGTCAATGAAGCAGAAATAGCATTTTTCTCAAACTCCATTGCTTTCTTCATAATACAGTGAATACTAGCAATTTGGTCTCTAGTTCTTCTGACTCTTCAAAAACCAGCCTGATCTTTTGGTTACCTTGGATCACATATTGATAAAGCAGAGTTTGCATAATCTTGAGAATAACTTTGCTGCCATACAAAATGAGCACAATTATTCAGTAATATGAATATTCTTTGGCATTGTCCTTCTTTAAGATTGGGACAAAAACTGATATTTTCCAATTCAGTGGCCACTGTTTAATTTTCCAAATTTGCTGGCTTATTGATTTTGTCACTTTAATAGCATCATCTTTTAGTATTTTAAATAGTTCAGCTGGAATTCCATCACTTCCACTAGTTTTATTGTTGGCAATATTTCTTTTTTTTAAATAATAGCTTTTTGTTTTCAAAATATATGTAAAAATAGTTTTCAACATTCACCCTTGCAAACTTTTGCATTCCAAATTTTTCTCCCTCCTTTCTCCCACTCTTTCCCTAAACAATAAGCAAACCAATATATGTTAAACATGCACAATTGTTCTATACATATTTCCACATTTATCATTTTGCACAAGCAAAATCAAATCAAAAATGAGAAAAATGAGAAAGAAAACAAAAACCAAGCAAACATCAACAAAAAAAGATGAAAAAACTATGTTGTAATTCACTTTCAATCCCAACAATCCTCCTTCTGATGCAGATGGCTCTCTCTATCACAAGTCTATTGGAATTGACTTGAATCACCTCATTGTTAAAAAGAGTCAAGTCCATCAGAATAAATGGTGTTTGTTGCTGTGTACAATGCTCTCTTGGTTCTGCCCACTTCACTTAACATCAGTTCATGTAAGTCTCTCCAGGTCTTTCTGAAATCATCCTGCTAATCATTTCTTATAGAAACATTGTTTCATAACATTTATATCCCATAATTTATTCAGTCATTCCCCAACTGATGGGCATCCACTTATTTTCCAGTTCCTTGCCACTACAAAAAGGGTGTTACAAACATTTCTACACATGAAGGTCCTTTTTTCTTTTTTATGATTTCTTTGGGATATATAGCAATACTTTTTAGTGCATACTTGATTTCATTCTCTAGGATGTCAGACTCTAGATCAATAAACACACCATCATGGTTATGGATGATGTTAAGGTCTTCTTTATATAGCTATTCTATATATTCTTGTCACCTCTTAATCCCTTCTACGTCTGTTTTTTCATCTTTTATAATTCCTGTTTTTTTCATCAAATATTCCCTCTAATTTTCTTAACGAGAGCTCTTGCCTTTCTCATTCTCTTAGTTCTTTTTTTGCATTGCTAATTTAAGAAGTCCTTTTTATCATCTCTTGCTATTTTGTAGGTTCTACATTCAGTTGGATATATTTTTACTCTTCTCCTTTACCTTTCATTTTCCTTCTTTTCCTGTAAAGAGTCATCAAACCACCGTTTTGCTTTCTTGCTCTTCTTTTTCTTTAGATTGTTGTTGCTACTACTGCTTCTGCTTCCTATACAATATTGTGAACTTCAATCCATTCTATCCAATAAATATATTCCCTTAGATCTATTTATTATTTCCACTTCACAAGGGATATTCTTTAAACGATACCTATACAGTCTAATGGTTTTTCCAACTTTCTTCACTTTTACTCTAATTCATGATCTGCGCCACAGTCAATTTCAGATCTTATTTTAACTAACTTTGTAGAGTTTCTACAACTTTGAATGCAAAGTATATAATCAATCTGATTTCCATGTTGACCATCTGCTGATGTTCATGTGTAGAGTCATATTTTCAGTTGTTGAAAAAAGGTGTTTGACATAATTCTATTAGTCTGTGCACTGCTTCATTTTGTGCTATAAGGCAAATTTATTTCTCATTCAAATTATCTTTTTATTTCCTACTTTAGCATTCCAATTCTCTATGATAAATGTGACATTATTTATATAAAATGCTACAGAGCTTCATAGAATTAATCAGATTTAGCAGTTTTAACTTCTTCAGCATCAGTGGATGGAGCATAGAGTTATAGTACCATGATGATGAATGTTTTGCCTTGGATTCAAATGAATATCATTCTGTTATTTTTTTTTAGATTATGTCCCAATGCAACTTTTCTCACCCTTTATTAACTATGAATGGTATTCTATCTCTTTTAAAGGATTCTTGACTATAGCATACATATATAGTAGCATATGTAGTGGTCACCTGAATTAAATTAACCCATTGCCATACATTTACTTTCACTGACACCCAAGATATTAATGTTTAAACTTTCTATTTTCTGTTTGACAATACCAAGCTTACCTTGGTTCATAAATTTTACATTATATGCTCCTATACAATATTGATCTTTATAGAACTAGACTTTATTTTTCTCACCAGATATATCTATAAGTTTTCTTTTGGCTTTTGTCTGGTTGCTTCATTATTATTGGAGCTTCTTGTAGTTGTCCTCCATTCTTCCCCATTAGTGTGTTGAACACCTTCTGACCTGAGGGGCTCATCTTCTAGTGTCATATCTTTTATCATTTTATTACCGTTCATGGAGTTTTCTTGGCAATGATATTGGAGTGGTTTGCCATTTCCCTCTCTGGGGAAGAGCCTTTTGTCAGAATTCTCTACTATTATTTGTTAGTTTTGACTAACCCTACACATAGCTAATAATTCCGTTGTACTAAACAAGCCCCTATGATATAACAAGGCAGTAATCCTGGAGGGAAACCAAATAGGTAAAATCCTCTATGGTGGCTTTTAGCCACCATATTACCCACCCAACTTTCAGGATACTCCTCCATAGCCATAGCAGCAGTATAACCAAACACCACCAACATTCCTCCTAAATAAATCAAAAACACAATTAACCCCAAAAATGTACTATTTAAACTCACAACAATCGCACAACCCAAACCCCCACTAACCACAAGACTTAAACCCCCATACACAGGGGAAGGCTTAGAAGTGAATGCCACAAACTCCAAAATCAATAACAAGGACAATACAAAAATAAGCATCATTTCCATATTAGTTTTAGTATGGACTTTAACCATAACCTATGACCTGAAAAACCATTGTTGTAATTCAACTACAAAAACTAATGACCAATCTACGAAAGACATACCCCCTTTTAAAAATTATTAACCACTCTTTTATTGACCTCCCCGCTCCATCTAACATCTCTGCCTGATAAAACTTTGGTTCTCTATTAGGAGTATGCCTAATCATTCAAATCCTCACAGGCCTCTTCCTAGCAATACACTACACTTCAGATACACTTACCGCTTTCTCCTCTGTAGCCCACATTTGCCGTGATGTTAACCACGGCTGACTCCTATGTAACCTGCACGCTGACGGGGCTTCAATATTCTTCATATGCCTATTCCTACATGTGGGCCGAGGAATTTACTACAGATCTTATCTCTACAAGGAAACATGAAACATTGGCGTGATCCACCTTCTCACTGTCATAGCAACAGCATTTGTGGGGTATGTTCTTCCTTGAGGCCAAATATCATTCTGAGGTGCTACCGTAATTACCAATCTAATATCCGCTATCTCCTACATTGGCACCACCCTGGCAGAATGAATTTGAGGAGGTTTCACAGTAGACAAAGCAACGCTCACACGATTCTTTGCCTTTCACTTCATCCTACCCTTCATCATCACAGCATTAGCTGTTGTTCACCTACTGTTCCTCCATGAAACAGGCTCTAACAACCCTTCAGGAATCAACCCAGACTCAGACAAAATTCCATTTCACCCCTACTACTATTAAAGACGCTCTAGGCCTCATACTCCTTCTTCTCGTGCTCCTCTGGTTGAAAGAATGAGCTATGAACACATGAAAAGAGTTAAATAGCAGCAAAAAAAGCATTGGGTTTTTTATATATAGTTTTAGAATAAAAACAATTTTCCACAACAGTCTATGAATGAATTATAAACAATAAGTGCCTTAGGAGTTCAAAGGAGATAGAGAGTACTTCAGTCTGAGTATATGCAGTATTCCTGCCTCAGCTACACAAATGCTAAATGCTAACCCACAAGCATTTGGGCTCAAGCTGTTCTAAATACAAGAAAAGGTTCTTGATAATTAGTATAATAATAAGCAAGACAATATTTCATGTAGAATGACACCATTTTTGTACAGAGTCATAAAGATGAAGTTAACATAGTAATGGAAACAAACAAAAAAAAAGTCGAAGAGTTTAGACTGAGCTAAATTCATATGTTTAGGTACGTGAAAATAAAATCTAAAATGAGGACAGAGCATTAAAATGGAGAAAAATTAGAAAGCTGAAAGATAATAGTTTAGAACTACCAACTAATAAAATGATAATTAATTCTGCTCAGTCATTCTATCATTCATATATATATATATATATATATATATATATATATATATATATATCATAGCCAGGTAGTCTACACCAGCCACATTCCTTTGTGTTTCTTCAAAAAGACCAATTGAATACCATATTTGACTGGTATGGAATATTATTATTCTGTAAGAAATTATCAGCAGAATGACTTCAGAAAAATTCTGGAGAGACTTACATGAACTGATGCTGAGTGAAGTGAGTAGAACCAAGAGAACATTGTATACAAAAACACCAAAATTATGAGATGGATCAGTTCTGATGGGTGTGGGTCTTTTCAATATTGAGATGATTCAGGCCATCATAAGTGTATGGAGAGAGTCATCTGCATCTAAAAATAGGACTGTGGGGACTGAATGTGAATCACAACATAGTATTTTCACCTTTTTTGTTGTTTGCTTGCTTTTTTTAGTTTCTCTTTTTTTCACTAGCAAGTATCTGAGGGAAGATTTAAACCCAGGTCTTCATGTCTAATTCATGGAACAGTGGACTAAACAATATGTCTGGTACAAAAACAAATCTATAAAGGAATATTGAGATAAAAGTATTTTGAGGTTAGTTTGAAGAATATTGTAGATGCCAAACTAAGGGCTAGTTGGGTTCTATCCCATATGTTGTGAAAAGCCATTGAATATATTTGAATATGGACAGTGCTTTACAAAATAGAGGAGAAGGAATACTTGAAACAAATTCAGAGTGTATTACAATAGTGAATGACTAATAATCATGGACTGAATCAGGCTTGTGGCAATAAAAATGGCAAGGACAGAATGGATGGGAAAATATTTTAAACAAAATGTTATGGAACTTGTACAAAATTGGATTTAGGATAAGAAGGAAAAGAATCCAAGATAGGGGTCTGGGATGGTGACAAGAACCTGTATTTTAAACCTGTTGGGTTTAATGTGTTGATTGGACATTAAAACAAAGGTATATGGCAAACAAAACTGCATAATTGAAAGAATATCCAGGCTCAAATCCTGATTCTACTTCTTATTCTTTGGATAATTTTACACAAGTTATTTTACCTCTCTGATCTTAGTTTCTCTCTTATCTGTCAAATGAAAGAGTTGGATTAGATAAAATAAAAGTTCCTTTTTGGGTCCAAATCCTGGGACTTTCTCTTTGGAACAGGAAACTTAAAGAAAGTTTTGGGATGAAAATCCAGATTTTATTTGCTTGACTAGAAATTAATAGTACAGCCAAAATGTTGTGATAAAAGAAGAGAATGTCTGTGATATTCCTGCCTTAAGCAGGAATGGAAAGATTCAGAATATCCGTTCCTTCCCACCAAAGTCACTAAATTGTTCAATTCAACAGAAGAGGTATTTGTACTGGCTGGCCAAGACTTGCATGCTTCCTGATGTCAACGTATTTTCAAGCCCCTTTTCTACAATCTAAAATATAGAAACATGTGCTTTTCCTTCCCTTCCCTCTGTCCCTCCCTGTAAAAATTCCATCCTTCTTCAGTTAATGTACAGCTTCAACAGATCACAAGTCTTAAAATAAAAGTTTTGGAGCTCAAATAGGCAATAAGTTCCCATTGGAAATATGTTATCAAATTAAAATTGACCAAAAAATGTTCAAGTTCCTTTACCTGTGCATCCCTGAGGAAGACTTAAAAGAACACATGCTTTTGTCCAGAGTTGATTTTCTTTTATTGTTTTTCTATTTAAAAACATCAAGTTTCTACATTTGAAAACATCAATGTTTCCTGGGATGACAGACCTAATTAGGGTGTACTTGATCTTCCAAGAAAGATACACAGAATTTGAACTTTGCACAGTAAAACAAAGTGGCAACCAAATTTTAAGATTTTCCTTTCTTTCATAAAGACTGGGGATAATATTTTAAAGCTTCCACAATTCTTCATATGTAAAATACAACTCAGAAATAAGTCTGATAACAGGAGCCAGTAGTTAAAAGTTAGACAATTAAATGTGGATTTTACCAAATTATTTCTTCATATTTTTCCCTCCTGAGGTTAGAAACTTAGCAAATCCTTAATGCCCAGTGATGAGGATGACTAATGCTCACTATTAAATATCACACAGCCAATCAAAACTCTGAAATGATAAATAAAGAAAGAAAGAAATGACATTTGGAACTTTCCCCCAAATGGATCAATTTTTTTTAAAAAAATCAATATTTCTATGATCTCAGAAACAGCTAAATTATACCATGTTTCTAATATCCTTCTGACACAAATGGTAGTAGAGAGATGAACTATGAATCAAAGTAATATTTTAATTTGACTACAGTTTAACTACATGGTCAACTGAAAAAAAAAGGATGTGAGAAAAACATATGAATATGCAGTATCATCATCACCATTTTAAAACCAGATACTGACATAAAAAATATTGAGTAACTATGTCCAAATAATTATTTTTTTTTACTAATTGGCTGCTTCTAAGTGGCTTTCAAAGGAAAAATAATTTTATAACATTGATTTCTGCTATTTACTTTCTATATCTTCACACATAGTTTTCAGACATTCATAATAACAAATATTCCTTCATGCTGGAATTTTCTGCCTCCTCACTTTTTCTTACAATTTTTAACATCCCTCTTGATTGACCTCAACTGTCCCTTCCTAACAGATTTTTCTTATTCCTCCAGCTAGTTCACGACATCTTGCCCCAAATACCCCAAAATTACTTGACATTTATAAATTAGCATTGAAGAAACTCCCTCTTTAAAAGTTAGCTGTATCACTGAAATTAGATGACTTGCCTAAGATCATATAGTCTATGTGTGCAAAAAAGAAAAAAAAAATAGGAACTTGAACTCAGACCATTCTGACTTCAAGGACAGCTCTTTATCCAATATACTACATCATTGCTTTGTGGAAGTTTTTAAATTGTACTTGTATTTTTATTGCTCTAGCTCTTAGGAATTACCTTCAGATGCTGATGGATTATGAGAACTGAAAACTTGTTAGAGATGTTGACAATGAGTCAGAAAAAGAAACTGTAAATACATCATCACACACTCCTTTAATACAGGAGATAGTAAGATCTGTACTATTAAATTGGCAACCCAAGAGGGATTAGGGAAAAGGCACCTTGTGACAGAGAATACAAATAAATACCTGATTCTGAAAAAAAAGCTGCCAATTATTTATATTGCAAAAAGCATGACCAAATCTGTAGCCCAACTCTTAGTATCCCATCGTTCAGCACTCCCTGATATGAATCTTCTATTCCAGTCTCTTTATTGCTGCACCCACCCTTTTCACTTTATTCCTACACACCATACCCATTCTTTTTCTACACCTTTACTTCATCTGCATTCTCCACATGAAAAGCTTTATTTTGCTCCATTTCAAATCCTCTCTGTCCTTTGAAATCCATGTTCCAAGCCTTTCAAAGCTTCTCTTAATAATATGAACACAAAATAATCTCTTCTTTTACCAACTCTGTTTCTTTTTCCAAGGATCAAAGATATAGATCTATACGAAATCTTAGAGGTTATTTAAACTGATTACACATGACAGACCAGGAAACTGAGATGTAGAGAAATCAAATTATTTGTCCAAGGTTATAAAAGTGGTATATGGCAAAAACAGGATTTGAATTCAGGTTCTATAACTCCAAGTTCAGCTTCTTTCCCACCATACTACACTGTTAACTAGAAAATTATAAAGATTGTCTCTTCCCTAAATTACTGTTCCCAAGATTTCATCATGGCTTAGAATGACCTTATGTTCTTACTGGCTATGCCTACAGAGCACAATTATTGATAGGTTCTACTAAGATACAAATGTTCTTAGTATGGATCTACTAAATGAGTGTGTGTCTTTTGGTTAGCTAGCCCTGAAGAAATTAAATGAGAATTCATCTCAATTCTCACTTTTCTATTAGTCCTTTTAAGGTTCTCTCTAAGTTTCTTCAGGTTCTAATGCCTTCATCATCCACTTCCAAAGATAACTTTGTATCTACTATGTTTTGGTATAATTTTTTAAGTAGCTTTCCAGATACATGTTTTCTCTTCTGTTAAAATGTAAGTTCCTTGAAGGCATGGGTTGTTTCATTTTTTTCATTGAGTCTGAGTACCTAAAAAATGCTTGGAATATTTGATGTGTTCACTTACTTACTTGATTAATTTATTGATAAGACTAGTTAGCTGGTCATCATCAACCACTAGGTGATGATCATGAAAGAATGATTTAAAAAATTCATGCACTGAAATGCATATATATTATATATATTGTCTTGCTCATTGATTATTTCCTAGTATTTTCTATTTATAAATACATTATTGTTCTGACTTTTCCCTTCCCTCCCTCCATTCCCTCCCCTAGATGGCAAGCAGTCTTATACATGTTAAATATATTATAGTATATTGTAGATACTATATATGTGTGCAGAACTGAACAGTTCTCTTGTTGCACAGGGAGAATTGGATTCAGAAGGTAAAAATAACCTGGGAAGAAAAACAAAAATGCAATCAGTTTACACTCATTTCCCAGTGTTCCTTCTCTGGGTATATTTAATTCTGTTCATCATTGATCAATTGGAACTGAATTAGATCTTCTCTTTGTCAAAGAAATCCACTTCCATCAGAATACAGCCTTGTAAAATATTGTTGTTTAAGTATATAATGATCTCCTGGTTCTGCTCATTTCACTCAGCATCAGTTCATGTAAGTCTTTCCAAGTCTGAGATTCTGTCATTATGTTGTTAGTATCTGAAGTGCCACATGTTTAATCATTCTTTTTCTCACTTGAAACTCTCAGGCACTCTCGTGTGATTTTTTTTTCTTCTTGAATCAATAGGTCATTCATTCAGTCAACACTTTTAAGTGCTTTGCTAAGGGTTTGGGATACAAAAAAAAGGAAAAATACTGTTCTTGCCTCAAGGAACACACAATCTATGGGATGAAGCAACTGAAGGCCAGAGAAGAATTTAAACTACTTGTTAGAATAATTATAAACTCAAACTTTTGTCTGAATACAGACTCTCTGTATTCATCCTGCTGGTCATTTCCTACAGAACAATAATATTCCATAACATCCATATACCACAATTTACCCAACTATTCTCCAATTGATAGGCATTCATTCATTTTTCCAGTTTCTATCAACTACAAACAGAGCTGCCACAAACATTTCGGCACATACAGGTCCCTTTCCTTTCTTTAGCATTTCTTTGGGGTATAAGCCCAGTAGTAGCACTGCTGGATCAAAGGGTATGCACAGTTTGATAACTTTGGGGGCATAATTCCAGATTGCTCTCCAGAATGGTTGGATTCATTCAGAGCTTGACCAACAATGCATCAGTGTCCCAGTTTTCCCGCATCCCCTCCAACATTCTGCATTATTTTTTCCTGTTATCTTAGCCAATCTGACAGGTATGTAGTGGTATCTCAGAGTTGTCTTAATTTGCATTTCTCTGATCAATAGTAATTTGGAACCCTCTTTCATCTGAGTGGAAAGAGTTTCAATTTCATCATCTGAAAATTGTCTGTTCATATCCTTTGACCATTTATCAATTGGAGAATGGCTTGATTTCTTACAAATTAAAGTCAATTCTCTATATATTTTGGAAATGAGACCTTTATCAGAACTTTTAACTGTGACGATGTTTTCCCAGTTTGTTGCTTCCCTTCTCATCTTGTTTGCATTAGTTTTGTTTGTACAAAGACTTTTTAATTTGATGTAATCAAAATTTTCTATTTTGTGATCAATAATGATCTCTAGTTCTTTGATCACAAATTCCTTCCTCCACACAAGTCTGAGAGGTAAACTATCCTATGTTCCTCTAATTTATTTATAATCTCATTCTTTATGCCTAAATCATGGACCCATTTCGATCTTATCTTGGTAAATGGTGTTAAGTGTGGGTCCATGCCTAATTTCTGCCATACTAATTATCAGTTATCCCAGCAGTTTTTGTCAAATAATGAATTCTTACCCTGAAAGTTGGGATCTTTGGGTTTGTCAAACACTAGATTGTTATAGTTATTGACTATTTTTGTCTTGTGAACCTAACCTATTCCACTGATCAAAAAATCTATTTCTTAGCCAATACCAAATGGTTTGGTGACTGCTGCTTTATAATATAGTTTTAGATCAGGTACAGCTAGGCCACCTTCATTTAACTTTTTTTCATTAATTACCTTAAGATTCTCGACCTTTTTTGTTCTTTCATATGAATTTTATTGTTATTTTTTTCTAGATCATTAAAATAGTTTCTTAGGAGTCTGGTTGATATAGCACTAAATAAATAGATTAGTTTAGGGCATATTGTCATCTTTATTATATTCACTCGGCCTATTCAAGAGCACTTAATATTTTTCCAATTATTTAAATCTGACTTTATTTGTGTGGAAAGTGTTTTGTAATTTTGCTCATTTAATTCCTGACTTTCCTTGGTAGACAGATTCCCAAATATTTTATGCTATTGACAGTTATTCTGAATGGAATTTCTCTTTTTATCTCTTGTTGTTGAATTTTGTTGGTGATGTATAAAAATGCTGATGGTTTATATGGATTTATTTTGTATCCTGCAACTTTGCTAATGTGAATTATTTCTAATAGCTTTTTAGTAGAATCTCTGGGATTCTCTAAATATGCCATCATCTCATCAGCAAAGAGTGATAATTTGGTTTCCTCATTACCTACTCTAATTCCTTTAATCTCTTTCTCAACTCTTATTCCCGAGGCTAGCATTTCTAATACAATATTGAATAATAATGGTGATAATGGGCAACCTTATTTCACTCCTGATCTTACTTGGAAAGGTTCCAGTTTATCCCCATTATATATGATGTTTACTGACAGTTTTAAATATATGCTCCTGCCTATTTTAAGGAAAAGTCCATTTATTCCTATCCTCTTAAGTATTTTTATTAGAAATGGATGTTGGATTTTATCAAATGCTTTTTCTGCATCTATTGAGATAATCATATGGTTTTTGTTAATTTGGTTATTGATATAGTCAATTATGCTAATAGGTTTTCTAATATTGAACCAGCCCTGCATTCCTGGTATAAAACCTACTTGGTTATAGTGTATTATCCTGGGGATAATTTCCTGTAATCTTTTTGCTAATATTTTATTTAAGATATTAGCATCAATATTTATTAGGGAGATTGGTCTATTATTTTCTTTTCTCTGTTTTCAACCTACCTGGTTTTGATATCAATACAATGTCTGTGTCATAAAAGGAATTTGGTAGCACTCCTTCAATCCCTATTTTTTCAGATAGTTTATATAGCATTGGAGTTTATTGTTCTTTAAATATTTGGTAGAATTCACATGTATATTCATCTGGTACTGGGGATTTTTTCTTAGGGAGTTGGTTAATAGCTTGTTCTATTTCTTTTTCTAAGATGGGACTGTTTAACCAGTTTATTTTTTCCTCTGTTAATCTGGGCAAGCTATATTTTTGAAGGTATTCTTCCATTTCATTTAAGTTATCGAATATATTGGCATAAAGTTGGGCAAAGTAACTCCTAATTATTGCTCTAATTTCCTCTTCATTAGTGGTGAGTTCTCCCTTTTCATTTTTAATACTAACAATTTGATTTTCCTCTTTCCTTTTTTTAATTAGATTTATTAAGGGTTTGTCTATTTTGTTGGTTTTTTCATAGAACCAACTCTTAGTTTTATTAATTAATTCAATAGTTTTTTTTCTTTCAATTTTATTGATCTCTCCTTTTATTTTTAGAATTTCAAGTTTAGTGTTTTGTTCCTTGTCTAGCATTTTTAGTTGCAAGCCCAATTCATTGACCTTCTGTTTCTCTATTTTATGCAAGTAGGCCTCTAGAGATATAAAATTTCCCCTTATTACTGCTTTCCTACATCCCACACATTTTGGTATGATGTCTCATTATTGTCATTTTCTTGGGTGAAGTTATTAATTATGTCTATGATTTGCTGTTTCACCCAATTCACTTTAGTATGAAATTATTTAGTTTCCAATTATTTTTTTTCTATTTTCCTCAGGCTTTTTATTGAATGTAATTTTCATTACATCATGGTCTGAAAAGGATGCATTTACTATTTCTGCCTTACTGCATTTGAGTTTGAGGTTTTTATGTCCTAATATATGGTCTATTTTTGTATAGGTTCCATGAACTGATGAGAAAAAAGTGTACTCCTTTCTGTGTCCATTTAGTTTTCTCCAAAGATCTATCATAGGTAACTTTTCTAGTATTCTATTTACCTCTTTGACTTCTTTCTTGTTTATTTTGTGGTTTGATTTACCTAATTCTGAGAATGCAAGGTTGAGATCTCCCACTATTATAGTTTTTCTGTCTATTTCTCGTTGTAGTTCTCTTAATTTCTCTTTTGAGAATTTAGATGCTATACCACTTGGTTCATATATATTTAATATTGATATTGCTTCATTATCTATGCTACCCTTTAGCAAAATATAATGCCCTTCCTTATCTCTTTTAATTAGATCAATTTTTGTTTTTGCTTGATCTGAGATCAGGATGGCTACCCCTGCTTTTTTGACTTCACCTGAAGCAGAGTAGATTCTTCTCCAACCTTTTACCTTTACAATGTATGTATCACCCTGCTTTAGATATGCTTCCTGTAAACAACATATTGTAGAATTCTGCCTTTTAATCCAGTCTGCTAACCACTTCCTCTTTATGAGGTAGTTTACCCCATTCACATTTATGGTTAAAATTATCGATTCTGTATTACTTGCCATCTTGCTAAACAGGGGTTTATGCTTTTCTTCTTTCCTTCCCCTTACCCCCCTCTCCAGTATTAAACTTGTGAGCACCACTTGCTTCTCACAGTCCTCCCTTTTTAGTGTCCCTCCCCCCATCTTAGAGTTCCTCCCCCTATCTTACCCCCCTATCCTCACAATTTTTGTATTCCCTTCTGCTTAGCTTACTCCTTCTCTTTTCACTTTTCATCTCCCACTTTTCAATGAGATGGAAGAAGTTCCACCATAAATCAAGTATGTCTAATATTTTTCCTTTAAGTCAATTCTAACAAGAGTATGATACACACTATGTTCATCTGCCTCCATGCTTTCTCTCAGATATAATAGCTTTCCTTTGCCTCTTCGTGAGATGTAGTCCATTGGTTTAATTGTCCAATTGCATTTTAAATGGGTTGTTTTGTTTTATGGAATTTTTTTCCATTTTGCCAATTTTATTTTTTAGAGAGCTATTTTCTTTTTCCAGTTCACTAATTCTGTTTTTCAAGGATTTGATTTCTTCATCCACTCTATCTTTAAATGAATGGGATGACTTTTCCAGACTCTCTTGCCAAGCTTCCCTTTCCTTTTCCCACTTTTCTTCTAGCTCTCTTGTGAGAGCTTTTAAATTTCTTCTATGAGAGTCTTGTGTGTTGAGGACCAGATCATACCCCGCTTTGGGGATTCATCTGGAGATAGTCTGTTTTTAGTCTTCTCAGGGTTTAAAGTCTGCTCTCTATCCATATAGAAACTATCAATACAATCCATTTTAATTTTTTGCTTTTTGTCAGAGAAGAATCAAAGAAGACAAACTAGCAAAAAAAACAAATGCAGTCTGCTTTTTTTTGGGGGGGGGGGAGGAATGGAGCTGGATAATATTACCTAGCTTCCTCTACAGACTACAGGGGGCAACAGTGAGGCACTAGCAGAACAGCAATGGCTACACTGAGACTCTGAGACTCAGAGAGTTCTGAGACACTCCAAGTGGGTCTGGCCAGGTCCCAAGAGTCCCTAGCTTTTTCAGGGTTATAATCTTTATCCCTTGCATTTGCAGCTCCTCTGCTGATATACTGGTTTGCTGCCAGGGCAAAGTATCCTCACTGTGTTAAAGATATCCCCACAGAAATGGCTGAGATCACACCCCATCCCCCTCAGTCAGCTCCATACTCTCACTGTCTTCTGTGCTGCAGCTGCCTGCCTTCAGTCTGTGCCCGATCTAACCTTCCTCACCTGCAAGCAAAAATAGACCTTTTCTGGCAAATTTCAAGCATAGTTTCTGTTGGTAATTATTTTTTTTGGGGGGGTGGGGTCAGTCAAGCACTAATTCCGAGGCCTTGTCATGAAATAAATTCTGAGAGCAAAGACAGAGATTAAGAAGATGTGTGTGTGTCCTCTCCACCATCTTGGCCAGAAGTCTCATGCTAAACTCTTTCAGATGAAGAATTTTAATTTCTTTTTCATAGAATATCTTATATCATTTTTTCCCCATTTGGTTACTCCATGAATACCACAGGAAAATTTACTTTTCTCAATTTTCTTATACATATTAGATTTAATCACATAAATATGTTAAAAACAAATAGGTCACTACATAATACTAATCCTCAGTTGAAAGAATAATCATTAATAAAGGAAGAAATTCTTCTGTTAGGTAGAAATTATGATTTTCTTTCAGTCCCAATACAGAATATTATTATAAAATTAAAGCAAATGATTTGTGAGCTCATTGAAAAACTTGCCTTCATAAAAATCAAATCTATTTGAAAACAAAGATCCAGCCCAGAATTCATCCCAGAATTATTGCCATTTGACAGGGTTGTATTTCTCCTTAAAGTAGTGGATTATGCCACCCACTGTATAACTTTCAACATTTAGTCTTACCCACTATCTAGAAAGGAAAAGGAAAGAAAATATTTTAAAGAGCAAATGAATATTTCATTAAGAACTAGAAGGTTTATGGCTCTTTTTACATAATAAGAATCATTCACTCAAGTAAATATAACAATAAAAATATTCAAATGAGTATATCATATTAGAAGAATAGTATGCAAATAATAAAAGATTTCATCAGCATAAGAACTCCTTCCTCCAAAGCAGAGTAATTAGACTTAATTACTGACTTAATAGACAGCTGTGACAGGATTTATATACATAATAAAAGACTTTCAAATAGTTACACAAATTACTAACGTCAAAAGCAATATTTGAACCAAGGTCTTACTAAGCCCAATTCTCAACCCACTGCATCATGCTACGTAAATAATACAATCTTGCACAAATATAGCAAAGGAAAATTTACAATAAACATACTTCTTCTAGCTGACCAAAGGCATTAGTGAATAAATCAATCAAAAAGCTTTTTAAAGAGTCCCTTTCTTCAAGGACACAGTAAGGTACAAAGGAAAGATAGCTGCCTGTGAAATCAATGGATTTTGGTTCAAACTGTACCTCTCTAACTCATTACCTGTGTACCTTTGGTTAAGTTCCTTAATCGTAGATGTCCTCTGAGGCTCCTTCTAGATCTATGAGGTCTCTAGATCTATGAACTATTAGATTAAATAATGCATGTGTATATAAGAAGTCACAGGTACAAGTTGGAAAGGAATGTTTGTGGTTGGTTACAAGACAACAAGAGCCTTGATTGTATTCAATTCCAGAGCAAAGAGAAGCACTGGTGTTTGCAGCTACAAGAAAGATGAATCCTTTCTAAGAGTAGACCGGGAAAACAGTGACTACATCTCTCCCCAAATCATATCATCTTGGAAACACCAAAAATTTACAGATCCCCAAAATTAGTTGAAAAAATAGCAGCATGAAAAAGCTTTACCCACAGGTGAACAGAACCCAATTTTAACAGAAAGTTCAATGTCAAGAAATACTCTGGGACATAAGCAAACAACAACAACAACAAAAACATTAAAAACTACTGTTGTGGCAGGGAAGATCAAGACACAAATTCAGTAAACAATAATATGGGAAATAGACGCAAGCAAAGCCTGAAAGAAAATGCTAATTAGAAACAAAGTCAAAAAATTTCTGGAAAAGTTTAAGAGAGAAAATAGTGGAAGAACTGGGTAAAGAAATGAAAGTGACACAAGAAAATTATGAACAGAGAACTAAGAGCTTGGTAAAATGATACAAATAACACCTTTAAAACAGAATTGGTAAAATGATTTTTAAATAACACCTTAAAACAGAATTAATTGGTTAAAGAAGCACAAAAATTCACTGAAGAAAATGAATCCTTAAAAATTAAAACTGGGCAACCAGATAACTCCATGAGACATAAATAAGCAATAAAATAAAGTCAAAAGAATGAAAAATAGAAGAAATTATGGAAGATCTTATAAGAAAAAAACTGATTTAGAAAATAGATTGAGGAGAAATAATTTTTAAATTATTGGACTAAATAAAAGCTGGATCAAAACAATAGTTTAGACAGCATCTCTCAAAATTTTATGAAGGGTAACTCCTCTAATTTCTTAGATGAAGAAGATAATACAGACATGGAAAGAATACACTGAAGATTTCCTGAAGGAAATCCCAAAATGAAAACTTCCAGGAATATTTAGAGCTCTCATGTGAAAAATAAAATGTTACAAACAGCCAGAAAAAAATAATATGAAAATCATGAAACAGTCAGGTTCACGCAAGATTTAGTACCTATCTATTAAAGAAATAGAAAATTTGGAATATGATATTCCAGAAGGCAAGAGAGCTAAGATTATAATTAAGAATAATTTATCCAGCAAAGTATAAGAATAAGCATAATCCTTCAGGGGAGAAAATGAATATTTCATGAAATAAAAGACTTCCAAATTTTCCTGATAAAAAGATCATAGTTTAATAGAAAATTTGATGTTCAAATACAAGATTCAAGAGAACCATAAGATGATAAACATGAAAGAGAAATTGAAAGAGATTCAATAAGCAGTTTACATTTTTATGCGATTATGGGAATCTGATACATGTGCTTTCTAAGTATGTAATCATTCTATGGACAGTGAGTAGGAATCTACATAGAGAACATAGGTATGAGTAAATTATATTGGTATGATTTCCAAAAATAATGAAGAAATTAACATGAGGAATGCATAGGAAGAAGGGGGGAAGACTAAATGTTGAAAGTTATACAGTGGGTGGCATAATCCACTACTTTAAGGAGAAATACAACCCTTTCAAATGGCAATAATTCTGGGATGAATTCTGGGCTAGATCTTTGTTTTCAAATAGATTTGATTTTTATGAAGGCAAGTTTTTCAATGAACTCACAAATTATTCATTTCCTATTCCTAAGGGTAGAATAGGAAAAATTTTCTAAAAGCACATAAGGAGAAACTTTTACAATGGGGAGGCAGAGAAATAGCTCTCTGCTCACTCACTGAAACTCACTCTCAGAATTTATTGAAATAAGGAAAAATAGATATACACACTCAATTGGGTATAGAAAACTATCTCAGCCAACAAGGAAATAGTAAAGGAAAGGAATAAAAGAACCACAGAAGGGGATAATAAAAGGGAGGGAAAATGATGGCAGACAGTGTTCATAAGCAAGACAGGCTTTTGAGGAGGGACAGGAGAGAGAGACAGACAGAGAGAGAGAGAGAGAGAGAGAGAGAGAGAGAGAGAGAGAGAAGGATTAAAAAGAAGAAAATTGGATAAAGGGAATTAAACAATCATCATAACTTTGAAGATGAATGAGTTGAGTTCATCCATAAAACTGAAGTAGACAGTAGAATGGATCAGAAATCAGAATCCAACAATATGTTAATTATAACAGACACACTTGAAACAGTGCTAAAATAAGGGTTTGGAACAGAATCTATTATCTCATAGCTAAGGTAAAAAAGGAAGGAATAATAATCATTATCTCAGACAAAACAAATGCAAAAATAGGCCTAATTACAAAAGAAAATTGGGGAAATTATGTTTTAATAAAAGGTATCAAAGACAATAAAGTTATAACAAAGATTTTTACAAGTTCCTCTGATAAAGGCCTCTTTTCTGAAATATATAAAGAACTAAGTCAAATTCATAAATAAAAACCATTATCCAATTGATAAATTATCAAGAAATTTCAATAGGCAGTTTTCAGAAGAAGAAATCAAAGTTATCAAGAGTCCTATGAAAAGAAATGCTCTATATCATCACTGATAAGAGAAAAACAAATTAAAACTTCTCTGTAATACCACCTCCCTTCTATCAGAAATGACAAATGCTGGAAAGTATAAGGGAAAAATTGGTACCCTATTGAACTGTTGTTGGTGTTGTGAACTGGTCCAAACATTCTGAACAATAATTTGGAATCATGCCCAAAGGATTATATTTCCATATATATTGCTTGATCCAACAATATCACAACAATCAGGACCCCAAATAGATCAAAGGAAAAGTAAAAGGGCCTATATATACAAAAACATTTATAGCAATTCTTTTTGTGGTGGCAAAGAATTGGAAATTGAAGGGATGCCCATCAACTGAGGAATGACTGAACAAGGTATATAAGTGTGCTATAAAAAATAAGGAAGGGAGTAAAAAATACACAGCAAAAAAAAAACAAAAGAAAACCTACACAGAAATCAACAAAAGATGGAAAGTTCTGAACACAATGTCTTCTATTATTACATAAGTTTTCTTGAAATGGAAATTTATTGTTACACATTTTGAATCCTCTCATATCCTGCTGTGCACATGAGAATAGCTTTTTTTTTCCTTTTTTGTATTTAAGTGTTAAATAAATATATATATTTAAAAAGTAATGATGAAGGAAATGGATTTAAAAAACATGGCAAGATCTGTGTAAAGTAATGCAAAGTGAAGTAAGCAAAACTAGGACATCATCACACTCAATAACAGCAATATTGCAATGATGATCAGCTGTAAAAGACTCAGGTACCAGATCTGACTAATCCAAGACAATTTCAATTCCAAATTCAAGGCACTAATGATGAAAAAATGATATCCACATCCAGAAAAAAATTAATGTTATGAGTGCTAATTGAAGCATATTTTTTTCTTTTTTACTTAATTTCACCTTTTTGTGAAATGGACAATATGGAAATATGTTTTCCATGATTCCACATGTATAACTGCCATCACATTGCTTGCCTTCTTAGTGGATGATGAAGAGAGTGGGAATGAGAGAAAGAATTTTGGATTCAAAAAAAGTTAAGGAGGATGTAAGAACAAATAAATGATAAGTTTTAAAAGTATGCTTACCAAAAAATTATTATTCATATAGTTAAATAACTTATCAAATGGCTCTTGTTTTTAAGACATTTAAATAGCACCTTGTCAGAGAAATTTGTTATAAGGAATTTTTACTAGCTCTAGCTTTCTTTTGTTTTTATTTGAATTTTTTTATATATGGAAAAACTTTTCATCAAAATTTTCCATTTTATCTTCAGCATTCTTCCCTGGCCCTTGCTTGATCACAAATGGATTCTCAATTCTTCTTTCTGAAAGGTCATTTCTTCCTTGTTCTTCTAATTTGTTTATGATTTCACCCTTTATGCCTAAAGCTAATTGAAGTTAATTGAAGACAACCATATGTTAAAAACTAGAATTGGGCAAATGGAAGCTAATGATTTTATGAGATATCAAGAATCAGTCACACAAAATAAAAAGAATGAAAAAAATAGAAGAAAATGTAAAATATTTCACTGGTAAAAAAACTGACCTAGAAAATAGATCCAGATAAAATAAGAATTATGGAAATTCCTGAAAGTCATTATCAAAAAAAGAGTCTCCAAAGAATTTTCTAAAAAATCATGAAAGAAAACTGTCTTAAAATCCCCAGAAAAAGAGGGCAAAATAGTCATTGAAAGAATCCATTGATCATTTCCTGAAAGAGCTCCCACAAGAAAGACTCCAAGAAACATTGTAGTTAAATTCCAGAGTTATAAGGTGAAGGAGAAAGTAATTGAATACTATTTTTCTACAAGAAATGATGAGCCAGCCTATTTTAGAAAAAAAAAAAAAACAGGACAGGCTTACATGGACACTGATGTCATAAGGTGGGAAGAACTAGAACATTATACACAGTAACAGCAAGATTGTGTGATGATCAACTATGATATATTTAGATCTTCTAGACTTGTAATGGAAAATGCTATCCACATCCAGAAAAAGAACTATGGAGACTGGATATAGATCAAAGCATACAATTTTCACCTTTTATTTTCTTTCTTATGGATTTTCAATCTTGTTATGATTTTTCTTTCACAACATGAAAAATATGTAAAGATGTTTTAAATTATTGTTCATATATAACCTATATCAGATTGCTTCCTGTCTTTCAGAGAGGGAAAGGTAAGGGAGAGAGGGAGAAAAAAAACTGGAATTCAAAATTTTACTCAAAAATAAATGTTTAAATCTTTACAAATGTAATTGGGAAAAAATACTATTAAGTGGGGAGGGAGTAAAGAAAAAAATTAAAAAGAAGTATGAAGAAAAGAAGCCTAACAAAACCAATGTTCTCTGATATTTATTAGTTTTGTGACTCTGGGCAAGCAACAACTTTTATTTGCCCGTTTTCTCATCTGTAAATAGGAATAACAAAAATCCTCTCTCTCCCAGGACTGATGATCTCAGAATAAAATGAGACAATATTTATAAGGCATTTTGTAAGCCCTAAGGCACTATATAAATACTAGAGATAATGCTAGAATATCAGAGAATATACCAAAGTCAAATAAGCTCTAGTGAGTCCTACCAAGATAAAAAAAAAAGTTTTCACAAATTCAATAATCAATAGTATTTCAATGTCTCATGATCTACCTTAATCCTTTCATCAAGTTGGGATAAATTTTTCATCTTTGGCAACCCATGAAGACTATCTAGTCAAATACACTTGGTTGATGTTCTACTTTAATACTAATAATAATTATTAGTAGTAAATAATAATTAAAAGAAAATACACACAGATTAAAATCAGAAGTCCTTAAATTACAGAATTTCAGCGCAACAAAAACCACTAAAAGTTTATACAATTTAATCTGCCACAATTAATCTTTTTTTTTTGCCATATAATCAGGGTTAAGTAATTTGGCCAGGTCACGTAGGTAGCAAGTGTCAAGTGTTTGAGACCAGATTTGAACTCAGGGTCATTGCTCTAGCACTGTGCCACCAAACTGCCAGTAACACTACCCATCTTAGAGAAAATCAAGTACTAAATATTTATGCACATAAATATACATAGAGAAAGTAGAAAATAAAGTTCAAACAAACTATAGCCCAAGCAAAGAGCAAGTCACTGCTTGTTATTGGGTTTTTTTTTTTCATTATTTGTGGTATCTCAAAGGAACTCTGCTTTATACCATGATAGGATATACATTTGTTTTGCTTCAGCAAAGGTAGAAGAATATTCTATAATTTTTGTAGTGTACTGAAGTCTGGGCTCCCCCAAATATAAAGTCCCACCTGTATAATATTGATCTTTTTTTCATTCTGGCTTCTTACATTCTACATCAATATGTCCATGAAACCACACATATGGCAGTGGAAGCCAAAGTTATACCTTGGCCAATGCAATAGGAAAAGTTCTAGAGAGAACAGTTGTCTTCTTTGTAGATAGGCACATTCTTTGCTGGCAAGAGGTGTGTGTTACCGTGTCAAATCCCAAACTCAAATCTTCTGAGTAGCACATGTACCAACTAGTTGTTGTTTCAATTCTGATGGTTTGAATTCCTGAAAACAATTTTGAATTGGATGTCGCAATGCTCTCAACACAGTCTTCTCTTCATTAATTCTGTCAGTTCTTCAAGTTTTTCAAAATGTTCTGACTTTGAACTGTAGATTAAAATAAATTACATTCATACTTTAATGACTGACCCAACCTGGCTAGGAAACAAATTTCATGTTCAACAATGAAATGTGTCCAAGTAATGTATCTATCTATTAGCAGTTTGATGACCATCATCTAAAACACATGTCTCAACCTACTAAAGCATTCTGTAATGTAAAGTTTATTAGAAATTTTTTGAGAGCAAAGAGACTAAGTACCAGTTAAGATCTAAAATACGAGGTATAATGAGTATAGACCGTCTTCAAGTTACACAATGAGACTTAAATTTTGTGTGTGTGATTTTAAGAGGATTGTTAATCATAACTTTCTTCCTAGTACTAGAGATCGGGAATAGCACTATAAATGAAAGCATTGTACAGATGCATAGAAAACCATGAATCTGAAGCAAGAAGGAAGACTGAGTACATGGTCATGAAGATACGATTCTTTATTCTATATAACTGACTTACCCTAATATGAGGCATGTTTACATGAGGTAAAGCAAGCAACATTTGCTAAAGAAAAACATGCCCCCCTTTTTTTTATTATGTTAAGTATCCTCCTAAATATTAATGCCTTCATTTTGAGATTATTTTCAATTTATCATAAAGATATCGATATACAATCTTGTTTGTGTATAGTGTTTTCATATTGTTTTTCCTCATAAGCTCCTTGAGAATAGGGACTCTATTGCCTTTATATTTCCAATGCTTATCACAGCAATCATATCTTAAGAAATAGTAGGCACTAAATAGAGGCTCTTTGCCTTGAAAGGATAGACCAACTACTTAATGAAAGTGGTGTAGTATTAACAGGTGACAGAGAAAAACCCATTTTTTTTTCATTTTGCTTCCACCTTTTCCATCAAAACAAGAAAGTGTGTTCAGGTCACTAAGAGTTTTAATTGCTTTATCATTTCTGGCTCTTAGAATCCCTCTTCTCTTAAAAACTTTAATCATGATTTTTCTTCATCCACCTAGCTTCTAATGCCTCCTCCTAAAAATACTTGTATTTATTTGTATGTATTTTATGTGAAAGGTGGTGTGGTTGGTATAACAGATGAAAAGCTGGTCTGTGCATCAAAAAGATTAGATTCTCACACTTTAAGGTTGTGTGACTTAGAGCAACATACTTAATGACTCAAAGATCCAAGGAACTCTCTAAGACTACAAATTGCCCAAAAGATGTGGACTGGTATTGTTGGAGGAAGTCTGTTCCCTGCCCCCAGGAATTCTCTATGCTGATGAAATCACAAGTCTGATTAAAACATATCTATATTTTTCTATGTGTGGATTTATGTATGCACATTTTCCCCATAATTGAGTCTTTTTCTTTTCATCAATACAAGTTAAAAGTCTTGCTATAACTGATAATACTATGATTCACTTCAGTCCTATCTGTGGCTTATGTCTCTAATGAGGTTGAGATCCAACACCAAACAATGAAGCTTGACACCAAATGTTGAAATTGGGTAGCAACTCACATGTGAATAATTCATAATGGTTTTCTGTTTGACAAAAGGTACTTTTTTATGAAGACAGGTTACAGACAAAATCAAGAGGTAAAATAGACATTAGGAAAGGAAAATATGAAGTAGATATGGTAGAACATATAGTTAGCAAGAAAAGGATTAATAATAATTAACAATGGAAAAGACAAGTACCACAGTGGAACTCATACTTAACCAGGAAAAAGGGAATACTCCATGAAGTGAGAGTATGTCATTAACTGGGCAGGCTAAATCCATAGAGGAGTTTAGTACCCTAAAAAGTCTGTTAGCTATAGCAAGGAGAAAGATAACATAAGGCAGAATTCCATGATGGGCTAACAGAAAAGAGATCCAGCAAAAATGGCATAAGCCATGGACAGATTTATAAAAGAAATTTAACTTTGGGGGTTTGACAAAATAACCTGGCTTTCTGATTGGATACAGTAAGGTGGGTTTCCCAAGACCTCCACAGGGGATGAGACTGTAAGACTAAGCTGATCTCCATCAGTGCCCTTCCCTGCTTGCTTCAGGAATATTACAATCTTAACAGTACTTCAAGCTTTCTCTGCCAGCCCCACATAGTTACCCATCATTTCCATATCATCTCCGTGACCTTTTAAAAATTGAAAAAAATTTCAACAAATTTTGTCTTTTACATATGAGAAAGATGAAAGATTTTTGGAGAGTTTGTCATTAAACCCTCTCAATTGATAAATGATGAAATAGGCCCTGAAGGCTTGTGGTTTGCCTGAGATGAGGCAGCTGGTAACACAATAGATATAGTGCTGAGCCTAGAAATGAAATTAAATCTGGCTGATAAGACTTATTAGATGGATGTATCTGAACAAGTCACAATATCTATTTGCTTCAATTTGTTCAACTGTAAAATGAGATTAATAATAATAATATCTTCTTTGTAGAAGTGTTGCAAAGATCAGATGAAATAGTGTTTGTAAATGGTGCTAAGCACATTGTCTGGCATATAGTAAGTGCTTTATAACAGATTATTCCTTCTTTTTCCTTTCTCTCCCCATTCAATTACTTAGCGGCAAAACAGGAATTAGAAGCCATGCATTCAAACACTGATTAAGTCTTTGACTTAATTTTACTTTTACCTCCTATAAAAAATGAGATTCTTGCCCAAAATGATTTTTACATCTTTTATAATGCAGATAAAATATTTTCCCCCAGTCAACTATGAGCCAAATAATAGGGATGTCAATAAAAGAAAATTCACTTACAAAGCAATTTGTTTTTTTTTTAAATGCACATTATATAGGCAGATCCAGCATGAGAGTTCCTGGTACTCTATATGTGAATGTCTACCTTAATTCGTGCTCCTTCTTACCATCTACTCTAGGTACAGTCATGGTCATGACCAAAAGAATCAAGAAGGAAGCTTGGAAAGAAGGGAAATCAAAAGGAATCATTTACTTTCATTACCAGAGCAGCCCAAGAAAAAATAAAGGAGGGGGATGGAGCCAAGATGATGGAGAGGCCATTCACTTCTTTCTGATTTCTTCCTAGGACCAAATTCACCCTCTGAATTGGTTCTAGACTGGCAGAATCCACGAATATTGGGAGTTCAGCAAATTACCAGCAGAAGATAATTTCAAAGATCACCAGAAAAGGTCTGTTTTAGTTGGGCTCAGAGAGGTGGCAGGGCAAAGGACTCCAGTGCAAGCTGTGCAGACCCAAGGTGGTATGGATTCCATGGGGGTCATGCAGACTCCACATGGTGGAAAATCTATGGAGAGGACTTTACCACAGTGTTAGCTACTCTGCCCTGGTTGCAAACCTGTTGATCAGCAGAGAAATTATAAAACATTCAACCCAAACACAAAAGGTAAAGAGTGAAGCCCAAAGCTCGAGAGTCTCACAGGACCTGGCCACACCCACCCAGCACCAGGAGTGAGTCAGCACAATCCCAATGCAGCTCCTACTACTTCACACTGACAGTAGAGGAGGCTTGGAACCTCCCTTGTCATGAAGGCAGATCCCAACTTTAAAAAAAAAAAAAAAAAAAAAAAAAAAAAGGAATAAAAAGACAAATCGGACTCTAATTATAGATTTTCTATGGTGAAAGACAAGAACAGATTTCAAACCCTGAAAAGACTAAAAGCAGATTGTCTCCAGATGAAGCTCCAAAAGGAGATAGAACCTGGTCCCCACCATACAAGGAGCTCCTAGAAGAAATTAAAAAGGATCTCAAAAAAGAGCTATAAGAAAAAATGGGGAAAGGAAAGGAAAACATTGCAAGAGAGTTTGGAAAAGGCATATAACTAATTAAAAGATAGATTTGATAAAGTGGAAAAATAAAATAACTCCCAGAAAAACAGAATTTGTGAAATGGAAAAGGAAAATAAATTCTTAAAAAACAGAATTTGTGAAATGGGAAAAAATTCCATAGAATAAAACAATTCATTTAAAAACTTAATTGGACAAATAAAAAAGTAAATAAAGAAAATAATTCACTAAAAATCAGACGAACAAATGGAAATGAATAACTCAATGAGACATCAAGAATCAGTCAAGGAAAACAAAAAAAAAAAAAAAAGAAAAGAAAAAATAGAAAAAAATGTAAAATAGCTACTTGGGAAAATCACTGACCTGGAAAATACATCTAGGAAAGACAATCTAAGGATTATTGGACTCCCTAAAAATCATGATGGAAAAAAGGGCCTAGACACTATTTTTCAGGAAATCATCAAACAGAACTGCCCTGATGTCATAGAATCAGAAGGTAAAATAGTCATTGAAAGAATTCACCAAACACCACATAGTTATTAAAACTATGAATGAAATTGGGTGGCAATTCACATGTGAATAATTCATAATGTTTTTCTTCTATGGTGAAAGACAATTAAAATTAAATTTTAAACTCCAAGGAATATCGTGGCCAAATTTCAGAACTATCACACCAAGGAAAAAATATTACAAGCAGCCAGAAAAAAAAAATTCAAATACTGAGGAGCCACAATAAAGATCATCCAGGATCTAGCTGCTTCCACCTTAAAGGATAGAAGGGACTGGAATCTGATATTCTGAAAAGCAAAAGACCTTGGAATGCAGCTAAGAATAAACTACCCTGCTAAACTGAGCATTTTCTTCCAGGGAAGAAGATGGCAATTCAATGAAACAGATGAATTTCATTTATTTCTGATTAAAAGACCAGAGCTAAACAAAAAATCTGACCTCCAAATATAGGATTCAAAAGAAGCATGAAAAGGTAAAAACAACTATTGAGAACTGTGTTTCTATTATGGGAATACATAGAGACTACATGTATAATTTGATTTTACTGTTATAATATAAAAAAAGGAATACAGGTGGAAAGGGCATTGAAAAAGAGAAATGTAGAGGTAAAGTGATGGAAATTACATCTCATAAAGAGGCAAAGGAAACCTATTACATTTGAGGGAAAGAATGGAGGGGGATTAACATTGTGTGAATCTTACTCTCACCAGATTTGGCTCAAAGAGAAAATATTAGACATATTTGCTTTACAAAGAAACTTCTCTCACCTTATTGAAAAGTGGGAGGGGAAGGTAAAAAGGGAAAGGGTAGGCTAAATAGAAGGGAAAACATAAATAGAAGAGGAAAGTTATAAGAAAGGAGGAAAGACCCTAAAAGGGAAGGGATTTTAAAGGGGAAATACTGTTTGAGACAAGTCATGCTTATAAGTTAAATATTGGGGAGAAAGGAAAGGGGAAAAGAAAAAAGCATAATCTGGGGCTAACAAGATGGCAGGAAATATAGAATTTGTACTTTTAACCATAAATGTGAATGGGGTAAACTCAGCCATAAACTCAGCCAGAGGCAGATAGCAGACTGGATTTAAAGCCAGAATCCACAACATGTTGTTTATAGGAAACACACTTGAAGCAGGGCGATATATACAGAGTAAAGCTAAAAGGCTAGAGCAGAATCTACTATGCTTCAAGTGAAGTCAAAAGAGCAGGGGTAGCCATCCTGATCTCAGATCAAGCAAAAGCAAAAACTGATATAATTAAAAGAGATAAGGAAGGAAACTATATCTTGCTAAATGGTATCACTAGATAATAAAGCAACAACATCAATACTAAACATATATGCACCAACTGATATAGCATCTAAATTCCTAAAGGAGAAGTTAAGAGAACTGTAAGAAAAAATAGACAGCAAAACTCTAATTGTGAGAGATCTCAACCATGCACTCTCAGAACTAGATGAATCAAACCACAAAATAAATAAGAAAGAAGTTAAAGTGGTAAATAGATCATTAGAAAACTTAGGTATGATAGATCTTTGGAGAAAACTGAATGGAGACAGGAAGGAATACACTTTCTTCTCCATAGTTCATGAAACCCACACAAAAACTGACCATATATTAGGATATAAAGACCACAAATTCAAATTTAGAAAGGCAGAAATAGTAAGTTCATCCTTTTCAGGTCACAATGCAATAAAAACTACATTCAATTAAAAGCTAAGGGAAAATAGACCAAAAAGTAATTGGAAACTAATTAATCTCATCCAAAAGAATAGGTGAAACAGCAAACCATAGACACAATTAACAATTTCATCCAAAAGAATGACAATAATGAGAGAACATACTAAAATTTGTGGGATGCAGCCAAAGCAGTAATAAGGGGAAATTTTATATCTCTAGAGTCTACTTGTATAAAATTGAGAAAGGGAAGATCAATGAATTAGGTTTGCATCTAAAAAAGCTAGAAAAAGAGCAAATTAAAAAGCCCCAATCAAATACTAAACTTGAAATTCTAAAAATAAAAGGAGAGATTAATAAAATTGAAAGTAAAAAAAAAACTATTGAATTAATAAATAAAACTAAGATTTGGTTTTATGAAAAAAACAACTTAGGTAAATTTAATTAGAAAAAGGAAAGAGGAAAATCAAAATTTTAGTCTTAAGAATGAAAAGGGAGAAATTTGCACTAATGAAAAGGAAATTAGAGCAATAATTCGGAGTTACTTTGCCCAGATTTATGACTATAAATTTGAGAACCTAAATGAAATGGATGAATCCCTCAAAAATATAGAATATTCAGATTAACAGAGGAAGAAGTAAATTGCTTAAACAGTCCCATTTTAGAAAAAGAAACAAAACAAGCTATTAATCAACCCCCTAAGAAAAAAAAAAACCCAGGACCAAAACATGTCCTGGATTTACATGTGAATTCTACCAAACATTTTAAGTACAATTAACTCCAATGTTATATAAACTATTTGAAAAAAATAGGGAATGAAGGAGTCCTACCAAATTCCTTTTATGACACAGACATGGTACTGATACCTAAATGAGGTAGGATGAAAACAGAGAAAGAAAATTATAGACCAATCTGCCTAATGAACATTGACGCAAAAATCTTAAATAAAATATTAGCAAAAAGATTACAGAAAATCATCCCCAGGATAATATATCATGACCAAGTAGGATTTATACCAGGAATGCAAAATTAAGAAAACTATTAACCTAACTGAATATATCAATAACTAAATTAACAAAAACTATATGAGCATCTCAATAGATTCAGAAAAAGCATTTGGTAAAACCCAACATCCATTCCTATTAAAAACACTAGACAGTATAAGAATAAATGGACTTTTCCTTAAAATAGTCAATAGCATCTATTTAAAACCATCAGCAAGCATCATACATAATGGTGATAAACTGAAACCATTGCCAATAAAATCATGAATGAAACAAGGTTGCCTACTATCACCATTACTATTCAAAATTGTATTAGAAATGCTAGCTTCGGTAATAAGAGATGAAAAAGAGATTAAAGAAATTAGAGTAGGTAATGAGGAAGCCAAATTATCACTCTTTGCAGATAATATGATGGCATACTTAGAGAACCCCAGAGATTCTACTGAAAAGCTATTAGAAATAATGCACAACTTTAGCAAAATTGCAGAATACAAAATAAATACACATAAATCATCAGCATTTTTATACTTCACTGGGGTGTTCTCTTCTTTTCTAAAATATGATGGTTCTCTGGGAGCAGGTTTCTTGGGGGGGTTTCTGGAGGCAGCCTTAGTTTCAGTTCAGAGTAATAATCACCTCAAACACAGACAGCTGATAAAAGTTCAAATCTTTTATTGTCTCTTCCAAAATAGCCCAGTTAGCTTTCTTTGGTTCTGAGAGCTCTCATTGCTAGTCCTTTGCCTTTAGCTCAACTCCCGACTCCTGGCTTCTCAGTTTCCCAACTGAATCTTCACTGACTTGTGGATCTCAGGATCTCCAACTGACCCTCGCTGAAACTGAGAGCTTCTTATATATGATCTCTTAAAGGTGTGAACTCAAAGGTTGACTCCTCCTCTGAGAGTGGGATTGTGGGAGGTGTAAACTTAGATATCTCCCGACTTGTGAACTCCAATGTGTGAGCCAATGTGTGAACTCTCAAAGGTGAAAACACAAACATTGTTTCTATCAATTCCATTGAGTTAACACTAGGATTCTAACACATCACTAACAAAATCCAGCAGCAAGAGATACAAAGAGAAATTGAATTTAAAATAACTGTCATTGGTATAAAATATTTGGGAATCTATCTGCCAAGAGAAAGTCAGGAACTATATGAGTAAAACTACAAAACACTTGCCACACAAATAAAGTCAGAGCTAAACAATTGGAAAAATATTGAGTGTTCTTGGATAGGTCGAGCAAATATAATTAAGATGACAATACTACCTAAACTAATTTATTTATTTAGTGCTATACCAATCAGACTCCCAAGAAACTATTTTAATGACCTAAAAAAATAACAACAAAATTCATTTGGAAGAATAAAAGGCCAAGAATTTCAAGAGAACTAATGAAAAAAAAAAATCAAATGAAGGTGACCTAGCTGTACCTAATGTAAAAGTGTATTATAAAGCAGCAGGCACCAAAACCATTTGGTATTGGCTAAGAAATATTAGTTGATCAGTAGAATAGGTTAGGTTCACCATACAAAATAGTCAATAACTATAGCAATATAGTGTTTGGCAAACCCTAAGACCCCAACTTTGACAAAAGTTGCTGAGAAAATTGGAAATTAGTATGTCAGAAACTAGGCATTGACCCACACTTAACATCATAAACCAAGATAAGATAAAAATAAGTTCATGATGTAGGCATAAAGTATGAGATGATAAATAAATTAGAAGAACAATAGGACGGTTTACTTAGGGAGGAGGAAGGAATTTGTGACCAAATATTATTGATCACAAAGTAGAAAATTTTTATTATATCAAGTTAAAAAGCTTTTTTACAAACAAAATTAATGCAGACAAGATTAGAAGGCAAGCAATAAACTGGGAAAATATTTTTACAGTTAAATGTTCTGATAAAGGCCTCATTTTCAAAATATAGAGAGAATTGACTCTAATTTATAAGAAATCAAGCCATTCTCCAATTGATAAATGATCAAAGATTATAAACAGACAATTTTCAGATGAAGAAATTGAAGCTATGTCTACTCATACAATAAAGTGTTCCAAATCATAATTGATCAGAGAAATGCAAATTAAGACAACTCTGAGATACCACTAGACATCTCTCAGATTAACTAAAATGACAGGAAAAGATAATGACAAATGTTGGAGGGTATGTGGGAAAAGTGGGACACTGATACATTGTTTGTGGAGTTGTGAATGGATCCAACCATTCTGGAGAGCAATTTGGAACTATACTTAAAAAGTTTTCAAGCTGTGTATACCCTTTGATCCAGCAGTGTTACTCCCAAAGAGATATTAAAGAAGGGAAAAGAACCTGTATGTGCATAAATGTTTGTGCCAGCCCTTTTCATAATGACTAGAAACTGGAAATTGAATAGATGTCCATCAATTGGAGAATGGTTGGGTAAACTGTGGTATATGACTGTTATGGAATATTATTGTTCTGTAAGAAATGACCAGCAGGATGAATACAGAGAGACTTGGAAAGACTTGCATGAACTGATGCTACATGAAATGAGCAGAACCAGGAGATCATTATACACTTCAACAACACTATTGTATGAGGATCATTTCTGATGGAAGTAGCTATCTTCAACAATGAGAGGATCCAAATCAGTTCCAATTGATCAGTAATGAAGAGAAACAGCTACACCCAGTGAAAGAACACTGGGGAATGAGTATGGACTACAACATAGCATTTACCCTCTTTCTATTATTGTTTGCTTGCATTTTTGTTTTTCTCCCAGGTTATTTTTATCTTCTTTCTAAATCTGATTTTTCTTGTGCAGCAAGATAACTGTATAAATATGTATGCATATATTGGATTTAACATATACTTTGACATATTTAACATGTATGAGACTACCTGCCCTCTAGGGGAAGGAGTGGAGGAAAGGAGGGGAAAAGTTGGAACAGAAGTTTGTGCAAGGGTCAATGCTGAAAAATTACACATGCATATGTTTTGTCAATAAAGCTACAATAAAAAAAGAGTTGCTTGAGGCTCTAAGGGATTAAGCAACTTTTTTAACTTTATCCTAGTAACACAGCATTATGAAAGAGAGGCTAAACTTGAATCCACTTCTCAATTCCAAATTCAATGCTATCCACTTCAGTCTTTCATATGTGTTGATGTAGTTTTAAAATTATAAAAGTATACTGCATTAAATTATATTTTAAATTAAATTACATTTAAGAGCATAATAGATAAAATTTCCAATGACTCCTTAAATAAAATAAATGTATTTTGACTTTTCAACAAAATATTAGAGTTCATTAACAGTCCTCTTGCTTACTGTGCCTTTCTGGGTCATCCAGAAGCTCAAACCTGTCACTCAAAGGCAGCAGCTGCTAAAAAGTAGATTGCACAATCTGAAAGCACCAGGGTCACATCAGGATTTAATCCCAGATACAGGCCTTTAGAGACCTAACAGATTTGCAACTCCCCCTAAAAACATAATAAGGAATATTCCAAGTTCATTCTTCTATCCATTCCAAGGGAAGGAATCCACAAAGCACACCCAGAAGCCCAGCTGACCAAACTAATTACACAGGAATTTTTTTTACAAATCTAGCTTTAGCCATTCACAAATGTAGGCACATTTCAAAGAACAGTATTTGCTAAGTTAAAGGCATTGCTTACCCCAAAAACTGAATGATGAATGGTTATCTCTTCACTAAATTTTAAGTCTTTAGAGTGAATGATTCTATCTTGCTTCATCAATCAAAAAGTATTCAATAACCAGTCACTATGTTGACAGATGAATGCTAAGTATATAAAGGAAAAATAGTTCCTATCCCTGAAGAACTTCCATTCTAAAGGAAGAGAGAGCATGCTTATGAATTGACACATACAAAATACCTACAGCAAATGGAAGGTAACCAGAAGTTAGGGAGACTAGGAAAACATTACTGCAGATAGTGGTGTTTGAATTCAGTTTTTAAGGAAACCAGTGACCCTAAGAGGTGAAGCAAATGAGAAAACTTTTCAGTGCTTGAGAGGATAGCCAGTAAGATACAGAGGTGGGAATGAAGTATTTTGTGAAAGAAATAGCAATTAGACCAGTATGATTGGACCATAGAATGTATGAAAAAAATAATTTGAAAGACTAGAGAGATGAAACCACATTATAAAGACAATACTAATAAACAAAAGAGCTGATATTTGAGTCAAAAGCTAATAGGAACTCACTGGGGATTAAAAAGAATAGGGAGATAATATGGTCAGTCTTGCAATTCAGGAAAATTCCTTTGGCAGTTGTGTGGAGAATGGATTAGAGTAGGGAGATGAATCAGAGAGCAAGGTATATAGCATGATATAAGTGAGCAAAAATGCAAAATATTTGTTTAATTCAATTAAATTGAACAGTTCACCAAGTAATCAACCACATGAATTAATTTTGAGCATGAAGATTTTATGACAGATAAAATGCTGCTCAGTGATGTATTTTGCACACAGAATAAAGCATTAAATACAGTGATACATGTTTTCCCCTGTGATGTTCAGTGATATCGTGGAAGATGTTCTTCATAACATCTAAACAAGAACAGAATTTTGTACAGATGATAAAACCCTTCAAGATGGCAAGTTCTTTACAGATCATACCATTCTATCTGCATTGATCCTTCAAATACCAGGATCATAGAAAACTGAAAGTTGAAGATCCATTAAAGGTGATCTAGTTCAGTCTTCTCATTTTTCATATGATGAATCTTAAGACCAAGAAAGTAAATTATAGTACTTAGTCAGGATATCCAACTAGCAAATATTAAAAGTGAAATTTGAACCCAGCATCTCCAATTCTAGAAAAAGCACTCTTTCCATTATACTTTACATTATCTCAACTTCATGGAAATCTATAGAGTTTTAAAGAATTAAGTTCAATTATCATGGTGAGAGTAATGATTAGGTAAATAATGATTAGGAAACATGTATTTCCAAAGTTATCATATGCCACCAGAAAAGCAGCCTGTTGCATTGGTCCATCAATTTCTATATTACATAAGAAGAAAGTTCCAAACAATGAGAGCTATCAAAAACTGGTCTCAGTTATCTTAGGAGGTTATAGTTTCTCCCTTTTGGGAGTTATTCAGAGAACAGTTTGATGACCAGTTGTCCTATTTGTTGAAGAAAAGATTCTAGTCTGTGTGTAGATCAAACCTACTGAGGCTACTGAGTTCCCTTCCACCTCTAAGATTCTGTGCTTTTGTGATCTTGGAAGAGTAGAATAGTTAGATAGCAAATGGAGCCTAGAATTGAATAAAGAAATCAAGACAGAAAATGACTCATCAGTACAAAAGACCTTCTCTTTGACAACACTATTGTCTTGATGGAGCCTTATCATTACAAATGACAAAATAGCCTAAACTTAAAATTACAAATAACCCAAATGACAATAGGAAAATATGTGGAGGCCATAATCAATTACTAACATGTTGTCTCATATATTATCAGTGACAATTTATATGTAATGTTGTTGTTGTTGTTGTTAAGTCCTTTTCAGTGATATTCAACTCTCTGTGACCTGATTTCAAGTTTTCTTGGCAAAGATACTGGAGTGGATTGCCATTTCCTTCTACTGCTCATTTTATAGATGAAGAAACTGAGGCAAAGAGAGTTAAATGACTTGCTCAGGGTCACACAGTAAATATCTGAAGCTAGATTTGAAATTAAGTTGCATTTGAATCTTTCTGACTTCAAGGTTTCTATCCATTGAACCAAGCTGCCCTGTAGTAGGTAATATGTGTGTAATATGGAATATACATACATATATAACATGTATTGCAAAAAATATTACCATGTACATGAGGAAATAAGAATCAGAATGAAATGAGAGTGACAGGCAAGAGATAGAAAGCCTGCATGGCACATTGGTATTCTCAAGAGACTAAAAAGAAATCATATTAGCATGTTTATCATGTTTCAAAGTTTGCAAAGTACTTTACAAATGTATCTCATTTGACCCTCATAATAATCATGGGAAGTGAGTGAGATCATTATGCCTCTTTTTCAGATGAAAAAACTAAAGGAGACGAGATTTAATTACTTGCTTAGAGTCACACAGCTATTTAAGCACAGCAACTATAAGCCATAGACATAGCATCTCTTTAAACTATAGGAGGAAGAAAACTCTGCCCTGGAGGAATATATTTCTCTCAGTCATGTAAATATTATATAGCTCCTACCCAGGATAAACACATATATGTGTGTTCAATATGCATACACAGACACACACACAGCCAGATCTTGATATAGGGTTTTTTGTGTGTGTTTTTTTGCTGAGGCAATTGGGATTAAGAGACTTCCCCAGGGTCCCACAGCCAGAAAGTATTAAGTGTCTGATGCCAGATTTGAACTCATGTCTGACTTCAGGGTTGGTGCTCTATCCACCATGCCACCTAGCTGCCTCTTGGTATAGTTTTAAAATAGGTAAACTATATTTTCAATCCCACCCAATTTCATTACTTTCTCTTCTCTTTATGATACAGTGGAAAGAAGACTGGATTTGGTTTTCAAAACTTGTCTCTGACACTCAGTCTTTTTTGACTTTAGGCAAAGAATAGATGAATGGATAGATACCTAGATGCCTGGATGCCTGGATTAATGGATGGATGGATGGATGGATGGATGGATAGATGGATAGATTGATGGATGGGTAGATGGAAGAATGGGCAGATGGAAAAGCATTTACTAAATACATACTTGGGACCAAGCAGTATACATAGCAACTGGGGAAATGCAAAGGACACTGGGAGACAATACACACAAATGTAGAGTCAGCTGCAGAGCAGAGGGAAAAGTTTGTAACCTTAAGGGGCAGAACAAGTGGCAAGACAGTGAGAGTACAGTCTGTGTGTGTTTGTGTGTGTGTCTGTGTGTGTATACACATACATACATATATATGGGGAGAGGGATTTACAGGTTGTACAAGCAAAACAGATCCTTGACCTATAGGACTTTAGGATGAAATAGCAAGACAGTCACTTTGTTTCCCTAATCCTAGATTTCTTTAACTATAAAATGAATATATTAGAATCAGCAATCTCCTTCCATCTCTAGTTCTATGAGCCTATGATCTTGTAGCATTTTCTCATCCCTCCAAAGGTATCTAGGACCTGTATTTTGACCTATTGGCGCCAACAGTTCTTCTCTATGGTAACTTATTCAAACCTATCCTTCTCAAGCCCAAAAAGACTTCAGTTCCATTGACTTTAAATCCCTCTTTCTCTCTGCCAAACCTGTTTTCATTCATTATAATGGAAAGGATCGGATAAACTAATAAAAATTAAGGTATTTACAGATAACATCTGGTTGTTATTAGTCTAAGAAGAACTTCCCATCAAAACCTCAAACTTAATCTCTGGAGTAATTTCAAGCAACACAGGAAAGCCTATTTACAAGGCAAAATGGATCAATTAACCCAGGATAAGTACTGGGATTTCTTGTTTTGTAGATTAATTTTGATATTCAGTTCCTGCAAACATATTGTTTATTTTTATTCTAACCACCACCTAATTCATTTGACTGATTGTGTGTGTATATGTGTGTGTGTGTATATATACAGCCTACATAACCAAATGGCATGATCATAAAAGTATTTCTGTTTCCTTTCAAGTTAATTATACATTTATGTGGATTTCACTACACTTCAACATGTATTTCAGGGTTCATTTTCATTGTATAAAATCCATCACAGAGAAGCCAACCAAATGTGCTTCTAATGAAAAACTGGAAAGTGATACTATCAAGTAGCTGAAACTTCCCGTCAGCCTGAGCTTCTTTTTCCAAATAGAATGAAATACAAATGGCTGGAATGTGTCTCAAGATGAGGAATATGGGTGGCATGCTCAAACAAACATAAGAGCTAAATTTTCCAGTGTGCTAATATACTGGTTCCTTAAGAGGTTTCTGCCATCACTGGTTCAGCTAACATCCCCTTAGTCACTGAAGAAAGAATAGAAGAAAACTCAAAATATTTATATCCTAATTTAGGTATATCCTAAATTAGAATCTCTCTGACCACTTCAGTCAGTATTTCATAGAGTCCCTATTTGACAAAAATTTGACAATTAACAAATTGCAAAACTGTAATAGCATTTATATTTTGTTTCAAAATATGTGAAGCACTTTATAGATATATCTCATTTAATCTTAACAACTAACCCGAAAAGTGAATACTATTGCTATACGTGTTTTACAGATATGGAACTAAATATGACATGAAATTTAATGACTTCTCAAGATAAAATAGCTATTTGGGGTCAATTGTTACAAGTCATGGGTAGCTATAGACATTATAGGAAGAAATAAACTCTACGCCAGGGGAACAGATTTCTTTGAGATAGTTCAGAGAAATGGAAAGATAGTAAAAAAGAATTTAGGGTTTCAATACTGGATCTGTGACTTAATATCTATGTGAACTTGAATAAGTCATTTAACCCCTCTATGCCTAAGTCTCCTTATCTGCAAAATGAGGATCGTGTTCTAGATGACTTTAAGATCCTTTCCAATTTTAACCTATGATATGAATGTCCAGATTTTCTAGGAGGTTAAGATTCAAGAATACATACTATTACCTTTCATAGAATGAAAGATAAATTTGAAGTTAAATAAATTTTATTGAATTTGGGATGCTAGGACTTTAGTCTTTTTGAAATTGGTCTCATTTCTCAAATTCTCTTGGCATTACAGTATCTCAATAATTAATAATTCCCAAAACAAAAATGAAAAAAATGGAAAGGTAGAAGATAATATAGAGAAAAAGAAGATGTTAAAAAGCAAGGTATGTCAGTGAGACATATGCACATACAACCTCAGATTCAATGTCTTTATTTGTTTATTCAATATCTTGATCTTTGCAACTGAAGCTGGTAATTTTGAATTCTCTCCCCAGTTCCTCTTTCATTCCCAGTATGTATTCTGGTATGTAAAGTAGGACATCTTCTTTCAAATATGGTAAACCAGAATTCAGTGGTCTATGCCTTCACAACATCCAAACCTGGGGACTTGTGTTGGCTGAACAACTGAGAAGATATAAAAAGGTAAAATGGTGAATACAGCAACAGTTTCCCTGAGTACAGTCATAAATTTCATTTGTTCATTTACATTGATTTTTGGTAGCTCTCAGTATATGGTCTGATTTGGTATGTTGGTTTTGTCCATTAACTTTTCTGAAAACCTCTAAGTAATAACTTTAGTGAAAAAAAACTCTTTCTTTTGGTCCTTAAATGCTAGTATTCATTCCCTTTGCTTCTTATTCAGTACTGGCACTGCTCTTAAGATCACAAAGTCTTTGAGATGGAAAAGGTTGCAAAATCCATCACTTCATGATTGAATGAGAATACCATATTGAAAAACTTTGACAAGTGGTCACTCATCCTATGGCTGTTATAAGCAAAGTGCTTTTTAAACCAAGATTTACAATAGGGATTATCTTATTAAATATTGGCAAAATTCTTGAGGGTCACTTTAGAACAAACATATATTTAGTCTGGAACATCACAATTAGAATGTGACTTTCATATGAATTTGCTCAAAAGTACTGTATCCAATTTCTAACAACTCAATATTTCAACTATTACAAACCATCTTCCTTCTATATCGTTAATGTATAATTCAGATTTCTTACATGGATATTGTTAATATTTACTATGAAAATCCCTGAGGAAGCACATTGTTCCTTGCACAGAGACTTAAAACCTTAAGAATGTTTCAAAATATTAAAACATATATCTAGATAGACACATAGATACATGATACATAGATATGTACATACATACATTTGTATACACACAGAGAAAGACAGGCAAAGAGAGATAGACACAGAGAGAGCTTTATATTTCATATTAGAATATAATCTCTTAGCAAGTAGGTATTCTTTCATTCTTTGTACTTGTATCCTCAGCAGTTTGCACAATGCTTGACACATAATAGGTAGTTAATAAATCCTTGTTGATTGTTGGATTAGTTGTATCTACATACACAATGTGCCCTCTGAGCAAAAGCAGAACCAATTTAAAAATTGTTCCTCATAACACCTTAAAGTTCAATCAATGAATGAAACCCTCATTAAAATCCTTATTTGTCCCTTTATAAACTGATTCCTTCCTAACACCCATAAAGGAAAAACCTTTTACAATCTTTTTTGTTGTGGCAAGGAACTGGAAATTGAGCAGATGCCCACGAGTTGAGGGATGGTTCAATAAGTTATGCTATATTAATATGATGGAATATTATTGTTCTAAAAGAAATGATGAGTAGGCTGATTTCAGAAAAGCCTGAAAAGAATTACATGAACTGATGCTAAGTGAAGTAAGAAGAACCAAGAGAACATTATACACAGTAACAAGATTATATGGTGATCAACTGTGATAGACTTGGCTCTTCTCAACAGTGCAGTAGTTCAAGGCAATTCCAATAGACTTGGAATGGAAAACACCATCACATCCAGAGAGAGAACTATGGAGACCGAGTGTGGATTGAAGAATATTATTTTCACCTTTGTTTGTTTGGGGTTTTTTATTGTAGTCTTTTCCCTTTTGGACTGATTTTTCTTGCCCAACATGACAAATATGGAAATATATTTTAAAGCATTGCACATGTATAACTTATATTGTTTACTGTTTTGGAGAGGGTGGAAGGTGAAAAAGGCAAGAAGAAAAAATTGAAACACAAAGTCTTATAAAAATGAATGTTGAAAACTATCTTTACATGTATTTGGAAAAATAAAACACTATTAAGCATAAAATCTTAATACCTTTCCTCTGAGATTATCTTCAAAACATATATAATTTGTACATAGTTTTTAAATGTTATCCCCTCTAAATTATAATCTTCTTAAGAACAGGGAATAAGTTAATTGGGGGTGGGGGTGGGGGGGAGGTTGCCTCTCTTTATATCTCCCGAGGCTAAACAGAATATCTGGATCATCGTAGAATTTAAGAATGGTTGTTGACTGAATGAATGAATAAATTAAAAAATGAAGTTAGAGTTCAGAAAATGACCAATGAAACATCAAATTAAAATGTGTGTTTTCCAATAAGAAAAGAAAGTGTAGAAGTCAGCATTAAAAACCTCAATATTGTGATCTTATAAAAGGGGCTTGCTCCAAAACTCAGCAGCTGTATAAAACCTTATAGAAACAAGTCATACTTTTAAAATATTAAAAAATATATCTCCAAGATATTAGCATATTGCTTTATTTCAAGCCTACTCTGTGAATGCCCAAATGAAATTAAATTAGATCTATAGATGGAGATTCTTACAATTCATCAAGCCTATACCCTGAATGTGACAACAGGAAGAAAGAGTTTGGCACCATTTCCATGAGAATTTTAAAAGCTTCTAAAGCCCCCTTTTCTATAATTCAATGGAGTGACATACAGTGTAGAGAAAAAGCCATAAGCCCTGTGTCTTGGTCCCAGTCTTATACATAAAACTTTTCCTATTGTGTATGATCATCAAACTTCAATTACTAAGGAATAAAAATAAATGAAAAAAATCTAAAAGACTAGAGAAGAAATAACAAAGGAAGTAACTAGATACAATTCATGAATGAAACATTGGGGAGAAGAAAGGACAGATACAGGAAAAATTCATTCTCTCTTTATATGGCCTTGCCCTTTATTCCATTTTATCACCATTTTAACAAAAAAGAATCCACAACAAGAGATTGGTATAACATAGAGACTACCTGATGGGCTTGTTGTACTAGAAAACAGTCAGAAGACAACATGGCACTAGTCAACAATGTAGTAGTCATTTAAATATGATTGATATTCCTTTTATTTTTTTAGTTATGCATAAAGAACAACAAAGTTACAGACAATAAAGTTATATTTATTTATTTAGGCAACTCCATTATGCCATATTCAAATTACAGAGGCCCATAGAAATAGGGGCAGCAAGGTGGCATGTTAGATAGAAAGAATGATGGGTCTGGAGTAAGGAAAACCTATCTTCCTAAATTTAAATCTGGTCTCAGACTAGCTCTGTGTCCTTGAGCAAGTCACTTTAGCCCATTTGCCTCAGTTCCTTCATCTCTAAAATAAATTGAAGGAAATGGCAAACAATTCCAGTATTTTTGACAAGAAAACCCCAAATGGGGTCATGAACTGATTGAACAAGACAAAAAAAAATTGAAATAGAACAGGAAAGGAAGGAAAGATCTTGCAATGGATCAATCCTCACAGACCATTCCCCTAATCCAAAAGGAAAAGCAGAGTCATCTAGAACAGAACAAAGCAAGGGAATCACTGTTGCCACTTCTCTCAGAATCACAGAGAGTTTTGCATTCCCCCTCAAAGTTTCCTCTGGTATTGAGGGAAGAACTTTTCAACCAGAGTGAATATAGAAGTCAGTTCCAGTAATTCCATCATGCAAGAAAATCAGACAAGGGACCATAAAGGCATATGTGGTTAAACACATATGGTCAGTGGATTTTGTGTCTTCTCACCAAAATAGAGCTATTTATAAGCATACACCCACACATATATAAATATATATACAAACATACTGCAAAATAAAGGAACTATGTGCAAACCCACAATTGCTGCCAAAGCAGATTATTTTTTAAAGATATCTTGTAGGGCATGACTTTTTCCCATCAAAGTAAAAAACTGTTAAGAAAAAAATTATGGCAGAGAGAAGCAAATATTTACATACTGAAAGTTTTCCAAGAAATATGCTGCAATTGTAGAAGACAGCTCTTAAAATCATCTAGTAGACTTGGGAGAAAAGGAACTAGCAACATCAATTTGTGAGATGAGTTTTTACATAAAATGCTGCAGAGGCATAGCTCTACATTTAAAGAAAAATCATCAAGTCAAAGATGATTTTAGATGTTCCATCATGCTGACTTAAAAGAAAAGCATGCTTTATTTTAGAATAGAGGAAAGATTTGAAAATAGCAAAGTTTAAGTTGAAGGTGTATAATAACAACATAGGGAATGAATAGGATTATAAATTTAGAACTAAAGGATATTTCAGAGATCCATCTAATCCAATCCCTTTATTATGAATATTGAGGAAATAGATACACCAGGAGATCATGATTTTCTCAAAGCCATGCAGATTTTTTTATTTGATATTTTTATTTTTCCCCTGTTTCATTTAAAACAACTTTTACATTTATTTTTAAAACTTTGAGTTCTAGATTCTTCTCTTATCCCTATCCCCAGCCTCCATTAAGAAAGCACATGGAAAGTTACAGAAAACATTTCCATAAAAGTCATATTGTGAAAGAAAATATAGATCTCCCCCCCCAAAAAAAAAGCCTCAAGAAAAATAAACAGGAGAGCAAAGGGACAGGGGAGAAGTCAAAAGAAAAGGACAGGAAAAGAAAAGGAGAGGAAGAAAGTTTGAGTTCTTTGAAATATTTGAAATATTTGAGTTCTTTGGTTTCTTTCTCTGGGTATGGATAGGATTTTTCATGATAAGTCCTTAAATATAGTTGTTAATCATTGTATCACTGAAAATAATAGTCATTAACATCTGATTATCTCAGAACATTGCTAACATTTTGTACATAATACATTTCATTTTGCTTGAGTTCATAAAAAAATTCCAAGTTTTTCTGAGAGCATCCTGCTTATTATTTCCCATAGAATAATAATATTCCATTATATTCATATAACACAATTTATACAGCCATTTCCCAATTGATAGGCATCATCTCAGTTTCTAATTTTTGCCCTAAGACAGCTACTATAAATATTTTTGTACATATAGGTTCTTTTCCTTTAAAAAAAAATACTCTTTTGGAATTCATGCCTAGTAGTGATATAGTTCAGGATGCAAAAAAGATATAGTTTCAACTCTGCTTGCAATGAGACAAGGGGTGTAGGAACTGGGGAAATTAAGAAGGTAAAGACTGGCCTTGACCACTTTCCTTTAGCTAAACATCTCTCTTACATTCTTTCTCTATATTAATATTGAGGGATCCAGTCTCCTATTTTCAACACTTTCATTATTATTCCTTTTATGTCTCCTCTTTTCTCCTCTACTCTCATGTAATTTTTTCCTGCAAAAGAATAAGGTAAGAAATTTGATCCTAGAACTCTAGTAAACAAACAATATGACATAATCACCTTTCTTCTCTTTTTTAAAATTTTATATCTAATTACTAGTAATTATAATGATCAAATCAGTATCACAAAATAGTCAATTACAAAAGTATTTTCTCTGAAGATTGCATCAGAAAAGATAATGGAAGATTAGAGAACTCTAATCTTTTCTTGAAACCACTGGAATTTGGAGGTGTAAATATCTTCACTTTTCTTCTTTTTTTGTCCTTTGACTAACTTCTTCAAGGTCAATTACTATTACTACTTTGTGTATATTTTGTTTTGTTTAATTCTAGTTATTCAAAGATGCCATAAACATGTTATGAATATAATAAACTGTACAATTCTTGGAAATCATCCAACTTTATATCTAAATATAACAAATCTAAATATAATAAATATTTTTTTCTAATGATACAAATAAGCATACTTGAAGAAGTCGAACAGAATAGTGCAGCAGAAAAAGAACAGGATTGGAAGGTAGAGAATAGTGAGATGTACATGTCAGAAGATTTCAGTTTGAATTCAATCCATGCAACTAGAGGCAGTTTGATGGTACACAGTGGATTGAAAATTAGATCTGAAGTCAGGAAGACCCTAGATCAAATCTGGCTTCAAAAGCTTAATAGCTGTGTGATGCTCAGCAAATCAGTTAACCTCTTTCTGCCTCGGTTTCTTCAATAGTAAAATGGAGACAGATGTAACATCAATTTCCCATGACTGCTGTGAGGGTCAGATGAGTTAATCTTTATGAAGTATGTAGCACAATACCATATACATATATATATATATATGTAAGGATCTTAATAAATACTTATTTTATTTATTTCCTGACTTTCTGGGATGTATAGGTATTCAGGGAGAACTAGGACTTCTAGTTTGAGTACTTGCTAAGTCCTTTGTAGGGGGTTCTTCATCTACTTGAAGTGTTCACCTTCACCCAACACTCACCTGTGCCTTCAAGAAACTGTATTATATGCAATCATCATACCCTAATAAAACCATCTTAGTAGTCATGCTAAACCAAATTGAGGGTGATAGGCCTCAAAACCATGGGTAAGTTAGGAGCATGTCTGTCTTAAACATATGAAAACTCCCTCCAGAATGGGCAAAGGAGAACAATGTGTTCCAATGACCATAAAGTTAGCTAAAGCAGGTGCTGTGGAGCTCTTACATATCAAAGATGCCATCATCCACTGCATCCTGGGCCATCACCAGTCATCCTGACTTGTCTTGCCACTGAATTTCAAGGATTCTGGTAGATCGAGACAACCACTTTGGACAACTGCCTCACTTAAATCCAGTTCATGTACAAATCAATTCACCACCTCATGATGTCCTCTTCAAAAAAGTGAAAGATAACCAGTAACAATGACTTTCCTTTCTTCCTACTTCTAGCTATGTGACTTTGGTAAAGGCATTCAACTTTTCTAAATCTTAATTTCCTTAATTATAACATGAAGGTGATGACACTTCAGCAATCTATCTTATAAAGGATAGATATGGAAAGCAATTTTTAAACTAAAAATTTACACAAATGTAAGATGTTCTAGAATTTCAATTCTATAATCAAGATAAATTAAGAGGCAGGCAATGTATGCTCCAAAAGTATTGCTACACTAGAAATGAATGAAAGTACCAGATACCAAGATCTAACTGGAAAGCACAATATTTTGTATTCTTCATATATTTCCATGCCACCCCCATCTCTACTTTTTGAGTTGGAACAAAATGACTCTTTTTTCTTTTGCACAGTTTTTTTTTTTCCTGGTTAGGTGCCATGTTCCTGTCAACAGTTTTGGGACCTCTAGGTAAGCATAATTGAGAAGGTGTTTTCTAAAAGTAAAACAAAGAGTGCTTAAGCACTGTTCACACCTCTTCAACTGCTCTTACTCAGCCTTCAAAGGGAGGGAAATTATGCTCTCAGCAGCTTGCCATTCTCAGTGTCCCTTAGGTTTATGGATGTTCAAAGTAGCAGCTGTGAGCAATTTACTGGAATAATCCCTGACCCCTATGATTTCACACACACACACACAAAAAAAAAAAAAAAAAAAAAAAAGTCTGCTAATAAGGGAGTGAGGAGAATTTGTGTATATGTTAGGGCTGGAAGAAACTTGAATAAGCATCTGATGCTACCCACCCATTTTATAAATGATGAAACTGGCTCAAAGACATTAATTTGTTGGTCCAAAATCACACAGTTGGGCAATGGGAAAGCTAAGATCCAGGTTTCCTGAATGCCAAACTATTTACCTAATATTTACCCAGGACACAGTGGTGTTGCTTATGCATTATGCTTACACATCAAGTCTACAGTGTATCACATACTAAATTAAAACTTGGATAGTATTTCCTGTAGCTATACTCATCTCACAGAAAAACCTTGATTAGTCAAGCAACAATATGGGCACTTTTAGCTTGGTTGCAATCTACCAAGAAGAATGATCATTCTAAATACAACTGACATCAAAATGTTAGACATGCCATATAATTGACTCCTGAGGAAGAGAGAAATCAGAGTGGAAGGTAACACTGGATTTGACATCACACCAATTTGAATTCCAAAAATAACATCTTTTTGATATATCACTATAGGCAAAGAGTTTGATTTCTTTCAGTCTCAACTAAGATGTTCATTACCTTCATAATAGTATTTTTGCAAGAAAAGCCATTCTAAAAATATGAGATGATTTTATTCAGTGTGATAACAAATATATATTCTTTAATAATAATGATAATAGCATGTGTGGCTTTAGCTACAAATTAATTAGCATTTAAAGTTTGCAAAGTGATTTACAAATATTAACTCATTTTCTAACAACCTGGGAGAAAGGTGCTATTATTGTCCCCATTTTTCACTTAAGGAAACTGAGACAAAAAGGCTCATGATCAAACAACTAGTAAATATCTAAAACCAGAGTTGAACTGGTATCTTGCTGATTCCAGGTTCAGCTTTCAATTCATTATGTGATCTCAAGCTGCCTAGAGTGGAAATATTGAATTTGAACTAATCTTCTTAACTGTGTTCTCTAACCAGTTGTTTTTCAGTTACACTTCTGTACTATTTAACCTCTTTGAAACTAAACTAATTCAAATCTTCTGACTCCAAGTCTAATTATCTACTTGCTATCTAGCTGCAGCACACACACACACACACACACACACACACATGCACACACACACATACATACACACATATAAACATCTCATACACAAACACATAATACATATATGTTAAGTTAGTTTTCTTGTGGTGGAGTTACTATTCTTCTATTTGAATTGAGAGAAGCATTACTGACCATCTTTTTTAACCAGAGTCAGTGTAAAAGGAATAAGACATGACTATAAATAATAATATATTTTACATCTTCTCAAATATTAATGAACTCAATACATCCTTACACGATGCAAAAGCAAAATATATTCAATGTTCAAAACAAAATAAAGAATACAATTTAAAAGTATACAAATCATTTTTAATTGTGTCTGATTCTTCTTTACTCCATTTGGAGTTTTCTTGGCAAAAGTATTGGAGTGGTTTACCATATCCTCCTCCAGCTTTTTTACTGATGAGGAAATTGAGGCAAATAGCTTTAAGGGAGTTGTTCAGAATCACATAACTATTACTTGTCTGAGCTTGGCTTTGAACTCATGTCTTCTGGACTCCAGGGCTGGCCCTCTAAGAATATGATTAAGACACTAAAATTTCAGAACTTATACAATTAAAATAATGTTGAGTCCTCTGTGACATTACACAATTTCTTATTAGAAAATGAACTATTTTGGATCAGGTTATAAAGAAAAAACATCATTGAATATTTTCCTCAAATTTCCAATAAATCTGATTCATAACACATTTGATATATCATTTCTTTCTAGCTGATTAATTGAAAATAAATCAAAAAAAGAGAAAATTTAATGGACACATGAATGGATGGGAAACTACAAACAGAATCCAAAAATAATGTCTTTATAAATTTCTGGTTATAATTTTTTTTAATGAATTTTCATCTTGGAACAAAAGATTTTGTAAAATTCTCCTACCATTTTCACTACATATTTCTTTGAGAGAATATTTTTCATCTAGAAACATTCTTGAATTAAAAAAAAATCAGACATAAATTCTATAATATTTATTTGTTATTGAACTGAACATTGCAAACATTTGTTCAATTAGAAAGTCCAACATCAAAATTAAGTTTGGGTAAGATTATTAGATTGTGTAAAACATCTTCCAAGTTGTTATTTTTCATTAAAAGTTATTTACATTTAGCAAAATTAGGTAAGGAAAGGAAGGTAAGGAAAGTAAGGAAATTTACTATTACATCTTCCAAAATGATTGTGGCAGGTGAATGATTAAATGACTGAAAAAATAATGGTCTGAGTTTTGAAGCATATAGATTGATTAAAGAGTGTGTGCCAATTGCTCAACAAATCAGGACCAAGCTTCTTCAGCTTTTGCAGTTGTGGTGGTTTTCTGGAGGCAGCCTTAGTCTCAGTTGAAATAATTACTCCAAAATCGCAGCCAGCTGGGAGAAAATGCAAACATTTATTTCTCCTTCCAAATTAGCCCAGTTAGTTGAGGCCTATCTCTCTGCCTAGCTCCAAGAGATCTTGCAGCTTTGTCCTTGGCTTCTGCCTCTGCTTTCTTCAGCCTCCAGCCAGCACCAAGTTGGAAGATGCAATGGATCTCTCTTGCCTGGAAGATAGGGCTTGTAGGCTTTTCTTCCAGAGTGTTCTGTCTCAGAGCCCTGTTGATGTTCCTGAGAAATTCTTCCTAGCTCCAAGAGCTTCCTCCATATATATCATCTCCCAAAGGTTAACTCCTCCTTCTCGAGGCAGGGGTTATGGGTTATCTCCCAGAGTGCTCTCTGATCCTAAGAACTTCAAGGGAGGTGTGAATTCGAACTAAGCCCTACACGTGTGAACTCCATTGAGTACTTAGATACTTAGGAGCTCTCTAAAGGTGTAAACACAAGCATTGTTCAATCAGTTCCACATAGTATCTTGTTTCAAGTTCTGGCCCAAAATAACTCTTTCTAAGATTAAATTAACTCCAATGTCTTAAAACTTAGTAAAGATTCCAACAGCAGTGGCCTCCAAATATAGGGAAAATATAGGGAAAACTTTTTACACCCCCCCAAAAAAAATCAAATAAGATCAATTAATTAAAAGAAAACAATTAACCAGAATACAAGATTAGGTGATGATTTTTAAATAAAGGAAAGATTTTTAAGTTGAGGAGGGAAATAGAGAACAGATACAAGTTCCCTGAATTCACAAGAAGAGGTATCCTATTTCCCCCACATGCCTGTTTTCAGTCAAAGGAACATGGAAACAATAATTGATTAATTACTACAGGTCAGTTTTTAGATAAGACATATGGATTTCTTGAGATATATAATTGTGGAAAAAAAATCTTTGCAGCAACTTTTGGGTCAGCATAATCTAGATCCTTAGTTAAGGGTTTCTAAGCAACAGGTAGAAATGATCCAGCTTCCCAACTATACAGGGATAGGTTCAAACAAGGCAATAAGATTTTCTCACAATCCCCACAATTAAATAAGGCTTTCTCAAAAGCTAGAAATTGGACAAGACTCATAATTTAATAGAAAGGGAATTGAGCCAGCCCTAGATTCACAAGATGGAATCAGTGTGGTTCATTCAATTTCCACTACTACTTACTGTCCTAATCCCCTCAGTTTTCCCATAATAGTAAGGATATAAAGTCTTTCTATGTTGCATTTAATTCTTACAAAATGTGCCACATGACTATTTTATAATTCCAGTTTTATAATTTATATTTATTTTTCATAATCACAAATAAAATAAAATTTTAATTTCATAAATATATTTATATAATTTGAATTTAATTTTTGATATTTCAAGGGCAAAAGAAATTACCATTGCAGTTATAATTAATTAGTGGAAAATAATGTTATGAGTATTAGATGAAATTACCCTATGGACTTTAAATTACACATATTGCTGTTGCTATTCTTATTCTTATTCTTTTTGTTATAGTTGTTATTTAAAAGAATTTGTAGAACCAAAAATATTAGGAACCACTGATATAGGGAACATAGAGATTGGGAAACTCCCTCTTTTAATGCAGATCAGCTCATTTTATGTAATTATAATTATAGAAAATTATTTAGAATATTGAGAGATGGAATGAATTGCTTGGTATCACCCAGACAGTATGTATTTAAAGTTGAACTTGTACCCATGTTTTCTAGTTACAAAGAATTTCTCTTTATGCTGTATGTCACATTCTACTAGGAAAGTAGATGGGACAGTCATATTAAAAAAAAAAAAAAGGAATAACTGAAAGATAACTTTTCACCTCTATTGCTATGTGCATAATATCAAGAGTTCTAGAGGAAGGCTCTCAGTTTATCCAGTGGGCCCCCACAAATGATTTTTCAAGAGACTTTATCATGAGTTGCACATGATAGTTTATGTAGTTTATTTTAAATACATTTGGAGGAAGTATATATCAATGAGATTAAAGATTCATTTAGGTACCAATGTATTATAATGATCAAAAAGCTTTTAGACTCAAAGAAGACTAATTTTTCTCTGAAGAAAAAAATATGCCAAGGTTCTCTCAAAAAGTAACTAAAATAATTCCATCACTAGCACTATTCTTCCTCAGCCAGAATATGCTTCCTTCTTTATTACTTTGAGGAGAAGGAAGTGAGAGAGAGAAAGAAAAAGAAGAAATGCTTTAAAGTAGTTTGTAACTCCTTAGAAGGGAAGAAAAATGTCATGCTGGTTTGTAGCTTAAAATTTTTTTGCTTTTTTGTACTATATTAGTCTATTACTTTCAGTTTTTGAGGGTACAAAATACCTTCTGTCATTTGAATTTCCTTCCTTTATATTTAGTTTTCATAATCACAGATGAAACAAAATTTTATTTCATAAATATGTTTATATAACTTAAATTTAATTTTTATCCTCTTACAGAATTTGTTCTTTATGACTGAAATTAATAAATTAAAGAAGCTCAAGTTAATTTGGTTTTCTTTTTTTCTGGAAGAATCTGTATATTCTAACAGTTGATATTTTGTTTCCTGTGTTCAGAAGATCTGTTCAGCTTTCTTGCATTTTTCCCACATCATAGTATTAAAGTTTATGTATTGCATTCTAAAATATATACAATTCTGAAATTAGATAGATAGATAGATAGATATAGATATAGATATCCTGCCTTCAAGGCGATTACTTTGATTTCTATATAGTTCATGAGTCCTTTGTACATTGTTTCTTTTGCTTCTATTCTATGAAATTTTCTTCTATTTCATTATTTTTTATTCTAGATCTTTTGATTTTTTCTTTTATTTGTTCAGAGACGCCTTCCATTTGAGATGTATTTTTCTCAATTGTTAATTAAACCTTCCAGTTCTGAATAACTGAACTCTTTTGTGTGCTTCATTTCTTTTTTAGCTATTCTGGGGTTTCTTGTTATTCTTTGTTCTCTTAAGAATTTCCAATTTCTATATTCCATCAGGCATTTGTTTATTTTTCTTTGTCTTGCAATACTTGTCAAGGAAACTTTGTATTCTCTTTGAGAATTTGATACCCTTTGTTCCTTCTGGTTTTTAGAATATAGTCAAATGATTTATTTTGCTCCTTCTCTGAGTGTTATTGAGGGGTCTTCCCTTAAAATTAGTATTGGGTCAGTCTTTATTTGTATGTCCTGGTGACTCCCTTTCTTTTTTTCCATGTTTATTACTGAAAGAGATGAGCAAAAGCTTTTTAGGATGTAATGGGCTGAGGTTTGACTTGATGCACTGAGGTCCCAAGTACATGAGGCTAAATAGTAATTGGACTCTATTAATATACATGATTGGATAAAGAATGGTCCCTGCCCACTCTCTGTGCAAGTCCTGATGTGTTGTAGAGGAAATGACGATTTTGGTGGGTAGAGGCAGAGAGAGACAGGAAGAGAAGCTGGGAGAGATTGGGCCTGGGTTCGATGCTCCTAGCTGCTGGTCATGTGGCTGCTGATCTAGCTAGCTTCTTGACTTAGCTGCACACATTGCTATCGCTGATTATCTTCCACCTCTGATCCTTCTTCACTGAGAATAAAGACTGACGATTTTCCCCTAACCTGAATTCCTGACTCCTGCTGATTTAAAAATACACAGTCATCACATTGGGAAAATCAATTACTCTGTATGATTAAGTAGCTAGACTGGAGACAAAAAGAAAATTGGCTAAAAATATTGTGTGTTTCTATTAATTTATTAGGAATATTAAAGCATATTTCTTTACTGAACTCCAATCTAGAATAATGTTTTTACCTAAGTAGGCTTTAGGGAATTGTTCTGGGTTTTTCCTAGTATTATATACCATACAATCTGCCCAGGGTCTACATGGAATTATGGCATCGTGAATTTAAACCTTATTTTATGCATAATACATACAAATGTGCATATGTTCATATATGGGTATATATATACTAAATATATGTGAATTAAATATATACATATATGTATGTGGAATTTACAAGGGAGTGAAAATCTCTCAAGCATCAGAAACAATGTTATACTCCATTTGATATATGGCATGCCAAAAATGTGGTCCCAAGACTAGGGGAAAAAAATTATTTCAACTTAATCTATGAATGATCTTAAGGTTATTAGATAAAAGTAAAAATAATTAATAAAGGGAATTTTGCACATAGTAGGCATTAAATAAACATTCATTGAATAAATGGATAAATTCAACAATTTGACAGTTCAGTCAATGCCAAACATTAGGAAAAAGGTGAAAAATTCAGGCAATCTCATTGATGTTTACAAAAAGACAGATGTTTGAGATTATTCAGACTATCTGGATAACTAACTGAATCTTTCATTTTTCATCTAGGCATCTGATGCTGTCTTGACAAAATAAGGGAATGGGAGACCAAAACTCAAAATACTTTATCCTTTTCTTTAATCTTCATGACATTCCTCTGAAATGGCTGGGGGCAAATTGTTTTATCTTCATTTTAGAAATAGGAAACCAAGTACTAAGTATAACTGGCTATGTTTAGCTGGCCATGCTTTCACAGGATATGAAAATTTGATTCCTTCTTTTTAAAGGATATATTTCATTGCTAGAATAAAGTCAGAGCCTAAAAAATAAATTGGCTTTTCATGTAAAGCTACGAGGTTGGTTGGAAAGATAGAAAATCTGGAATCTTTTGGCTTACCCTTAAGTACCACAGTGACAATAGTCAAAAAGAATTTTAGGTGCTAATAACAAAATTGTAAAAAGAAAAAAATTCCAGACCTCTTATATTCTCAATTCAGTACACTTTTTTGAAAGAATAATAAAAGACAATCCTCTATGCTCAGCAGAGAGTTTGTTTCTGAAACTTTTAACTTCTGGCTTTAGTTTTCAAACTAAAAAATCCAAGAAAATAATTCATCTCATTTTTTTTCTCTTTCTCCCATTTTCTTCTAAATGAGTGAATGGGTGAGAAACCATGTCAAGATTTGGGGAGAAAAGACACATAGGTGGTAGGACCACCCCAGTTTCATTTTAGGAAATCATGGAATTTTGAAATGGACAGTACATAAAAGATCAATCAATTCAGCAACAAGTATTTACTAATTGTTTACTATATGCCAGGAGCTATGCTAAGCATAGAAGATGCAAAGACAACTGTCTTTTTTTTTTTTTTCAAAAACAAATTGTGCTTGTTCTCAAAAAGCTGAAATGAGAAAACACATTTGTAAGAAATATAAACACAAAAGATACCAAGTAACATTAGATGGGAAGGCACATTTAATCCAAATACATCATTTCAGAGCTGAAGAAACATAAGCCAGAAGAGGTTAAATAATGTTACACATGTAGGAGGTAGCAGATCTGATTTTAACCAAACTCATTTGACTTCAAATACCGTGTTCTTTCTTTTATATTTGCACACCATGCTGTCTCCACATTTTAGCTGTACTTCATATCCTTGGCTCATAACAGCCTACTAGCACTTAAACACACACTCCTTAGAATAACATTTTCCAAACTGTCCTGGTCACTCCAATATCCAGGTCCCACCCAGCTCAATTAAATTATCATGGTCTTTATCTAATCTTAGTAAATGCTTATTCATTTATCCAACAAATATCTATTAAGCACCTAATAAGTTCCAGGCCCTGGAGGTACAAAGACAAAAAAGAAAAGATTATTTTCCCTGGGGGAGCTTTTGATCCATTGGGAGAAGTAACATATTCCAAGTGAAGAAGAGATAAATTAGAGAATTAGATTAGATATTTTCAGTTGTTGTTCCTTGTTCAGTCATTTTTCAGTTGCATTCAACATTTTATGATCCCATTTGGGATTTTCTTGGCAAAGATACTAGAGTGTTTGCCATTTCCTTCTTCAGATCATTTTATAAATGAAGAAATTGAGGGAAGCAGGGTTAAATGACTTGTCCAGGGTCACACAACTAGTAAATCTCTAAGGCTTAACTCAAAAAGATGAGTTTTTCTGTTTCAGACCCAGTGTTCTATCCATTGGGCCATCTAGCTGACAATATGTAATAAGCCTCATAAAAATTGTAGCTATATTATTATATTATTCCTTTTTTGGCATTTGTGTGGCTTTTATTGTTTGTGTGCTTCTGTCTCCTGTTATATGCTACCTTGTAGTAATATTTATATGCTTTACTATATTATCTATCTCCATAAGTTCCTTGAAATGAGGGCCATATTTGTGATGCTTCCATTTAGTCAGAAAGGTTCAGAAATGTCTCCCAAGAATTGGAAGGTCAGATTCTCTTTGAAGAATAAAGAAGGTAGGGAATTGCTTATTATTAATAAGCAGGAACATTTCAGTCTTATATTTTGCCTGAACTCAACTTATTTCCTGGTCTCTCCCATTACTCTGATTCCTTTAGACCATATTTAACATATTGTCTCATGACAACCTGCTTAGGAAAGCTAAGAATTTGAATTTGGTTTGAGTTTTTCCTTTAGATCATTTTCCTCATCTTAGTTATCTGTTCTCTTAGTCCAGCTATTCCTCAAATGGGCTTAGAGCTTTGGCTACCATGACTGCTCCTAAGATAGGATACTTGGATTCTTCCTGTCTTTCAGACTCTTGGCAAGACTTCCCAATCTCAACAGCTAGGAAACTTGCTTTTTCAGCATTTCAGCCTTAACCCCAGCAATCTGTACTGACTTCCTCATTGGCAGTTGACTATAGAAGGAGTTCAACTCTCTCTGGCTTCCACAGTGGTTACCAGATAGCTAAATTGCCAGCTGTGTTCTGAAATTGTCCATAGGGTAACATAAAAATTAACAATAACAGTGATCAGCAGCCAAAAGCTAGATCCCTATTAGCAAAGGGATTTCATTATGGTTATCAATTTGATTTAATTCTGTTTCCAATTTATGCATTTAGTCAGAAATTTCTCAATGGGAACATTTTTAATAAATTTTCAAATAAATATCATTCATTAGAAACATAACTTTACATAAAGCTACCATTCTGAGTAATACATTTGGAGAAAACCATTACTAAAATAAAGGCAATAAAATCTTTCTGAAAAAGTCAATTAATTCTATTCAGCATTTTTGCTAAACTTTCAATAAAAGATAGCAGCATTAACTGGCTCCCTGTGTGATAAGTGGGTGAACATTTTCCATCAAGAAGATAAAGCAAACTTTTTTTTTTTTTTGCCTTGGCTATTTGAAAGTATTATACAGTACTCAGGAATTAAATGTTCATAGATCCAGTTAAGTAAATAGATAATTTATTGGAACCCACATTTTAGATCCTGCTGGCAAGAAAGAGAGGGAGTTGGAGACTCCTTTCTACCTTATTTAATATTCTTTACCTGATTATTTTTAATCAACATAACATGTGAGCACTTACTCCTATTTGCATTGTAACAAGGATAGAGCTTCAATCTGCCTTTGTTCTTCTCCATAAATACTTAAACCAAACCACACTCCAACATCTCAAGAATGCAATTATGTACACAGATTGTCTCTCAAAATGTGATAGAGCCATATGTGGAAAAAATAAAGGCATTCTTCCAGCTCTGGAAACAAACCTAGTGAGGGGAGAGAAAAGATTGAATGTAAAAGTTGATGATGAGACTGGGCATGATCTCAACTGAATTACCCTAACAGCCACATTTGATGAAGAAAATTGAGAAATAATGAAGGTGGGGAGTTGGTTTCAGATGTAATACCCATTGTATTTCTATTTAAAGTACTTGAGGGGAAAAATTGAATGTCTCACGCTTTCTTTTTTAAAAATCCCTATCTTTGCTCCCTTCTCTCTCAGAAATATATTTGTTTTCTGAACCCAGTCCAAGATAGTTTGTATTTATAAGATTTGCCGATCTATGAAAATACCTAAATCTGATTCAGCACTGCCGATTTTACAATCCCAGTTCAATTCAGCAAAGTTATGAGGAAACAAATGCATTGGCTCTCAGAATCACGAATAAATCAGTCAGCTCATCAGAAGGCTCCCAAGTTCAAGGATATTCATTCAGCATAGTTGTTTGCAGACCCACTAGATGGCACTGTGCCTATAGGAAGTATTGGCACCCCAAAGTAAAAACCAGCTTACTGCCAAATCCAACCACCGGAGAGACCCAAGTTCCTGTACCAAGAAAGCTCCCCAATTTGGGAATAGCCTGTAAACATTCTGCCTGTTCAGCAATGTCTAACCTTCCTCACTCAGTCTGAATTACTGATAAATGCTCTTTTCAACAGCTCCTACTAATTCTTCCCAAGAAGCTCCAGTTACTTTTTCCACCTCTTGGCCCACTCCAAAGAGTTCCAGAGGTTTAGGAAATGTTTGGAAAACCAAAGGTTTCTTTTTTCAAAAAGGAAAAAAGAACACTCTCATCCTAAACCTCTCTCCCAGAATGACCTTAGAAGGATTTGAAATTATGGGTTCTTATGGGTAAATAAAGTTCTCATGTTCAAAAATGTTTAAGGTTTTTTTATATTTATTTGTTTTTGCTTTTTTTGTGTGGAGGGCTTTGATGGCACTGGGGATAGGGGTTCTCCTTTTGGTTGGGTTCCAACTGAAATCTCATAGAAACATACTGGGAAGCCACAGTAGAGAAATGGTTTTCCCTTCTTTAAATGAAACAAAATATACTTTGCCTTGTTAATATCTCCATGCCCAATGCTAGATTGGGAGTCAGGAATTCAAGTTCTAATTCTGGCTGTTCCCCTCTTGAGTTTTTAACTTGGGCCAAATTGCTCAACTTCTATGGACTTTAATTTTTAACTATATTTTCTTGCTTTAATAGTGAATGTGTTGTCGATGACCAAAATACTGGATTTGAAGTCACAAAGATATGGGTTGAAATCCTATCTATGCCATTTAGTAATTCTGTAATCTTAGGCAAGTAATTTAATTTTTCTGATACTCAAGATCATTAAATCATACAGATTTAGTTTGAAATTGATATCTGGTTACATCTTTGATATCATCCTACTCTAAAAAGCTTTGATTTTATGTAGGGGAAATTTTTTTGCTTTCATGGATCTTAATATAAAAAATATTTTCAGCAATTCAAATATTTCAGTACTTTAAAATAGGTTAGAATCTTATATAATATTTTGACTTATTTTTTGAAAATATAAGAATCTTCATGGAATAGAATGTGCTGATATAAAAGTGTGATGTTTATCATCCCTCTACCTATACAAATAGAATGATTTCAGTAATTCAGGAATCCAAACAGAAGGAGCAACTCAAATCCTGCCTCTATCATTTAATACCTAAATGACTTTGGGCAAGTCAAATAACTTTACTGCACCTCGATTTCCTAATGTGTAAAATTAAGAAGTTATATTAGATCACAACTCAAACATTCTTTTTGTGAAAAGGGCCTTTTTGGCAATCTGGTGAAGCCTTTGGATTTATTGATCCCTACATTAGGAATTTCTGAATAAGATGACTTCTAAGATTCTTTCTAACTCCAAATCATTGATTATGGTTCCAAAATTTCAGTCTTCTCTCTCTAAAAGAGTTTAGGTGCCTTAGGTGAAAATCTAGATGGAGCAAAACAAGAATGGTTTAATAAGTTATAATATATTGAAAAGTATGATGAATATGAAGTTAGATGATCTGGGTTCAAATCATAGGTCAATATATGTTAGGAACTTTCCTTATGAAAATTGCCATGTATGCCATGTCAACTGGTAAGGTGGGCCTAGGATGTAAAAAGGGGATTGGCCTCTGACGAAGGAGGTTATGTCTTACCAGTGTTAAAGGTTCCTTGAAATGGTGAGGGGTGTGTCCTCTTGCTAGATCTTTTCTTAGGATGCAGCACTAACTCCAGGTGTCACCCTTCTGCGAATCCACTTACTCAGTGCTGAGTGGGGTAGGCATGGGATAATCCCAGAGGAGAGTAAATATAAATAACCAGCTTTGAGTCCATAGGTAAAGGATGCGGAGAGAAGTAGAGAGAGGTAGAGATGCAGAGAGAGAGAGCCAGAGACATACATACACTTGCTCTTGCTTCTTGCTAACCCCTGTTAAGATTACCAATAGAAAGGCTGTTTAGCACCTTAACATCGGCTCATCTTTTGTGTATCCAGGGAAGAATGGTATGTATGGCCCTGGCAATCAGTAGCCTTGGTGGGAGGTTACAAATGGCACCTGAACAGGGACAGAATTGGCCAGGGATTTCATGAGTTCGGCTGGTCCGATCATGGGAAGGGAGACGAGACCCCAAGACTGATAAAGCAAGCCAAAAGTAGATGTGATGTCACAGGAAGAGGCAGTGGGGAAAGAAGCAGGAAGTAGAGAGATTTACAGACAGAATCAGGATGTATGTTACAGAACACAGCAAACAAAGGGAACCAGCAAGCAAGGATTTGGTGTGTTTGAGAGCCCCTAGGAAAGAATGTGGGCCCCATTAGAGTGGAAGAAATTTAAGGAATTGAAAGAGGCAATTAACATTTACAGGGTTGAATCTCCATATGTTGAGGAGCTGCAGGCTCTCCTAGCCTCCAGCAGTATAACCTTTCCCTGATTTTGTGGCTCACCTACTGCTGAGAGGTTAGTGAGTAAAGGAAAAGCAACTGGTCTTCTTATCCGGAAATTAGCTAGAGAGAACACTAACACTCATTGCCAGAAAGCCATGTCCTCCTTAAATAGGGACACAAACCTTGAGGAGATGATAAAAAGCTGTGAGAATGTTGGCTCTAGTGTCTTTCAAACTTGAGCTCACAAGCTCCTGTGTCTGGATGCTTTGTTGAACAAGAATTACTGCTTGATGAGTCAGTGGCCAGAGACATCTGAAGGCCTGGGATTAGACATGCTGGCAATCAGTAATCTCTGAGGGAGAGGTTATAAGTAAGGATTGCCAGGCCCCGCAAGGGAAAGTTCAGCAGCCCCATTGAGAGATGGGAAGGTAGGAATGCACAATGGGTCAGGGTATAAGTTTGCCCGTGATCATGCCCGGTGACACAACTGTACAAGCAGTTCAAGTATATAAGTAAGAGAGCCAGATGGGTAGATGTGGATAAAATCTTACAGGATAGAAAACTAGATCCTATGAAAACAGGGCTTCAAGTGCCAGAAAATATTCAAAAGATCCTTCGAAAAGACAAGGAAGAACATTGGCAAGGTCCAACCTTAGTACTTTGGAGAAAGTCAGGATATTTATGTCTTGCAGATCCTGATGGGGAAAGCCACTGAATTTCAGAAAGAAAAACAAGGGAAGTTGCTTATTCCAGATTCTGAATCATGAAATACCAACTACTTGGTCATCCTGAAACCACCTTAGACCTGATCTTGATATTCAGTACCAGATGCTGCTGCAGCTGGCTACAACTCATTCATCTCCCCTCTTCAGTCCAGACCTCACTGGTTAGGGCCAGCTATATAACCCTTGTCAGCCTGAAGTAGTTCCAAAAGATGAGACTTCTATCTCTTTGCCACAGATGAATCTGAGTCTGACAGCTTGAGGTGGCCCCTTATAGAAAACTTGGGGAAAATCTTCTATAGCTCTGGTACCAACACCTGATCGAACATACTTCCCTTCTCATCCCCTTTATTGCATCTTTGTATTGTTCCTTTTTCTACTTTAAGCCTATGTTTTATATGTAGATATGTTTTATACATCTTGTAATTTATTAAGCAAGTTATTGTTAATATCAAAGCTGGTTTTATGAGTGGCCTCCACTAAACAGAAAGGGGAATATGTTAGGGACTTTCCTTCTGAGAATTGCCATGTCTGCCATGTCAGCTGGTAGGGTAGACCCAGGAAGTAAAAAGGGTCTTGGCCTCTGAGGCAGGAGATTGTCTTACTGGTGTTAGAGATTCTTTGAGATGGCGAGGGCTGTGTCCTCTTGCTAGATCTTTTCTTAGGATGTAACACTAACTCCAAGTGTCTCCCTTCTATGGATCCACCTACTCAGTGCTGAGTGGGCTAGGCACGGTATAATCCCAGAGGAGAGTAAATATAAATAACCAGCTTTGAGTCCATAGGCGAAGGATGAGGAGAGAAGTAGAGAGAGACAGACATGTAGAGAGATTCAGAGATGCAGAGATATACATACACTTGCTCTTACTTCCGGCTAATCCCAGCTGATATTACCAATAAAGAAAGGCTGTTTGGCACCTTAACATCAGCTCATCTTTATGTGTATCTAGGGAAGATTGGTATGTATAGCCCCAGCAATCAGTAGCCTTAGTGGGAAGTTACAAACATAACATTGCTTGAGTTACTTCATCTCATTAGTGAAGTAACTAAGTTGACTACGTATAAGCTGAGAAATTTTAATTTAATGATCACTGAGGTCCACCTCTAAATGCTATTGCCCTAGTTGGAGGTTACCACAACCATCTTCCTAAACTGAATAAATGAATTCCACTTATTAGTGAGCAAAAAGGATGGGAATTGGAAATGCTGGTAGTCAGAAATTAAAATCACAATACCAGTAATACTAAATATACTTCCAAAAAGGAAAAGATTATTGTAAAAGAAATCTTAATTTCCTTGCTAAGAGGTAAGACAAATTTATAGTGTCCAGCAATTTCATTGCTTACCTAGTTAGGACAACATTCCTGGTTTTGTCTAATAAGAAGGATATACAGGCTATAAAATCAATATAAGCCTTTTTGTGTTGTTGTTTTGAACCACAGACTAATGTTAACTATGTTCCAAACTGGATGTTTTTTAATAAAATTAAAAAGTTTTTCTTTTGAATTTAATGAAGTATTGCTAGCTGAAGCTTTTTGACATAAGAGATATGTTAAACTGATTTAGAGACAAGCAGCCTGATTGCAAACAAATTCTGAACCCTCTTAAAGAACAATAAAGCATATTTTACATGCAAACACAATCCAAATTTCTCATACCAAACCTATTTCATATTTGTTCTCTGGAAAAATTAGCATTCCTCATTCCTCTGAATCAAAAACTCACCCAAATGTTTAAAATTTTCCATATACCACTCTTATGATTCCAACTTTTCTGGTTATGTTATATGGAAATTAGCACAGCTTTCTTGGGTATTGAAATTCCTTTTCACTCTTTATTGGGCAGGTCGGAATGAAGCAAAGTCCTCTAGAAGAAATAGACTGTCTCTAATTATTGAGAGATCAGAGACTATGTAGCTGAGATCCTATACTTGGAATGATTCTAAATACAGGCCTGGAAGTGAACTTCAACTTTATTGATTGCAATCTCTTTATTTTAAAGATAAGGAAAATGAATCCCAAAGAAGCAAAATTATTTGCAAAATTTACAAAAGTAATAAATGGAAAAGTCAGATTTTGAGCCCAATCCCATTGACTCCAAATCTAGTATTGATTGCAAATATCTTCTTTTTTTTATTTTTAATTTATGGAATAAAATAATCATTTCCATAGCACAGTATAATTTTTAAAAGATTATTACACATAAAATTGGAAGTCTATTATGTACAAGTGTCTATTCCTTTTAAATTTCTTTTTTCTCCTTCCTTTCTCCTCATACCAAGAGATGGCTATCATTATACACAATACCAATAGGTAGATAGATAGATATGCATACACATATGTATGTATATCTGTATATGTATTATGTAGGTATGTAAAATTGTATGTAAAATTGTCCTATATTCTATAACATATTTATCAGTATTTAATGCTTGGTCTATCAGATAAAAAGGCAATGATTTGAGGGAGTGTGACTTCATTAAAAGTCTATTGCAATAGTCTAGGCGAGAGGCAATGAAAATCAGAACTAAGATGGTGAGCATGTGAGTCTATGAGAGAAAAGGATTTATACAGAAAAAGTTGTGAAAGTAGAAATAATTGGACTTGGTAACCCCCAACTAAATGGGTATGTGAAATGGGTAAGAAAGAAGAGTCAGGAATATCACTGGGGTTTCAAATCTAGGTGACTGAAAGGCTAGTGATGCCCTCAACAAGGATAGGAAAATTCAGTACAGGAGAGGTTTTGAAGGGGAAAATAATGACTGTTTTTGGACATGTTGAGTTTAAGATGCTTAAGGGGCAACCAGTTCAAAACATTCAATAGACATTTGGGGAGGTGGCAACTCAGGAGGCTAAGATGGGATAAATAGAACTGGGGATTTTCTACAGAGACAGTGACTGAACTCATAATGAGTTTGATAAGTGAGAAAATATAAAATGAAAAGAGAAGAACCAGAATAGAAACTTGAAAAGCACCTACAATCCATAGGCATGATTTAGATTACAATCAACAAAGACTGGGAAGGAGCAAACAGAGAAGTCGGAGAGTAACCAAGAGAGAACAGAATTCTGAAAAGCCAGAAATGATGGATGATACAGTATCTATGAGGAAAAGATGGTGAACAGTGTAAAATGCTGCAGATAGGATTTTTAAAAAGATGAGGATTGAAAGAGGTGTTAGATTTGACAATTAATAAAACACTAGTAATTTTGAAAAGAGCCATTTCAATTTGATGAGGTATTGAGAAACCAGATAACAGAGAGTTTAGAAGAGAATGAGCAGAATAAAAGAGGAAGAACCTATTATAGTCAGCTTTTTCTCGGAATTGAGGAGAGTGGATAAACAATGACAGCTTGCAGAGAAGTCAGACTGAGTGCTAGGGGAGAGAGGGCTTGTCTGTTTTTACTTTTTGTTTTTGTTTTGCAGGATGGGGTGGATAGAAGAAACAAGGAGGTTTGTAGGTTGCAGAGAAGAAGTCAGTAGATGGGGAGAGATTGACTATTAGAAAGTGGGGATGATAAAAGTGATCAGTTGAGTAAAAGGGGAGATAATGGAATCAACAGAACATATAGAGGAGTTAACCTTGAAAAGCAGAAGGGCCATCTCGTCAGTGACTACATTGAAAGAAAAGACATTGGGATGTAGTGTTCTTCTTTAAAATAATATATGAGGTTCTCTCTGTGAGCAGGTTTCTTGGGGATGTTTTCTGGAGGCAGCCTTAGTTTCAGTTCAAAGTAATGATCACCTCAAATATAGCCAGCTGATAAAATCCAAACGTTTATTTTCTCCTTCCAAGAGCTCTTGCAGCTTGTCCTTTGCCTCTGCTTTCTTCAGCCTCCAGCCAGCACAAAGGTGGAAGATAGAATGAATCTGACTACGCCTCCGAGAGTAGGCTTCTGTATCTCCCAGAGTGTTCTGTGTCTGGCCCTGAAAGCTTCTTGCTTATATGCTGTATACTGAGTACACACTAATCATTATATCACTGGAAAACCATTATTTGTTGTATGTAAATCAATGCTAAACTAGATTTAAACATTGTCTCCTCAATTCCACTTAGTACCTTGTTTCAAGTTCTGGCCCATAATATCTCCTTGTAGGATCAGATCAATCATACTGAACCATGCTAAATTAGACAATTATTGTCTCTATCAATTCTAATGAGTTAACACTTTGTAAGGATTCCAACATCACCCCCTTTCTTTTGATTTAGAACATAGGTGGTCATGACCTCCCTGACTTCTCAAGGATGTAAGAACCCCAAAAAGGTGATCACGCCTTCCCTGACTGCTCAAAAAAGAAGTGAAAACACCATAAAAAGAAGGTGGTCACATCCTCCCTGACATCTCAGGAAGGGAGATGAAAACACCAAAGGAAATAAGAAATCAATCAGATTAACAGGTTTCTGAAGGGGCTCATTTGAAACAGGTATATATAAATCATCAATATGGGAGGCATTACACATAATTAATTAAGCATATAGCAATATAACACAGGCTGGTAGTAATGTAACAAATAACATGAATCAACATGAGAATTTACACATGTCCATAAAGGGACTAGAAAGAGTCCAAAAGGAATCCATTGTCCATTAGTTCATGTGCCAGGAATCCAATAATTCCTGAAAGCTTTGAAGTTGATGAGACTACTACAATAGTCTCATCAACAATTGTTCATCTCAAGGAATCCAATGATGCTTGCTGCTTTTCAAGAACTGAAACAGTTTCATCTTGTGTTAGGGAATCTTATGATTCCTGAAGAATTTAATGATTCCTGAATCAGATTCCAAGAATCAATGATTCCTGAAGATTTTAGAGTTCTTTTAACAGTCTCATTGTCAGCCATGCTCCTTCAGTGTCAGATGTTTCTTAAATCTTCTCCTTTGTTTTGAGGTTTTTTTCCTTTTTCTCTTTCTCTCTGATGGACAAGGCGAATACGGCTCATTGGCACCCATCTGATTCCTTCTCCATCTGTAGAAATACAAGCAAACCCTCTTCCCCAAGCAGTTAACCTATGTAACTCCCTTCTATTTACCACTTTTGGGATTTCTCCTCATCATCTGGCAATTACATTGGTGCTGTTTGCACTGGACACTGCCCTGTTGGGTTAAAAAGCCTGTATTCTCCCCAACTGTAATCCTGATTGCTTTTCTGTTGGTTGATCACATCAGAATCCTGACCTTCTAAAGACTCTCTGGGTGTAACCTCAGCTGCCATCATGCCCCACCTGTCTTTTGATTGATATCTTGGAACTGGGCTCTGTCTCTCATTTCTCTGGGTCACTCTACATTCAGAGGCCCAGTGAAAGCCTTGGTTGCATTTTGGACATGGGGTTTTGGGTTTTATTCTCTCACCCTGTCCTTTCACTCTATCTCTGTATCTACATTGGGCTCTCAAATGTCCAACTTTTCCACACTGAAAACATCGACGAGTATTCTCTAGAATTCCTTTGCCAAGACGGACCCTGTCTTTCCATGTTCATCATAGTTTGGGTATAATAAGCATTTGTGCCCACTGTGGCACAGCGTCTTATGATCTTCTCTAAAGGAGCATCTTTGTCTAGTCCCCATATAATTTTTTACAAACCTCATTGGCATTTTCCTTAGTCAAATGTCTGGTCATTATTTCTGTTGCTGCATTGTCTACAATGGTTCTTATTACAGCTGTTTGCAAACATCCCACAAAATCAGCAAAAGGTTCATTGGGACCTTGCTCTATTTTTTTGTGAAGGCTTTACATCCATCTTTCTGTCCAGGGAGTGAACTCCAAGCTTTTATTGCAGCCTTAGAAATTTTTCTCATACACTGTTATGGGATAACAAATCTGTTCTGAATTCTTTCCATACTGACCTTCACCAACTAGTTGGTCAAAAGCAATTTGTACAATAGCCCGTTTGCCTATTGCATTGGGCTTGAATCCTACATAATTCATGAAACTCCAAAAGCTACAACAAATTTTGTCCCAGTTCTAAACATGTTCTAGCTATGGATTTCCAATTATTTAGGGTTAAGATTTCATAAGGCAAATTATCTAGTAACATTTTAACATAAGAGGATGTAGCCCCATAAAGAGTGCAACCCTTTTTCAAATGTTTAATTTTTTCCAAATTAAAAGGAGTGTATCTTCTCCCTTTTTGATCTGAAGGGCCAAGCTCTTCAATCACAAGATATGCATTTATAAAATCAGATATATCTTCTCCTTCATTTTTTGCCTTATGAGATGTGGAATGATCTAATTTCTCCTGCTGTGAAGTATCACACTCAGAATTGTACTTAACTCCATTCTTATCTGATTCTTCCTCCTTTTCACCTAGTTTAGTTGGCACTTCCCCTTCCTGATCTTTCTTCTTTTTCCTTATTCTAACACTTAAAAAATTTTCTGAAGCCACTTGTACTAAATTATATGTATTAAGTATGTCTTTGGAAATTGAGTCAGGTCCATTTTTATTGTAGAATTGACAAAGATCCTCTCCTACTAATTTCCACTCCTCTGGATCCAATTCTTTTTCCATAGAGAAACAAGGACATATGTGCTTTACAATTTCTAAAAGTTCAGTGGTCTGCTGCAAAATTATAATCAAATCTTGGCTTTCCATAACCTTGACAATGCTCTCTAAACATTTTCCTTGAACAGAAATAGAAGGCTGTTTTCTAAACATCGGTCCCATTTTAGCTGAAATTCTACTTTAACTCTTTTAACAAAATTTCTCTGTTGGACTCGCCCTAATTTCTGGGTTGAGGAGACTTTTCCACTGAATCTGGATCAGAGGCTTTTCCACTGAGTTCAGGGTCCTGTCAGTCCCGCGTTCGGATGCCAAAATGTGGTGTTCTTCTTTAAAATAATATATGATGGTTCTCTCAGTGGGCAGGTTTCTTGGGGAGGTTTTATAGAGGCAGCCTTAGTTTCATTTCAAAGTAATAATCACCTCAAATACAGCCAGCTGATAAAATACAAACATTTATTTTCTCCTTCCAAGAGCTCTTGCAGTTTGTCCTTTGCCTTTGCTTTCTTCAGTCTCCAGCCAGCACAAAGGTGGGATAGAATGAATCTGACTCCGTTGTATCTCCCAGAGTGCTCTGTGTCTGGCCCTGAGAGCTTCTTGCTTATATACTGTATACTGAGTATACAACCAATCATTATATCACTGAAAAACCATTATTTGTTATATGATTAAATCAATGCTAAACTAGATTTAACCATAGTCTTCTTAATTCCACTTAGTACCTTGTTTCAAGTTCTGGCCCATAACATCTACTCGTAGGATCAGATCAATCATACTGAACCATGCTAAATTAGATAATTATTGTCTCTATCAACTCTAATGAGTTAACACTTGGAAAGGATTACAACATCAGAAGGTCAATGTCAGAGGAATTTAAGATAAGGAATAAGGGAAAAGATTGAGCTTTCAATCAATAGCCTTAATAAAAAGGTTTTTTAATTTCAAAAATTAAAATGTATACTAAAGCCTTTATGGTTCCTCTTAAAGGAGGATCCATCCTTAGATTAAAGTAGTACAAATTTTTTTCAGAATTTGCCACTGAAAGTAGTTCTCTATGATTCATGAACACAAAAATAAAATTGTACAACATTATCTAAGCAGCTGGTCTTGGTATTTCATAGAATAATAAGTTCAAGTCCCTTACTGAGTTTGGGGATATAGTTAGTTTATTTAATAAGCTTGTAAGAATGTAGGTATTCTAAAATCCTAAGTACCACGAAATCAACAAACTTTTCCAGAAAACTCTCCCCAAATGTGTCAAATGTGATGCTATTTTTATTTGAAAATGGAATTTCTGTATTTCATTATTTTAAGAGAAAGAAGCTATGAAACTTATAGTGAGTATCCATTATATAATTAAACAATGATTAAGGTTGCATACTTCATTGCCCTGTACTTTGTCATAACACAACATACTAAAATAAGTTGAAGATATCCTTTGTATTGATTCATGTTCTTAGACCCATGCATGTGAAAGTCATATTAGCAATCCTTTTAACAATAGGGCAAGACAATTGTCATTCCATTATATAGTAACAGTTGACTATTTCTTGAGTTATTGGTTGTAGAAGCTGTAAAAATTCTATTGTTCATATAAGGTAGAGCTGATAAATGTCTTATTTTTAGGAGATATTAGAAAAGAGTTAAGTAATTTCACAATTAAATGTTTTCTGGTCTGCTCTGTTATATAGGATCATAAATCAAGAATTGAAAGGAATCTCATAACCCAGCCCCCTATGAATAAACTGAAAGTTAGCATTGAGGCCAACTTAAGTAATTTATCCAGGATTACATAAGAAATATCAGAACTGTGATTTGAACTCAGCACCTCTGATTCTGGAATCAATGTTCACTCTATTGCTCATGAGTGCTTTCTATTTAAACTACCTAAAAAGATGAGCAAGTAGAACTATACCTACAATCCCATATGTACTTCTCAAAAAAGAACCACGTCAGAGAGTGGAAATTACTCAGAACATTATAATATACATATATACACAAACATATATGCAATTTTTCTAACTCTGATCTATAAATGTATTTATATCTAGTTACATCTATATATCACTGTTAAAAATTATTTACAGAACATGTTTTCTTGATTATGACATTGTCAGGTCAACAAACAATTTTTGAGAGATGTGCAAAGAAGTTGAGAGGCCTTGGTAACTGATTGGATATTAGGTGGGTGTGTGAGTAAGTAGTCAAGAATGACACTTAGATGATGAGTCTGGGTAACAAGGAGGATAATGTTGGTACCTTCAATAGTAATAGAGAAGTTAAGAACAGGGTAGGGTTTGGGAGGAAACAATTCAGCTTTTGAACTTGTTGAGATTAAGATCATCTAATAATAATATCTCATTTGAAGTGTTCAATAATGAAATGGAGATAAAAGATAAAAGAAAGAGATTAGGACTGTAGAAATGTACCTAAGAATCATCTGCATAGAGATGATAAATGAAACCATGGGATCTGATAAGATTACCAAGTGAAATATTACAGAGGAAGAAAAGAATCCAGAATGGAACTTTCATGAATATACATGATTAGGAAGTATAAATAAAGACCCAACAAAAGATACTGAGTAGTGGTCAATGGTTAAAAAGAAAAGCAGAAGAAACCAATGCTTAAAAAATTTAAAGAAAAGAGTATCAAGTAGATGAGGATTCTGAACAATGGCAAAGACAAAGAAAGTTCCAAGAAAGTTAAGAACTGAGAAAAGATCATAAGATTTGACAATTTTCATTGGTCATTTTGAAGAGAATAGTTTTGGTGAAATGATAAAGCCAGAAAACCCTCTGAAGACAGTTAAGAAGTGAGTGATAGGGAAACAAAATGAAAGTATTATTAATAAACAGTTTTCCCAGGGAGTTCTTCTAATGCACATGATCTAATGGAAGTCATCAATCCAAAATTTTTTATTCCTTTCATGACTGAACTCCTTGGGAAGATTAATGACAATATAAAGGGCAAGGACTTTAAAGAATAATATAAAGCTGAACTGGTTCACAAAGGGGTCAAAATGGAGAAGGAAAGGGTATGATAATATAAGGGTAATGCCTTGGAAGAGAACTCAAGGGTAGTGGGTCAATGAAAAGCAGGGTTTGAGGTGGTAAGGCAAGGGGAGAAGTAGTAAAATAATGGATTGTGACAAAAAAAACCATTTCCTGCATTTATAATTGACAAGTGCTTCACTAATAGCATTGTCACCTGAAGCTGTGAATACTATTTTTAATGAGATAGCTGGGACATTGTTCTATCAAGCAACCACAGATATGCTGATAGAATAATCTTGGCAGCCCTATTGTACCAAATTTCATTTGAATTAACAAATAAACTCAACTCCTTACACTTATAAAAACTAAATTCAAGTCTCCTTACTATTTAATATTGGGCATCACTTTATTTCTCTAAATCTCATTTTCTTCTCCTATAACATGAGCATAATGCTTGCACTACATATCTCACAAATGTATTGTTCAATCAAATCTGTCATTTCATTGGTATACAAAACTCCTATAGAAAGTTACCAGGAATACTGAGTACCTAAGTAACTGACTTGAGGCAAAAAAAAAAAAAAAAAAAAAAAAAAAGCCAGCTTATGTTAGTTTCTTTGAATTAGTCTTCTTTATATTTGACAAAAATATCATTATTGTGACAATATCTGTCTGAACAGTATAAGACTGAAAATGTCAGAATCTAGCCAATGGCATTAAGAGATAATCATTTACCAAAGCTGTTTGTATTCAGATCAGCTTCAAAAAACATGAAGACATCTTCTACAAATGTATGGATGATGCCTCTGGCTTGCAAATAAATGGCAAGGCTTGGCTTGGCTTGGGGTTTGGCTTCCTCCTTTTTAAGTCTCTTGAGAACATTTCCAAGAAGGTGGCTGGGATGCTGTTCTTTCAAGCAACCACAGACTTGCTGAATAGATAGAAAAATCATGGAAGTCCTATATGTGGTTTTCTGTAGGCTGCCATGTATGGAAGGAATGTGCAAAATTTCTCTTCAGCAAATGGTCAGAGTGGTTATCTATACAGTTATATTTATGAAAGCACATTCTTAAAATTTTATATGTGGAGGGGAGACCATAGGATGTGGGATAGGTTTGTTGCAAATATAAATATCTAGTATAATGGTTAGGTTTTAATCTTAAACAAGAATGACAAAATGTAATAAACATCAAGTTACTTTATTTAAAAAGAGAAATTGTGCCAAATTTCATAATTAAATTTCTATAAATTACAACTGCCAACATGGTAATTTTGAACAATCTTAATGTATGCCAGTAATTTATTTTTCATGGTCTTTATGAATAATCATTCACAAACTAAACCTGCTTCTCGCTAGGTCATAGATTATATTCATGAACTGTTTTGTGAGTCTCTTTGGATTATTAAGTATTTAAGTACATAACTAAAATCATGTTTAAAATTAGGGGTCAGGGTCTTTTCTTATACATGGGTAAAATAGGCATAGCATTAGATTTCATGTAAATTCCTTAAGGGCAAAAACTCTTTCATTTTTACTTTTCACCCCTAGAGTTTTGGCATGTAGTGAGTATTTAATAGATGCCTGTTAAATGGTGGATTGATTGATTTGCAGGACATTAGAAAGGTTTTCTTTATCAAAAAGATCCCCCATCTGCCACATCTGCCACTATATGAAATTCAATGCTTAAAGCTTAAAATCATTTGAGTTAAAGCATTGCCTCTCCAAATATTTGCTTTTAAAAAAAGATAGGAGGCCATTAAAATTTTCTCAGTAACAATAACTTATTGTAGCTTTATTTATTGAACTGTATTTTTTCTATTAATAAACAAATTCAGGAGAGGGAAAAGGAGTGATTATATCAGCATATATATTGCTAGGTAAGAATTGGGCAGGGGGGCTGGTGAAATTAGAAATGGTAGAATATAGTCATGAGAAGAATACAAGAAGGGAAGGTATGAGAATGACAAGGAAGAATAGTCATCTGCATTTGCAGTACAGATGTATTTATTTGTTTGCATAGTATATGCTTAGGTAAACTTGTCTCACCTATTAAAATATAAAATCCTTGAAAGAATTGTTTTATCCATTGTATTTGTATCTCCAGTACCCAGAACAGTGACAGGCATTTAGTAGACAATGCTTTTAGATTATTAAGCACTTTACCAATTTAAAAAGAGATTTTCATACATTCTCCTCATTCAATAAATACCACAGTCCTATAAAGGAGACAAGGCATATATTTTTATCCCAATTTTACACATACTGCAACTGAAACACAGAGAAATTGACTGATGCCTCACTCACATGCATGTGCACAAACACACACACATACACACACAAAAACACACACATTCAAGATCAGTAGTGTTAAACAAATAAAACAGGGACCACTGATGGTATATTAACCCTTAAAATCACATATTAATATTATCTATATTCTCTTGTATTATTCCTTATTTTGTTAAATATTTTTTCAATTACATTTTAATCTAGTTCTGGTCACACTCATGTATATTGTGAGCAGCAATGTGGTAACATGTATAACACCTCCACTCAAGATGACCTTTGAGCCCCTTCAAATTCTGAGATTTTGCAGTTCTATGAAGAAATAACATCCATTTGTAGGGCAGATTAAATAGTAAAGTTATTAATCTGTCATATTTATTCACAGTTTTTAATTGGGAGGAGGATATAATGCTGGATTTGGAGTAAGAGGATCTGTATTGCAATTCTAATGCTACTATGTACAACCAATTTGAGTATGGAAACTTTGTTTCCATTTGCTTTGTGTTCATAAAAATGGCACAACTGCATAGCAACTTTTGCAACCAGGTTAAGGAACCATCCCTCCACCCTATCAGCATGTTTTTGCTATTCAAAAAGTTTCTTTAAGAATCCAGGATTTATCTTATAAAAACCTATTTGAAAAAGATTAAAGTAAGATTTGAAGAGGTAATGTCTAAAAGGAATGAGAAGGAAGCTAGCTTGGGATGGTGGTGGGGAAAGAGATAGGGAGAGAGATTTTTTTTTCCCACCTAGACAAAATTATAAAGGTTCCTCAACAAAGTATTTCCTACACAGAGATATCTCTAGCACCTTGTTAAGTACAAATAAATCAGTTTATAGATCTGAAATAATGGAGATGACAAGTTACATAATTTAGAAAGAGCTACTAAGTTATTAAACAAAAGAGACTTGATTTTGTAAAAATATGAGTCTGTTATCTGTAGCCTTCTCCTTTAATTAGTGGGTCTTTACCCATATCATCATTGTGTTGCTCTTCCTTACCCACTCCCTGCCTACAGTCCCTTTATGTGTCATTTTAAACTCAAATGTAAGTTCCTGGAGAGGAAAAATCATATTTTTTTTATTTATAATTGCTACATCAACTCTTACCATAGTATTTCAATAATAGTAAGAATTTAATAAATGTTTTATCTATTATTTTCATTTATTTTATCTGTCTTCATCTCCTTATCTTCATCTGTCTATTCATCTATCTAGGTATATCTATAATTTAGATTACAGCTCTTTGTAAATGTATTTTGTGAGTGTATTTTGAACTGCTCAAATATGTCAAATATATTCATTGAAACAAATTCATGAAACAAGATTAAATTGTAGGTCATTGTCAATGGTACAATTTTTTTCCCCCACTTAGGCCTTTGAAGTTTATTTTTGTAGCTGAAATTAGGGAAAAGTTCTCATGCTAATTCTGTTAGCATCACAATGGTCTTTGTTAAACTTGGATAACAGATTGTTGTTCTCTCTTATCTCATTCTCTCCACAAGGCAGAATTTTCCCTAAAGTGAATTTGGTTTTGATTAATTCAGTGATTACCTCCCATCTTAACCAATTGTATCATTAGCTTAATAAATATAATTTAGATTTTTTTTTTCATTTACCAACAAGAGTAAAAATCTATTTCGGAAAAGTCTTCTTTCACTTTAATTTTGTTGGTTATTTTTCCTTGAACTTTTCTTACTCTATAAAGTTCACCAAGACATGATTCTCTAACTCCCATAATACGGTTTACATCATTCTATTAATAATTCATTATGCAGAATCATATTGCTAGAACTGGGAAAAAAAACTTAGAAGTCACCCTATCATAAGATCAAGAATTTAGTTTGAATTTTTTTTAAGACTTCTACTGCAATCATATTATTTCTAAAACCCAAAAAGATAATTATTTGTTTAGAGTCACATAGGAAAGAAATGGCAGAAGGAAGATCTTAGTATAGGTCTTTCCACTGAATCTTTCCACTGTCCTGTCCTGTTAGAATATTTTCTTATCTATTTATTGAAATGACTCAACAATGATGACAACTTTGTATCTGCAATATTGCAGTGCTTGACATAGAATAAGTGCTTTAAAAATACTTGTAGATAGACTGACCACTATATCTTTAGCTCCTGAGTCCCATTTAACTAAATGCCTGATGTTCAGAAATTGTCTTATTTCTTGCTCATACTTTATTCCATGTATTAACCCCCATCTTAAATTACACCTAATATAGCCTGCAGCACATAATTCTGTCTGCTCAGAAGCCACACTAGACTAAAGGCCCATTGAACTGGAATTGGTGTGTATGGTATGATTAAAAGCATGATTTAGGCAGTAGAATTTCAAGAACATGTTTGCCATACCACAGTGATGTAAATGTGCCAACCTATGTCTCTTCTTAGTTTCCTACAAGGACCACATTTATAGATTTGCTGCCTTGAAATATCTTTGACATCTATGTGCTAATAACTCTGGGATAAGTCTTAGATGCTTGATTCTTGTCCTCATGTCAAAGGGATCGATGTATGTGTGCTTTCATAATTACACATCTAGTCCTGGGCTGCCACAGAAGATCAAGGATTTAGAATGGGAGGGGACTTCATAGGTTCCCCCAATTCCCTTGCTTTTTTTAAAATGAGAAATTTGGGGTTCAAGGTCAAGTAATTTTTCTACAGTCATATAGCTTGTACATGGCAGCACCAGAATTCCAATGCAGGTTCTTTTACTCCAAATCCAATATTCTTATTATTATATCACCCTGGCTGCCTAATAAAAAGTTCTGAATAAATATTTTTTCATATATCTATAACTCTGTTATTTCTACAAATATGTTCTACAAATTATTCATTTATAAAATGGCAATGTCTCTGCATTTGAAGAGCTTCAAAGGTCATCTTGAGTGGAGGGATCAAACGTTGCCACATTGCTGCCCACTATACTGAGAGTGACCAGAATCAAGTTAAAATATAATTGAGAAATACCTAACAAAATAAATAAAAATACAAAAGAATGTAAATAATGTTAATAGGTGATTTTTTAAGCCAATATGTAACGAGTGGCCTATATTCCTATTTAGGTTTGATACCATTAATCTTGAGTGTGTGTGTATGTGTGGATTCTGGAGATAACAGCTAAGGATGATGCCATATTGAAGCAAATCAAATGATATCAAAACAACTAGTCAGATGACTTAATGCAAATGTATTTATTTCTTTTCAGAATGGGTGAAAAGATAACTGTTGTGTAGTGAGAATAAGAAAAGAAAACCATTGAGAAAAAAGAGAGAGAGAGAGAAAGACCATTGAGAACACTATTGTTATTGACAGGATCAGTGGCAGCCAGAAAAGCAGCATCTCTAAACAAAGTCCATCAATATTGCATCATAAAATCATCATTACTACTACTGCTGTGGACTTAGTGATTGGATTTTTGTTTAATACAATACTTTTCAAAGGCCAGATATGCACTTTAAATGCACTGGAGTTAGGAGAAGTTTCTAGCACATTCATCTATCTGTGTTATCATGTCAAAGCAAGTCCATGGTTGCTAAAAGAAAAGAAAATAAAAACAGATCTTTTGAGAGGTAGGTTTCATCAGACAAATCAAGTCTTTTATCTGATAATCCTTCTCAACGATGGGGCTTGCCACTGGTACAAACCTTACAGGATTGATATCTTCATTCTATTCTTTACCTCTCTTGCTTCTGTCTTAATCCTTAATAGTATTCAGAGAAATTCTAGCTGTTGAACTGACCCAGCCTTTGTTCTACACTGGTTTAGATTTTTTTTTTTTTTGTTAAAACTATTACTTCATCCAAAAGGAAAGGGCTTTTTCTCAGTTACATTAATTATCTTACTATTGGAATGCATCAGTCCTCCTACAGCAATGCAGTACATGCAGCTTTTATGTAATTAGTGTACATCCCATTAATATAGAATTTATTATAATCATTGTAAATTTCTTATCTGCTATCAGGGTTTTTTATCTGATAACATAAAATTAAGTTTATGTCTCCCAAAATTGGGAGGAAGATGATCATCTGATTTGCTTATTTCAAAATCTATGGAAGTAACCTAAGATACTGTGTGCAAATGAATGCTACAGAGATCCACATCATCAAAAATAACCTTTTGGTAAGTGGAATTCTTTCAAAGAATGACTCAAAAACCACAAAGAGTACTCATATTGCAAATAAACAAATTATGTTACAGATTTTAATCATTGTCATATGTTCATTATCAACAAGTTAGATAGGATTTTCCATTTTTCTTTTTACTGATGCAATATAGCAAGAATAGAAGAATTCTTTACAAAACAACTATGAATATTGTTTCAGTGGAGGGGGGAGGGTAGTAAGAGGAAAAGATGTCATTAGCTCAAATTTCCTCTCTCTGCTTGGTGGCAATATGTTCTTTTGGACGAAAACTTAGATGCTATTCCTTGTAAAGTATTTATCCTATGCTTTCCATGACAATTTTTTTCTTCAAATAGAAAGGTATTCTAGTAATATGAATAAACTCTCAGCAATGTAACATAGAAAGTTTCCTGACCTAGAAATGATAGTCAGGTAAGATGCTTGATTTAATGAGCCTACCAGGAAGTGAACCTTTGATTATGTAGACTTCTGCTTTGCAGTAAATGTAGATGTAATCATGACTTTCTATTGTTAAGACAAAAGGCAACATCACATTAAATCCTGGTGACTAAAACTGCCTCAGTGATTCGGAGCCACCTTCTAATTCCCTGTAAGGATGCTTTTAACTTACTAGAGTAATGACTCAAAAGAAAGATTGATATTTGAAGGCCCAGACCCTGAGACTGGATATAATCCATGTAAATCCAAAGCATGAGGAAACCAACTGGAGGTTACACTCATTAAAATGTCCATGTAAAAATCAAAAATCTCAAGTGAAATGATGAAAAGAAATGGGAGCAAGAGTTTAGGTTCATAACATAAGAAGCAAATGTATCGCTAGCATTCTACTATTTTACAAATGCAAAGACCACAATCACTGGGTTAAGTACTCATTATTTGACAAAAAGTTGCTGGGAAAATTGCACAACAATAGGGGAAATATATATGTTAGAACAACAATTTACACCTTTACAAAGATAAGCTTCAAAGAGGCATGTGACTTACATGTAAAAAGTCATGTTATTTTAAAAAATTAGATAAAAGTAGAAAAGGTTACCTATCACATTTATGGATAGGAGAAAAGTCCATAATCAAACAAATATTAGAAAAGATCACAGAAGATATTATGAAACATTTTATATAAAATTCCACCCAAATAAATCTAATAAAGGTAAAATTCAAATGGAAATATTTAACTGAGGGGAAATAAGTTTTGCAACATTTCTCAGATGAACATCTTATTTCCAAAATATCTAAAGAACTGATTCAAATTTTAAAAAAAGAAAGAAAGAAATGTTCCCTAATTAAGAAATCATCTTAAAAATATGAACACACCTCTTAAGGGAAGAAACCAAGGCAATTTATAGTCTTATAAAGAAATCCTCCACATCACTACTAATTAGAGAAATGCAAATTAAAGTAGTACTGAGATTCCACCTCATATTCTTAAAAGTGTTAAGAATAAACCCCAAAAAAGATAAAGATCAGAGGGTCTTTTGGAAACTAGTTACATTTGTGCATTTTTCGTGGATTTGTGGAAGGGCACACTGTTCTGAGAAGTAATAAACAAAAGCTACTAAATAATGAATGTCCTTTGTCCCAGCTAAAACACTGTTAGACCCAAACCTTTAAAGAGATCCAATTAAAAGTAAAAAGTCCTTTATGTTCAAAAATATTTGTAATATCTCTTTGTATGGTAGAACCAAAAAAAAAAAAAAAAAACCCTGAAAACTAATGAAACATCAGGAACTTAATAATGGCTTGTTAAATTGTGGAATGTGAATGTGATGAAATATTATGCTGGAAGAAATTATGAAGTAGATGATCTAAGAAAGACATGGAAAGATATATAAAGCGAAGTGAGAAGAAACAGAGCAACTGCTACATTATACCATCAATATTATAAAAATGATCCATTTTGAATACATAATCTGAGGAAGAATTAAGTGAACAGAATCAACAGAACAATTTATATAACAATAACACTATAAAAACAAATTGAAAGCTGTTTAGAATTATGATCAACATTATTGATCACAAAATAGAAAATTTTGATTATATCAAATGAAAAAGGTTTTGTACAAACAAAACTAATGCAGACAAGATTAGAAGGGAAGCAATAAACTGGGAAAACATTTTTTACAGTCAAAGGTTCTGATAAAGGCCTCATTTCCAAAATATATAGAGAATTGACTCTAATCTATAAGAAATCAAGCCATTATCCAATTGACAAATGATCAAAGGATATAAAGAGACAATTTTCAGAAGAAGAAATAAAAACAATTTCTAGCCATATGAAAGGATGCTCTAAATCATTATTAATCAGAGAAATGCAAATTAAGACAACTGAGATATCACTACACACCTCTGAAACTGGCTAGGATGACAAGAAAAGATAATGCTGAATGTTGGAGGGGATGTGGGAAAACTGGGACATTGATACATTGTTGGTGGAATTGTGAATACATCCAACCATTCTGGAGAGCAATTTGGAACTATGCTCAAAAAGTTATCACACTGTACATATCCTTTGATCCAGCAGTGTTATACTACTGGACTTATATCCCAAAGAGATCTTAAAGAAGGGAAATATACATGCAAAAATGTTTTTGGCAGCTCTTTTTGTAGTGGCTAGAAACTGGAAATTGAATGGATGCCCATCAATTGGAGAATAGCTGAATAAGTTGTAGCATATGAATGTTATGGAATATTATTGTTCTGTAATAAATGACCAGCAAGATGATTTCAGAAAGGCCTGGAGAGACATGAACTGATGCTGAGTGAAATGAGCAGGACCAGGAGATCATTATATACTTCAACAACAATACTATATGATAATCAATTCTTATAGGCATGTTCTCTTCAACAATGAGATGAACTAAATCAGTTCCATTTATTCAATAATGAAGAGAACCAGCTACACCCAGTGAAAGAACTATGGGAAATGAGTGTGAACCACAACATAGCATTTCCACTCCCTCTGGTTTTGTCTGCTTGCATTTTTGATTTTGTTCTTGGGTTATTTTTACCTTATTTCTAAGTTCAGTTTTTCTTGTGCAGAAAAATAACTGTAGGGATATGTATACATATATTGTATTTAACATGTACTTTAACATATTTAACATGTATTGGTCTATCTGTCATCTAGGGGAGGGGGTGGGGGGAAGAAGGGACAAAGTTGGAACAGAAGGTTTTTCAAAGGTCAATGCTGAAAAATTACCCATGCATATATCTAGTAAATAAAAAGCTATAAAAAAGAGCTATCATTGTAAATTCCAATAAAATTGTCCTCAATTATAAAAAAGAATTATGATCAATGCATTGACTATTTATTATTCCAGAGGACTAATAATAAATACCTTCTGTATGACAAAAATGGAACAGAATTGGGATGCAAAATAAAACATATGTTTTTATACAGTCATTGGGGAAATTTGTTTTGTTTCACTACAGATTTTTGTTATAAGAAATATGTTTTTCTTTTATTAATGATGTGGGTAAATGGGAAGGAGAGAAAAATAGATTTGTGTTCATTTAAAAAACAGAGAGGAGAGGATTCTCCAAATGGAAAATACTGCATGAACTTTCACATGAGATCATTCCATTATTCGTTTTACTTAATTATTTAAAATTGTTATAAGAAATGGTATATGAGATTATTACATTAATCTACAAATGTTTGTAATATAAAAACAAACTAACAACCACAAAACATTTTTTAAAATAAAATTTAAAAATACCCAGGGATAGCCTTTGATCATACTGTCAAAAGACTTAGGAATGACATAAAAAATAATTTTTTTCTTGATAATTGTCTACTTATGGGAATAAATGGTAATACAATGATATAGGCCCTGGAATAAAATATAAACTAAAAGACCTTATATAGTTGTCAAGAAATTGGCTGCTGCTGACCTTAAAGACAACATATCCAAGCATGTCAGTGGTTGGTCTTGATGTTTATACTCCTAAACTGTCTCTCTTCCAGTTTTGAAAAAGCATTTAGGCATTTATGTTTCCTTTTTCTCTTTCCTCAAACATAAATGTGTCTCCTGGGATTTTTGAATTGCTGCACGAATTTTTTTTTTCTCTTTCTTAAATATCTTTCAAAATAAAAGCGATTTAACACATAGAAAACTCACAAGTTCTCTAGGAAGATAAAAAAGTTTATTGAATTACATTTCAACTCAAGTTAAATATGATGAATCACCAAACAGCATAAATAAACTCTCAAGGGGCAGCATATACAGTAAGAGATGAACTAATGTTATTTTCACCTGGGGACTAAGTTTGGCAATGGAATTAATTGCTTTTTAAAAAAAAAAATCTCTGGGGAAGAGAGTAGAACATTCATTTGCACTTATAAGGGAGTAATCAAGAGAACCCTTGATCATCATTGGCCTAAAGAACTTCTCTCCAAGCTAGACATGCACATTCAAACTCTGTGGGGATGACTATATACTTTGGCCTCTCACTAAAGAACATGTGTGACCACCTTTTGCTCTTTGGATCCTGCTTGATTTGGAATCCAGCTTTCTCTTAGACTTCCAGGGAGAGGTCAAAGCATGAATATAACCACATGGAGTTAGAGGGCATAAACCAGATCTTAATACTATTTAGGGGGTTCCCTGTTTCCCCCATTATATGGTAAATTGTAGGCACTCATCAGTTCTTACATCCTTGTCCTAGGTGCCTCATAACTATTACAGAATGAATGACACTTTGCCCTGGAGTCCATGTGCTATGGGAAGTGGGAGGAGGAGGGTTAGAAAAAAGAAGGGAACAAACCATTCTGTAGCACCTACTATGTGCCAAGCACTATGCTAAAAGCTAAAATTACCTCATTTGATCCTTACCTCAACTCTGCAAATTGATGGTATTCTTATCTTCACTTTACAATTGAGAAAACTAAGACAAAGACTAAATGATCTGCTCAGGAAATTATAGCTAGTTAATATCTGAGATTGTTTTTGAACTGTCTTTAATTCAAGGTCCAGCACTCTATCCACCATACTTCCTAAGTAAAACAGGGCATTTTAGCCCCTTTGCAAATGTTATCCAGAAGCATATATGTGGTACAGTATAAAATTTGTGATAGGATATCAGCAAGACTTGAGTTCAATCTGAGCTCAGACATAAATTATGTGACCCTAAGCAAGTTACTTGACCACTGTCTGCCTCAGTTTCCTCACTTGCAACATATACAGACAATAATAAAACATCACAGGGGTCTTATAAGTATACTACAACCCAGGAAAAGTTATTATTAATTTTGTAACCAGGTTCATCCAGTGGGTCCATGGAAGTGAGGGAAACCTCTGAAATCCATCACAACCAATTGTACCATCATTACAGCATGCAGTCTCAGCATTTATCCAGGTTATTAAAAGAGAAAAGACAGTACCATAGTTACTATTTAATTAAGAGGGAGAGATGTCATAAATAGGCACAGGGAGGGTGCAACTGAAGGGATAACCCAGAGTATTCTCAGGCCCCAGCTCCTTCCAGCACGTGAGAGCCAACTGTTAAATTTTCAGCGTGAGCACTTAGACCACAGAAATCAGTTAAGTTACAAAGCAGGGCTTGAGTTATTGTTTTATTGGTCTAAGTGCTAAAGAATTTAAGAAAGTAATAGAGAAAATATTAATAATTCTGGTTCAACTTTAAAGCTTGTCATCAGTGAGTTTGTTTTTTCAGAGAGATAGTTAGTAAACATTTATGATCACACTGATGTATGCTTTCTCTGTGTTCACAGTTTTCTGACACACTGGAAAAGCATCCAGGAAGAGAAAAGGAGGTACTAAAGGTAATTACAGTGGCATTTATTACAAATTTTATTTTCTCCTCACAACGACTCTGGGAGATGGATGCTTTTATTACTTCCATTTTACTGAAAACTGAGGAAACTGAGGCAGATGGGATTAAATGACTTGTTCAGAATCACATAGATAGCAAGTATCTGAAGCTGAATTTGGACTCAAATCTTCCTGATTCCAGGCTCAGTGTTTTGTTCATCTTGAAATCTAGCTGCCTCATAATAATATATAGTATTTATAAAATGTTTTAAAATTTGTGAAGGACTTTACAAATATTTTAGTGGCTGTGTTTCTTCCCTATGTTCCAAGATCTTATATACTCCAGCTATGCTGAATTCCTGATATAACAAGTCACCAGCAGAGAAAACCTATACCTTAGTAAATTACATATATCCTAGACAGCAAATCATGGAAGTCACCTGCCACATACCCTACCTGTCTAGAGCAGGAGATGCTAATTTGGCATCTATGAAGTTCCATTTGTAAAAAAATATATAATTGTATTTCAATATAATTGGTTTCCTCTGTAATTTTATGTATATAATTTTATTGATTTATAAATATTCTGAAAAATGATTCATTAGCTTTGTCAGATTGTCAAAAGAGTACATTAAAAAAGTGTTTTAAAAAATTGTAGCTTGGTGTTGTTTCAAAGATCCATATATCGCATCTGTTCTATTTTTCTCATTACTAACAAAGTTCAAGTGCTTTGAAAACTCGATATACATACAGAAAACTTTTAATCTTTCTGATTTGCTAATCCAAAAATATAAATGTAGCCTTCATTCAACTAATTGAACAGAATGTTAATGGGTGTGCATTATGTGTATATATGTATATATGTGGTCCTTTGACCATTTATCAATTGGAGAATGGCTTGATTTATTATAAATTAGAGTCAATTCTCTATATATTTTGGAAATGAGGCCTTTATCAGAACCTTTGACTATAAAAAATGTTTTCCCAGTTTATTGCTTCCCTTCTAATCTTGTCTGCATTAGTTTTGTTTATACAAAAGCTTTTTAATTTGATATAATCAAAATATTCTATTTTGTGATCAATAATGTTGATCAGAATTCTTAACAGCTTTCAAAGTAATTTGTTTTTATAGTGTTATTGTTATACAAATTGTTCTGTTGATTCCGTTCATATATGTAAACTAGACAATATTATAAAGCTCACAAAATAGATATGTCCAATAAGAAATTTTTCCATATTAACCATACTTAAAAATATGTTTTTCTTCATTTAAAGTTAGGATATGTGGAGTTAGAAAGTTAGGCAGGATGTGAATGCTATGTTTCACCATTCTTTTGGATTTATGATTTATCATTATGTTGATAAAAGTTCTAAAGTCTTTCAAAGTTATTTTTCTCTACAATGTTATCATAATGTTCTCTTAGTCTTATGCACTTCATTCTTTCAGATTATAGAAATCTTCCCAGTTTATTCAGAAAGAGTTCATTTAATTATTTCTTATGGCACATTCTATATATAAAATATGGTATATTCCATTACATTTATATATCACAATTTATTTAGCTTCCAATGTTTGATTATCACAAATAGAGTACCTATAAATATTTGTATGCATATAGATCCTTTTTCTCTTTTTCTGATTTTTTTCGGGGAAAGGAGGGAGAAGTACAGGACGAAGTGGTATACCTCTTAAATAAAGTTTAAGGAGAAATAAATACATAATATATATAAAAATAGTACTATAATCCTATCTAGATATATTTCATGAATATTTCATGGGCTTTTTACAATTCAATTCAACTGAATGAATAAAAGAATGAAAATATATTAAGTTCCTATTATCTGCAAAGCATGCTTTGCTAAAATGAATGTTATATCCATGGCACATTCTTGTTTTCTTGATCAACCCTTTTAGTAAAATTCATATGTCTTATTTTTGCAAGGCAATTGAGGTTAAGTGTCTTGCCCAAGGTCACACAGCTAATAAGTGTTAGGTGTCTAAGACTAGTTTCAAATTCAATCCCCTTGATTCCAGTGCTAAATCCACTGCACCATCTAGCTGCCCCTAGTCAAATTCTTTTTGAAGGATTCTTTTTATGAAGTTTTATATATCTTTCATCTATTTCTTGTTTTACTTTTCTTTTTGGTTTCTAATTGATTGTACTATTCCTATATTGTCAAGTCCTTATAATTCTATCTACTCACATAGTATTCATATTTGTTCGTAAAAAAATGTGATGATATCTCTTGAAGTTCATTGTTAGTCTTCCATGTAATTCTTCCTATAAGTTATTTCCTCTTGTTGGAGTCAGTTTCCAAAGATTTTTTTTTTTGTATTATGTACACTTCTACTTCACAATAAATAAATCTTCTGAAATATTTGTTTAATGGCTGAAGCAGATGAAAATTGAAGATGTAAATCTCTCTTTTGTACCCTCTTACTTATGAAAAGGAAAATTAAGTCAATATGACTTATTGAATAAAAACCTTAACTTTCAGAATCTGTCATTCATTAGGTCATGTTCACCAAAGAAAAAAAAAAAGTAATATTCCACCAATGCTAACATTGCCAAGAATATTCAGAATCTGAGAGGAGTGATTCATTACTTTATGTAATGTTCATCTACTTTCTAATAAAAACTCTCATTTTGGAAAAAGCACAACTAATTACAGAGTTCTAATCACAACTTTAGTAGAATATTCTTGCTCCTGATATCTCAAAGTCCATTGATTTCTCCATTGGCTTAATGTGACTAGCTTTCAGATAATTTCTTCATAAAACAGCTATTGGAGAGAAGAGAGTGTTGTAGCAATAAACACAAGATTGAACCACTACCCAGGAGTTTTGTATAACCATAACCAAGCCTGAATTTTCTTCCATATATGTAAAATTGAGATGATAATGCCTCTAATACCTACCTCACAATGTTTTGGGGAAGAAGACATTCTGTAAACCATAAAGAGATTTCAGAAATATTAGCTATTATTATCTTTCTCTTGGACTCATCAACATTTCACTGCCTTGTTTGGTCATTCCTTTTATCGAGGCACTTGCAGATAGAACAAATATGTTCATTAAGCATATGGGTGGTAATTAAGTCCCTGTAAAATATTTTTTTAATACAGTTCTGAACAAACATCAGCTCAGAGCTTTTTTTAAAGAAATATATGGAGTAGAATAAAAGATGTCCCACTAAAAACTGAAGATGAGACAGAAGGTATGAGCATTACAAGAACTGGGGGGGGAGACATTGTTTTTTTGTATTTTTGTCACATGATGGGGCTTATAAGTATTGCCTTCACAGACAAGCAGCTTCTTTGAAATAGGGATGTCTCTTCTCTTGAAAAAAATAATTAAAAAGCTACAAATGACATTCACATCAGCATGAGGCACTGACAAGAACTTCCTGGCCTAGCAAAAGTTAGCACAGGATAGTGCCAACAACTACATGGCTCAGACTTAGTGTTAACCTTTCAAAGTTACTGTTTGGGATGGGGAGGGGGGGCAGGGAAAGGGAGAAGTAGAGAGGAGAGGAATCTGGACATCCAGGGATAATAATGATCTCTGAATAAAAAATATAGGAATTAAAGTGAAAAGCAAAAATAAGTTTTACCTGAAGCAAAGCCTAATTAATTGATAAAGGCAACCTGCCCACAACAATCAACATCAAATCTCATTTCTCATGGCTTGGTCCAATGAAAGGAATACCATGGTTAGTCTAGTTACTAATTGTTCTCTACAAGGATGTGAAGGTTCCAGTTTAAATTGGAAAACCTGACAACCCAGCTCAGCATATTTTAGCATTCTTTTTTTATGTTTCTTAGAAATGTATATTGATGCCGTTTTAATTGCTGCAGTAGATGTACTCTTCAAGACCAGCTAAGTGATTAAAAAGATGTCTTTAAAGTCAGGAGGACACAGATTGGCTGCATGACCCAAGGCAAATGCAAATAATTTTAAATTAAAACAGACAATTTTCTCAATACTATAATCTAGAGAAAAAGGTATTGATCTCATTGGAAGAAGTTCCTTACTGAGAGCTCCCTAAACCAGTGAAATCATAGGTCCAATTCCACTCTTCCCCAAAAATTATATTTTATCACTTATTTGTACCTGGTACATAGTAGGTGCTTAGTAAATACTAACTGACTATTTTCCAAACATTTTGTTCAGTCACATCTAACTCTTCATGATCTCTTTTTGGAATTTCTTAGCAAAGGTACCAGAGTGGTTTGCCATTTCTTTTTCTAGTTCATTTTTTTACAAAGGAGGAAAATGAGACAAACAGGGTTAAGTGACTTGTTCAGGGTCATACAATTTATAAGTGTCTGAGACCAGTTTTGAACTCATGAAGATGAATCCTGCTGATTCCAAACCCAGTATTCTATCTGCTTTGCAAAAGGATGAATTTAAAAAAAAAAAAAAGTATTCATAAGCTCTAACTATGTGCCAAGTACCAGGCAATACAACACAAGAGCTAGGATAGTCACTCTCCTTAAGGATTCTACATTCTAATAAGAGATGACAATACACAAGTGGATGGTCCCTAAGAAACACTTTGGTATGGAAAGTTACCAGCATAGTAGCTGGACCATAGGGATATAGCTTGACAGACTCCTTTTAAGAACAATGGCAGAAGTAATTTGATCAAGATAACAGAACTGAAAAGCATGGGATGTCTGGGGAAGGATAGTGCACAGGGTTATCAACTTGGCTCCTAACAATCTGTCTAAGGAGTAGGAAATGAAACTACACATTCTTGACGCCTACCTAAAAATCAGGAAAATGGGACCCCATGACAGAAGTTCCAGAAATGAAGAGGGTTAAACTATCAAGAATCTGTACTCTAGTCTGGGCCTGACATAGGCCCATCCTCTGAGAGTTTAGATTCAATATTAAAGTGAAATGATATATTTGTAGGTTGACAATTAACCAAAGGAAATATACTTAGTCATAAGCAAAGAGAGATATTGAATGAGAATGTGAATCAACTTTATTTACCTGAGTGAAACACTTTTGGGTCTGAGTTGCCATTGTGGTTGATAGTCAAGCATCAAACCTGGATCTCCTCATGGATTTTTTATACTCAAGTGATGAAGTGTTGTAAGTACTCTAGGATTTCAGGCCTCTTTCTTAACATTTCTCAAAAATTGTTTCAATCTCTTTCAAGGAAAACCAGCCTAACTTGAATAAAGGTAAGATGTTAGGCTATTAATCCATCCATAACACAGTTTATGATCTGGGTAAGAAGACTGCTGATGAAATTGATGAAAAGGTGATGTGCAGTATCCCATATATTAAGATTAATAAAAGGTAGTCAAGTGGATAGGATGCTGGACCTTGAATCAGCAAAATCAACTTTCTGAGTTCAAAATCTAGCCTCTGACACTTACTAGCTCTGTGATCCTGGGCATATCACTTAACTTTCTTTGCCTCAATTTCCTCATCATTTGATGAGTATCTATTTGACTTCACTTGCCTTCCTAATCCTATTCTAATTTGACATTATAGTTCTTTGAGTGTATGTCGTTTATTCCCTAGTACTCCCTAATATGCTCTTTGAGAAAGGAGCAGTGTTATTGTTGACTTGGTGTACCCAGTGCTTTGCTTAAGATTTGTAGGTACTTCATAATTATATGTTGAAATGAAAGGAAAGAGACCAGTTAAACCTGGAGATATTTAACTTATACTTCCATAAACATTTATGTTTTATAAATGACTTTTATCAGCTTCATCAAATATATAGAATAAATATCCCTAACCCCCATTTAAAGATGAGGAAACAAAGGTCCAAAGAGATTAAGTGGCTTGTCCAAGAAAACAAAATCAGTAAGTGTAGAGGCAAGAATTCAAAATCATTTTAGTTGAAATTAGAAGGAAAATGGATCATTGGGGAAAATCTTTATAGCAAGTTTCTCTGATTAAGGTCTGATAAGGGTGTGTGTGTGTGTGTGTGTGTGTGTGTGTGTGTAAATGATTGAAATATATAAGAAGAGTCATTCCCTGACAGATGAATTATCAGAGTATAAACTAATAATAGTCAAAGAAATAAATCCACACTATCAATAATCATGTAAAAAAGTACTTTGTCACTAATAATTTAAGAAATGTAAATGAAAAAACCTTTGGGATTTCACTTCACCTTCATCAAATTGACAATGTTAACAATAAAAATAGAAAAATATTGGAAGAGTTGTGAGAAAATTGACACATTAATTATTTTTTTTTGGCAGATCAGCCTTTCTAGAAAGCAGTTTGGAACTGTGCTCCCAAAATCACTAAACTGTGCATATCTTTTAATACAAAAACCACTATTGGATTTACACCTCAAAAAGACCAAAGGAAGAAAATTATTTATGGAAGTTCTATTTGTTGTTAGACATGGATACTAAAGAGATATCCACTAACTAGGGAATGGCTGAACAAATTGTGGCATAAGGATATATAATGTCATATTATTACATTATAAGAAATTTTGAAAGTAATCATTTCAGGGAAATCTAAGACATATATGAAATAATGTAGAATGAGTGAGCAGAACTCAGAGTATTTATAGAGTAACAACATTGTAAAGAATATTGGAAGTTGTTAGTTACCTCTTTCAATGATGATGCAGATTTTTTTTGTTTTTTTTTTTCCTTAATAGTATTTTATTTTTTCCAATTACAAATACAGTTTTCAACATTCATTTTTGTAAGATTTTTAAATCCAAAATTTTTATCTCTCCCTTCCCTCCTAAGCCAGAAAATAACCTGATACAGGTTATACATATAAAATCATTTTAAACATATTTCCATATTTGTCATATTGTAAAAGAAAAATCAGAAAATGGGAAAAAAACTATAAGAAAAAAACAAAACAAAACAAAAAAGCAAAAAAGGTGAAAATGTGTGAAATTGTTTTGATTATTTGTGGATACTTCTTTATAAGGGCTTGATTTTTCTTTAAAAAAAAAACATTTAAAAAGGTAGGGCTAAGAAAATGAGGAAAAGGGAAAGAAAGGGGATCGTTAAAGATTTCTTGATGCACAGGAAAGAAGGCAGAGAGGAAGAGAGAAAGGGGAGAAGAGATGAAGCAAGGAAAGAAGGGAAAGAATAAAGGGAGGGGAGGAAAAATGGAAGAAAGAAAAAGGGAGAGAGAAAGGGAAGGAAGGTGGAAGGAAGAAAGGAACTAATATCATTTTAACCTTGTGGCAAATACAGATAAGGTGACTTTTTTTTCATTTTTTTGTTGTGTCCTGCTTTCTAGAGCCCCCAAATTGGGGTGACAAAAAGTACTGTTGCTTTCTAGAGCCCCCATGCCGGGTTATTAAAATATACCTTTCTGTAATGTTCTCTTTTTTTATTCGGTTTTCTTGGAGGTCTCTGGGAACAGCTTTTGTTTCAGTTCAGTAATCACCACAAGTGTAGCCAGGTGTTAAAGTCCAAATCCCTTATTGTCTCCTTCAAAGTCTTGTCTCCTTTCCTGTGGTCTGGTTAGTTTTCTTAGAGGCCTATCACTCTCCTTGGTTCCGAGAGCTTGAGCTCCTGCCTCCTTCTCTCCCCTCTGAATCTCTCCGAATCCAAAGGTTTGTGCTTCAGCCTGTGACCACCACAAAAGTGGATGATGGAATGAATCTGTCTTAGCCTCTGAGAGTTTCTAGTGCACTTGTCTTGTCTGGCCCTGAGAGCTTCTAGCTTATATGCTCTACACTGAGTATAAACCAATCATTATATCACTAGGAAATCATTATTTGTGGTAGGATTAAATCAGTGCTAAACTAGATTTAATCATTGTCTCCTCAATTCCATTTAGTACCTTGTAAACATCCTTTGTTTCAAGTTCAGAGTTCTGGTCCATAATATCTTTCCTAGTGGAGAAGTGATGAGGCAGGACTCCCGAGGATGGTGGAAAATGGAGTGCATTTATTACAAGGTCTTTTGCCCTTTTATACCCTCATACTTTATGTAACAAAATACTGGACATGTGCTAAGTATATACTACCCACATGGGATCACATAACACTTGCTATTGTATATAGTTTGCCACCTGTTATTACTCTGCTTTGATCACAACACAGGTTGTCACTGCCCCCTGACTTCTCAGGAAGGCAAGAGCCTGTAGGGGAAATGAGGGGTAGAAACAGACATTGTTAGCAGGTTTCCTCTGGACTGAAGGGTCTTAAACCTCACCCAGAATTTCCCCACTGTCTGTGAGCTTCTACAGTTTTTAATCAGTTGTTCTGCTTGATTCAACTCTATGAACATCAGGTTTCCTCTTCAATCAACTCATCTCTTGGAGATTAAGCATCATAAAGACTGATTTAGTTTTAATGCTCAATAACTTATTAACACCCTTAGCTATTTCTCTCCTCTAATTGGAGGGTTAGAAGGTAGAGCAATAGACTCTCACAAAAGTCTTCCTTTATAGATGGCCCAGAGTTCTCCAGATAATTTTACCTCTTCCTAAGTTTCTTTGCTTGCTTGCAACACCATAAATATCATATGCCCATTCCTAGACTATGGTACCCCCCTCCTTCTGCTTTTCACTTTTTCTTTGTGTGTATTCAATGATCCTAAACTTCTTGACAGAAAAGGTCATCTGTTTTTCTTTGTTTCTCAGTGCTTAACACAATGCCTAACACTCATTAAGTGTTCACTGACTATTGAATTAACCAGAGAAATAGGCAACCCCGTATATAGTATGATTTCAGAAAGAAAAATGATCCATGACAAAAAGTTAAATAAACAAACAGAGCTTCCTTTGGTTGATTAATATTTAAAATGAATTGAAAATTTTCATTCCTTTAGTTTAAGAATTTGATCACTATTTTAAGAAAATATATAAATATTACTTCCTATTGTGAGTCATATGTACTTTAGAATTATTTCTAAATTTGTCACTAGACAAAAAAGAGGCTGAGAGGATAGTGAGTGTAAAGAGGGTTATGGAAATGTTAGTACAGTGATGAAGGTAAAGAAAAAACAGAACCATAACTATCCACAACCCTTGCGGCAGCACAAATTCTGTCTAGGGCAGGTGCCATGGAACTTGCTTTGCAACAGGCACATTGGCTCCTCTATTCAGAAAATATTGAACAAAGTGAAGTCATTTATGATGAGGCTGTGCTATGAGAATGAAAATAATGGTATGTAAGGTCATAAGGAGAAGAGATCAGGGGCAGATCATGGAAAATATCACCAGATGTGGGACAACCAAGGGAAGGAAGCAAAAAAAAGAAAGAAGAAATAAGTATAGCATCAGCTAGCTTTCTAATTTTTTAATTTATCATTAGATGCTATGCCTTGTTGTTTCTTCTGTCAAAGGACTGCAAGTACTTATATTGTGGTTCACTAATTCAGTCATGTTCAATTTTACATAAACCCATGAACTTTATCTATAGGGTTCTCTTGGCAAAATTATTGGAGTGATTTACTATTTCCTTCTCCAATCTGTTCCTATTTTACAGATGAGGAACTGAGACGAACAGGATGTCTAAGATTGAATTTGAACTCAGATCTTCCTACCTCCAGGCTCTATCCTACTTGTCCCTGCACCACCTACTTGCCCTTACAAGTATTTTTAGCACCCTCTAAATTTAGTACCCTTTCATGATGTTCCAGTCAATGTACCATAATTATAGTTCTGGGAAACAAGTTTCACTTTGTTATGGGCCAGAACTTGAAACAAGGTGCTAAGTAAGTGGAATTGAGGAAACAATGGTTAAATCTAGTTTAGCATTGATTTAATCCTGCAACAAATAATGATTTCCTAGTGATGTAATGATTGGTGTATACTCAGTGTGGGATAGATAAGGAGGAGCTGTCAAGGCCAGAAAGGACAAGACCACTAGAAGCTCTTGGAGTCACATCCAGGATTCAGTCAAGGGGATTCAGAAGCCAGAGAAGTCAACTTAAGCTCTCAGAACCAAGACTACATAAGACCTCAAGAAAAACTAGCCGAGCCCCAAGTGAAGGAGATAAGGCTTTGAAGAAGACAATAAAGGATTTGGACTTTAACTCCTGGCTGAATTTGAGGTGATTATTGAACTGAAAAGAAAGCTTCTCCCAGAGAACATTACATTTTGGAGAATAACATTATATTTTGGCACCCAAACAGGGACCAAGAACCTTCATCTGTGACCCAGAAATTAGGATGAGTAGAACAAGGAAACTTTGTTAAAGGGCTAAAATAGTATTTCAACTAAAATGGGACAGATGTTTAGAAAACAACCTTCTTTTCCTCTTCAAGGAAAATGTGTCAAAAGCTTGCTCAGACTGATAAAAAATCAAGGTTTAATTGTAACTTGGGAGCAGATCATTGATCTTTTAAAAACTGTACAGTACACATCTTGTTTTTCTAAGGAAAAAAATTGGATCCAAATGAGTGGAAATTAGTAGGAGAGCAATTAGGTGAATACTACAATTCCAATACAAACTCAATTTCTAAAAATACACTTTATACAGACAATTTAATACAATACAAGATGGTGATCACACCCTCCCTGACATCTCAGGAAGGGAGATGAAACACCAAAGGAAATGAGAAATCAAATTAAATTAGCGGGTTTCTAAAAGGGCTCATTTGAAACAGGTATACATAAATCCATCAATATGGGAGATATTACACATAAATACATAAATTACATAAGTACATAGCAATATAACAGAGGCTTTAAGAAAATATAAGTACTAGAATAAGGAAAAAGAAAACAGAGCAGGAGGAGGAGGATCTAAATAAACTAGGTGAAAAGGATGAAGAATCAGATAAGAATGGAGTTAAGTACAATTCTGAGTGTGGCACTTCACAGCAGGAATATTTCTCATCCCCTGACCTACTTCCCTCAATTAACCCTTCATCGGTATAGGGAGAAGGAGGAGGGAGAGAGGCAGTAACACAATCAGCACCTCCTATGAAGCAGCCTATGACAAGATTTAAAAAAGCACTGATTAAAACAAAAAATGAAGGACAGAATGTATCTGATTTAATACATGCATACCCTGTTATTGAAGAGCTTGACTCTTCAGGTCAATAAAGGAGAAGATACACTCCTTTTGATTTGGAAAAAATTAAGGATTTGAAAAAAGGTTGCACTCTTTATGGGCCTACATTGTCTTATGTTAAAATATTACTAGAGAGTTTGGCTTATGAAATTTTAACCCCCAGGGATTGGAAATCCTAGCAAGGACATGTTTAGAACCTGGACAAAACTTGTTAAAGCTTTTGGAGTATCATGAATTATGTAGGATTCAAGCCCAACACAATAAGCAAACTGGAGTTAATATACAAATTACCTTTGACCAACTAGCAGGTGAAGATCAGTATGCAGAGAATTCAGCACAGATTAATTATCCCATAGGAGTATATGAACAAATTGCTACTGCTGCTATAAAAGCTTGGGGTACCCTTCCAGGAAAAGATCGAGGAGAAGCCTTCACAAAAATAGAGCAAGGTCCTAATGAACCCTTTGCAGATTTTGTGGGACATTTGCAAACAGCTGTCACAAGAACCATTGGAGAAAATTCAGCTACAAGAATAATGATCAGATAACTGTCTAAGGAAAATGCCAATGAGGTTTGCAGAAGAATTATGAGTACTACACAAAGATGTTCTTTTAGAGAATATCATAAGATGCTGTGCCAAAGTGGGTACAAATGCTTTTTATACCCAGACTTTGATGAACATGGGAAGACAGGATCCCTCTTGACAAGGGACTTCTAGAGAAAATCGTCGATCCTTTCAATGTGGAAAAGTTGGACATCTAAGAGTTCAGTGTAGGCAAAGAGATAGAATGAGAAGACAGGGTGACAGAGGACCTAAAACCCTATGTCCAAAATGCCACAAGGGCTTCCACTGGGCCTCAGACTGTAGATTGACCCAAGGAAATGAGAGGTGGGGCCCAGCTCCAAGACATCAAATAAAAGACAGGTGGGGCATGATAGCAGCTGAGGTTACATCTTCAGAAGCTCAATATTCTGATGTGAACAATTAGCCAAAAAGTAATCAGATGGCAGAAAGGGGTTACATGATCAATCAGCAGAAAAGCAATCATAGCAAAAAGGGATTACAATTGGGGAGAATACAGGCTTTTTAAACCAACAGGGCAGTGTCTAGTGCAAACAGCTCCAATGTGATTGCCAGATGATGAAGAGAGATTTAGAAAGTGGTAAACAGAAGGGAATAGATAGGTTAACTACTTGGGGAAGAGGGTTTGCTTGTATTTCTACAGACAAAGAAGGAATCAGATGGATGCCAATGAATCCTATTCGCCTTATCCATCAGAGAGAGACAGAAAAAAGAGAAAAACCTCAAAACAAAGGAGAAGACCTAAAAAAAATCTGACACTGAAAGAGCATGGCTGATAATTAGACTGTTGAAGAACTTCAAAATCTGCAGGAATCCTTGGATTTCCCAAGATAAAAAATTGTTGATGAAACTATTGCAGGACTTCAAAATTTGAAAGAATTATTGGATTCCTGGCACATGAACTAATGGGTAATAGATTCCTTTTGGACTGTTTCTAGGACTTATGGACATGTATAATTACTCATGTTGATTAATGTTATTTGTTATATCGCTACTAGCCTGTGTTATATTGCTATGTGATTATGTAATTTATGTAATTATGTGTAATATATCCCATATTGATGGATGGATGTATACCTATTTCAAATGAGCCCTTTCAGAAACCCGCTAATTTGATTTGATTTCCCATTTCCTTTGGTGTTTTCATCTCCCTTCCTGAGATGTCAGGAAAGGCAACTTAAGTTCTTGGAACCAAGACTACATAAGGCCTCAAGAAAAACTAGCCAAGCCCCAAGTGAAGGAGATAAGACTTTGAAGGAGATAATAAAGGATTTGGACTTTAACTCCTGGCTGAATTTGAAGTGATTATTGAACTGAAAAGAAACCTACTCCCAGAGAACATTACATTTTAGAGAAGAACATTGTATCACTTAATTCAGAATTTTCCCTAGAGCTGTCTCTACTGATAGAAATTTTCCAGTGCTTCAATTCTAGAAGCTTCATACAAAGTTGTACATAATTAATGAATCTGTATCCCAAATATCATTTGCCAAAAGCATGAATCTTTCAGGTTGACCAGGTATTCTTTGACTTCCTTAAGGACTACCTCAGAATTAAGTGTTTTAAATTGATGATCAAACATCAAAAAAAGTCAATTCTCAAAGATTAACCAGTTCCTACTATAGTTCTAAAAGTGTTGGCTTGAGACAAAATTCAGACAAAATCTTGCCATTGGACATTCAGACTAAAGATCTCTGGAAGGCAGTGCCAGGAGTAAGGTCACTTTTGAATTCAGATCTATCTGTAGGTAAATTTCCATACCAATGTAAATTTCATGACAAACTAGACTTTCAAGTTTACCTTGAAGCAGATGAACCCATGAGATCTATAGGTATTAAGAGAAGAAGGGGCTAGATGCAAGTTCAAACAGAAGGTAGAATTTCTGGAAAGGCAGTATTGAGATACAGGAATTAAAGTAATGAGGTGGATTTGGAAATTACCTTACCTGAGGACTCTTAAATAAGATAACTGTGGGTGTAGTCATGCCTCAAGGCAGGGAAATGGCCCTCTAGAAATCCCCATCAACTCTAATTCTCTATAACCTAGCAATGAACTTTTTCTAGACCCTCATTTGCCCTTGACAAATTTATGGGGCTGCCATGCATGGAGTTTTAGAGTTTACTAAAAATGGGTTTAGGAGCATGAGGATATGAAAAGCATGTCATGGAAAGAAAAACCAACTTCTTAAAGGGGCAAGAAAATAATTGAGGATAATATTTCTTACCTATTTTTGTGTCATGATCTCCTTCGCCAGTCTACAGACCCTTTTTCAGAATAGAATTTTTAAATGCATAAAATAAAATACATAGGGTTACAAAAGAAATCACTTAAATTATTAGATTTATTAGATTAAAAATTATTAAACTAAAATCAATAATTAAAATATTACACATACAAATATATGGACCGCTAGGTTAAGAACACTAATCGAGGCAGGAAAAAAATGGCATTTTCCAGTAAATGGAATGTGAAATGGAGGAAACAGACAGATATCAAAGATTCCAAATAGGCAAGCAAAGAAAGTAAGAAAGTTGGTAGAATAGAGACAAAATGGTGATGTGATCAACAGAATGTCACATATATCTAAATCCCAAAGAAATGGCAACCTGGAATCAAGAAGACCTGAATTCAAATCTTTCTTCAGACTAGCTGCGTGATCCTGGGCAAGAAATTTAACTTTTCAGAGCTTCATTTTCCCCATCTGTGAAAGAGGAACATTAATAGTATATAGGCTTATTGTGAACATCAAATGAGTAAAAATATGTAAAGTGTTTTGCAAATTTCAAAGCACTATAGAAATGCTACGTATTATTATCATTGTTGTTATTGTTACTGTTATTGTTATATGGACTATGGATCAATCTAAGGAGGACAGAAACCAGAGTCTGAGACTGATATACAATGTGAATTGAGAGCTAAGAAGCAAAGACAGAAAGCATAATTAGTTAATCTTCAAAGTTACAGGCAGACTTCAATGTGCAAATATTTGTATGAGCCAACATGAGACCTCTCAAAATAAGAAATTCCTGGAAGCAGAGGGTGGAGGGAGGGAATGACAGAGGTGGAGGAACTTTTATTAGCCAAAGGAATGGCTGCAACTTGGAACTCCCTACAGGTTATTTCTTCATGCCAAGATTCTCTCTTTGCCAAGAGATTTTCAAAGAAGTGAAACAGAAACACCTGTCATTATCCTGGGTGAGCATTTTGGGACAATTTGGCAAAAATTAGTTCCTTTGGTGAATTGGCCCAGAGTATAACTGGTTATGCTCTAGAATTACCCTGAGATTTGAGGTGTTAGTTAGAAAACATTCCATGTGAATCACCTATCGTGTGACTGAGTCTGGACTGATGCCTGCATTTTCCCTATAAGTTGCTTGGCCTGAGGCTTTTCTGTCTCTTTAGAGAGAGCATTATAAACTGTTGTTAAAGTCAGTCATATGACCTAGTTGGGAAGAACTGATTCCACCCAACTGTGTAGCATCACCAGCCAGTTATGAATTGCCTTTCACCATCTCTACAGACCTTCCAGACAGAGATAGACCATGTGCAAAACTATATTAAAGGAAAGTTTGCAGAACAGGAAAAAAGGATAGCCTTGAGTAATGTAAAATTAGGCAAAGTTTGTTTTTAATATTTCCTTTTGTCACCTCACAGCCACAAAAACCAATATCATTGTTCCTATTCATGTCTTCTCTACTCTGACCAAACTGGTCTCCTGATGTTCCTCACTAATAATGTCCCAACTCCATGACTTTGACACAAGTGCCCACCATGCCTGGAATGCCCTCCTTTCCTACTTCCACCTCTTAGAATTCCTAATTTCATTCAAAGCTGAAAACACATCCGACCTTATACCTGAGAAAGCCTTTCCCAATTGCCCCAACTATGCCAGAATTTTGCATACAATCCCTATGTGTACATAGTGGTTTCCTCAATGGAATGTAACTTTCTTAAGAGAATGGACTAATTCATTTTTGTCTTTGTATCTTGAGCACATAGCACAATGTCTGACACAGCAGATCCTTTTTGGATCTTTTTTGAAAACCAGGACACTAATATGAAGAGGGCTGAAACTCTGAAATGGTATACTTGAATCAGACAGCAGAGCACTTAAAGCTAATTACCTATTTGATGTGAGGTAATGGTTCTATATACATATATTTAGATGAGATGGTGATGTGATGCCTCTCCTCACCATTGGTGTTTGCTGAATGTGTGGTGGTGAGTTAATCATAGGTAAGGATTGGAGGGCTGAGGGAGAGGGTTAGAGTCTCTCTGCAGAAGGATGAAGAGGAGAAAGAATTCAGGCTCTGGATTCCATAGTGCAGGATTCATCTTTGGCAAGCTGTGTGGAAGCTTGCCTGCCTCCTTCACTTCTCCTCTTAAAGACTTTGACTGATCCCGACTCTGACTGATCTTGAAACCCTCCAGAGAGCTAGTCTGGACATTATACTAATACATTGTTGGTGGAGTTGTAAACTGATCTAACTATTCTGGAGAGCACTTTGGAACTATATCCAAAGGGCTATCAAATTATGCATTCCCTTTGATCCAGCAGTGCCTCTACTAGGTCTGTAACCCAAATAGATCATAAAAAAAGGAAAAGGACACAGATCTACAAAAATGTTTGTAATCGCCCCTTTTATTGTGGCAAGGAATTGGAAAATGACTAGATGTCCATCAGTTGGGGAACGGATCCTATAAAAAATGATTAGCAGGATGATTTCGGAAAGACCCCAGGAGAGACTTATATGAATTGATGCTAAGTAAAGTGAGTAAAACCAAGAGAATATTGTACACAGCAATAACAAGACTACGTACTGATCAACTCTGATGGACATGGCTGTTTTCAACAATGAAATGGTTCAGGCCAGCTCTAATAGACTTATGAAGCAGAAAGCCATCAGTCTCCAGAAAAAGGACCATAGAGACTAATATCACAACATAATATTTTCACCATTTTTGTCATTGTCTGTTTGCTTTTTTCTTTCTCATTTTCCCTCTTTTTGATTTGATTTTTCTTATGCAACAGGATAATTGTGGAAATATGCTTAGAAAAACTGCACATTTGATTACTTGCTATCTAGGGCAGCAGAGTGGGGGAAGGAAGGGAGAAAAATTTGGAGCACATGGTTTAGCAAGGGTGAATGTTGAAAACTATTTTTGCATGCATTTTGAAAATAAAAAGCTATTATTAATTTAAAAAAAAAACATCAGACTGAAAGGGATTGTTGTGAAAGCAGATCTAAGATGATGGAATGAATTGAGCATTTCTATTGAATTCTCCAAATCTAAACTTTAAATAACTTTTATAAAAATATCAAATTGAATCTCAAATAGGATAAGTATAACTCCCCCCAAATTTTATAATTATAAATTTTTAATTCATAATACTGGCCTCAATTTCCAAGGCAAGACAATTTAAGAGAACAGAAAAGGAAGTCTACAAACATTGGGGTAAAGGGCTGACCAAGAACACAGTGTGATAACAGCAACAATAGCAATGGCAGCACAAAGTGTGTCTAGCATCTCAGGAGGATAAGAAGACCAAATACCTGGTCACAAAGATGTTATACCCTCTTTGCTAACAGTGGGAACAGGATCAGGTGCCACTTGGCAGCTCCTTTGACATTACCTGATTTTGAGTTGCCATTCCAGGATGAAGAGGAGTAATTACCCTCTACAACAAATCATAAAGAAGCTGAGGTCCTATCTGGGTAAGGACCATAATACAGACTAAGAGGATAATGATGAAAACTCTCCCAAGTCACATCACCCAGAAAGCACAGAAAACCAAGGTCCCACAGACCTAGCCACAGAAACCTAAACTAACTATCATACCAGACACAACACCCCCGCCCATATGTGAGCAAAGCCCAACTCCAACATAATTCCCAAAGTCAAAAAATAAACTGAAAAAAATAAACCAACAATTAAAAATAACTTGACCATTAAAAAAAAACTTATTTGGTAGCAGGGAAGCTTAAGATACAAGCTGGAAAGAAGACAATGACTTAAAATATATATATAAAGAAATTTAAAAGGAAAAATGAAGATTGGGCACAAACCCAGCAAAAAATTGTTAGAAGAGCTAACAAAAGATGTTTTTAAAAGAACAAAACAAAATGTTATATCAGATAAGAGTAGTAGAGGGAAAATTTGAAAAAATATATTAGATTAATGCAAGAAAAGGATGGGGGAAGGGGGTATACTTCAATCTGCATTCAGATTCCACCAGTTCTTTTTCTGTAGATGGATAGCATTTGTTCATCATAAATCCTGCAATTGGTCATCATAAAATATTGCTATTACTGTATACAATGTTCTCCTGGTTCTACTCATTTCATTTTGCATCTGTTCCTGTAAGTTTTTTTTCAGATTTTTTTGAAAACATCCTGCTCTTCATTTCTTATGTCACAATAATATCCCATTACAACTATATCCCATAACCTATTCAGTCATTTCCCAATTGATGGACAACCTATTGATTTCCTATTGTTTGCCACACATACACACAAAAGAGTTCCTATAACTATTTTTGTACCTGTAGGTCATTTTCCTTCATTAAAGTTTCTTTGGAATATAGATCTATTAGTAATGTTGCTGAATCAAAAAGTATGAGTGATTTTATAGCCCTTTGGACATATTGCAATGTGCTTACTTAAATAGTTGGATAAGCTCACAGCTCAACTAACAATTCATTAATGTCCCAATTTTCTCAAATCCCCTTCAAGAGTTGTCATTTTTCTTTTCTGTACTATTAACCAATCTGATAGGTGTGAGGTGGTTTTAATGTGTTTTAATTTGCATTTTTCTAATGAATAGTGATATATAGCATTTTTTCCACATGATTATCCTTTAAATTTCTTGATCTGAAAACTTCCTGTTTATGTTCTTTATAAATTTACCATTTGGGAAGTGACTTTCATTATTATAAATTTTATTCAGTTCTTAACATAGTTGAGAAATAAGGTCCTTATCAGAGAAGATAGCTTTTTCTGCTTCTCCTGAGTCTTGTATTTGAAAGTGAAATTTTTAATTCAGCTCTGGTATTTTTTATTAAGAATGCTTGAAAATCCTTTATTTCATAAGCATTCATTTATCCCATAGAAGAATTATGCTCAGTTTTGCTGGGTAGGTGCTTCTTAATTATAATTCTATTTCTTTTGTATGCTAGAATTTCCAGGTCTCTGATCTTTAATATAAAGGCTTTTAAATCTTGTGAAATCTAACTCTGCCTCCACAATATTTGAAATTTCTTTCTGGCTGCTTGCAATATTTTCTTCTTGACTTTGGAGCTCTGGGATTTGGGGGTCATGTTCCAGGAACACTTCATTTGGAGAGCTCTTTCAGGAGAGGATCAGTGGATTCTTTCGATTTCTCTTTTACCCTCTGGTTCTAGAATATCAGAGAAGTTTTCTTTGATAATTTCCTGAAAGATGATGTCTAGGCTCTTTTCTTGGTCATGGCTTTCAGGTACTCCAATAATTCTTACATTATCTCTCCTAGATTTATTTTCCAGATAAATTGTTTTTCTAATGAGATAATTCACATTTTCTTCTGTTTTGTTTTTAACATTCTTTTGATTAGTCATTAGCTTCCACTTTCCTAATTCTAATTATTAAGGATTTATTTTCTTCCATGAGTTTTGGACTTTTTTTCCCTTTTGGCTAATTCTATTTTTTTTATTCTTTTCTTCAATTAATTTTTGGAATTTTTTTTCCCATTTGACCAATTTTGCTTTTTAAAGATTATTTTTCCTCTAAAATGAATTTTTATGCTTCTTTTATGATTTCGCCTATTTGTTTAAGGTCTTATTTGTGTGTGTGTGTGTGTGCCTTCTTTACCAAGATGTTGACTCTTTTTCATGATTTTCTTGCATCACTTTCATTTATTTTCCCAATTTTTTTTTAACCTTTCTTACCTGGTTTTTGAAGTTCTTTTTGAGTTCTTCTAGGATTGGGAAGAGGATATAAAGAGGAGTTTGAGACCCTTTCACATTTTTTTTTCTTTGAAGCTTTGCATGTAGCTGTTTTAACTTTGTTGTCCTCTTCTGAGTTTATTTTGACTTTCCCTGTTACTCATAATAACTGTCCATTGTCAGATGCCTTTTTGTTGGTACTTATTTTTCTAGCCTAATTTTTTTTTTTAACTTTTGGTTGTTGACCAGTAATTTTTCAATTGTATTTGACTCTATGGCACTGTTTGGTGTTTCCTTGGCAGAAATGCTGAAGGGGTTTTCCATTTTCTTCTTCAGATCATTTTACAGATGATAAAACAGAGGCAAACAAGATTGTTATTTGCCCAGCATCATACAGCTAATGTCTAAGACCAAAATTAAACTCAGAAAGATGGGTCTTCTTGACTCCAGATCCAACACTCTATCCAGTGGGTCATCTAACTTCCCCCATTGAATTTTAACATTATTTTAAAGTTGGGCTCTGTTCCCAGGATAGAAGAAATACTGTTGTCAGTTTTTGAGGCACAAAATTTCAGGTTTTTCATGCTGATGTTTTTAGAACTGGTTCTGGAGTCTAATTTTTTAGTTCTTCCAAGTTGGTATGATCTAAGGTTGTGTGGTCAATGTTCTCCTAGTCTGTGGTGTAATATGTAAGTCACCATAAATACTCTTTTCTTCTCTGGAACTCTGCAAAGGATCCCTGTTCCCTTCTGGCCACATGTTTTAATGTGCTCATGCTCCTTCTCACCCCAGGGACTGTGACACCTAGGGGTTTATGGACAATGGACAATGAAGGACAAAGAGTCCTTCATACAATGTCAGCAAAGGCTCCCCTATAATTTTTTCTAACCAGTCATCTGATCACCTTACCATCAATGAACTTAGAGTTCCTGAAGTCACTGCTGCCAGATTAGTTACTCCCAAAGTGTTGGAATCCTCACAAACTGTTAAGTCATTAGAATTGATAGAGACAATAATTATCTAATTTAGCATGATTCAGTATGATTTATTTGATCCTACAAGGAGATGTTATGGGTCAGAACTTGAAACAAGGTACTAAGTGGAACTGATAGAAACAATGTTTGTGTTCACACCTTTAGAGAGCTCATATAAGCAAGCTCTTAGGGCCAGAGAGCACTCTGGGAAATACAGAAGCCCACAAGCCCACTCTCGGAGGCGGAGTCAGATTCATTCCATCTTTCATCTGTGTGCTGGCTGGAGGCTGAAGAAAGCAGAGGCAAAGGACAAGCTGCAAGAGCTCTTGGAACCAAGTAGAGAGATAGGCCTCTAAGAAAGCTCCCCGGGCCCAAGTAAGGAGAAAATAAACATTTGGATTGTATCATCTGGCTGCATTTGAAATGATTATTGATCTGAACCAAAACTAAAGCTGCCTCCAGAAAACCTCCCCGAGAAACCTTCTCAGAGAGAACCATTATATTTTAAAGAAGAGAACACCACACCAAAGTCTGGTACTGACATGCAAGGGCACCACTTAAGTTGTATTATAATGGTGGAGAAACTGAGCAAGACAGAGATTAGAGACCAATTTAATAGTTTATTAAATGGAGAGATATACTGGGACTAAATGGATTCATGTGGTTCCAGGGCCGGATGAGACTATCATCTCAAAGAATCCAGCACTGAGTACTAGACAGCAAGATTTTTTATAGGATAACAAGAACAATGACATAATGGGGGAGGTACCTGGATGGAGGTAATCTAATGGGGGGAGGCACCTAGGATGACATAATGGAGGGAGGTACTGGAGAGGTTATTGATATTCTAATGATGTCTAAAATGGATAGACCTTTATCCTGTCAAACCTTAAAAAGGAATGATTATAGCCTAAAGATAAAAAACCTTTATTTCATCAACATTAAGAGGGAAAGGTCATAACCTGAGGCAGAGTAACTCAATAGGACAATTAGAGAAACTGGGTCAGGACATTAAAAGGGAACTGTGGCATAACAGTATAATGTCCCACTCTCACCCCAGTGAGACAGATTTTCTAATTATATCTGTTTTCTAAATTGTCTGCAAGTGACAAATTTGTTTTACCCCATTCCTTTGTTGGTTCTGCCACTCTGGAATTCATTTGGAGGCATTTTCAAAAAGTTGTTTGAAGAGGAATTTGGGAGAGCTTAAATGACTGTCTGCCTTTATATAGATATATTGACTCTGACCTACTGGTATTGTTGTGCCACAGTTCCCTTTTGATATCCTGACCTAGTTTCCCCATTGTCCTATTTAGTTACTCTGCCTCAGATTATAACCTTTCCCTCTTAATGTTTGATGAGATAAAGGTCTACCTCAGTTGCTCTGCCCCCAAAACTCCAAAACCCAAAACCCCCAGTAATCATTCCCTTTTAAATGGTTGATGAGATAAAGGTTTTATATCTTTAGGTTATAGTCATTCCTTCTTAATGTTTGACAGGATAAAGGTTTATCCATTTTAGACATCATTAGAATATCAGTAACCTTTCCAGTACCTCCCTCCATTGTGTCATCCTAGGTGCCTCCCCCATTAGGTTATCCCTATCCAGGTACCTCCCCCATTATGTCATTGTTGTTGTTATCCTATATAAAAGCTTGCTCTCTGATACTTAGTGCTGGATTCTTTGACATGATAGTCTAGTCCAGCCCTGGGACCAAGATCCATTTGGTCCTAGTATATCTCTCCATTTAATAAATTATTAAATACTCTCTAATCTCTATTTTGCTTAGTTCTCCAGCATTACAGTATCTTACTCATTTTTATTTTTATTTATTTGTTTGTTTGTTTTCTTTTTAGCAGCACATTTACTATAATCAGGTTTTAATTCCAAATTGGAGGTAATATTGCTCTAGGGCTCAGGTCCTCAATGTATTGTTGCTTTGTATTGTTTTTTCTGAATTCCATTTTGGAGCTCAACCTCAGAGGCTCCTCTCTTCCCATAAGCCACAGTGAAGGCCCCTAAAAACAATGTTTTGAGAATGTTCTTATTCTCTCTATGTATCATACTCATTGAGCATATCCTTGTTCCTCCTTGCCCACAACTACAGCCCAGGACCTTCTGTAAGAACTACCAGGCCTAACCTTCAGAAATAGCAAGGGTTCTTCAATCATCCCCAACTTAGCCAAATGAAACTTATGATGCAAAAGGTCATGCGATAAAAGCCTCAGCAACCCCAGGGTGAAAGTTTGGTAGGTGAAACTTCCTAAGGCCTACTCAGCCTACCAACAAAGCCCTACCTGTCAATTCAGAGATTCAACCTGGAGGTAATAATACCTCACTCTGACTAAACTTCAGCCTCTGGCAGTCCCATCCAATCTAAGGATTACCCCAGGAGGACAACTACACCACCCCTTCACCTCCGAGTTCCATGCTAACCTTCTGGCCTCCCTGTGCTGGCATTGAAAGAAATTGGAGAATCAGAAAATCCCTGATTTACTCCACCATCATCCCAGAGTACCATTCTATCTAAACTTTTGAAGGAAAAGTTAAATGAGCTACAGAAATAGACAATAAGACTACATCAATGAGGAAATTTTTATCTACCTCTCTTTGACCTAGATAAATCTAATCATAAAATAAACAAGGCAAAACCTAAGGTAATGAATAGGACTTTAGAAAAGTTAGATATGATAGAACATTAGAGAATAGTGAAAGGAATATATCTTTTCTCAACTATACATGGTACCTTTCCTAAAAGGTACTGTTCTATCCCTGTATCAAATCATGGAATGTTTACTTCTCCTGGAATGTTTGAGAAGATCTTTCAAAAATAACATGAAGAAGATGAACAATTTCCAAAAATAACTGAACTAACAAAGGAACTAAAATAACAAAGGAAAATGAGAGGTGGGGTGGCATTAAAAGGGATTAGATGTCTTAAGAGAATCATGTAAAATAATTAGGACTCTAAACTGGTAAAAGAAAAGCCAAGGAGAAACATGGTTAAGAGGTATTTATAAAGGCTGTGAAGGATAAGAATAGGATGAATATGGACTTATTCATCAAATCCCAGACTAGAAGAATTAAGGTGATACTTGTTGAAGCTTGATAAGATGAATAAAAAGAATTCCCATGTGATGTAGTATTAAACTCATAAAATGATTTACCATAAGAAGTGATACATGTAGAAAACATTATTCATCCAATGTTTAGCTATCACATGAAAAGGGCATTAGATTTGAAGATAGAAGATTCAAGTTTGAATCCTAGCTTGGTCAATTAATCACTATGTGATTTTAGGAAAATCACTTAATCTTTTTCAAACTTGCTTTATCATTTTTAAAAATGAGGGGTTTGGGGACAACATAATCATTAAAACTATCAGTGTTATATCTGTGATACTAAATAACTTTTCTTTTATCTTTCTGATATCTAATCTTTTTTTTTTCTTTACTGTTTGATCACTTCCAAAAGAGAATTTTTTAATATATTTTAATATTGAATAAATTCATCATTAACTGGTTTGCAGGCATAGCACTTAGTCTTTTCATACTGCTGTGGATCCCTTACATGTATTCAGGGAAACTCTTAGTCTAGTAGTCCCCATAAAGAAAATTATAGGGCTTTCCCTTATGAAGCTAATCACATTCAAATCAAACTCCAGCTGCTGGAAATGCAATGATTATATGTATTTGGGGAATTGCGGCATTATTGAAATCACACTGATGAAGTGGAAGCATAACTACTGATACAGCTGAATGATTCAGAGCACCTGGGTGAATGGTAATTTTACCACACACTACTGATATTACTTTGGGCAAGTCACAACCTTTTTGGACCTCAGTTTCCTCATCTGTAAAATGAGGGAGCTGGACTATATGATATCTAAGGTCTCTTTTCAGCTTTTAGTGTCTACAGTCCTATGATCTGGAGACAGATATGTTGTCTCTCATCTATAAATTATTTTCTATTGTAGTATTTGATCTCTTATTAGAAATGAAATTTAAATTCTGAAAATGTTATTCTATTCTGCCAATTTTATTTTTCAGAATAAACAATGACATTTTTCCTCAAACCCTTTCATAAATAAAGCTAAGGAAAGATCATTAGTATAATAAATGCTTTAACATATTTATTTTCAAGTTTATAAGTTCAGAATTGTTCATTGGAGCATCATCACACAGGGAGGCTGCAAACTTCCTAAAGGAGCCAAAACCTTTGCTCTCTCCTTTAAGACTTAGGGTAATTTTTCGGTCTTAAACAGTGTTAACATTTTTAGATGAAAACAGTCTTACTGGAATACAAATTCCTAAGTGTTCCTTACAAGATAAAACTTTACTAGGCTGGTGGGAAAAACTGACATTTGGATCACAGATGCATTGCTATTCACCAATATGTTTAGACTAGACTAATTTAAGGAAAGAGAAATTTTCAAAGGATGTATCCTAGCCAGTGACATCGAAGAAGTGACCTGGCAAGCAATGAATGCAATCGTTTTCTGATTGCTATTTAACATTTACTCAAGTTACCACTTGATCATAGAAATATATTCATGACATAAAAAATCCTGTGATTGTGCTTCTTTCCTCTCTTAAAAATCCTCTTTATATTCTGCTTTTGAAGCAATCCAAACTTTGCTGAGCCGTACATTCTCAAGAGGCACACAGATATAAACAACACATTTCCAGCTCTTTCCAGGAAAAGTTAGGAATTTTTTCTAAGTGCAATTTTCTTTTCTAGAAAATTTTGTCTAAGAGAACCACTCTTCTGTCATGAACAATATACATTTGGATCCTTCCTCTACTGTGGAAATAATTTTATTCAAGCAGTTAGGGTCAATAGAGTAGTTAGCAGAAGAATGTTTAAATTCACCTCTTTTTAGAACTGAACAAGCAAACTAAGTACAATTCTTAGTCATCAGACATTTTAGTGGGGACAAGGGATAAAAAGGATTGCTCATTTAGCAATGACTTACAACAAAAAGGGAAGTAAGTGTGGTATATTGGATAGAATTGTTGTTTCAGTTGTGTCTCTCTGCAACCCCAATTGGGGTTTTCTTAGCAAAGATACTGAAGTGGTTTACTATTTCTTTCTCCAACTCATTTTACAGATAGGGAAACTGAGTCAAAAGGGCTAAGTGATTTACGCAGGATTATACAACTAGAAGGTAACTAATGCCGGATTGGAACTCGGGGAAAATGAATCTTTCTCACTCCAAGGCTGATATCTCTATGAATTACCTAGATGCCTCATGGTTGATAGGTAGGAGACCCCAATGCCAGGAAGACAATGTAATGAAAACTATGGACCATCTCTCAAAACAATGTTTTAACAAAGATAACCAACTATATTGAAATGCAGTCATCAACACACACACACACACACCACACATTTAAGAATTGCTGCGAAAAGGTAATTCTTTAAGATTCTAATTTGCAGAGAAGGTGATAACTATAATTGATAAAGGGAGTTTCCTCTTCTGGGTATTCTCATACTAATAAAATCCCAGTCCAATTTTAATCTCCATCTTAATCTAGATTTAAAATGAGAGGAAGGGGAAAATGAACTCATTAGTTGTTGATTTCACTAAATTTCATTCCTATATCAAAACAACCCTTGAATTGGAAAATATTTTAATGTTATATAACATATGGATATCATAGATTTAGAGGAGAAAAGGAGCTCCGAGGTCATCCCATCCTACAATCTCACTTTATAGATCAAGAAACAGAGACCCAGAGAGCTAATATGAGTTACCTAGGTGGTAATTAAAAGTATTGGATGCACTTCTTCTGAATGCACTTTTAAAAGCACTTTTTTATTGTATAAAGTTCTTCCAGGCTTTATACAGAAAAGCAATGCAAACACTTGATAATTTTTCATAGCAAAATTCAGCAAAATTTGCTGAAAAGCAGTGCTCCATTGCTAAGGTCAAGCTTACTCTTTCTGATCTCTGCTTCTAATCATTCTTTTAATAAATCTGAATTTTGACAGAAGTAGTTTGATAAATCCATTTTCTTTCCTTTCACAAAAACTGAGGCATTGCTTCCTTTTGATTCATGACATTTTAGAGATTTTTCACAGCAGTTCATTTTTGTCACTAATTTAGGGTGAAGATTATCTTGACCTGGTAATTTGATCTCATCAAGGGCCACTTCTTATTTTCCTATTTAATTCCCCATTAGCCATTTCATACTGGCTCAAAGATCCAATTGTTAAATACACTGTTTAAACATTGATACCTTGGAAATCAACAAATGCTACAAATTGGAATTTGAGTTATTGTTTGTTGATAATCTACCAGGGGTCCTCAAACCTTTTAAATAGGGGGCCAGTTCACTGTCTCTCAGACTGTTGGAGGACCGGACTATAGAAAACAAAAACTTTGTTTTGTGAGCCTTTAAATAAAGAAACTTCATAGCCCTCGGTGAGGGGATAAACATCCTCAGCTGCTGCATCTGGCCCATGGACCATAGCTTGAGGAACCCTGATCTAGACTTAAGAAAATGATGGTGAAAATATTAATAATTCAGATTAAACTTTACCAAACACTATTGAACTCAACCTTATCTTTGCTGCATGTTATTATCATTCCATCTAGTTCTTTCTCTCTCCCACCCCTTTTTTCATCATCCTTACCTTTTCCTAGAGGCTTTAGCTCATCCTGATCTTTAACTCTTCTGACACTATTTTTTTTCCAGCATGAAATTTACAATCCCAGATCATTATTCAGATTCTTTGATGATTTGTGATAACCAATAGAGTTAAATACTTTGGCATGTCTTTGTGTAATTCAAAGCAGAAAATCAGGCTGGGATTTCCAGTTATTACTGAGATTCTTATTTCATAAAAGATATTTCACATTGAAATGTTGATGATCCCTTCTTTATATTTTATTTTTTAAGCATGCTTCATAAAGTAGTATGCTTGTCTAATTTAATTCTAACTTTAAAAAGCAATAACTAAGTTGACAGCATTTGAAATTGCTTGGCTAATTTGGGTTCTGTGAACAGATCTGAGTTGAAGGAATAGGTCTAGGAAGGCATATCAAAAATGAATAGAGTAATTAGAGATAGCAGGTTGACATGATGACAAATGAGGAAGAAAATATTGGAATTTTTCACATATAGCACATCTTTTAGAGTTCCAAAAAGATTGGGATGGGGTGCAAAGAAAGATAGAGAGAGAGAGGTGCCTGCTGCCAGTGGTTAGACTGAGAATGCCAGGATCTGATGTTGCTTCTCAGACTTTTTGCAATATTTATCCTTTGTGTGACAGTTGGGCAGCCAATGTTTCTCTGCTGTCTTTGTGATATTGAGAGAAAAATGGAAAGATCTCTAACACATAGGATACATGCCTTATGGCAAACTTTTGGGAAAAGATGGCTGTCACTTAGGATGAGCAGATCTACTTAAGCTGTTTTTGTGTTGTTTGTCCTTCATTTTAGAATAAGATCAGTGAGATCATATGTTACATCTTGACTTATGCATAAATTGGATTAAAGTGAGGCAGAGCTGCACAAAATTGAGATTTGGATGAACACCAAAAGTGAATGAGCAAACCCTTACCCCAGAGGGTCTAATATTCCCAAATACCACATATATCCATAATGTGTATCATTTGGAGGGGACTTTAGAATTAATGTGATCATGGTTGCTGTACCAGATTTTGATTATTAATTTTGAGGGAGAATCCTTATTAAGGAAGAGATATTTCATGATTCCTATAAATTGCCTGAAACATTGAACTAAGAAGCATTTCAGGTAAAACATTCAATTTCACTTTAAAACTTTTCACTTAAATATGATTTTTCTCTTCTTTAAAAAAAAGAAAGGGTAAGATAAGATACTACCTAAAGTCTTTTATATCTCCAACAGTCAGTCAATCTGACAGGAGGGCCATCTCTAGTCATCCTGATTGATATCACAAAACCTAAATGACTCCAGAGAAGGCTGGTAACTTTGCAGGGCCCTCTATCACTTAAATTCAATTCACTTGTATGTCCTGGTATCACCTTCCTGATGTCATAGTCCCTTGTAAGAATGAAAGACAAACAATAACCTCTGTAATAGAAGTAGGAGCTGCCTCCTTGGGGACTCAATTAAAACTGGCCAGTTGGGTAAAGATTCTTTTTTTCTCTCATTTTCTTTTTCTTATCAAAAGACTCTATGGAACTCAGCAAAGTAAAGGTATCAGGCTGGGATGAGATGCTGCTGCCCACTACTTCCCGAATGCAAGCTAGTTCAGGAGTAGTGTTACAACCGATGCTCTTTTGGAGTGAGAAAAAAATCCTTTATTTCATGATTCTAATGAGAAGTGGGTTTACTTGATGTAAATTGTGTCTCCTTTAACCTTTGAGGGGGCCCTGAAACTTTGTCCCCTTTTTGGGGTGAATTCTTGAGTCTCAAACTCTCCCAGCCTCTTAGGACTCTTCTGTCTATAAAGGAAACTCCCAAGATAAATAATCTCTTTTCAGTTGGAAATCTAGGCTTGGGGCATAGACAACATTGAGTAGCTCAAACTTCCAGTTAAATAATCTCATCCAATTTTGAACTGAATTGAAGTTCCCAAGCCTCAGACAGATAATAAAAGATAACTCTGAACCTCGAATCTTTGCCCCATCTCCACATAAAACTCACCTGTGCCTCAGTACCTCTGATCCCTCAGATCCTCCCACATGCCTTGAACTGCATTTCTTGCTCCCAGAGGCTTTTTAAGCCTTACAATTTCTAAAAATCCTTCCTTAGGCAGAGACAAATTCAGCCTGAAAGATCTCAAAACTGGAAAGCTTAAATTAAAACAGCATTGTAGGTTGCTACTTAAATTTGCTGATACAAAATCAAAACTCCCTCCTTCCAGTCCCTCTAGGGACAAGCGGGGGGCTTCCTTTGCATCCCTATGCAGTCCTAAATCTCTTTCAAAACAGGACCTTATGTCCAGCAATAACTCTTTAACTCTATTTCCCCTGAATTAAATCCTGGGACTTCCAGCTTTTTTTTTCTCTTCCTCGAGATATGTCAAATCTCTCCCAGACTGAGAAGAAACCTGGCCATTGCTCTGGGGACCCCATTCAGCCTTTTGAGGGGTCCAAGTCCAATGCCCTCCTTGATCTATCCTGGGGAGATAATGTTAATATATAGAGAAAGCTGCAGAAGCCAGATTTGATCCCTCAAATTTCTCTCTTAAAAACAGCTATTGTAGTCTCTAATGATAGGAATCAGGTTGTAGCCAAGGAGAGAGGCCACAGAATTAAAGTGAGATTTGGAGAAAAGTCACTACTCTTGGCTGCTATTTCCAGGAACCACAGAGGTTAGTGTTCTAGGGTCATGGAAACTGTCAAAGGAGACTCCCCAGTCCTTGTTCGAGTAGGAGGAGCACTGGAGGGACAGCCTACAGGAATCGAGCCGCACCCCCCCCCCCCAATGCCCTGCCCTCCAGCAGGAGTTTGGGGCTTGGTCAAGTTCCTCCTCGATCCACAACAATAGCCCAACACCTCATGGCCAGTAAGGTGGGAGGGGCTTCTCCTTCACCGAACCTCTGGTCTCACCTGCCCCTCCTTCCATAAAGTGGGGATTGCAGGGGAACCCAAGAGCTGTCTTTAGACCTCTTTTCTGCCTTGCCAGTTTGGTGACCTGTCATTTAAATGCTTGTTTCCTGTTCCCTCAGTGGGGTGCTATTTAAAGGTGAAATTGGGGACTCAATTTTCTCTTCTCAGACCTCCAGAGAAATTTTTCATGCAAGAACTTTTAATTAGAAAGTTAGGAGATCTTGAAAGCTTAACTGTATTCTTATCTTAATCTACAGTCCTGACAGGCAGGGCCATGCCCATCCTAGACTGATCATCTACTTCTTAAGGGAACTGGAGTTTCTTGAAAGCATGTTTATCCTGTACATTTTAAAACTGGACTTGGTTTCCCTAGGATGGCCATCCTGCTTCAGAGCAGTGGCTGCTACCACCTTTTTAATTGCAGAGGCCTCAAAATTAACCTTGGGACAGCCAATAGAGTTTTTAACCCCCGGGGTCCAGAGCATTTTAAAAGCCACAGGACATTAGTAGCTTGGAGGGAGACCTAATAGAGATCAGGGTCTCCTACCTGACCTGACTCTCTGGGTATGTCACACCCTTAATCCTGACAACCTGCTCCTTGACACCTCCCAAAGAGGAGAAATTATCCATAACTGTAAAGCCCAAAAGGCTGAACTTGTTGCCCTAACCAGAGCTTTGTTACTGGGAAAGGGAAAGAGAGTGAACATCTATACAGCTTCCTAATATGCTTTTCATATTTTGCATGCTCATGTGACTATATGAAGAGAGAAAGATCTGTGGCTGGCAAAGAATTCTCCCATGAAACACACAGGAAAAATTATAAGAAATGCTCTCCAATCCCTGATAAGATGCATTTTCACTGGACACTGTAATGTTCTTCTCTAAAATATAATGCTCTCTGGGAGCAGGTTTCTTGGGGGGCTTCTGGGAGCAGCCTTAGTTTCAGCTCAAAGTAATGATCACCTCAAATGCAGCCAGGAGTTAAAGCCCAAATTCTTTATTGTCTCTTCCAAAATTTCATCTCCTTCACTTGGGGCTCAGCTAGCTTTCTGGAAGCCTTCCGGATCTTGGTTTCAGTGTTCTCCATACGACAATCTGCCACCACTTCTCTATCTTCCTTTGTTCTGCCTGACAGCCTTCTCTGGCTTGTGAATCTCCTCGACTAAATCCTTGCAAGTGAATCTCCCAGAGTCAATCTTGGTTGAGGCTCCTAGCTTTTATTCTCTCTTAAAGGTGTGAATCTTGTGGAACTGTATTAAGTACTAAATACATCTAGAGAACTGTTAATCACCCTGCTAAACAACCATTGTCTCTATCAATTCCACTGACTTAGCACCTTGTAAGAATTCTAACAGGTCACGAACTGGGAGACACAATCAAACAGGTCTGCCAGGCCTGTCCAATTTGTGCCCAAGTGAATCGTGAGGGAGCTGTTAAACCTCTCCCTCTCCTAAAACTGTTTCAGAGAAGGGGCACATACCCAGGGGAAGATTGACAATGCCCCTTTGTAGAGATTTCAAATTGCTTCTGGTCTTTGTTGACATAGACAGGATCTGATGCATTTTTTGCAAAAGACTCCATTCCCAAACATCACCATCTCAACTCTGGATGACACCCTACTTTTAATCTGCTCCTGAGATTTGTTTTCTCTAGGCTTCAAGCTATGGATTTTCACCATTCCTCCAGTCTGGAGATCATGGGACGACTGACTAGGACACACAACACCTCTTAGATGCCCTGCTGTTGTTTTCAAATCTCACACCTCCCCTCCTGGCATGAACCCCAAAGTGAACTTAGGGACAACTCTACAAACCTTGCCAGCTTGAAGCAGTTACAGAAAAAGAGGCCTTTGCCTCTTTTCCCCAAATGAATTTGGGGGTGACTGCTTGAAATGAGGGAAATGACCGGGGGAACCCTGAAACTGTCCTCTCTGACTTTGGGGGGAAGTCATAGGGTGAACTCTGAAAAACTCTCCTGACAGAGACCCATCCTTTGGGACAGTTAAGTGGCTTCATTCTGTTATCTTGGTGATGATTAGCTGTGCCTTCTATTGAGTTGAAAATTAGTCCACCACTCCTACTTAGCTTGAACTTAAGTGGTCTCATTCGACTGGAAATCTGGGCCTGGAGGTAGTGACAACATTGAAGGAATTTCATTCAATTGATCTCTTGTAAAAAAGGCAATTTTAAACTCATAACTTGCAGAGTTCCAAAGTAGGAATTATGTCATGCCAAGGGACCTCTCCCCTTGGCACAGCTGCCTACCAGGACCTCTGCCTGCTGTGATAAGACATTCTCTACTCAGTGCTAACCTCTATTTCTTTGCCAGTATTTCTCTGCTAGGACCTTTATTTCTCTGCCAAGACCTTGCCACTGAGGAAGTCAGTCTTTCTGGCAAAGCTGGCTTCTGCAGGACCAACAATAAAACTTCCTTTTTTGCCACTAATATTTCGGGTTTATGAATTATTTCACATTAGACCTGCACCTATCAGAAGGGGATTCTCACACCTCAACTCTCTGCACTGGCACTAACCACATCAATAGGAGTGTCTTCTGGTGAGAAAAACCAAGTAACAGGTATGAAGACATTACTGGCCTGGATGCCCTCTGTAATTAAAGGAAGAACCTGGGAGGAACCACTTAATCAAACCTTCTTGACACTGATTCTTGAACAAATTTACAAGCATACTCATTAGTGCACCATGAATTCAAAGTCCTTTGCTGTTGTTGTTTGGTGGTTTTTCAGAAAAGTCTGACTTTTCATGAGCTCTTTTGGGGTTTTCTCAAGAAGCTTCTGAAGTGGTGGAAAATGAGGCAAATAGAGTTAACTGACTTGCCCAGCATCACACAAATTAGTAAGTATCTAAAACTGGATTTGAACTCAGCAAGAGGAGTTTTCCTGACTCCAGATCTGACACTCTATCCACCATACCACCTAGCTGCCCTTGTGCCACTTAACTGTCCAAACTCCTTTAACACACAATAATTCACTACTGGTATCAGTATTTGAAGGTTCATTGATGATTTTAATTGATTGTGTCCATGAAAAAACAACTTGATTTGGCATTTTTCCATTTGACTTGTGAGGTAAACCCTCAAATTTCTATAGGAAAAATGAATTCTTTTTTTTTATTAATAGGAATTATTTATATCATTTAAATTGCAAATCCTGAATTAGTAATTTCTCAATGAATGCAATTTCATGGTACTGAATTTCAAGTATGTTTCTGAATATAAATCACTGGGTGGGCCTGGATCAGCAGTAACCAGTGTTGTTCTGTTTCTATTCATTTAGACTTTTTCTAAAATAATCAACTTAAAATGCTCTTCTAAAGAACAGTTTCCTTAAAAAGAAATGTTTAAGGATAATTGCTTTGAAACAAATCTTTGAGCTACATTATCTTTTCAGTAAACAAAACATTGAATTAAAGAATCTCAGAATTAAAAGTCCTCAGAAATCGTATGGTCCAACCCATTTCCTACCAAAAAAAAAAAAAAAAAACTTTTAGGAATTATATTTCTGGTTGGATTCCTGAATGCATTGGGGGTTTTTGTTTGTTTGTTTGTTTTATGGGAATAGTATTGAGCACCATGAGTTGTATTAACCTTAAATGTTATTAGAGATCATTCAGGTAACTGGAACTATTAGGCAAATAATCAGTTAATAATTCCAGTATTTATTGAGCATTTGCCATATTTGATAGTGTGACAAGCATTATCAGGAACACAACAAAATAAAAAAGACAAAGTGCCTTTCCTAAAGGAGGTTAATATTTTAGTTGAGTAGATGAGATTAAGTCACACAAAAACACAATGAATCCTACAAGAGAGCATGTGTAATTCAGTGCTAGAATGTGTGGTGTAGATAAAAAATTCCGTAATTCAGATGAGGACAGAATACAAGATAACTCAGAAGTCTTAGTGTAAATTTAAGCTATTATAACTTAAAACTGCACTAAAACTTTTGGATCATTTTTTTTTTAGATTTATGAAAAACATGTAGAATCCAAGGAACTCCAAAACATGGCCATTATTAAATTTCTTTCATGTAAGACTTTTTAAAGATATAGATAGGAACTTTCACTACTAGTCATCATCAACTAGATCTAACCCTAACAACTAATTGGACTTAAAGAATTGGAATACTGGGTTAGACCTATAATCTGTACAATTCATCTTTTACTATGACACCAACAGATGTTTTGTGAAATGATACATTATATGATATGCTTAAAAGAGACTTATCTTAACCATTTTGTCCCATGAATTTCTCTAATCTCCTTTAGTATTTAATCTTTTATGCCTGTACTGCATCTTGAGGTAAAGAATTTCTTGAGTTTAATATTCACTATATAATGTAAGAATTTTTTTATCCATTCTATCAAGCTTCAACAAGTATCACTGTACTTCTTCTAAAATGGGATTTGATGAAAAAGTCCATTTCACTCTATTTTTACCCTTCTTATTTTTCATAAATACCCCTTTTATCATCTTTCTCCTTAGCTTTTGTCTTTCCAGACTGGAGTCCTATTACATGATTCTCTTAAAGTATCTAATTCATTTTATCCCCACCCTATGCCCCATTTCCTTTTGTAACTTCAGTTGTCATTCTCTGGAATTTCTCCAGCTTCCTCATCTCCTTTTTCCGAGGCCTCCTCAAATACCACATGGCATTCCATTGACAGACAAACTATGGTTATAGAACAAAATTTCTATTTATCTCCCTGACAATATTCAGTATTATATGGAATTCTTAGAAGCACTACGTAGTATACTCCCACCTGAAATACATTTTCTGTGTAATAATTAATAACATAGATCTCACTGTCTTACAAATTGAGTTTTGGTTGTCCATTTCCTGTTCTCCACCCTAATAATTCCAGTACCATCTCCTCAGAAATTACATTAAAATCTTGTCTGATGTTTCATTGTGGTATGGACGTGAACTAGGCTTCTTAAAGGTTATTTCCCAGAACACAAGCTTTGTTAGGATATGCCAGACTAGACAGGGAATATATCTATCTTTCAAAGAGCTCACCAAAAATAGAGATACTCATCATCAATACATCGATGATTATAAAGTGATTTTTTTTTTTATCTCATGTATTTCATGAGATTTGTATCTCATGAAGGCCACCTAACCAAAGCTCAGAGAAATTAGCAGAAGGTATATCCATACACATGAAAGACATATCTCAGCATAATATAAAGCTACTAAGTGACATAGCAGATAGAGTTCTAGTATTGGAGTCAAGAAGACTCAAATTCAAATCCAGTTGCAGACATTTACTAATTTTGTGATCCTGGGCAAGTCACAATCCCTATTCAACTCAGTTTCCTCAACTGCAAAATCTTACAGAGATGGTTGAATTACTGAGAAGACCAAAATGAAGTAATAATTAAAAGCACTTAGCGTAGTGACTAACAGTTAAGTGCTATATAAATGTCATGAAGTAATAGTAGTAGTAGTGGAGGGGTAGTAGTAGTGTTGAGGTTGCAAAGGGGACTCCAAAAAGTCTGAGGTCACAGACTGGTGTCCTAAGATGTTGCAAAAGAATTTGCAGGCTTCAATCCATTTCCTAGTGAAGGGGCAAAGTTCATTGTAATTGTAATGCCATTACAAAGTGGGCTTAATTCCAAAAGAAATTAGCAAAGTTGTGAGAGAGAGGAGACTCCTTCATCCAGCTTTCTATCATTGACATGCTAATTCTATAACCCATAGCTAGGTTTCAAGAGTGGTTTCCAGAATTTGGTTCTCCTTGATCGGATTATTATTGACCAGGTTATCAGTCAGCAATGAATTGATTAATGGTCTCCCAAATTTGATTATCACTTATCAACATATTATCTATCTTACAGCAACTGAGGAATGGTCTATTCACTATTATCTCAGGAGTTTGATCTGTGGAATTATCCTGAGGCCAGAAGCTATCTCAGTGAGGAGTGGTCTATTTAGAATGAAACAGATTGTCAGAACAATAGCATTCCTACATTGGGGAGGGGGGGAGGACCAAAGAATCAGATTGCCAAAACAGAAGCCCCCCCAAAAAAAAACAGCACTATATTTCCCTATTAGCTATACTCCTTCAGTAGTGGTAGTGGTGGTGGTGATGGTAGTAGTGGTAGTGATAGTAGTAGTAGTAGTATTACTACTATTGTTACTAGTAGAAAGAATCGTAGATTTGGAGGAAAGAAAACTTGAGTCCAAATACTGCTTCAGATATTTACTAACTCTATAACTCTAGGTAAATCACTTAAACTCTCTTACCTATCTGTAAAATTGGCATAATAATAGTACTTACCTTAGAGAGTATTGTCAAGATACTGTATATAAAAGACTTTGCAGATTAAATTAATATGTGGGTTATAATTTAAATTTTTTATCATAAAAGTGCTTCATCTTATCTTTTACTCAAAAGGAAGCATATTTGTACTATTTCTAAGCCCTGATAAACTTTATGAAATTTCCCTATGGTTCAGCTCAATCAGCTTGTTATTTTATTACCTGAAAGAACTTAGTGTCATTAATATATATTACTATTTCAGTATGAGCTCCCTTGTTAAGGACCATGCCTAGTTAAAGAAGCAGGGCAATGCTCCAAGAGCCTCCACAGCTGTGAATCATAACATCTGAAGGAGTTGCAAAACAGTCTTTACTGACACAAGTGTTGCTTGTGGACTGGGAATGAAATAAATTAGAGGCAGAGGGAAGAGGAGAGAGGTCAGACAACCCAACTGCCTCTCAGTAGGGAGGTCCGAGAATAGCAACTGCCTTTCAGTCTCTTTGTATCATCATCATCCTCTCACATGAAGAAACAGGTCTGAGTTAGACCTCCAGAAGCCACTGGCAGGTGGCTCCCATATTCACAACACTCCCTCTTCCAGATAGCATAGAAATTGATAAATAAAAGGGATTCCTGAAAAATTCATCCTCAGAAATTAATTATTCATCATTAAGGAACTCCTCTTTTCTCCTTACTCTTTATTTCTTATGTTTTAGTCTCTTTCTTAATAAGGAGAAAACATCAATTAAGAGAGAAATCACTTTTTTAAAATCATCTTTAATTTGGAATGTAGCCAAAAGTTCAGCAATACAAAGCTAGAAGATTCTATTTTATAGATAAGGAAACAGACCCAGAGAGATTAAGTGAGTTGCCCAAGACTATAAATAAAGTGGACAGCAGAGTCTAAATTTGAACCCAGATTATCTGACATCCAATACCCTTTCTACTGAATAGTTGATTGATTTCCTCTTGTCCAATACCACCCACATTCTCTTGTGCATGATTTGTCTTTCATTGAACAATACTACCTTTAAATCTAGCTTACTTATATGTTTATGGATCTTATCCTTTATTATAATAGCTGATCTGATGTGGAACATTCAATATCTCCTCCAAAACTTGCTTATATGCTTCTATTATATCTAGGAGTCCAATTGATATGAAGCTAGTCCTCTAGTATAATTGCTGTTGTGACAGGTCATATTTTTATCAGTGACAGATTCCCAATGTTCTTGATGCCAGAATTTTTTCAAAAAAATTTAATAGATATTACCCTGTTCCACTGATTCATTTATATCAAATTTGTCAATTAACTCAAGAATACTGCATTATTCTTTAATCTAGATGTTCTGTTTCAATTGAAACAGTGTGTTTTAGTTTAAAAAAAAAAAAAAAAAAAGGAATAGTGGATTTGCAGAAAGAAAACCTGGGTTTGAATCTGGACTTTTCTACTTTCTATCTATGTAGCAATTTTGCATCTGTCTGGTCTTAGCTCATCTGTAAAAGGAAGTTAAATTAGATGACCATTCTCAGATCCAATAATGATAGAATCATTTTAGTATCTTCCCCCATAATGAAACACTGACCAGCTCAAGATATTACCTGAAAATGTTATCACCTTAAGAAAAAAAAAAAACTCAAACATCCAATTCAACACTGTGAAATACTTGTTATGTTACAAAACAGAGAAATTGGCATTGTATTCATTAACTTCTGAGATTATATGTTTGCGTGTATTTTTCTATTATCTTTAAAAGAAAATAGAATGAACAATACTGGAAATTATATCATCTCTTAAAACATCATATCAGGTAAGAACATTGAAGAGCATTTGCTGCAGATGGCAAGGGCTCATATTCATGCCCCAAAAATGTTATTATTGCTCAGTCTTTGTGGGATTTGCATAACATTAGCAATAGACAGGGTGTTTCCTGGCACCCCAGGGCCTTACATGTAAATGCAAGTCCACATAATCTTCCTTCATACATTCACCTTATTTAAGTCTCCTATTTGGAATCGCCCACTCCACACCCAAACTTTCACAGAGAAAGATCTATAGCTTAAAGGGCTATCTTTGTAGGTAATCAGGTGTGTAAGATTGTTGTACAGGCAGAGACAAGGGGCTGTGCCAAGTCCTTCATTTTTCTTCAGGTAAATATTCTGTCTATTTTGTCATCGTTGTCTTCAAGCTTTGTTTGATTTAATCGGCTACTGGAAAATAAACTGACATGACTGAGGAAAAAAAATTAAGTCATCTTCTTTTGTCATTATCAAAAAAGATCAAAATATTTGACAGCTTCACCTTAAAATTATCTTGCTTTTTAGTTAGGATTCCATCTTGCAATCTATGTAGTAAATGCTGAATTCATGGCTGATCAGATCATTACTTAAACCAGATTCAAGTTGAGGTCCTCCAGACCTTTCTAACATTAGAAAAGATAAGCTCAACTGAGAGCCCTGACTACTTTAAAAGAAGGACATAGGTAACCTCCCTAAGGAAGGATAACAACTCAGTGAATTATAAAATCTTGAAATCAAAAGGTATCTTAGATATCTGTTATCTAATCCAATCTATAACTGAACAAGTGGTCATCTAGCTTTGGTTTACAGATTTCCCCTTAATGAAGAGGTCTTCTGGAGGCAACCCCTTCTAATTTTAGATTATTATAATTTTTAGGGAAGTTCTTTCTCCTTTCTATCAAGTCTAAATTTGTCTCTTTCAAACTTCTATCCACTTTTGTTAGTTCTTCCCTTTTAAATGAAACAGAACAACTACCTTCTTCTGTGTTCCAGTCCTTCAAATATTTTAAGACACCTATTTTTCAGGGTCTTTCACAGACATCCTCACACACAGAATCTTCTCTTCTTTCATCAAATTTCTTCTATCTGATTACCTTCACTTGATTCTCAAACAACATCCTGAGGACTTCTACTATTCATGTTACTCTTCTCTAGATGCTCTCAAAAATGTACATCCACACTTTTTGACTGCAGTTATGATTTCATGGATATGAGGAAAATCTTTTAAGTAACTATGCAGATTACCCTCCTTCCCTTATTCTGCAACTTAAAGCCTTAGAGATATGCAGATACTTGCTGAAGGCCACACAGTCAGTTGGTGTTAGAGATGAAAATTGAATCTAGATATTCCAGACTTAAAAGTTAGTTCTCTAAGCATTATTTCTACCACTTTTCATAGAACTAAATATTGGAAGCAACACATCTCTAATTCAACTGTAATTTTTCATTTCTCATTAGTTTTAGTAGATGCAGGCAACCTCACTGACCAAATAGATACTTTCATGGCACCCTATGTGATAAATGACATTTTTCACCTCGTAGGTATAGGCTACATAAGAGTAAAAGACCCAGGAGTCCATAAAACCATTTTTGTATTTGTAATCTGATTCTGCATGCCAGGTAAAGAGCAAAATTCTACTTGTGTCTTTTTTTTTTCATTTTGATTAACATTTTTTTTACAGCCTTATTTCCTTTAGACTTAAACTAATTTTTTTTCAGGTTAAGGCCACAAGAGCCCTCTCTCACTGACTAGTGTAGCATTTATTAAAAACTGATTTAAATACTTAAGCAGAATATAAAATGGAACATACATCAAACTTATTTTCCTCTCTCAAAAAAACTGAGCCTTTAAAGTTTACTGGTTGGTATGGAAACAAGTCAAAATGTTTATGTCACAAGGAGGGAAATAACTCCTTTATAATTTAAAAATGAACTAAAAATACTGCCAAGACATTTTGCCTGTGTAGTAGTGTGACTGAAAATATATGACTTCTCAATGGTAATAATAATGATAATAACAATTTAAATTAAACCAAACAAGTTGTAAAAGGAGAAAGTTCCCATAAGAAGCAAGGGATGCATAATTCCTTTGTTTTCAACCTACTTTATTTTGTCTTCCCAGTTTTAGTTCAAAACAACTTATTTCTCTATAAACCTTTCACAGCTTCCATGAACACAACCAACCATCATGTTTATACAGAAGTATGTACTTTTTCCAGAATTTATTAAAGAATACAATGTGTTTACTATAAAAATGACATGCTCTTCATGAAAGTTCATTTTAATTAATTTCTCTCCTTCCCTGAAACTACAGAATTATAAGCATGACAGCCAAAATTCACACTAATTTAACATACCATCCAAGGGACTCAATTCATTTCTATTAGTCTACAGATGACAGAAAAGGGTTTACTTCCTGATAAGCAGAAAAAGCAAAGCAAAAAACAAGTTGAAGAATTATGTTTCTTTGACTTTATGAATTTTTAAAATAAAGATTGTATTGATGCTTAAAAAAAAAGTATGACCTATTCTTTACCTATAACCTACCACTTTTCTTTTGATATGCTTAAAGAAACATTTCAAAAAGCCCCAGAATGCAGAGAAGAGGGTCAGACCATTCTGCATGCTGCAATCAGAAACTCCACATCCTGATTAGGGAACAGAGCTTTGGACATAGACAGATATGCAGTTATATAACATTGTGGCAAAAAGCAAAAGGCCCTGAAATAATAAGTTTAATATTGCCTGAAGTAGACATGTATCACCAAGACATTAGTTGTTTCTCATAATGTATAATGAAGCAGATATTAATTTCTATTTCCAAATCCTTAGTTCCCATGGATGTATGAATCTAATTCAGGGCTTTTGGTTTATTCTAGAATTATCTTAAAACAAAAGAAAATCTAAAGCAATTCTGAAAGATCTGGTTACATTATAAATGTCAAAAACATGACAACATTGATGATTAGAAAATATTCCTGGGTTTCTTCAAAGTTTATATCTAGTACGGAGAAAAAAACAAAGATTTTTGTGGTTGTTTTCAAAGATTTTGCTTATAAACTATTTATGGAATAGTTCATTTAGAGGAAAGATAGATTAGATAGATAGATAGATAGATAGAATAATAGACAAACAGATAGACAGATAATGTGTTTATTTTATGTGTATGAAGAGAGATATAGACAGACAGAAACGGAGAGAGATGATAGATGGATAGATGGATGGTTTAGTGCACAGAGTACTTGACATTGATTAGAGTTTATACTCTGCTTCTGACATGCAAGTTACCATTTCTTTCAATGTCAATTTCCTCACCTGTACTCACCTATAGGGTAGCTATAGGAAATAGAGTACTTTGGGTCAGGAAGACACATGTTCCTGAGTTCAAATATAGCCTCAAACATGTATTAGCTATGTAACTTTGATAAGTTACTTCACTCTACTTACCTCAGTTTCTTCATCTGTAAAATGAGTTGGAGAAGGAAATAGAAAACCACTCCATTATCTTTGCCAAGCCAACCCTAAATGGGATCACAAAGAGTCAGACTAAGAAATACTTGAAAAATTCTTGTAGCATCTACTTCATGGGGCTATACCTCAAATGAGATAATATCTATGAAATAAATACTGATTGATTTGAAAACATTTAAGCAGTATACAAATGTAAGCTATTTAGTTGTTGTTATTATTACTACTATACTTCAATTCAACAAATACTTATTAAGAGTCTGGTCACATGAGCATATGTTTAGAGAATGATGGAATCCTAAAGGTTATAGAATCCAATCACTTCATTTTACAGATGAGAAAATGGAAATCCAAGAAACTTTACTTAAGTGATATAAGTTAAGTTGTCCAAAGTTACACAGGTATCAGAGGTGAGGTCAGATTCTCTGACACCAAATCCAGTGCTTTTGTCTACCATACCAACCATCTCTTACATGAAGACACACACATGGTGATAACAAAGACACAAAAAAGGGACAATCTCTGTTCTGAAAGAGTTTACATTGTGAAAAACAACATGTCCACAGATCTCTAAATATACTATTTATACAAACTAAAGTCAAAGTAATTTTTGATTGGGAAGCAGCAGAAAGCAAGAACACCAACAAATTACATCATTCCAATATATTATAAGTGGGGGAATTCTGATATGGAGAATTTAAGAACTTATTCAATCATTCAGCGCTGAAGTCTACTGAATCAGCAAACTGTCACACTTGTGAAGTCATTTGTTGGACTCTCCTTGTCTATAAATTCAAAGAGATCTGCTTTCATTAACAAAAGTGAACAATCATACCAAATATTATCAAATTCAAATTATTCATGTGAACATTTTAATTTATTCCCAAGTGATATGAAGTCATAGCAATAAAAGTAACAGTAGGGAAACCCTAGACAGAGAATCAATGGTATTATTACTGGGAAGAAATTGTAACTTTTCCAGCTTCCCAGAGACATGCTCTACTCACTTGACCACATTGCCTCATCTAAAATATTCTGTACATGAATTATTTTTTTTAATCACTCAAAAGCTGGGTTACACTGAATTCCAATTTTTGCTGGCTACTCCACTTTTTCAAATGCTAACTGCCAAATATGCATAAAGTGTCTATTGAGAAGTTTATAGCTTCATTGGGAGATTAAAAGGAATAGAGTATTTTCCAAGCAAAGAGACCATAGTCCTTGCAAGAAAGGAACATATCCAGCTCCTACAGATGTCATGGTGAAAAAGATTTTCAAAGGAGATAGGGTGTTTCAAAATTTGTCACTGATTAGGTGAGCAAGGATGAAGGTACCATTAAAAAAAAATCAATGAATTAAGATGTATCACAAAAGTAGATTTTTAAAAATGCTTTGCCTTGATTTAATATCCATTTAACTTACTAAATAAGCCTGCCAGCCTATGAATTAAGTAAAGATGTGAATGATTAGTACTTTAATTCAATCTGGAAAATAGCAACCAACAACAAGGAATCACAAAACTTATAGTAAAATTACAATTTAAATTCTAAGCTTTCAAACCAAAAAGTTAAGTAGGGTTCTTCTTATCAACTGGAAAATAAATATCTCCAGGAGCAAGGGGCTTTGTCTTTTTTCTGGGCACCTAAGGGGCTGCTAGTATTTTTGCCCGTGTTAAGTGTGACCATCACATAATGATACATTTAAAAAAAACATGCCAGAAGTTTTACCTCCAATTAAGCGTCACCTTTCAAAAGAGTCACTTGGGAAGTTAAGTACTTATTTCAATAAATCTCAAATGATTTTTTGGAATTGCCTTTAAGAGCCAATTTGAATGCTATGCTACAAAACTATTTTCATTATTTCATAGCCACACTTTTTAAATAGAGTCAGAGAGGGTAGGAGGTTAGCCAAAAATAGTTCATGGTACCTTACTTACCTAACATGGCTGTGAAAGATTTGAGAGATATTTTTAAAATGAAATAAAGATAAAGGTGCACTACCCCTGTCAGACTCTTTTCATCCAAAATAAATAAGGATTAAAGTATGGCAATTCCAATGATGGTACTCCAAACTGAAAGCATTTTCTTTGTGGAAGACATTATGAAATGGATTTACAAGTTATATGCATAATTTTACAGCATTGACAATTGCCAAACCTTTCGTTCCAATTTTTGCCCTCCTTCCCCCCATCCCCCCCAGATGGCAGGTTGACCAATACATATTAAATATGTTAAAGTATAAATTAAATACAAAATAAGTATACATGTCCAAACAGTTGTTTTGCTGTACAAAAAGAATTGGACTCTGAAATAGTGTACAATTAGCCTGTGAAGGAAATCATAAATGCAGGTGGACAAAAATATAGGGATTGGGAATTCTATGTAATGGTTCTTAGCCATCTCCCAGAGTTCTTTCACTGGGTATAGCTGGTTCAATTCATTATTGCTCTATTGGAACTGATTTGGTTCATCTCATTGCTGAAGATGGCCAGGTCCATCAGAATTGATCATCATATAGTATTGTTGTTGAAGTATATAATGATCTCCTGGTCTTGCTCATTTCATTCAGCATCAGTTCATGTAAGTCTCTCTAGGTGGCTGCCTTTTTAAAAAAGGGATCTCATCTTCCAAAGAGTCATCTCTAAAGGAAAAAACATTCATTTAAAAGCATAAATTGTGGGATCAAAGTTGATCACATTTCTTTATGATGGTGTATCAACATGTAAAATCTTGAAATCTTTTATTTAAGCTCCTAAACTCTTCCATTCTACTACTGGCCAAAACCCACCTTTGGATTATTTTTAGTTCCTCCATGATCTGATCATATCTCTAATTTTTAAGAACTTCTTACCATCTACACCTTTCAAAGTTACTTTATACATATAGCATTCATAGTTTCTAGTTGCTTTTTTGTGTGCCTTATATCCTCCCACTCTCTAGTAGAATGTAAAATTTTTGAAAGCACAAATTGTTTTCATATTTGTTTTTGTATCACTAGTGCTTAATATGGTACCTGGGACATACATCTTGAATTTAACATTCCTATCTTTGATTTTATTAGTACAAGAGTTCCATCATTGTTTTCTTATAGAATTACTTAGAGTCACACATTTATCAAGCCTCGAAAACTTCTGAGGAGTTCCACATCTAAAAACCTACTAATATCTTCTCTTCACAGAGGTTACTGTGAAGCTACTGGTATAAAATGAAGTTCTTAATGCCACTATATAGTGGTAGATAGGAAGCACAATAAATAGAGCGTTAGACTTGGAGTCAAGAAGACTAATCTTCCTGAGTTCAAATCTGGCCTCAGACACTTACTAGCAATGTCACTCTGAGCAAATCATTTAATCCTGTTTGCTTCAATTACCTCATCTATAAAATGAACTGGAAAAATAAATGGCAAACCATTTCAGGATCTTTGCCCAAAAGGGTCATGAAGAGTTGGATGTGACTAAAACATAAACAACTTTACTACTTGGTTTTTAATTAATATTATTTACATAGTAGTTACCAATCTCCTATTTTTAGGTAGAGAAAGATCAAGATACTAAACTCTCTCTCCCTTCTCCCTCTCTCCTCTCCTCTTTCCTCCTCTTCTTCCTCCTCCTCCTCCTCCTCCTCCTCCTCCTCCTCCCTCTCTCTTCTGTCTCTCTCTCATCTCTCACACCTCTTGTTAAATCTTTGCCCACAAAAATTGCTTAGTATATACTTTGATTCTTTATATTTGGTAGAAAATAATCGTTTCCATCCAGGAATCCCAGCAGTACTTAGGAGGCTAAGGACACAAACTTCCCGAATGAAATTTTAAAAGAAAGCAACTTTTTTTAACCTTTAGAACTCAACAGAGAGGAGCATTTAGAGGTAATTGTTTTTGATTTAAGTGACAATAAACATTTCCAAGCACAACTTGTAAGATAACCATCACATGGGTAAAACATTATCTGTTTTAAAAAAAAAAAAGAATATATTTTAATCCATTTCTTAAAGGATGAAAGCACATCTTTTCTTCTCTGCCTTAATGGAAAAGGATTTAGCTGTTCTCTTTCAGAAAAATGTATAGAGCAATGGTGAGTGTGCCAGCACACTAGTGGTATGACAACCTCCCCTAAGGGTATACCATTACAGAAACTATGCATGTCGTTTGCTTTCTCTTTTAACATACTAGAACACATAGCTATAGTTCTAGAAGGATCTCAGAAGCTGTCAGAAGGAGGAAATCCCTCCTTCTACAATTGAGAAACCTGGGATTCAAGAACAATGAATAATTGATTTGCCTCAAGTTGTAAGGGTAATAAATATTTGAGGTGAGATTTAGAGCCAGTTCCCTTAATTCTGGAGCCAGTGCTCTTTCATCTACAATACACTACATCTACATCTTTCATCTACAATACACAGGCATGTACTAGATATTTTATAGAGAAACTTTGGGCTGTGTGAATAGTGACTGGGATATGAGGAAAATTCTGGTAAGGCAGAAGATAATAGAGCTGCAGTGTTTCAAAGGAGTGGATGCATTCCCCATCTTCAGGAAGACAGACACATGGAACAGCACCAGCACTCCCAATTTATTTGCTTTCTATGGCTCCCATCCAGAAAAACTCTGAGAAACACCGCTCTTAGAGACATAACCTCTGGTGTTCTTCAGATGGAATCTGATTAGAATCAGATGGCCCCTTCAGGCAGCCCTTGTCCCAGAGCACCTCAGTCAAAGAGGTTGGCAGTGATAAACTGCCCTGTCTTCCTGATCTGGAGAGTCATAAAGTCACCAACCACCATATTTCCATTGACTGTCCTTATCACCACCCTTGTTACTGTGTGTTCTGTTGACTTCCTTTCTCTACTCTCTATTCTTACTCGTTTTCCCTGATACTTAAAACTAATGTATCATGCTTACCTATGCTATGTAATTATATGGAGGAGAGCTAGATGCAGTAATATAAAACTCATCTGAAATAAACAAAAGACAATTTCCAGCACACAAAATGGAAGCTAGACACAGGCAGAGAAAGGGGAGTCAAACAATGAACTTTTTACCCATGAAGTTGGCAAAGACTTTTTAAGATGTCCTAAATAAGGATCAAAGAGGATGATTTCTATCTGTTACCCAAAGCCCTATACACACACACACACGCACACACACACACATAATACATATATAATAATAGTTAGCATATCACTTTAAGATTTACAAAGCAATTTACATATATTGCCTCATTTGATCTTCACAACACTGATGCTCCCCATTTTACAGATGAGAAAAGGGAGGCTGAAAGGCTGACTTCCAATCAGTCACACAGGTGATTTCAGAGCAAGAACTTTATTTAATGTACCACCTACTATGTGTGTATGTATATACATACATATGTATGTGGGTGCACAATATTCCTCAATGAGACTTCTAGCCACTTTAAAAGAGTCTTTAAAAAGAGGAGTCATCATTTTGCTCCCTTTCCTCTCCAAACTTTCCCTATTATATGGCTTCCCATCTGTGTAATCCTACCACAGTTTGTTGTTACTAAGTCATTTCAGTTATGTCTGACTTCCTAACTCCATTTGGAGTTTTCTTTGGCATAGATAGTAGAGTGGTTTGGCATTTCTTTCTCCACCCCTTTTTTTGTATGAGGAAACTGAGGCAAACAGGTTAAGTGACTTGCCCAGGACCACACAACTAGGAATACTAGGCCTAGTATTCTATCCATTGCAACACATAGCTGCCCCACAATAAATTTCCTGCTACATACTTTTATTGACAAAAATTGTATCGCTCCCCCACTTTTTATTCTTTGTCCTGTGTTATGATAAAAAGAGACCAGAGTAGAAGTTAAAGACTTTGGATTCAAATCTCATCACTGCCATTGAGTACTTATATGACTATGGATAACCAGTCAATCAATAAACATTTATCAAATGCCTACTATGTGCAAAGCACTATGCTAAGCATAAGGAGATACAAGAATGACAAAGGACAATCCCTGTTCTCAAAAAATTCACAATCTGATAGAGGAGAAGCCATGCAGATAATTAAGTACAACCTCTCTAAGCCTAGTTTCTCTTCTGTAAAATGTAGGATTTTGAGTAGATAATCTTCAAGGTCCCTTTCAGCTTTAAAACTATGATCTTATGATCAGTCACACATTATAGATAGAGGTTAAATTGTGGTCATGATTCTTTTTTTTTTCTTATTTCACTGACTGGTATGAGGTGTGTGTGTGTGTGTGTGTGTGTGTGTGTGTGTGTATTTTAGCAACTGGTTAAGAAGTCATTAGTAGAGAAATAAGAAATTATTGGGGGCTAAAGATAGCCAGAGTATGAACACTCATTTACAGATGCAAGGAAGTGGAAAGGAAACAGTGTAAAAAAAAAAGTTTTTTAGTAGTGTAGCAGCTTCAGTGTATAAGCTCCAGATGTGTCCATGATACAAGCAGTTTCCTTTTGCCTTAAAGATCTCAGCTGCCATTCAATGAATGGAGAGTATAAATATACAAGCTCATTAAGCATTTAACCTAATGTGCCATTAGGCTAAAAAGGAGAAGTTCACACCTTCTTCCCATTCTTGTATCCCTCCTGGCTCCAGATCCAATATTGCGCATGAGTTTACATTGGCAATGCTATGCTCACAACCAGAAGTGTTAGGAACCCTTCCTTGTATTCAAGACAGATGCTCTAGACTAAGTGGAAATCACTAGGTCTGTCTAGTAGAGAAGGCGCAGAACACTACTTTAAATCAAGTTTCCCTTTTCCAATTCAAGTCTTCCATTTTTGACAATCACCCCAGCTTTTATGACATGAAGGTAATCCTGGTTTCTCAAAAGGAGTGCCAAGGGAATCCAAGATCTGGCAAATTCTTATTGTTATTTTACTTATTCAGTCATGTCTGACTTTTCATGACCCTTTTTGGGGTTTTCTTGGCAAAGATACTGGAATGCTTTGCCATTTCTTTCTCCTACTAAGTTTTTATGGATGAGGAAACTGAAATAAAAGGGATTAAGTAACTTGCCTTAAGGGTCAAAGGTCATTCAGCTAATTTTGAGGCTGGATTTGAACTCATGAAGATAGTCTTCAGGCCCATTCCTCTATCTATAGCACTACTTCACTGCCTGGGCAAATTCTACCAACATGAAAATATTATACCCCAATGATAACTTGTGGCAATTCTCTAAAGACAAACCCAGCTAAGTAAAAAAAAAAAAAAAAAAAAAACTATCAGAAAGTTGACCATATTTTCTGGTTACTATGCAAGGGTCCTCAAATTTTTTAAATAGGGGGTCACATACAGGGGGTTGGGGGGAGGGGTGGGGAAGGGGAGGGCAGAATCTCACTACCTCCTGAGACAGTTATCCACTTTAGGGTAAGGCTATTAGGAATTTTTTCCTAACATTTGTTTCCCTACAATTTCAGTCTGACACTACCATTTCTGATCTTAAGGCCAAGCAAAACAACTTTAATACCTCTTTTATAATTTACAATTTACAATTCTTCAAATATTTGAAAGACAGCTACTATGTTCCAACTAATCAATTAAAAAGAATGTATTAAATACTTATTATGCACCAGGCACTGTCCTGGTCACCATAAAAAAAGGGCAAAAATTAAATCACCCCCAACCTTAAAGAGTTAATTTAAAGAGACATATTGAAGAAAACAAGATGTACACATACATATAAATTTATACAAAATTGTTCTAAAAGAGAACCAAAATAATATCACTGTTAAGAGTCAAATTAATGTGTCCAACAAGAAAGACGTCACATAGCAAATAGTGTTAAAGAAAAGTTTTGAAAAAAAATTAGAGAATAAACAAGCCAAAGAAGTAAATTCAGGCATGGAGGGAAGTTTGCACAGAGACATGGACAGAAAAGAAAGTATGATGCATGCACAACCTATAAGAGAGCCGGTAGATCAGCAATATGTTGTAAAACTTAATTTTTTAAAAAGTGTTTAGAGGTGAATTGTATTTGACAAAGAATAACTAAGTTTATTGATTTGATCCAACCTACATTTTAGAACTATTATTGGCCACTATATAGACCACAGACTTCTTTTTATTGGGAAGCAATTTTAATGGTTCAGAAAAGAGATTGATGAGATACTGAATTACATGGTTGGCTGTGAGTATTCAAAGACGGGAACAGACATGAGAAGTGCCATGGAAGTAAACTAAAGAAGAATTGATTATTGCTTGAATAAATGGGAAGAAGGAGAGTGAGAAGTCAAAGATCACTCAAAGCTTGTAAACATTTGTTAATAGAAGCAAGGTAGTATCTGCAGATTCTTGGCTCAGTAAAAAGACAGATGAAATTCAGGAGTAGAGCAGAGGTCTATATACAATATTTGTATATGTTGTATTTGTATACGTACGATCAAGGCCTTTGATACACTCTTATACTTGCAGGGGTCCTCAAACTACTGCCACGGGCCAAATGCAGCAGCTGAGGACGATTATCCCCCTCACCCAAGGCTATGAAGTTTCTTTATTTAAAGGCCCACAAAAAAAGTTTTTGTTTTTACTATAGTCCAGCCCTGCAACAGTCTGAGGGACAGTGAACTGACCCCCTATTTGAAAAGTTTGAGGACCTCTGCTAGGGCTTATAAGGTCATCAATAGAGTATGTCATGATGGTTTACTTGCCAAGGTTCTGGACAATGCTTTTAAGTTTTCCCAATCACCAACTGAGTGAACAAAGGCTGTGTGTTTGCCCATGTTTTCAGCCATGTTGTCAAATACTTTCAATGTGCAGAAACATGGAATCAAAGTCAGCTACCACACTGATGGTAAATTCTTCAACTTGAAAAAGTTACAACCCAAAACTAAAGCAGAAGGAATTTGGGTGCCTGATTTTTGGTTTGCAGATGATTGTGCACTCAATGCAGCCTCCAAACAGATATACAACAAAGTATGGATCAATTCTCTGCTGCTTATGCTAATTCTGGCCTAACAATTAACACCAAGAAAACACAGCATCGCACCATCCATAGAAGGAACCATCAGTTATAGTAAATGATGAAGTTTTGAATGTTGTGTTGTGTTCACTTACCTTGACAGTATATTTCCAGGGACATTCACATTGATAATGAGATTAACATATACATTGCCAGAGCTAGTTCAGTATTTAGAAGGTTTCAAAGGAAAGTATAGGAGAGGAGAGGTATTAGACTGACTATCAAACTGAAGGTCTAAGAGCTGTTGGGCTGACCTTGTTGTTGTATGACTGTGAAACTTGGACAATATACCAATACCATGCCAGGAAACTGAATCACTTCCATTTGAATTGTCTTAAGAAGATTCTGAAGATCACCTGGCTGGATAAGATACCAGACATTGAGATACTTTCTCAACCTAAACTGCCAAGCATTCCAACTCTACTGCAGAGAGCACAACTCCACTGAGCTGGCCACATTGTTCTAATGGCAAATGTATGCTTGCCCAAAAAAATATTTTATGGAAAATTCACATAGGGCAAGTGCTCATAAGGTGATCAGAAAAAGCAATACAAGAACACTCTCAAGGTATCTCTTAAGAACTTTAGAATTGATAGTATGACATGAAAGACATTGGCACAGGATCTCTCAGCATGGCATGCCCTTATCAGAGAAGGTGCTGTTCTTTATGAGTAAAGCAGAATTGAATTAGTCTAAAAGAAATGCAAAATATGCAAAATTAGAGAAGCTACCCAAAATGTTCATACGGACTATTTGTATCTGACGTGTGACAGAGCATTCTGAGCTTGTATTAGTCTGAATAGCCATAGTTGGACACACTGTAACTCGAGTCTAACATAGAGAATCTAACAATTCTAACATGCCATTTTGGTCATCTTCAAAAACAAAGAATAACGACAACAACAACAACATTAAACAAGATTCTGAAATACACTTGTTAAATTGATGATATTCTCTCAGGAGAAAAACTAGGATTCAGTAGATATCAATCAAAGAGTCAATAGCAATAATAATTGAATCCTTGATATATACATATATGTGCATTTATAAAGATACACATGTATGTATAATATATATTTGTATTATATATATACAATTTAAGTGTATATATGTTTTATAAACATGTATATTGTATATGCATGCACACATAGATATAGAGATTGATGATAGATGATTGATTGATTAATTAATGTGGATATCTTACATCTGCTATTTCATAATCTTGGAGTGTTACTGGTGGTATCTGTAGCCCTCTTCTCTTGTGTGTGTGTGTGTGTGTGTGTGCACATGTGTGTAACACAGATCAAGGATTTAATTTTGTCCTTTTTATAGCAACTAGCACAGTATCTGGCACAAGGTAGGTATTTAATAGATGCTTTTTGATTGATAGCATAAATATATGTATTATGTATGTAGTTATATGTACACATATATACATATATAAAGAAGAGGACTGTGGACAGCACTTGTAGTCAAAGAATGCCTCCAAAACTTTTGGAGTAATATATGGAAGATAATCCCCAAAAAGGAGGATTAAGAAAATCAGCAGCAAAACTGAAAAAGAGTAGTGTCATGAAAATCTAAAGAAAGACTATTAAGGGGAAAAGAAAGTCAATCACAGAGAGGATGAAGATTGAGAAAAGAACATTATATTTGGTGATTAAGAAAGGTTTCTCCTAAGTCTTCCCTTCTACTGGTTAATAATCTCGTGTCTTCCAGTAAGGATCACCTGGTTCCTTTACCATCTTGGTCATCTTTTCCTGAATATATTCCATTTTGTAAATATAATTCTTTAAATGCAGTATTTAAAGTAGACCACAATGGCCTAATTGTGATCTTTCCATGAAAATATCAGTTCCCTAGTCTTGAACCCTACGTTTTTCAATACAATCTAAGATAAAATTGGTATTACTGGATGCCCCATAATGCTATTTAGGAAGAACATGAATACACCAAATAGCATTTAGAAGGAAGCTATCAAGAGAATGGAGAGCCTCCAGAATGTACCATAAAGTTAACTGAAAGAAGTGGACATATTGATCTTGGAGAAGAGATTTAGGAAAGATATGGAGACTCTCTGCAAGCATATGAAGGACTATTGTGTGGAAAAACTATTCAATTTGCTCTTTTTGGCTCCAAAAAGCAAAAGTAGGAGAAAGAAGGTTTTTTTTCTGAGAAACAAAGCTCAGTTTTCAGTAAAGAAAATTCCCTAACAATTCAGACTTTCCAAAAGTGGAATGAATTGCTTTGGGAGTTAGGAATATATATATATATTTTTTTTTAATAATAAAAATAGTTAGTAGGTATGTAGCACTTTAAAGTTTATAAAATATTTTAGGAATATTATCTTATTTGATCCTTGCATTAAATCAGGGAAGGCATTATTATTATTATCTCCATTTTTACAGATGGGGAAACTGAAATAGAAAAACATTATGTGTGATTTGCTCAATAACACAGCTAGTTAAGTATCTGAGGTCAGATTTGAATAGAAAGCTCCTTAACTCCAGGCCCAGTACTCTATGCAATGTTCCACTTATTTGCCTTGAGGCAATAGGCATCTTCTCTGTAAAGGTCTTTAGAAAAATTCTGAAAGACTACCTATTATGTAAATTAGTTTACCTTCAGCTATCAAAAGAGATTACGTCAAGTAGTATGAGAACTAAGCATGGTAGGGAGGGAATGGATAGATAGATAGATAGATAGATAGATAGATAAACATACATATGTGTGTGAATATATACATATAATTTGATAAATATGTGTGTATAATTTTAAGTATCAAGAAACCATAGCTAACAGGTTCAATCTAGGTGTAGCAGAGTCTAAAATTATATTATAAGAAGTTGAAAGGTAGGTGGATCTTAATTAAGTGAAAAAAAGTATAGTTGATCTAGAACTTTTTGAAATATATTTATTAAAATGCTTTCTAAATGATTAACACAAATTATGAATTAAGAAAGATGGGGAAATTACATAATAAACTTCCCAGGGATATGATGGAATCATAAAAAGCATTTAATATTCAGAATAATTATGACTGAATACAAATCCTATGAGGTCAATAAGCTAGTCAACATCACTGCTTACTATAAACTAAATACTCTACTATGAACTGAGGATACTTTTGAAAAGATAAAAATCTCAAAATGCTCATATTCTAAAGTGTAGACTATGTACAAATAATGAGACATGTATGGTATGTGCAGAATAGATAAAAATTAATTTCAATATGCAATACACTGTCCATTGAGAAGATCAGGAAGGTCCTTCTATAGAAGTTGACATTAACTTAGTCTTGAGGAAAACTAGGGAAAATTAGAGAAGGAACAGTATTCCAAATATGGGGAAGAATTCATGAAAGGAAATGAAGCATAAAACTAAAAAAGTAAGAAAGCGATAGGTAATAAAGAAAAATTTTCCCATGATTTAACTTTTTCCCCAATTATACATAAAATTCTTCAACACTTTTTGTTGAACTTCAAATTCTCTCCTTTTTTGCTTCCTCATTGAGAAAGCAATCAACTTTATATAGGTTCTACATGTACAATCATCACAAACATATTTCCATGTTAATCATGTTGTAAAAGAAAATACAAACCAAAAAAAAAAAAAAGAATGTAAAGAAAAATTATGCTTCAATCTGTATTCTGACTCCTTCAGTCTTTTCTCAGAAGGTAAAAAAATATTTATCACCAATAGTCCTTAGGAATTATCTTGGATCATTGTATTGCTGAGAATAGCTAAATCATTCACAATTGATCACCATGCAGTATTGCTGTTACTGTACACAATGTTCTCCTGATTCATTTCACTCATTTCACTTTTCTTCAGTTCATGTAAGTCTTTCCAGTTTTTTCTGAGAGCATCCTGCTTGCCATTTCTTATAGAAATGAAGAGATTAAAATGTCAAGCAGATAAACTTTATATGTGATCCTAGAGAAAAAGAGGAGCCAACAGAGGCTATTGATTTAGGATAATGGGTCTAATATGGTCAGATCTACAGTTTAGAAAAATCTCTTTAGCAGCTATGTGAAAGATGGATTAGAGGCTGGGAGACAATCAAAAAGTTTTAGTGTACTAGTCAAAAGGTGATAAAGATCTGAAATAAGGTTGAACAAAGTGAGAAGTGACAGGAAAGAGAATAATCATACAAGAAATTTTGTGAAGATAGAGCAGAAAAGATTTCTATTTTGGTTAGTAGTCAGAGTTGGCTTTAACTCATGTTGACCTTGATTCAATTCTTTCTTCTGACACATAAAACTATGTGAGTTTGAGAAAATAATTTAATTTTTATAGTTTTTCATTTTTTTATCTATACAATTAGGGGATGTGACTCATTAATCTTAAAGGTCCCATCTAGCCCCAAATCTAGAATAATCTTAAATCATAACCTCTCCCACAGATAATTCTCTAAAATTCTAAGTTGCAGAACAAGTGCCAACAAGTGCCAATTCAGTACCAACCTGAATTAGTAGAAAGAGTTTCCTCAGTGGGGAGTTCCCTATATCATTGAAGTCATAGGTGTGACCTCAAAACAATACCACCACTACTACTGCTACTACCACTATGAATAACAACAACAACAACAATAATGACAACAGTAATGAGGGGAAGATAATTATAATTGGGAGTATTTATATGATTTACCTCACCGATGTGTAAGGAAACTATTTTGTTTACAAAAAAAGTAGTTTGAAAGATAGCCAATTATTCTTTATTTTAAAATTCTTTATGTTTTTTATTTTAAATATTTATGTTAAAACATACTTCATAGTATGATTTAGAATGTTACCCTTCATAAACACACTCACAGAGTCATCTATTGAATTGAATTGAAAACAACAGTCATCTAGCTTTACCTATAAATAAAAAGAATATATACTATAATACACTCTCACTATGGTATGAGAAGGAATAGAGTATTTGAGACAGATCTTGGTGTTTCTATCCTATTTATTATTATTATTATTATTATTATTAATGTTAAAGTGGGAACTTTAGCCCCAATTCTAATTAGTTGGAAATGAGGTTTTTTGATTTGTTTTAAAATATAAGGCTTGTCTGAAATAGAGGAGGGGAGAATTAGATAACCTTTCAAGTACCCTTCAAACCCCAGGAGTCTGTGCTCAGAGCAATTTCTGCTAATCCCAAAGAGTCTCTCTACTTTCTTGGAAATATGTCACCTTTAGATCCTAGCTGGAAACCCATTAAAGGTAACTTTTAATTGTCTATTTAACCTCCCCTGAACTCATTTCGTGACATTTACTGACAGTTAAATCACATTGCTATTTATAGCTACAGATATGTTTTGTCAATTCTCATTAAATTCATACATTTCCAACTCAAGAAATGGAGGTGACTAGTTACAATATGTAGGCTGCTTATGACGGTGTAGGAAGACTTTCTTTTTTCCCATTGAGCAGTTAGCAGATGTCTCCAATAAACCCTGAATTTCTCCCTTTATGTGTAGTTATTGTCAAATCATGTCAAGAAGGATCTCTTAAATTCAATCCCAGTGGCTTTATGGGTTAGGGGTGATTTTAGAACAGGGTTAGAAAATAAATGTGATTTCATTAGTATCACTAACTACCAGATGAAGAAGTTTCCAGTACCAATGTATATAAATTTCATGTTCAGCATTTTCTTCAAGAGTCTTTTGGGGCCTTGAGTGGTCAAGTGATTTGCCCAAAGAGACAAAGTCAAAATGTATCAGAGAGAGGACTTGAATCTAGGTGTGCCAGATTACCCAGGGAATAGCGTCTACTTTACTTCTTAGTGCTCACTGGGGAGTATGCTATGAAAATAAAAAAGTTGAAGACATGATTCTTACCCATAAGAAATATATGCTCTATAGACAAAGTATGTGTAAGTGGGGAAAAAATGAAAATAAGCAGGAGGAGGAGAGGAATGAGGAGAACAAAGAGGAAGAAGAAAAGAGGAGAAGGAGGAGGAAGAAAATGAAAAGAAGGAGGAGGAGAAAGAAGAAGAGGAGGAAAAGGAGGAGAAGGAAGAAGAAGAAGGAGGAGGAGGAGGAGGAAGATGAAGAGGAGGAAGGGAAGGGAAGGAAGAAAAGAAGAAAACAAAGAAATAGGAGGAAAAAGGAGAAAGAGTAAACAATATCTAGCATTTATAAGGCTATTTCATTTTATCCTTGGCATTAGGTGCTATAATTATCCCTGTTTTACATATAAGGAAATTTAGGCAGAAGAAGATATGTGACTTGGCTAGAATCATACAGACAGAAAGCATCTGAGGCAGGATTCAAATTCAGGACTTCCTGATTAAAACCAAAAGTTCTTTATCCACTGCACCATCTAGCTGCCTAGCTAGGAATGTTCAAGAATAGTACTTTAATTAGGTTTTGTGGCTTCATCAATGAAAGCATTTCCTCTAAAGTGAATACTACAACTCATTTATGTCTGTCCATCCTATGCTACTCTTATTCATCTCTTTCCAGAAAGTCTACATGGGGGAATCTGCCTATATTGTTAGGAATCTTCTTCTATATCCCTTCGTATTTCATTGTTAGATATTAACAGAGCACATAGGCTGACTATTCATCTATCTTCATTTACTCTGCAGTCTCCTGAAGATCATATAACTATTTCTTGAGAATCCCCATCTGTGCTTACTTTACTCCTGATTTAACTCACTTACCAGTCTTCTTATAACTCTTCTCTACAACTGCCTTACCCTTTCAAAGATACCTCTGAACTTTCTAACTTCCTTTTATCTGTTGTCACCCCATTAGACTATAAATTCCTTGTGGATAGATGCCATCTAGTTTGCTTGTATTTGTATCTCTTAGAATACAATATGCCAAATATGTAACTCCTGCAATTTGTAGTAAGCACTTAATAAAAGCTCTTTCTATCTGTTCATCTATCTCACTAGCTTGATGATTTAACATATTTTATTACATTCACAAACTACATCTCATGACAGCCTTTATGCTAGTGAAAAAATTCCAGGAGTGGCACAGAATAGATTGTAACCAAAGTTAGAAAAACAAAGATAAATCTTATGCTTCTGAGCCTATGAGAACATAACACAATAATGAGGACATTAATAATAACCAATTATTTAATTGCTGGAAAGAAGGAAACCAACATTGTATAAGCACCTACTATGTTCTAAGCACTTTGCCAAGACCTTTACAAATATTAACTTATTTGGTTTTCACAATAATTCTTGAAAGTGGATGCTGTTATTATCCTCATTCTATAATGGAAAACTAAGGCAGACAAAAGTTTGATGACTTGCCCAGGATTACACAGCTAATAAGTAGCCGAGTTTGGATTTGAAGTTGTCATCCTACAATGGACAGTTGGGTGGCACAGTGGATAGGATGCCAAATCTGGAGTCAGGAAGACCTGAGTTCCAATCTGACCTCAGATAGACCCTAAACAAATGACCCTGAACAAATAATTTAACACTGTTTGCCTTGATTTTCCTCCTTTGTAAAATAAGTTGGAAAAGGAAATGAAAACTACTCCAGTATTGTTGCTAAACAGGGTCTCAAAGAATTGGATACAATTGAACAAACACAAACTTTTAAACTCTAAATTAGCCCTCTATATACTGTAATACTTAGTGGCCCAAATGTTAGAATGCTGGAATTCTCTTTTACATATTTAAAGGGAAGAATTTTCCTTATAAATTCACTTGCTCCACAGTTAGAGAGGTAAAATCAATGAGATTGTGTACTCTGTATAGTATTTCTTATCCAAAGAAAATATAACACTTTACTGTTTATAAATGTGCAAAAACTTTACTTATATTCATATACCTAACACCAAAGGATCCTTCTTAGGGTATTTAGGTAAACTCTCTAATTTTAAAAAAATCTCTAAAAAGTTAAAAAACCAGAGATAAAATAATATTAATTGATTAGTCCAAGATGACATAGAGAGTTAATGCAAAACCAGATTGCAAACCCACGTTCCAAGGACTTCAAATCCAGCTTTCTTACCATTACACCCTTATTTCTGGGGTTTTGAATGATTTATTACATTCATGATATGCTTCCTTATTTATATTTTAAAGCACTAGATCTATCTCTAAAAAATGTAACAAGTTTGAGAATAACATCTGCTCTTTGAATAATTTGTCTATGGTTTCACAAGAGAGACCATTCTGTTTTGAGTCAGAAAACTACTAGGTTTAAATCACAGCTCTTTCACTTACTGTTTTCCCTTAGGGAAGTCATTTGACATGCTTGGGCCACAGTTGTAAAATAAAAGGGTGAGACTTTTCAACTTTTAAGGTCTCTTCCAGTTATAAATCTAGTTTAGTAAAGACTCTGAACTGTTTTCCTTAATTTGGCATAAATTCCATAAGGATAGAGAAATAAGACAAAGCATCACATACCAAAGAAATTAGTGTACATCTTGGGCAATTAAATGTCTGGCATTTAACCTTAAAATACCACCTGAATCAGGCTCTAGTTGCTCTAAACTATGTTGCTTGTCCTATTACTTGGAGAATCTTATATGTTTTAGGAAAATCAACAGGGTCTATTTGCTGTCAGCTAATCTATTAATTTTTTTGGGTTTGAGTTGTCAGCATTTATTTCTTTACCATGATGTTGCAGAAAATGGACAATACATCTATTTGGAAGTTGAAAAAGCTGGTAAGGAAAAGGAGTGTAGAAAGAAGCTGAGGGCATGGGTCAAAAGGGACCTCAAAGATTCTCATACTCACCAGATTTTTTCAATTGAGTGTAACATAGTCACTCTCATAAAATGTCCAGCCTTGTCCTTTTTGAAACAAACCATATTTTAAAAAAAGAAAGGTTAAAAAAATTATACTCCAACTCTGGATTAAATATGCTGACCTAAAAAAACAGTGGAAATCAAATATCCTCTCCTTCTGTTCCTTTTCTTGGTAAACATAATGGCCTGCCAGCTGCTGGTATGCTCATAGCTGCTGACAAGCACAGGAAGATGTTACTCTTCAAATGCTTTCTCATCCATTCTTTCCTTGTAGTGTTATATCTCAATAAATTAAAAAGAAGGATTTTTTTCCCCTAAATGACATTGGAGAGACATTCTGATGTAATGAAAAGAACACTGGAGTCAGAGAATTTAAGTTCAAATCCTTCCTTTGACGCTGACAGCTTGTGTAACATTTTGTTCAGTTATTTTCAGTCATGTCCAACTTTTTGTGACCTCATTTGGAGTTGTCTTGGCAAAGACACTCTAATGGTTTGTCATTTCCTTCTCTAAAACATTTTACAGATGAGGAAACTAAGGCAAACAGGGTTAGATAATTTGTCTTGAGTTACAGAGTTAGTAAATGTCTGAGGCCAGATTTGGACTCAAGAAGATGAGCCTTCCTAAAACACATCCAGCATTCCATCCACTACACCATCTTGTTGTTCTCTGTGATCTTTGGAAATCACTTAAAATTTCTGAGCCTTAGTTTACTGTTCTGTAAAATCAGAAGATTGGACTGGATAAATTCCAAAGTCTTTTGCAGCTTTAAATCTATAATCCTATTAATTATTTAGTTCTTACTATGTCCATTTTTGGGGGGGACACATAAAAACAAACAAAAAATTTTCTTTCAAGCTCTGTTAAGAAAGAGTATGTCCAAATGGTGAGATGATGAGATTGACAAGTATTTCAAACACTAATATAGAAAATGCTTTTGAGATCTGGTTCTTATTGATGGCCAGAAGCTACCCTAATGAAAAGACATTATTTAAAAAATAATTTAAAATAAAACTTCACAAAATTGCAATAGACAAACATAAGACAAGCATCACATAACTGTAGACCTGTGTCTCAGCCTTGACTAATAATTAGTATTTGAAGGTTCTTCAGTAGCTCAACTGGTATTGTAGAGGACTGAGGAGTGGTAATATTTAAAGCATGTTCACATATATTATCATATTTAATCTTCATAGCAATTCTGTGAAATAAGTAAGGCAGAAATTATTTTCCTCTTTTTCCAATGGGAAAACAAATTTAGGAAAATTAGTTAAATTGTCCAAGATCAAGCAATGGAAAGAGAAGGTTCTAAATTTTCTAATAATACTAAATATATGACCTATTAACATGGAAGATAAATATGGAAAAAAGGAGTAGAAAAGTACCATCATTGTCTAGTTATGAGGGAATTTTTTAATGATTAATGAGTGTCTATTAAGTACACTAACAAAAATGCCAAACTTGTAAAACAAAAATGACAACCCATGTCATCAAGATGTGGTATATGAATGCAATGGAATACTATTGTGCAATAAGAAGTGATGAGTAGGTGATTTCAGAAAAACCTGAAAAAACTTACATGAACTGATACAAAGGAAAATGACCAGGAAGAGGAAAAAATTGTAAAGAGTAACAGCAACATTGTGTGATGATCAACTATGAATAAACTTACCTCTTCTTAGCAATACAATGGCCTAAGATAACTGTAAAGGGGTCATGATGAAAAGAAAATGCTATCCACATCCAAATAAAGAACTGATGGACTCTATACAGATCAAAATATACTATTTTCACTCTATATATTCATGCTTTTTTTCCTTTTTACTCTATTCTTTCATAATATGATTAATATGAAAATATTTTTACATGATTGTACATATGTAACCTGTATCAAATTGCTTACTGTTTTAGGAAGAGAGGATGGGAGGGAGAGAGGGAGGAAAGAATTGGAACTCAAAGTTTTGTAAAAATGAATTTAAGAATTAATAAATAAAATTTTTCAAAATCATTTTCATTAGAATTCAAGCTATCATTTGAAGATGTTGTTTAGGAATATAATGGTCTCTTAAGCTACAAGAATTGCTATAAATTCATAAGGAAAAAGAATCTTACCCTCCAATTTTTTTGCAGTATTTTAGGGAAAGCCGTGGGAATGGTTTAAAATTGAGGAAAGCCATCACCCTTGTGAGGTGCCTTCCACATAATTGTGACTTGATTTACTGCTATTTATAGCAACTTGATCCCTCAGCCTCTCATCAACAGGCTATTTCTCTTTTCTACTTCTAAGCTGTATTTCCCTTTTTAAAATTTTAAAATGTTTTAATGAAAATTTTATTTTAAACACAAATGCAACCACCCAAACTTATTTAGAAGCTATTTAACATTAATTTATTTAAGTGAACAAAATATATAACTTTTTTCTTTCTCCCTATATCTCTTAAAACTTATTAATCCATTTTCCTTGCCCCATCCAGTTCAATGACTCTTTTGTTATAAATATATATAGTCAAGCAAAGTAAAACAATATAATGGTTATATCTGAAAATGCATCTCAGTCCCCTTTTTCTTCTCTTTTTTTTTCTTTTTCTTCTGGATTCCTGGTATTTCCTCTCCCTGTTTCCAGTCTTTGTCTTACTTTGTCTTATCTTTCCTTTGTATCCATCATTCCATTTTTCTTAATACCTCTTTTTTTATTTTGTACTTGCCTTTCACATCCAATGTTTTTTTTTTTTCTGTTCAAATCTGATGATATAATAATATTTCAAAATTTTTAGGTCAGAATTTTGTTATAATAATACTTTAAATTCAAGTAGATCCCTACTATTTATAAAACACCTAATGACCTTGTGAAATAACTAGGTAGAAAAAGTGTTAATCTCCCCATTTTGAAAATGGAAGCATGTTTATTTAAGCAGGACAGAGGATAATGGGATCATTGCCTATTTTTTTTCTGGAAATTCTGATTATTTCAGTTCAACTATATTAGCTTTTTTGGTTGCCTTGTCACACTATAAAATCTCCATATATTTTTCCTAATTTTCTATCTAAATTTCTGTTTAATTATTTCCCATATATGCATATACATACAATCTTGTGTCACTGAAGTCAGCTACTTAAAGCCACCTAAAAGATGTAAACTTAGCCTGTTTGAAATTCACTTTATTAGGTTTGTTTCAAGCTAATAGAATAGCTTTGGTTTCTGACTTTGTCATTCAGTGTGTTAGCTAACTCCATCACTCAATGTCATCTATAGATTAAATTAGAATGCCATCTATGCCTTTATCCAAGTCACAAAAAGTAATTTTTAAGTGATAAAAAATGTTAAACACATTCAATTTTTTTTCTGTTAACTTCCTTCCAAATCAACAAACTTCTAATGACTGCTCTTTGAATTCTGTCATTTAATCAATTACATATCCATCCAAATGTATTACCCCAAAGTCTCCACCATCCATAAAAATACCATGAGACATTTTATCCAACATTTTATTAAAATTTAGGCAAATATATCTGCATTATTCCCATGATCTACCAGTTTAGTAACTCAAAAAGAATGTATAGTAATGTGGTATTTGATCCCCATGGGATAGTGTTAAAAATCTCAGCAGAAATTTTTTTGATGTGAGCTAAGCATGCTGGGAAATGTAATTCATAGTCTAAATTGTGCACTTTAAATCTGTGAATCATCAGCAAAGAGAAGGTAATTGAACTCATGGGACCTGATGAAATCATCAAATAAAATTTTATAGACTCTACTAAACTTATACCATAGTATGCAATACTATTCTCTGCTCCACTGTACTATGCCATGTCATACCACACCACACAATACTATACCATATTGCTCCTTTATATATCACAACATACCATACTAACTATATATACTAATGTAAAAAAAATGGCCCAGGACAATCAGAGCCTTGGAGAAAACCCACAGTTAATGGCCATAACCTGAATGGTTATGGATCTTCATCCAACTGCTCTAGATGAGCAGTTTCCAAATTTTTTAGTCTCACAATATCTTTATATTCTTAAAAATTATTGAGGTTCCCAAAGAACTTTTGCTTATGAGGATTATAAGTATTGATATTTGTCATATAATAAATAATATACCCACTAGGGGCAGATGGATAGCACAGTAGATAGAATGCTGGAGTCAGGAAGACGCACCTTCCTGAGTTTAAATCTAGCCTCAGACATTTAGTAGCTGTGTGACCCTGTGCAAGTCATTTAATCCTCTTTGCCTCAATTGTTCAATCTGTAAAATGAACTGGGATGTCAAACCATTTTAATATCTTTGCCAAGAAATACCCAAAAAGGCTCACAAAGGGACAGAAACAACTAAAAATAACTAAATAACAACATTAACATTACATATTAACTAAATGTAACATATTATATCTTATAAAACAAAAAAAAATTAAATGATGAGGGAGGCTTTGTTATATATATTTTTGCAAGTCTCTTCAATGTCTGACTTAACAGAAGACAGCTGGATTCTCTTATTTGCTCCTGCATTCATCTGCTGTGATATGTTGCTCTGGTTAAAGTATATGAAAGAAATTTATTAAATTGATATGTAGTTAGAAAGGGGAGAAATATTTTAATAGAAAAATAAAATTATTATTATTATTGAAGTACTTTTGACCTTGAGTATATCATGAAAGGGTCCTTATGACCTCTCAGGATTTGTGGACCACATTTTGACCTAGACCACTGCCTCTAGATATAAACGAACTATTGTGCAGCTGTAAATACCTATAGACTGTCTTCTTCTAAGACTTTTTTCCCATCTGAAAGAAGAGAAAGGGAAAATAAGAAGAAAAAGTTGGATTAAAAGGGAGTTTCTTCCCAAAGTCAATCCTAGTTGGACAGAAGTAGACATGGTTTTGGTCCCTCCCACTCTCAAAAAAAAAAAAAAAATAGGAAGTATTTTTTAGACTTCTGTCTTCTGTAACAAAACCTGTTGGTTTCAAATAACTTTTTGAATAAAGTATTTGAGCTCATCCATTTTATCAATTATAGATCTAACTAACTGCATTATCAAATAAACTATCTTTTGACTTTCCATAAGAATAGCAGAAGATACTATATCAAACAAATTTGTAAAATCTAGCTAAACTATATCTACAGCATTTTCCAGTGAGAATCTATAAACTATATATGTATAGCCTCAGTTAGTGCCTACTTATAAGTCAATGAAGCCTACCTTATTCATAATAGAAAGTCCTGTCACCAGTTTGGGAAAATTTCCTGTATGAACTGGAATTAGATGGGGATGGAAAGGGCTTTTCTATGCTCTTGTTTCAATTCAAGCAATAAGAAGTATTCTTTTGTTAGTTAAAATGATGCCAAAGAAGATGGAGTTGAAGGGATGCCTTATGAGAGTGTTTAATGGATTATTGATTTATAAAGATAAGAACCATTCTCCAGTTGAAAAATGGTCAAAGGATATGAACATGCATTTTTCAGAAGAAGAAATCAAAGCTATCAATAATCACATGAAAAATGCTCTAAGTCACTATTGATGAGAGAAATGCAAAATTAAACAACTCTTGAGATATATCTTAGCTATCAGACTGGATAACATGAAAGAAATTGAAAATGACAAATGCTAGATGGGGGAAATTAGATACACTGATGCATTGTGCATGGCTTTGGTCCATGGAACTGGTCAAACATCCTGGAGAGTAGTTTGGAACTATGTCCAAAGGGCTATCAAACTGTGCATAACTTTTGACACAGTAATACCACTGCTAGGTCTGGATCTCAAAAAGATCAAAGAAAAAAAGAAAAAAATTTATGTGTTAAAAAACATTCTAACAGCTCAATCAAGGGTATGATTATCATTTGGAGAATGGTTAAACTTGCGGTATATAATTATGCTGGGAAATTATTTTGCTATGAGAAAGAACAAGCAGGAGAGTTTCAGAAAAATCTGGGAAGTCTAATATGAACTAAAGTGAATAGAGCAGAACCAGGAGAACAATGTACAAAGTAATGATAATGCTGTAGCTATGAACAATTGTAAAATACTTAGCTACTTTGAGACAATGATCCAAGACGATTCCAAACAACTCAGAATGAAAAATGCTATCTACCTCCACAGAGAGAACTGTTGAACTTTCAGTTCTGATTGAGGCATACTTTTTTACTTTCTTAAAAAAGATATAAAGTGATTTGGGGAGGAAATCAGGAGGGGAACATTTGGACCTAACACCCTTCATTTAAGATATCTCTCTTTGCTTAGAGTCTTAAAATTCTTCAGTAAACATCAAATACAAACTTTTTGTGATTCATCTAACCTAGAAACTGATATAAAGCAGATGAAATAATTCCACACTAGGTAGAGTCTGTTTGGACCTGCTTTGGTTTTTTACTATTTTCCTTCAACTCACGTGTGATCTAAACATCTGTTGAGGAATTGAGAAATGGATTGGGCATTCTGCCAATACAGAGGTTACTACAGGCATTCATATTACCTAGTGACTTTCAGAACAACTTTTCTTCTTGTTGAAGAAAAATTGTGGGATAAACCTACTTACATAGAATTTCTTTCTTATTGATATAAGTAATCACTATTTTGTATTGCTTAATGAATAATTATTCATCTTGATTCTTCATGGTCCAGAAAGTCTCTTTAATGGACCACACAGATTCTCCTAGCAATATCCAGGTTCCATATCATACTTTGGAAAATATGAGACTATCCTCACAGACCTCCCTAATGGGAGAAACTTGGTAGGTTGCAATAAAATAAGTATTTTGAGTTTTTTTGCTTTGTGAATATCTGAGGTTTCATTTGCCCTTTAGAAAGTGGGTTAAAAATGTATTCACTTTCAAGTTATGTTTTAAACAGACTTTCTCCACTTCTCTTACCCCCACTTCCAATTTGAAATGACTCCTTTAGCATGGAGAAATATACCAGTGGAAATTTTATAATTATGAGTATGTTTCTTTTCTGAAGTAATCAAATTAGTTGACAAAATCCGGAGTAAAAAGAAATGTATTGAATTTGTGGAAGATCGGCATTCTAGGCCCACCTCTGCTATGTGACTTTGTACCAAAATCTTTAAATTTTGAGCCGCAGTTAATTAACAAAAATTAAAAGGGTTGGGCTGTATGTCTCCTCTAGCTTTACTATTCTATTTTATGATTCAAACGTAGAATTTGTTATTCAATCATTTTTCAATTGTGTCTGGTTTTTTTGTGACACCAATATGGAGTTTTCTTGGCAAAGATGATGGGCAGGTTTTCTCTTTCTTTCTCCAACTCATTCTGGAAATGAGGAAACTGAGAAAAACAGAATTAATTGACTTTCTTAGGTTCCCACAGCTAGTAGACGTTTGAAGCTGGATTTGAACTTGGATTTTCCTAATTCCTAATTCCAGGCCCAACATTCTATCTGAATGACTGATGATAGAATTGAGCTACTTAGTTTCCCTCAAACATAGAATATGCATCATTTTATTTTAAATAGCACTATCATTGAAAGATAGAGGTAATACACAAGATTCCTTGCTTTTATTACCCACTTATGTTGGGTGAAATGGAAATCTTTTTGAACCATGAGTGGAAATTTAAATTTTTGCTATATGAAAATATACCAAGGTGAAATTAGTTATCAACTACCATTTGAATGCTGAAATGATAGATAAAAATAAACAAATTGGTTTAGTCATTTGGAGAAAAGTTGACAAGTAGGCAGGCTTGTGGAGGTGGGAGATGATTATCTTGGACATCAAGGGCTGTATTTGAGGAGAATGAAATTAATTTGTGTGTGATACCAGATTATAATGATCATTTGTAGAGATGAGTTTAAGATTCCAGTTTGACAAACTGTTTAAATAGTCCTGGAAAGTAATATATAGATGTGTGTATGTGTTTGTGTAATGCATACACACACATGTAATGACCCCAAATATTTCCCAATCCAACCAAAACAAGATTCCCTGGAGAAGTTTAAAATTCCAAATCTCCCTTTCAAAATAAGACCAGCAACAATGACTCAAAGTATATTTACTGCCAGTAGGGAATTCAATATCCCTGGAGTTATTGTTTTCACTTCATTATTTTGAACCAGTATCACCCTCCAAGTCCAGACTCCTTCCTCCTTTCCCCAGTATCTGGTATTGCTGATCAAGAAAAGAATACCATAAATACCTATCAGACTTTATTTGTTCATGGTGCTCCATTCCCTTTTCCCAATTAATTGCTCTTAGAATTCAAGTGGATCAGACCTGTTTTGAACATCTTGCCTGACTATATATTTTAAGTATATCCCGTCAATTAAACTGGCTTGTTTCACTGTCTCATTGTATGTTCTATATTTCTTTGACTTATAAACATTTCTAAATCTACATTAACACATACATATAATCACATAAATTTCTTCTCCTTTTTTGCAAACAATTGCATATATCAACCAATATGTCACACATATAGATACATATGAATGTATATATATATATATGTATACATATGCATATGTATACATATATATATACACACATTTGTGTTCAAGAGTATGTATATATATATGTGTGTGTGTGTGTTATATGTATATCTGTCTATCCTTACTAGTCAATCTTCCTGGACCTCAGGTTCCTCATATATAAAACAAGAGATTGGACTAGGGGGCTTCAGAGTTATTTTCACCTCCAAATAGTATGATCTTTTGATACTTAAATGACAGAGAGCTTTACTGGCACCCACAGAATGTATATCTTGTGTTACATCTAAGATACTAGAAGGATTTATAGTGGAACATAGATAAGAATCACATAGAATAAGGAGATATGAAAGATTTTCACCTGTATCATAAGAGGAATGATCCACTTACATCCATGAAATCATGAGTCACTAAAGATTGAAGTACAGATTTGGATTACATATGTGTGTATAATATGTACATATAAAATATAAAAATTTTAAGAAATATACATGTGGGGGCAGCTAGGTGGCACAGTTGATAGAGCACCAGCCCTGAAATCAGGAGGACCTACGTTCAAATCTGGTCTCAGACACTTAAACCTTCCTAGCTGTGTGACTCTAAGCAAGTCATTTAACCCCAATTGCCTCAGCAAAAAAGAAAAGAAAAGAAAAGAAAGAAAGAAAGAAAGAAAGAAAGAAAGAGAGAGAGAGAGAGAGAGAAAGAAAGAAAGAAAGAAAGAAAGAAAGAAAGAAAGAAAGAAAGAAAGAAAGAAAGAAAGAAAGAAAGAAAGAAAAGAAAAAAGAAACATGTATATTAGAGTATATGTAATCTATTCTTGAATCAGAAACTTCAGTATCACAATTTAACAAGTGGTCATCCACTTTCTGTAGAAAAATCTCCAATGAAGGAGAATATACAACCTCTCAGTCCAGCCCATTTTACATTTGGTAAGTTCTAACTGAGAGAAAGTTTTTCATGATATTAAGTCCAAATCTGCCTCTTTTCAACTGATCCCATTCTTCTCTATTCTGCTCTCTCAGGCCAAAGAGAAGTCCCAATCATTTCTTTCCCCTCAATTTAAAGTTCCATCAGCTTTTATCAGTTATGTGTGATTTTCTTTGAGGTTTTTTTTTTTTTCCAGGAAGCACCATTTATACAATAAGCTCCAAGAGATCCACATTTCCAAGACAGCTTGAATCAATTTGTCCTTGGCACACATAACCCAGAGCCCAAGTGTCTCATTCCATTAGCATGCAGTCTTTTGGCATGAATACCATTTCTATCCAAGTACTTTGCTCTGTGGTCATCTTTATTTTCCATATTGTCTTATCCATATTTCATGTTCTTTCAATAAGTCCATAGAGATTTGGGGAGAGAAAAAGAAAGAATGGGTAGTGATTTTGTAATATAGTCCACTATGAAAGGTCTGACTGAATTATTCAATAATAGCATCAAGATATTAATTCACTTCTATTGAATATTGAATATATTTTTAATTGCCAGAGTTAATTTAATTCAGTAAAGCCCAATAGAATATACCTTGTTCCAAAAGGGATCAAATATACCATAGATTAAAAAGCTAGCATGTTGAGCATGGCATAGTGAACAGAAATAGGAAGATTTTAGCTTAAATCCTGACTTAGTTACTATGCTGCTAGCTGTGTGACTGTGGATAAGTCATTATAACCTATGTGTGTCTCAACTCTTTCTCTTTAGAATGAGGATGTTGAACTAAGTAGCATCAAAGATATCTTTCAGTCTTAAATTTACGATCTTATGTCACCATGGACAAAGTCATTTGTCATTTCTCCCAATATAGGATGGAAAACCTAACACAGGAGTTGTTCTTTTCCTTCAGTGCTGAGATTCAATTGTATTAGTAACTCAAAATAGGTAGCTGAGCTACATATCTTATCTCATTAAATAGTATAAAAGAAAACAGTTGTAGATTGGAGTATACACTAAATTTTTGCATTTTGATTTGACTGTTTTGTTGGTTTGTGAGAAGATAACCCTTTAAAGAGTAATATTTTCAAAGATATCCACATTTGTGTCCATAAATTTGTGGATGACAGGTGTGTGTATATGTACATATTTGTAATCTCAGGCAATTTAATAGTCAATAAGTCTATAGCAGCCTTTTTTGTTAGGAAAAAGTTGGTGTCCATTGATGAGAAATGACAATTGTATATAATAGTATATTATAGTATTATTATACATATAGTATACTATACTATACTAGTATATACTAAATAGTATAATAGAATATTACCATTTTGCAATAAAAGATTACTACAATAAATACAGAGAAATGTGTTGAATTGATGGATTTTGGTGGAGTAAGCAAAGCAGAGAAAGAAATATACACAATGATAAGAGCAATGTACTTGGAAAGAAAAACAACTGCCAAATAAGAAATTAATGCTTCTAAATTATAAAGAACAGACTTGGTTCCAAAGAATAGATGTAAGAATACAATTTCCACCATCTTTTTTTATATCAGATTTTTTTGGACATTTTAATTGATCTTGCTACTTTTTTTTCCACTTAAGAAATCATTTGTTATAACTTATGACTCTCTCAGAGAGGTAGGAAGAAAATATACTGGGAGAAATTGAGACCATGTAAAAAGAAAAAAAATATTAATAAAAATTATTTTGTTAAAAATCCATCAAATAGTTTCCCATGGAAAGATAAGCAATGGTAGAGTTTTTTCAAAAAAGTAATCCCAATTAGGCATTTATTTCAGGAGAAAAAAACGCTAAAGAAAGCATGGTATTTTGGTAAGAGGACTAAGCTAGCAGTTAGAAGACCTAAGTTTGAATCCTAGGTCTGTCACTATTAATGGTATGACATTAGAAGTTACTATGTTTCACTGAGCCTCAATTTTCTTGCATATAAAATGAAGGGGATTGGACAAAATGATTTGTACGGTCTCTTCTAGTTCTAATAGATAATCCTCTTTCTCTCTGTATGTGTGTGTGTATTATATATGTATATCTATCTATTATTTCATTGAATTCCTTACATCAAGAATCTGTTACTTTAAAAATATTTGTTAATATATATTGGATACATCTTTTTCTATATGGAGATGGAAGATAATCTATATAAACTATTCAGATGTTTTTGGGGACCCTTACCATACAAAAATTAAGAATGATCATGGACTATTTCTAGGATGTAAGTGAAGAATTAATAAAGTAGAGGAAGACCGAGCCTGTATGAGTTCTTGTGATGTTCTTCTATTAGTAAGTAATCCAAGGGAGAGCTCCATTGAAGCACTGAATCTATGCTCATTATCTGTATGACATGAGCTTTCCCCATTCCATCCATCTACATATTAATTCATATATGGTCATACAAAGGCAAAGCCTACTTAGGAAAATTCAATTCATTGACTTGTCAACATTCTTTGGGTTTGTGGAATTAGCAGACAAATAGTAAGAATAGCTTTTTTTTTTTTCTTTTTCTGAGTGTGCATCTGTTTCCTTGCCTTTTGCAGAATTTGGACATATCTGGCTTTTCAAGCTAATTCTGACTAACTGGAAACCAAAAAACTGAACAAATCTTGATGGAGGTGTTTGCTAGCTTATTATTATTCTTTCTTCACTTTCTCCTCTCAGAATCATATTGATGGGCATTCATCAATGTGCACTTGGATTATTTATATGTGCTTGTTATTCAGGTGTTTAACAAGTCATATCCAAATGAAAATCACTTAAGAAAAAAGTGATAGAATATGATATTATCCCAATCCCAGGTATTACTACTTATGAATGTATCATCCTTTCTTGAGAGTTTGATGTTTTCCCAGTGATTTATCCTGGCTAATCATTCTGTAAAAGCATAGCACTTTGTCTGAAGGAGAGGTTAAAATTCTGGAGCTAGATGTCAGAAGATTTTCATTTTATCAACATAAATGTGGGTTTTGGAAATTCAAGTTATGTTTTCTGATATAAACTTGATTTTAGTTTTAAGATTAATTTTGTGGAAATACATTGATATCTCTTGATTAAGCTTCTATTTCTTTCCCCTACAGAATAATGCCATTTTTTCTTTAAGGTCATCTGGGAAATATTTTAAAAATTGATCAAAATATCTAAAACATAATGTGTTCTTTTAAGTAAAGATGTAGCCTATAGGAATCGTTATGTATGGGTTAGTGCTCTCTCTATTTGAGTTTGACAACATTGATATATATAGATAGGGATTAAATTTCATTGAAACTGTTTCTTAAGAAAACTACCTCTATTAATACAAGATAAGATTTCTCTGAAATTTATAGCCTAAAACACTGAAAGATAAGTAGTTTGCTCTAAGTCACATAGTCAGAGTGTGTCAAAGGCAGGCCTTGAACTTATCACCAGGATTCAAGGTCAGATCTTTATTACACTATGATTTCTTTCATGTAGTTAATATAGATTTAGATGTATTTACACAGAGGTGTTTTTTAAAGGATTAATTTTGTTGGTTATTCTAAAGTTTAACCTCTGGTTAGCACTCCTATGGACTTTATTAATAAAACCTGAAATCAGATTGTTCAGACACTATTCAATCCAACTCTACAAACACTTATTAATTGTTTACTAAATACCAGATACTATATTAGATTCTAAAGATACAAAGGGAAAAAATGAACCAAATCCTGCCCTCAGGGAGCTTACATTTTATAGTGTGAGATAGCATGCTCATACATAAGCAAATAAAAAGTAATAAAGCAATTTGAGAGTATGTGTGAGGAGAGTCCTAACAACTGTGGAATATTAGGAACAATGAAAAAAAATTGTGTACTTATTTTAATTGAGGCTTAAAAAGAACAAGAATTAAGAAGTAGAGGGAAGGATGAAGAGAATTCCAAGCATGGAAATCAGCCTGGGAAAAAAAGCAGAGACAAGAGAAGGAATGACACATGTAGGGAATATTAAGTAGCTCAATTTAGCTGGAATGTAGAGTGCATGGGGTCATGGTGGAGGGATACTCTAAGGAATATGAAAGTTTGTTGGATAAGTTTTTGAAGGACTTTAAATGCCACAAAGAGGAGTATGTGTTTTTATTTTAAAAGTACTAGGAAGCTGATGAAATTCTTTTAAGCAAGAAATAGGCATGATAAGACTGAGATTTAGGGATTTCAATTTGGCAACTGCTTGATTGATTAAAAAGGAAAAACATTTGAAGCAGGAAAGCTGCTGAAATAGTCTAGGAGAAAAGAGATAACTCACCTGAATCAGTATGGAGGCTATGTGAATAAAGTGAATGAGACTTATACAGTAGTATACATTATTATATTAATGAAGTAAAATTATCAATCTCTGGAAATTATTTAGGTATGGGGTCTAAGGCAGTGGATAGAACACTGGAATTGAAGTTAGGATAGACCTGAATTAAAATATACTTATGTACTTATAAGTACTTATATACTTACTGACTATGATCTTGGGTAAATTACTTAACCTTTCTCAATTTCCTAATCTGTAAAGTGGGGATGATAGTAGGATCTGCCTCAGCGAGTTGTGAAGGCCAAATGAAATATCATATAATGTGCTTTGTAATGACAATGATACTAATGATGATAGAGTGAAGAGTTGAGGATGACTCCAAGAGTTGAGGATGACTTGCAAATAGGAGTGACTAAAAGGATATTGGTGCCCTTGACAGACACAAGGAATTTAGGATGAAGGATTTTTTTTTAAGGGGGATCAGGTGGAGGAGGAAAGGACTTATTTTTGTTTTAACTATGTTGAATTTGAGATATATATGGGATATCCAAGTGGAGCTGTCCAATAGACAGATGGTTATAATTGACTGGAGATCAAGAGGAAAATAGTGGTTATATAAAGAGACTTTGGAGTCATTTGAATAAAGATGAAAATTTAACTTTTGTAAATTGATGAGATTACTGAAAGGAAGAAAATTAATGAGTCCAGGACACAAGGTACATCCATACATACAAAAATGTGGTAGGATATTAATTATGATACACTAAAACAGATTGAGGAATGGTCAGGTACATCCTAGGACAATGAAGAGAGTACTGTGCCACAAAAATCTAGGTTAGATAAGGTAACCAGGGGTCAGTAGCTTCAAACACTGCAAAAGGTCTAGCACAATGAAGACTATTAGATTTATTATTATAAATATTATTTAAATTATATAAATATAAAATATATTTTATAATATATAATATAAAATAAACATAAAATTATAAATTATACATTTATTACAGATTATTGGATTTATCAATTAAGAGATTAATATTCTTGAAGAGAGCACTTTTTTAAAAATTTCCCTCAGGAGTTTGACTATGAAATGGAGGAATGATTGAGGAAAATAACTTAAGTGGAATATCAGAGTTAAGTTAAAATGTAAGATTGGGAAAAATCTGGAATGGAAGCAGCAAGGAGAGGAAGATGAGAGAGAGAGAGAGAGAGAGAGAGAGAGAGAGAGAGAGAGAAGTAAAAAATGGAGTCATTTCCTGGGACAGATGACAGAGAACAGAATCAAATGTGTAAGTTTGGCATATTAAAAAGTACTTATCTCTGGAAACAGTGGAACTAGGTATAACTTCTATTTCTGCTGTGTGACCTTGGGAAAGTCACTTTAACTTCTTGAGCCTCAGTTTCTTACCTGTAAAATAAGAGGGTTGGAATAGAAGGTCTCTGTAGCCCTTTCCAGGTCCAGATCTGAAACTTCAGATAGATAGTTTGACCTTGAAAAGGAAAAAGGTCATCTTTTTTTAAAAGATTGGAATAAAGAAAAGTAGAAATGGGGTGGTATGTGTGAGGAGATATGATACAAGATTTTTGAGGAAAAAAAGGATGTTCCTGACAGTGGCTTCAATTTTCTTGGAGTGTTATAAAATGAGATCATTTGGTGAAGAGAGATAAAGGAATGAGTAGTGTAGATGGCTTGAGGAAAAATGAAAAAAATCTTGGATCAGAGGATGTGGGGAATAGATAATCAATGATACAATAATTAATAGATTCCCAAAGCCAACAGTGAAGGACTACCTGAAATTAGGTAACATACATTTATAGTGAACCATGCAGCATCATTGTGTGAGCTCTAGTAATATTCAAGAGTATACAAATAGGAACAGAAAAGCAAGATCACAGGTGTAAATCTAGGATGGGATTTTAAATGGATGAATGGCAATAGGACAAGTGAGCAAGAAATGAAAGCGTATAGGACAACTTAAAATCAAGTAGAAAATGTACTTTTAGATTTTATTTTGGTAAAAATATTTTTGGTTACCAAATGCAAGGATCTGACTTACAAAGCTGTATGTAGCACTATCTAAACAAATATACTTCAAACAACATGTGATTCACTATGTAACCTCTTTAGTGAAACAATTCACCAGATTTTTTTCACTGAGATTTATGATGTAATTTATTATCTCTTACCCTTCTGTTTTCAAATATATATTCTAGTTTTCCTTTCAAAAGCAAGCAGATAAAAAACTGGCAGATCACTAAATTTATTACAGCAAAACTACTTTTCTATTTTTTTCTTCAAACTACTTAGAAGTATAGTCTATTCTTAATGCTTTCATTTTCTCACTATTCCTTAATCCCCAGAAATTTGACTCCTGCCTCCCCACCCCAAACTGTTCTTTCCAGTATCATTAATGACCAGTCAATATTTATTCTCTTTAACCAATAAGTAGTATTCAATAGTACTGGCTATATTTTTTCTTTCTAGAGCTTTTTTCTCTATGATAAATTATTTGATTTCTTCTACCTTATTACTGTCTCTATCTGCTTTGCTATGTCTACAGCTTCTCCAGGTTTTAAATGTGGCTATACTATAATGATCAATTTTTTGTTCCTTTGCCATTTTAATGTTTTTTTTTCCTTTCAGAGATTTTACTTGCTACATTGTTACTGCTTTTGTCACTATATATTGTGCCCAGACTAGCTCTCTGGAGGATCTTAGTACCAGCCCAAGCTCTTGGTCTTAGAAGGAGAATGAAGAGACAGGGCTCATGTGGATGGTCGCACATGGAATCCATTTATTCCAAATTCTCTCAGCCTTATATGCCCTAATACCCTTATATAACTATAGCAACACTGCACATGTGCTAACTATATACTGTGCATGTGGGACCACATAAACAACTTGCTATTGTATGTAGATGACTCTTTGCCACTTGGTATCACTCTGCTTCAACTACCACACAGGTTGTCACTGCCCCCTGGATTCTCAGAAAGGCCAAGAGTCCTTAAGGGACATGAGGAGTTGAACCAGACATTATCAGTAAGTTCCCTCTGGGCTGAAGAGTCTTAAACCTTACCCAGAGTTTCCCCACTATCTGTGGCCCTCTACAACTATATGAATACTTAAATATTTATCTTTATCCCTGACTTCATCTGGAAGTTGAGTTCTGTTTCTTATAACTCTACACATTTTTTCTATCATCTCAAATTCAACATGTTTAAAACCATACTCACCATGCTTTCATCATTAAAAAAAACCAATTTATTCTCTGTGTGCCATTTATGACTTCTCTTGGAAAGCCAGCATGAATTTAGAAGTAGGTAGACCATCTATAATAATTAAGGAAAGGAAAAGATCAAGAGGATGAGGATAAGTCCCATGGAGAAGACTCTTGCTGAATGTTTTACAAATAAACATATAGATAAGGAAAGGAGTAAGAGAAAGTAGGTGAAATAATATTTGATGTCAATGGAAAGAGATGAGAGGAATCAAAAGAAGAAGATGAAGAAAAAATTCAAAGGAGTTTGAGGTGGAAACAAATATGGCATAAAGCAAAGATTCTTAGCCTTTTCGTTTTTGAACTCCTTTTCTGTCATGGAAGTCTAGTGAAGCCAATGAAATCCTTCTCAGAATAATATTTTTATTCTGAGAATACATAGACTCACAAAGGAAACCAATTATGTCAAAATGGTTATCAACACATCCCTAAAAATATCTTTATATCTATGATTGTATCTGCCTATCATTTATCTTTCTATCTATCCATCTACCTATGTAGTTTGCTGACCTCATGTTAAGAACTCCTAGAATAAATTTATATTTTAATGTATTTAACATCTACTAGTCATCCTGCCATCTAGGGGAAGGGGGGGGGGGTAAGAGGTGAAAAATTGGAACAAGAGGTTTGGCAATTGTTAATGCTGTAAAATTACCCATGCATATAACCTGTAAATAAAAGGCTATTAAATAAAAAAAAAGAACTCCTAGAATATAAAACATAAATGAAAATAAACCGGGTCTAATCAGGTTTGATGCCAAGCCCTAAAGATACAAAAAAAAAAAATGAAAATAAAAAAACAAACAACAACAACAACAACAAAAACATAGCTCCTTTTCTGGAGAGATAATATGCAAATAGTTATGTACATGTATTATTTATGCAGGGTAAATTTGAGGTATTTTTAGAGAGAAGACATTAGCATTTGAGGTGGGATGGAATGGGGAAAGTACTAATTAGGTAGTTTGTGAAAAAGGTAGAATTTGAGGTAAATGTTGAAATAAATTAGAGGAAATGAAGAAGAAAAGCACTTTAATCAGGTCACACAAAATTATTCTATGTTGTTTTGATTCCCTTCTCCCCCATTTACATTTCTACGGTGATTGTGGGGTTTTTTATGGTTGTTTCACTTTGTTGCAGTTCACATATATCTTTCCATACTTCATTGAATCCTATACATTCATCATTACTGAGTGTATATTACTATCCCTTTGTATTACAATACCATGATTCAGTTAACTAATTCCCTAACCAATGAGCATCTGCTTTTCATCCATTTTTTTTTTTTTTGCTATCTTTGATTTTCTTGGAGTATGTATCTACAATGCTCTGAGCACCTTTTTGATCACTTTGCAAATCTCTTCTGAAGTCTTATTCTTCAGGTAGGAATTAATGATGAAAGCATAACTATGGCCTATTTCTTGTCTAAGATTTCATAGCCAGTGGTTCTCAAACTTTTGTTTTCGGTATCTTTATCCTATTAAAAATTATTGAGGATATCTCCAAAGCATTTTTGTTTATCTGGATTATATTTATAGACATTTACTATATTGGAAATAAAAACTATTTTTGAATTTGTAGACCCTCTAAAAGTATTTCAGAGATCCCAGGATTCTCTAGACCATACTTTGAGAACCACTGTAATAAGCCTTCAATTCAGTGTCCTTAGATTCCTTCTGATGATATTTGTCCTCCTGTGAATCACTGTAACTGGTGGTGGTTGTCAGGTTTGACAAATCTCAGGAGACTTTTCATTGTATTCTAAACATTAAACCCAAGAAGACAGTATATCTCTCTGTTCGTGCCAGATTAACATACAGGTCTGTTGCTGTATCCCTCAGCAAGAAATCATCAATCACCATGACTCATTTGTTCTTTCTCTGACCTGTACTCAATGGCACTCCATGATCTTGGCTATACTTGTGAACTCATCATTTCCTGATGTTATGCTTCCTCCTCATTGTCTTACTCCACCTTTTTGGGAAGAGCCTGGAGTCTATTGTATTGTCAAAGTTTCATGGTTTCTCTTACTGTAGTTTGTGTTTTCTCACCCTGACACTAGTTAGGATTTCCTTCAGTCTCTTAGATTCTTTTTCCTCTTTGTTTTCTCTGTAAAAGCATTCTTGAATTTGTGCAAGTAACACTTTGTTCTTTGTGATAAGCCAGAGAAAAGAGAAACATTTCTCTAGTTCTTTTACCTTCTCCATAGTAGGGAAATAAATTTGTCTTTTGTGAACAAATATTTTTTATGTGGGATTGGCAGAAATACAAACAGTGTAATCTCTGCAGGTCACTGGAACATTTTCTTCAAGTCACCAGAACATTTTCCTTACTCTTTATGCTTATTGAAATTTAGCTCCTTGGTTCTCTTGCTTTTGTATTATAATTAAACAACCCAGAAAATTCCTTATTTGTGTATGAGAGCTACACAAGCTCCTACTTCTTGAGCTCTATCTCTAAATGCTTATTCCTATTTTTCTCAATATTGTTGTTTTTGTAATTGGCATCTTATTGCCTTTGCCCTGATATAAATAGTAGTTGCTGTTAGCTGTCGTCTATAAGATCTTATATAGAAATTCTCTTTATCCTTTTATATTCAAGCCACTACTTCTTATAATCTCTTATATCTCTTCATTCCTTTCTATTTCTAATGTTAAAAAAGAAAATCATCTCAACCTCATACAGTATAGATTTAGAGTTGAAAGGGACATAAATAACAGAGACAACTTTGTAATCAAATTCTTCTGAATTCAAATTTGGTCCACTTCCTGATTCATGAGAAAACATGTTGAACAGGATGAGATGGTGAGGATTGGATTATGATTTCTGCTCTTGTAGAGAGTGCCCATACTATGCCTGTACAAATGAAATCAGTAATATTTTAAATTATGACAGTAAAATTATTTTTGCCTTTAATGTAATTTCTATTCATCAAAAAGTTATTACAATATAGTGGTTAAAACATTGGATCTGGAGTCTTCTGATCTGGGTTTGAATTCCAGCTCTTCTATTAATCCCCTCTATGTTGTCATTTGACCTATTTTGAACCTTGGTTTCCTCATCTGTAAAACATGGGAATTGAATCATGTGATCTCTAAAACAATTTGGAGTCTAAATATAAATCTCTATTAAATAAATACTTATTGAATTCTCAGTAGACACCAACAAAGGGACAAAAGTAAATATAAAGAAATACAAACATAATCTCTGTTCACTTTGAAGAAACCTCAGACATAATCTAGTCCAATTAATAACTGAAGAGAACTTCTTTCTAAATCTTCTTGAGAAATAGTCCCAGAGCCTTTGATTGAAAAGTTCTTGGAAAAGATAAGTCATTTGGAGTGGGGTAAGGGTAGGAGCAAGCTCCTGATATAGCCCAGTCATCTTTAGACAACTCCCTTTTTTCTACCCACTGCTACCAATTTTGCCTTTGGCAAGGGGGAGAGGGGCAAACAGAATACATCTAACTATTTGTCAGCATAATAATTCAAATACTTAAAGAAAGCTACCATATTCTTTTGTAAAATGTTCTTCCCCTCCCCTAATTCTTTGAGCTAATCTCCATATCCATCATCTCTTGTCCTCACTCGATCCTGTTTCTTCTCCTCTCAATGGACTTAAGACTTGTCAATGTCCTTCCTAAAACATATGGCCAGATCCGAAAACAATATTTCATAGTAGCCTGATCTAGGAAAAGTTCAATAGAACTATTACTTTCCTCATTCTAGACAATAACTCTTTCTCACTGCATCCTAAGAACTTAAAATGTAGTGAAAGAGCCTGATCGGTTGACCTTGAGAATGAGGAAGAGAGAAGGAAGTGTTGCTGCAAGAATATGAATGACCTTCTTTGGAAATCACTCATACAATCTTCTTTTACATACCACACTCCATCAATTATTGGTTGGCTCTGTGTAAATGATGGGATAAATCTTTTGCTTGCTCAGACCTTGGATTGGGAAGACTAATATAGTTTTGGGCTGAGCATGATAGATTATTAATAGGAAAGCAAAGTGTTTGCTCTCAGTGAATTCCTTTCAGTGACCTTTTCCTCAATATAGAACATCTTGTTGTAGTTTTTAGCATGCTATTTTGCATTTGTTCATATACCTTTTCCAATGTTTCTTCAAATTCTTCATATTAGTTATTTCTTACTGCACAATAATGTTCCATTTCATTCAATTCAGAGGTTTATTAGGAATTCCTCATTTGGCAAATAACTACAGTTTCCTATTCCTATTACTATTAAATATATGATTACTAATATTTTGGTGTATCCTGGACCTTTTTTTTCTGTCTTGGGTTTGACTCATTTTTGATGAACAAATGGAAGCCCAGAAAGGGAGTGACTTGCCACCTCTATGCATAGAACAAATATACATAAGGTAATTTTGGTGACAAGACACTAATGGCTTGGGGGATCAGAAAAGGCTTTTTGTTAGAGGTGGTATTTGAGCTGAACTGTGAAGGCATGCAGGGATTCTAAGAAGCAAAGGTGAATAAAAGGAATACCTTGTAGAAAGGCATCAAGATGAGAGAAGGAATGTCATGTTTAAAAAACAGCAAGAAGGCTAGTTGGGTTGAAATGGTCTGGGAGCCACACTGGCAAAGCTAGTTTGTCCTATCATAGGCATATAGATCAAGGCCAGATTGTGCTCTTCCCAGACCACACTCAGACATTACAAGTTGTATTTGTTTTAAACCACAGGATTTTTAAAACATACTATCCAGGTACTGAAGCAATCCTTTTAGGATGATTTTAAGTTAAATAAATATTGTAAATTCTATGAAAGGAGAGAGGAAGTGGATTATTTTTGTATTTCTATAAATATTTAGCATAATGTGTTGCATATACTCAAATGAGATGACATGTAATATGCTTTGCAAACATTAAGGCACTACATCAATGCTGTTATCATATTTGTTTAAAGTTATTGGATGAATGAAGGAATGAATGTTGCATTTAGTATATTACAAGATGCCAGTTCCTGCCCTCACCCCATCTTATAGTTTGGTAATCAAATCTTGTAAATTTTATCTTTACAACAGCTCACCCATATGGCCATGTAACCACTTTTCCTGTACAGACCATCATCATGAGTCAATTCAATTATTGTAATACTATTAATCTGTCTCTCTGCCTCTTACTGCTGTCCAGTCTATCCTCCATACAGCTGCCAAAAATGACATTTTTAAAGCATTGGTACGACTGTGATTACCCTGCTGAATAAATTCCAGTGGGCTGCTATTATCTCTAAGATAATAGTTATCTATCTTCACAATTTTTCAACCTACTTTTCTAGCCTCAAGATACATTACTCCCCTTCACATACAGTACAGCAAAAACAGTTGTCTTATTGTTACTTTCACATGATACTTGGTCTCTTGTGTTTATGCCTTTGAACAGGATGTCTCTCATGCCTAGAATGCACTCCATCCTCACCTCTGCCTTAAAGGATTCCCAGTTTCTTTCAAAGGTTAGTTAAATATTCTTTCCTGCATGAAGTATCTCTTGATCTCTACTTCCTCCATATCCCCAGGCCCCATTAGTGCTTTCTCTCCTCAAGTTACTTTGTATTATTTGGTTACATCTCCTCTATTCAGCCATCCACCCTGGGCATCTTTCTATCTACTCTGCCACTGTATCAACATTCCCACTTGCAACAATATCCTCCCTAATCTCCACTAAGCAGCTTTGATTGATGTGTTAGTAAAAACTTTTCCAACATATGATCTCTAGTGTGTGTCAGATAAATTTCACATGCCATCCAACCAGCTATTCACAAATGGAATCTTTCTCGTGGTAAGAGAATGATGATCTCTGTTTATTTCACTACTCACCTTTTTTGTGATTCCTTAAACAAAAACTCCATTTCCCGACCATTACTCTCCTATATGTATCTCCTTTTATTATAATTTAAGTTTCTTGAGGGAAAAGACCATTTCACTTTTATATTTGTATCTGCAGTACTTAGAGTAAGTAGTGCCTGGCTCACGGGTACTTTTTCATTCATTTAGTATGTATATATAGATGTATACATACGTGTAAATATGTGTGTGTATTTTTTAATATATTTATATGTATTTACATTGTCTCCCCCAGTAGAAGGCAAATTCCTGCTTGTTTTGCCTTTGTAATCTCAGAACCCAACAGTGACTAGCACTTAGTAGATGCTTAATAAATGGTTATTGAAATAACATTTTGATCATGCATGTGATTACTCTCTTCAAAAATCTAAAAGATTTTATTCTTTCCCTGTAGGATAAGGTTTGGAATAATTTGTTTGACAAACAGCAAGTGCTTAAACGCTTTTTGACTGACTGGCAATCTGTCTCTAATCCCTTTCCAACTATATCTCCTCTAGTCCTCTAAATGAACCCTCCGTTACATGCAGAGCATGTACTCAGTATACTCATTAACACACGTGTGTTTCTGTTTCTGCACTTTTACTCACACAATATCCCTCCCTATCCATGGACTACTCTCCCCTTTTCTTTATGTCTCTACCCGTCCTTCAAGGTTGATATCAATATTCTTTTTATGACTTCTCTGACCATTCATATTAAGATAATCTCTATTTTTTCATATTCCTATAGCACTTTTTGCCTGTATCCATCATTTGGTATTTATCATCTTTTAATATTTTTAGGGGTTCAGGATTTCATCAATGTGAATGAATACTGTCATCTCCATCTCTTTACATCTCATCCCCTCCATAGCTTAGACAGTTTCAAGAACAGCTATATTCAAAACAATTCTTCATCTAGTGGCTAATCTTCTTTCTGATAATGAACACCTCAGAACTTAGGTGAATTAATCCTCTCATGACAGATAGTTTGGGCTCTTATTCAAAGACTTTCCAGATAGACTTAGAGAACCTATCAGAGCTTGTGATCTGTTGGTGTCATCTTTGACAAGCTAATATAATCTTTAAACTATTATGATGCATTGGAGTAAGATTTTATTGAAAGAATACACATTGTCATATGTTTCCTTTTTTGAGTTTTAAAATTTATTTTAAATTTAAGTACAAAATTAGAAAAGAAAAAAATCATCGACATGTACTCAGCAGAAAAAGATAAAATTCAACAGAAAGCAATAGATTTCCATTTTAACAAAACCTAAATAATAAATGTTACTCATTATTTTCAAAGCTGTCAAGCTTTTTTTTTTTTTTTTTTTTTTTTTTTTTTTTTGCTTCCTTGTAGGTTTTTTAGTTCTCTGCTATGAACTATTTACTTTATTTTTTTCCCATCCTCTCACCCCCTCAAAAAGGCTACAATTAGGGGCACATAAACACATTTCTATACACATATCTACATATAGACACATACATATCTATAAACATACACATATAAATACATATGCACTCATACACATATATGTAAGACCATTCTTATTTTCACTTATCTATTTCTCTGGAAGTGGATAGCATTTTTATGCTTTTCTAAATCAATCAGCTCATAATTTCCTAGACTGAAGCAATATTTCAACTCAATCACATTCTATCTGATAGATTGCCTGTGGAAGTTTCCCCTTATTTTTCTGCATTCTTTCTAGGTTGCATAAGTTTTCTTTATGTCAGAAAGTTTTAATTACAAATAATCAAAATTCTCTATTTTACACTTCAGCAATACTCTTACCTTGTAATATGGTTTAAGGTCTAATGCTACTGCATCTTTTCCCTTCACATCCTTTTTTCTTGACCTGGTTTCTTTGAAGTTCTTTATAGATTATATTTGTAAGTGAACTTTATTATTTTTTTTCTAACACAGTCAGATAATTCTGAAATAATTTGATTGGAATGGCATTACATCAATAGATTAGGTAACAAAAAATTATATTGGCTTTACCTACCTATGAAGAATAAATGTTATTTCAATTACTTAGATATAATTGTATTTGTATAAAAAGTGTTTTATGTTTATATTTGTATAACTCCTATATTGTATAGCAGATATATTCTTAGATATTTTATAATGTCTAGTTATTTTAAATGATCTGAAATTATATGGAATAATATAGTTACACAATGTGATTTCCCTGTCTTTCCCTTTTGATTAGATTTATTTCAAATTTAACTTTATCTAAAATCATGATTATTACACCTGATTTTTTAATATATTAAATCTACTCCTTACCTTTATTTTATATTTGTATGTATCTCTTTTTATAGCATTTCCTAAAAACAAGATATTTTTATATTAATTAAAAATTTTAATCTGCTGTCAGTTTCCATTTTATGAGTAAATTCATCCCATTCATATTGTATATTGTCTTCCTTCTTATTTTTCCTTTCTATCCTTCTCAACCTGTTTCTATTCCTGCACACTCTTCAGCTTTACTTCTACATTTCGCCCAGTTCTTCTCTCTCCTGACTCCTCTACTTTCTTTCCACCCATTATCATGTTCTTCTATTCCTTAACCTATCTCCCCCTTCATGAAGTCCTTCCTTATCCTCTCTCCTTATCTTATTTCCTTGCCTTCTTATTTTCCCCCTGAATTTAGAAGACTTTTATTCTTTCCCTCTTTAACCAATTTCCAATGAGAGTAAGATTTCAGCATTAACTGCCCTTCATTCTACTAACTTTTTTAGATACCTAGTCTCCCTTTTTTGCCTCATTTATCTGAAATAGTTTATCCTTTTTATCTCTCCCTACACAATTTTATATGTATTTTTAGAGCAATCTCATAAAACTCAGCTCAGGCTGAGCTTTTCTTTTAAACTTTTCACACAAAAATGATAGTCATAAGGAACTGATAATTTTTTTTATATAAGAAGTAAATAGTTTGACCTTAATGAGTTCTTTATGATTGGTCCTTGATGTTTATGTTTTTCCTGGATGTTATATGTTGAATTTCCCCTTAATTCTACTCTATCACAAATATGTAAAACTCTTTCAGTTTGTTGTGACCATTTTTTTCAATTCAGGATTATATTTAATTTTTCTGGGTAACTTAGTGGTAATTCTAATTCCTTTGCTTTTTGGAATATAGCATTCCAAGACTTATAGTCCTTCATCATACTAACTACCAGATCTTGCTTAATCTTATTTGTAGCATCATGATATTTAAATTGTTTTTTCCTTGTTGCTTCCTATATTTTCTCTTTGACCTAATAGCTTTGAAATTTAGCTATGATATTCCTGTAAATTTTCCTCCTAGGATCTCTTTCAGATAGTAATCTGTGGATTTTTTTTCTGTTTTGCTTTCTTGTTCAGCACAATTTTCCTTGATAATTTCTTTTGATATTGTATCAAGAATATTTTTAATAATTTAATTTAACTTTTTATTAATTTAATTAATTTTAAAAAATAATTTTCAAGAAGTCTTTTTATTTTTATATTTTTTTGGTCTGTTCTCTAGATGAAGTGTTTTCCTGATGAGCTATTTCACATTTTCTTCTATTTCTTTATTCTTTTGAATTTTTTTTATTCCCTTTGCCTGATTCTAGTTTTCAAGGAATTATTTTCTTCTTTAAGTTTTTGACTCTTTATTTCAAGTTGGTTGACTTTCTTTTCATAATTTTCTTGGATTTCTCTCATTTTTTCCCCTAATTTTCCCTTGATATCTCTTATTTGATTTTTAAAGTCCTTTTAAAGTTTATCTACAAAATTTTTCTGTGCTTGGGACCATTAAATGTTTCTAATTGAAAAAATAGTTTTTAAAAAAGATCCATCTTCCTATGAATACAAACTCTGATCTTCTCTATTCCATAATAGGCATATATGATTGGGTTCTTTCTTTTCTGCTTGCTCATATTTATTTATTTAGTCATATTTTATTTTTAGCAGCTATTAGTATAATCAAGTTCTAATTCTGAATTATATAAAATTGTGCCCCAAGCCACAGGTCCTTTTTACTTTTTACTGTTATTTTTTGAGTTTAGTCTTGGAGGAGTTTGTCATGGGCTCTCCTCTCCATTCCTACCCCATGGCAGGTCCCATCATGTGGTATCACAAATGTTCTTATTCCCTTGGGTCTCTCTGGTGGCTTCAAACTACAATTGCCTTCTCTGCCTTGGAACTGATTTCAAGAACTCTGCTCACCTGTAAGTGCCCATGTCAGCAAGGTCCCCATCCCTCTGTTACAACATTCAAGACAAGGAAAGTTGGATACTCATAGTAAATAGAGAGCTGGTCTTGGTTCCAAGAAGATCTGAATTCAGTACTGTCTCTGACATATTGAGTGTGGTAGCTGGACAAATCAGTTAACTTCTCGGTATGCCAGGCAACTCTCTAAGATTATAAATTGACAATCAAATGCTTATCTACATTGCTAAAGGGGGTTCTTCACTGACTTCTTATATTGACAAGATCACGAATTTGGCCAAAAGGATAGAAAAAAATCTTGGGTGCAGGGATAGAGAGATTGCTTTTCCACCTTTTTCCCTCTTTTCTTCCCTCCCTCTTTCCCTTTTTTCCTTCTTTCTTAGTTTTTTCCTTCATGTCCTTCCTTCATGCCTTTTCCTTCCTTCCTTCTTCCCTTCCTTTCTTCTTTCCTTCCTTCCTTATTTTCTTTCTTCAATTCCTTCCTTCCTTCTTTCCTTCCTTCCTTTCTCCCTGTCTTTCTATTTTCTCTGTGATAGAAGTGCAGCAGCCCTTCACATTAGAACCTGATCCCACTTCTGGTCATTGTAGAAGCCTTAATTTATTCTATTTTGGAACAGTTCAATTTGCCTTCTGGCCACTCACTCCTGAGCCTCACCATATTGGTGCTAAAGTTACTATGGATACTTTATAAGCCTTAGACCTCCTGATTGTTAAGTCTCTGAAGTCAGGAACAGTATCTTATGTTATTTTGTATTTGCCATACCTATTTTTCACCTGGCAGAATAGAAACATATTTAGAGGATTGTTTTATCCTTTGTATTATATTCCCAGCACCTAGTACACTGCCTATAGTATAACTAAATGGTGCTTAATAACTACTTGTCATTTAGTAGATAGATTGATTGATAGTACACCCTTATTTAGAATTGTGACATGGTCAGGAGTTGACTTGTGACTATCCTGAGTTTGTTGCTTTGATAGATAATTCTACCAGACTCAGGCAAATTCAGATCCCTTATTTTGCAAATGAAGAAACATATGGTCAATCTGAAATAATTATAGAAATATGAGTTAATAATAACAATGATGATAATGAAGAAGATGATGATGATGAAAAAATGTCTTCAGGACAAGAAAACAGGATTATCCCTTTTTTTTCCAGAATTTCTCCCTCAGTTTACATGTTTTATTATATTTTTGTCTCTGAGGCTGCTCCTATTATTCCTTTAAACCTGGTTTTCTTCCCAGATAAAAAACTTGATCGGGATGGGGGAGAGGGGACAGCAACAGTGTCAAGGTAGATAAAGGGTTTAGTTTAGAAGTGTCTAGAAGAGGTTTGGCAATTGTTAATGCTGTAAAGTTACCCATGTATATATCCTGTAAATTAAAGGCTATTAAATAAAAAAAAAAAAAAAAGAAGTGTCTAGAAAATAATTTTAACTACTTATTACAGAGCAAAACTTCTTACCTGCTATCTGATCAATAATCCTCATAGCTCTCCTGTTGGGAAAACCAGCTTCTTTGCTGCTCTTGTAATTCTTTTAGTATACAGCCATCTTTGACAGTATGTTGAGAAAGTGTTATACTCTTTCAGTACAAACACTTCCATTATGTCAGAGCACTGCCAAGCTCCTCAGATCTACTCTCAGGACTTTTTCTCTCTCATGTTAAAAACAGGATTAGGACAATACATCCTTTCCCTAGCCATCTCTCCTAATTGGAGAAGCTTCTGTTTTAGGAGACCAAATTTCTTACTGCAAAGCAGATGCAAAATGTCTTTCTTTCTCTATTTTCTCCTCTTAAGCCAGAGACTATAATAGAGAGCCACAAGCCACTCCTCAACAGCTTCCTCCTCTAGATAATGCTAGGAGCAAAAAGTCTAGATAGCTCTTCACATAGGAGCATTAATTAGATGCAATTCTACTGAGTATTCTGATAGATTAAAGAACCTCTCAGGCTTTAATCAGAACTCTCATCAGCCTCAATCCTGACAGCTTCTCTATTGTGCTTTCTTTAAGCAGCTTTTCTTATTGTGTTCTGTCTTTTGTCCTCTATTTCTTTCTTTTTTTTACTCTACTTTTATTCACTTTTTCCTATTTTCTGCCTAATTCATCAAATTAAAGACTCCTGATGATTAGTGTCTCATTTTTTACCTTGAGTGCAGCAGTCTATATATGTTTTCCACTGTTTCCAAACAGTTGACTTATAACTATCTAAGTTATAAACTTTAAAATTCTAAAAGCATCCACATACAAATAAAGTGATGGATCACAATGCCCTGTAGTCTTGGCTCAGTCACTGTTCTGTCTTCAAACAGATCCTCTCAGTACATTCATCTGAGAGAACAATTCTCTATCTGATCGTTAGAATAGTCTATATCTCTTTCAACATTTTATTTGAGAAGTTGCATTTCTTCTCATGGTACTTTTTGCTGGTTTTTCTTAACACCAACATCATTTTTCTAACTCTCTCTACAACTAAAATATCCACATACAAAAGGTGTAGTACATTTCATTATGATGATATTCTTCTCTCCTTAGATGTGGAGAAATGACAATTAAAAAAGAAATGGATACTCCATTTGTCTTTGGTTTGAACATCCTGATAATTGGAGTTTTAGAAGATACTTATCTTTTATAAAATTTATGTTGAAGAAAAGGGATTTTTTTCCCCAGTGCATGCTGACTTTATAATTTATTCTGGGCCTTTTTTCCTTCAAATATTTCAATGACTCTCAAAATCTGAGTTTCCTTAAAAATATAAATATAGATAATGAATTCAGTTTTTCCTCCTATATTATTGTCATTTTCTGTGTCCAGAGAACTGAATATCCAAATTAAATTAAATTTTTGGGGGAGTGGGTAGGGTCACGCAAGGGCTAATTTGCATTCTGAAATTCCAATGTGCATCCGTGGGCACACTTACACAAAATCAAGTTATTTTTTCACATTGTGAACTGATAAGAGATAAAAAGAAGGGAATTAAAATGATATGGAAAAATAAAGTTTGGCAAATCTTAGACACCACTATTTATAATGAAGGTTCTGGCATCTTCTTTTCTATAAAAGCACAATACTCTCAAGACAGAATTGGTGACCTTTCTGTGTTTCAGAATCTTGTGATAACTTTTATCATTCAGTCATGATTTGACCTCCAGGTCAAATTACTTCTGAAATGATCCAATCAGTGGAAATAGATTCCAAGCTGACAGTTTGCCAGTGGCAGAGAAAGCAGAGAAAAAGTAAAAAGCTAGGGAAGAACTTTTTTGATCAAGTGGGGACCACTAGAAACCCTTTATATCTACAGAGCATTGCTGCTAGCAACAACACCACAATCTCTTGAAGAAAGAGCAGTACTTAAAATTTATACAAACAGGTTAGCATAATCTTAAAAGACATTTTTCTTTTAGTCCCTGTCCCTTCCCAGGAAGTTTGCTGTAGGAGCCAAGTGCTCAAATGGAAGTAGTTCAGAAGTGTGGTTACAGGTTTATAATAAATATGCAGATGCTTTTGCTAGTAGATTATTTGACCCTTCCAAATAGATGTACAAATGCCAAATTGAAAATTAATGAACTTTTGGTTCTTAAAGAAGTTGCATTCTCTAACAAAGAATGAATTTTTACTCTCTGACATTGAAATTTAAGGCGTGTGTGTGTGTGTGTGTGTATGTGTGTGTGTGTGTGTGTGTGTGTGTGTGTGTTGCAGAGTATGTGATTTCTGTTCTTTCCAATAGGAGCCCAGACATTATACTAGCTTCACTAAAATTTTAAGCACCACTGACCTAGCAAGCATCCTACAGTTACTTTGTTGTAAGGGACTTGCCTGGATGCCATGTGCATTGTGAAGAATTGTTTTGGGAATTTTTTCTTTATCTCCTTGATTTCCTTGATGCTATGCCAAACTCTCTCTTGGCTTGGTTACCTCTGTTCTGCATCAGTTTTCCAGACCACTCCTTTCCCCTCCCTCTGCCCCTGGGGTGACAGACAAGCTTGGAAGCCAACCTTGCTCTTCCAAAGAGGTTTCTTCTCTTGTCTGTTTGTGAAGCTGTCTGATCTGTCTGATCTGTGCGAGCTGGGGGACAGTCTTCACATAAAGGCCAGCTCTATAAACATTACCCACTTCTTTTTATAATGGTAGAAGAAAATGATGATTCAATGGAAGAGACCTTCCTATGGTGCAAAACTGTGCTCTTCATTGGGAAGTTAGAGGGGAGAAAAAAAAAAAGAGAGGGGTTTTCTTTACTGTACATAATTTTTTTAAATCATGATAACTAAACTCAGAAAGCCAATTTTGACCTTTTCCTCTTTCTTCCTGAGAGAGGGGCATAAACCATGACTCAGTGATCTAAAAGCCAAAATGGTTGTGGGAGACACCAGGAAGAAAAATGTCTGTTTTTTCATTAGTCAGACTATGTGTATAATCTTCACTCTATAGCATGGGACTTGGGTTCAGAAAATCTGTGTTTGAAAATTACAGAGGGGTATCAAATTGAATTGATATGCTATTTCAGTACAGGATATGTGACAAAGATAATAAACACTACACTACAATGGTAATTCATTACTAAATCATTTCAATAGGTCAAATGATTTTCTGGATTAGTTGGAAAGGAAGGAAAGGATCCATGGTAATGAGGTGCAACAAAATTGTATATGTGCATTTTAAGAACGGGGGTTTTCTATGTAGTTTTACAGTTTATATATGATGCAATCTGGAACATTTGGCATAACATCCATATTTTAAATCTAAAAGAGCATGCATGCCTTGTGATTATATTAAAACACAAAAGCAATTTTTGGTAAAACATTGGCACATCTGGCCTCCTCCATTTACATTTCCCTGAAGTCAAGCTTATACCTGCAGCAGAAGCCAGGAGTGATTGAGAGCCATATGGAAACAGATGGGTTGCAGATTGGGCCAGTGAGTGAGAGAAGTTGAGTAGAAGCAGGTGATCCCAAACATGGACTCAGCTCTGTACTGAGTACTTCCAACTTGAAACCATTCAGCACTACTTTCTGTGGCCCGTGCCATTTACTATCAGAGCCATAGCTTTTACAAGGAGCTTTTTTCTTCACATTACATTCAGAGAGAAAGGGAAGGACTTTATGCTCATTCAGGAAATTTCTGGCAGTAGTTTTTGTAATTTTAATCCTTATTTCAGCCTTCCTTACTTCTTATTTACTGTTTCAGCACCGTTTGTTTTTTTAACCTAGGTCTATTAGAATGCAGAGTGGAAGAATATCTAAACCTGAATTAATTTCAATGGGTTGTCATTTTCAGATGGGTTTGAGGTGAGGCAAGTTAGGTAAATTATCATGAACATTTCCTACAACTTAAAGCCAAGTCCAAAAAAATTCACAGAGGAGGAACCCATCTATAGCCATATCATCTAAATGTCTAACTCTATATCTTTATGTATCTATAAATACATATACATTCACACACAAATATAAAATATCTGTCTTATTTCTCTCTCTTCCTCTCTTTCTCTCATCTTTACTCTTAATTATCTGTGACCCAAAATATCTGGCCAAATTTCAGTTAAGTAAAATCATATATATGTGGATTAGCCCTCACAAGGTAGTCAGAAAAAGCAAGACAAGGACACTCAAGGACTCTTTTAAGAATTTTAGAATTGATCACATGATATGGAAGACACTGGCACAGGACTGCCTAAAAGGGTATGCCTTTTTTAGAGAAAGTGTTATGCTCTGTGAGAAATCAGAGTTGAATTAGCTCAGAAGAAACTCAAGATGGCAAAGTTAGAGAATCCACCCCAAATATTCATAGAGACCAATTGTGTCTGACCTTGGCAGAGCATTTAAAGCTCATATTGGATCAGTCACAGTTGGACACACTAATTTGATTCTAACATAGTGGTGTCATTTTAATTCTCTTTGAAAACAAAGGATAAAAATCTACTTACACATATACTGAATTGTATATATATATATGCATATATGTGTGCATATGCATATATGTGTATCTGCACATTTGTGTGCATATGAATATATGTGTATATGCATACACACATATTGGGCCATAAATATCTTCACTAGCATATCAATAACACAGTGGTGGTGGTGGTGGTGGTGCTGGTGTATGTGTATGTTTCTAGTTCATTTTTGTTTTGGAATATAGAAAGCAGATTATTCAATACAGAAATAACTAAAAAACTGAAACATACAAGCTCAATGAATTCTATGATCCTTGCATAATTATATATGGAAGTGAATAACTCCCAAATTCATCTAGGTATTACGGAACTGTAGTTCTTTGGTAGGAAAAGATCCTCATTGAAGATCGTCCATTTTGTGTACTAAGTATGATTAGGAAAATACTGAAGGAGCTTCACTGCTTGTGGAGGAGGAATGGGGAAAGAATGTAAGTTATCAAAAGGGCATCCGGGAAAGAAGATGACAGTGTGGCTATATTGTGTCAGCTGCCTGAGGCTATGATGTCTTCCAAGATCCCTAGGGAGCCCTGAAAAGGGGGATACTTGGAAATTAGTCACTAAAACCTCTGCTCTCAACTAGGAGTTGTCAAATAAGTTTAAATACCTCATTATAAGATAAAAGTAATTGGGGGCAGGGAGGAGAAACATTTTTATTTTTTTTTTAGCAGCAAGTAAGAAAATGCCATGGGTCTAGCTATGGACCAGATAACAAGTCTGCTAAAAACACACAGAAAGAATGGACTCTTTATAGGAAATTATGGTCATCTATATGGAATTGTACCTGCCTACCTGGAAAGGAATACTTTGGATCCTGATGAAGATAGGCTACAAAGATTACTATATGATACAGTGGGAAGAGGGCTGTCTTTAGGATCACACTCCTGTATTATATTAGATAAATAACTTAACTTCCTTGAGTCTCAGTTTCCTCATTTGGAAAATGAGGGAGTTACTCTGAGGTTCTTTCTAACCTTAATCCTCCCTTGGTCCAAAACAGCAACACTTCTACCAGCAGCTGTACTGTACAATAATCATGCACAACTCACCCTTAATAATCACATTGAAGTGTGCAAAATGTTTTCCTCACAATAACCCCACAATATGAGCATTATTGTCCCCCTTTTAGAGATGAGGAAAGTAGGGGAATATTCCAAAGGGAGAGTTTATTTTTCACTGGGCAGGGTATGTTGAATATTGAGTGAGGTTCTAAGGCATCAGACTTTTTTTTTTTGGTTATGCACATGAAGTCATTCAAAACTTATTTCCATATTAGTTATGTTGTAAAGAAAACATAAGTCAAAATAAAAAATAAGAAAACAAAGTTTTAAAAATATGCTTCAGTCTATATTCAGATTTCATCAGTTCTTTTTTGAAGGTGGATAGTATTTTTCATCGTAAGTCCTTCAAAGTTGTTTTGGATCATTGTATTGCTAAAATTAACTAAATCATTCATAATTCATCATCTTATATTATTGCTGTTATTGTACATAATTTTTTCCTGGTTCTACTCATGTCATTTTGCATCAGTTCATCTAAGTCTTTCCAGGATTTTCTGAGTTCATTTCTTATAGCACAATCGTTCTCCATCATAATCACATAGCATAACTTGTCCAGCATTCCCCAGCTAATGAAAATCCCTCAGTTACTAATTATTTAGCACCATAAAGAGCAGCTATAAATATTTTTGTACATATAAATTATTTTTTTAAAAATCTCCTTTGGGCCACAGACCTACTAGTGATATTACTAGGTCAAAGAGTATAGTTTTATAGGCCTTTGGGAATAGTTCCACATTGCTTTTTATAATGGTAGGATCTGTTCACAATTCCAACAATGAGGCATCAGACTTTGATAGACAAATGCCATTTGATAGGCAAAGCCATTTCAGGCAAAGGGACAAGAACAGTCATAGCTGTCTATATCTATGTCTATGTCTATGTCTATGTCTAACCTCTAGACAGGTTAAAAAGTTTACAGTATGTTTAGAGGGCAGCAAAGAGCCATTCAAGTCCATTTAAGAAACTGGAAATGTTTAGTATTAAGAAAATAAGACTCAAGATGGACATAATAATTGCCTTTAAATATTGGAAAGACTGTTATGTGGATCAAGAAGGATTAGTTTCATTCTAATTTGTTTGGTGAGAAAGGGCAAAACTATGAATAATGGGGTGGAAGGCTCAAAGAGGTGAATTTAGATTTGATGTTAAGAAAAACTCTAAAAAATTAGGGCTATATATTTGTCTGTATATACACACATTCCATATAACAGATCACATGTTTATATATATATATATATATATATATATATATATATATATATATATAAAATGTCATATATAGTGAAATGGAGAGATATATGTATATAATATAGAAATGTATAGATATGTATATACATATATCTAAATATATGTAAATATGTATTTGTATATGTATTTGTGTGTATGTATACCCATGAGAAAGACTCAATCCAATGCAGATCATAAAAGTTGAATGCATAGGAAAATGTAGATTTTTATGGCTATTGGAGAGTAATGGCAGAGTAGTCCCTAAGGCCAAATGGATCAGCATCACAATAGAAAGTAAAAAGTGATGGTTTGCTGCTCATCCAAATGATGTAGGTAGCCATATTTTTACTAATGACTATTGAGGAAAGAGTAGTGCTTTAAGGTCAGATTAGAGGTTCTGGGTATCTCTGGTAGTAATGGGGAGTTTCTCAACTAGAGCTAGGTAAACAACAAACAATGAGGGCTGAATCCTTCCTTACCCATCTATGCCCTTCACCACCTATTGGGATTTTAATAAATGCTTAGATATGTAGTGAATACTCATTGATTGATTGGAAGAATTTGGAATTTGCCATTTCTTTGTAGTTCCTGTATTTGCTCTTCATTCCTCTTTTCATTACTTTGTTTCTCAGATATTCTAAGAGGCCTTTTCTCTGAGATGTAGGCTTGGGGATGTGATAGAGAAGGAAGCCAGAGTTAAACTTACCATCATGAAGATTCTGTGTGGTACTGCCACATACATTCCAGTGAATGTCTCTTGTCTTTAGCCTCTGAGCAATTGGAAACAGGAAAATATTTTGTGTTCAAAAGCTTATGGCACTGAATGTTATAAAGCTTTTCTATCTTCAAGGCTTTATGGTTGCTTAACACCCTGTCTTAATCTCGAAGACCTTTTTCTGCCTAAAGTAGGAAGCTTGCTTGCTTCAGTGAATTTGGGGCTCCTAACTATTAGCAGACATATGGAATTAAGTTGTTGTTTGCATTAGCATTTCATTTCAGGGTGTGTGTGGAACAAACTGCACATGCACAGGGTTTTACAGATTAATTTAAACAGCATGGGAGAAAAGCACAGACCTTCCTAGTTACAGTGCTTCATTTATAATAATGGGCACCAGCTACCCTCACTTTCATTACAAACTCATTTTCTAGCCTTTGTGCTCATGGATTTGTCAGCATCTTTATTAATACCATTTTAATGTCCTTTTTTTGTTTTAAATAACTTGGAGAACTCAAGTTGGTGGAAGAAGACTGCATTTCATTAAAATAGTTGTTTTATAAGACAAGAATTTGAAGAGAGGCTGGTATCTGGAGTACTTAGTGAATACTTTATGATTTATGCAAGGGAAAGAGCAAGCTGAGGCCATTTGTGCTGGTGATGGAGAATTTTGTTGTTGTTTTATCCTGTTTTCTTTTTTCCTAAGATTTCCTAAGATCTTCATTTTGCCTATGAATTTTTTTTTAAAGGGTTGTTTCTATTTGATAAATCTAGGATCATTTTTTAAGCATGTCCTATGGGCTGGGTGTTATATCTGTATCTACCCTTGGGGAACAAAATCAGTCTCAAAGATTAAACTCACTATGAACAGTCTAGTCTGTTGCATGTGCTAGAGAGAAGCCAGAAGTTTCAGTTGGAGGCCTGATGCAGAAGTTGTCCCAAGTCCTGATGGATTAAGCTCTGACTTTTTAATCATTAGCTAGTATCCAGTAAAGCTACTTGGGTGCTATTTCTTTTTCTTAATGAGTCTGGCTTTAAGAGCTTTGCAAAAACGAATCCCTGAAGAAAGCTGACTGCAAGAGACTACAATAATTTTTCTTCCTTACAGTAAGGACGCCTAAATATAATTAAACATAAAGGATTTATATTTGTAATTTATTCTAAAAGGGATACATGACTTTAGGGAAATTGATAACAAATGGACTTGTTGACCTAGGAAGAGGAAGATTAAGAAGTAAAGTTATTTGGATTATCATTATTATTTCATGGTGCTGATTATGAAATCAAAGATCTTTTTCTGGGGCACAGAGAACTGATTAATGGCCTGGCTTCTAAAACATAGATAGCTTTAGAGCCAGAAGGAACTTTAGAAAACCTCCTTCTTCCTCCCCACCCTTTTTTTTAATAGGTGAGGAAGCTGAGATCCCAACAGTTTACCATATCCCCTCTCCAGGCCTGAATTCTTCTTCTATAAAGTGAAGCACTTTTTTATTTCCCTTTTTTTTGGTGGGGGGGGGGTAGGGGTGGGGTGAATCAATGACTTCTCCAGGGTCACAGAGCTAATGTGTCAAATATCTGAAGCTGAATTTGAACTCAGGTCCTCCTAACTCCAGGGCTGATGCTCTAGTCATTTCATCACCTAATTGTCTCGACATTTTTTTTTCAATATCCTAGTACCTACCACAATTCTTTGAATGTAGTAGGTGTGTAATAAATACTGTTGATATTGTTTTAATCAATAGTTTAGGTTCCTTCCAAATCAGACAATTTTAATGTAACTTTTTTTAAATGTATTTATTAAATTTTTTAGCTTGTTTTTATATTACTAGAATTTCTCCCTGTATCCATCCTCCTTCTCTACTTCAGAGACACATTCATCATAATTTTTAAGGGAAAACAATTTAAAGGGAGGAATAGGAAAAATAGACCACAGATCCAATCAATATCTTGAGTAGTATCTTTATTTATATAATATACAATATATATAATTTTATTTATATAATATATAATATATATAATTTTATTTATATAATATATACTATATACAATGTTCCACACTTTTAAAGTTTTCAAATCTTCAAAGAAATGAGGAAGGGATATCTTTGAATACTTCTTTAATTTTTTTCTTCTTTTTAATTTTCTGAAATTCATTAAAAATTTAAAAAGCATTTCTATCACATAGCATAATAAAAAAAGATAGTACATGAAACTGCAAATCTATTATGTATAACTTGCTATTGCTTTAAAATATATAATAAAGCTTTCATGAAAATGTCTTCTCCTTTTTTCTCCCCCCAGCCCTAGAGTTGGCTACCATTAGACACAAATATGTATATATGTATGTGTAAAATAATTCTATATGTAATTCTATTTATCAGTTCTATTCTATACAAAATTTTATTAATCAGTTCTTTCTCTGGATGCAGATAGTGTCTTCCTTCATATGTCCTTTATAGTTACTTTGGGTTTTTATAATACTCAAAATGACTTAATTGTTCAAAGTTGTCCTTAAAACAAACAATATATATATATATAGCTACCATATCCAACATTCTCTTGGTTTTGGTCATTTTAGTCTTTATTGTTTTTGTGATTGCATTATTCATTTTGTTTCCTTGGTTCTACTTACCTCACTCTATAACAGATCATGTAAGTTTTTCAATTCTCTGTAATGATCATACTGTTTCTTATAGCATAGTAATATTTTATTGTTCTTTTTACTGTTTTTTATTAATAAGCATTTATGTTCTCCACCTTTCATTTCACTCTTCCTCCTTCTAAAAACGACAATGAACCTTTTGTAATCAATATGAAAAAACAAACCAACTCTGAGATCCTCTGAATCACAGGTGTCCAACATAAGGCCCATAGCAGTATGTGGGCCAGCAACATTCCTGGATGCAGTTGAACTACATTAAAATATAACTGGAAAATATTTACCAAATAAATAAAAATAGGATAAAACATAAATATTAACAATATGTTAATATGCAGTTTTCTAAGTCATTATGTTTAACAGGTCTCATGCATGGTCTAGTGGTTTTCATTTAAATTTAATACCACCAAGTCACCCCAAGGTCATGCAACAAATTAGGGGCAGAGTTGGAACTAGACTAATTGGCTCACAATTAGTTGTCCTAGGTCTGTTATCTTCTATTCAGCACAAATCTATTTATTCTCCCTGATATGTTATATAGGAGATCAGCTATATTAGAAAATGAAAGTTACTTAATTTGCTCACTGTATTTTTGAGAGAGAGGGCTTTATTGACAGAATGATCATAGCTAATAGGCAAAAGGAAACCTGGAATTTAAGAGAGTCACTCAATATAATAGTTCTTTTCTGTACATTTGAAGGCTTAAAATTTAACATTTCTTTCCTGTGCATATGAATTTTTTAATCTGATGGTTGTGGAAATTTAATATCTAATTTTTGAAACAACTTGCTTGAGTAGCTTTGAGGAGATGTAATTTTAAAGAAGTTTTGGATGTGGGTGGAAGTATTAAATCAAATTCTTCACTTAAGATATTCTGAGGTAAAATTGATTTGATTAAAAACAAAAATTGGGTCATAAAAGATTCTTCTGTCCATCCATTCAGGAAAAACCAAGTCTCTTCCTTCTCTCTCTCCTTCCCTCCTTTTGTTTCCTTTCCTCCTTCCTCACTTATGACATTATTCCAGTCCTGACACTGAAATGATTCGTTCTTTTATTCATAGTATTTAGTACTCTTTCTGAAATGGTTATATTATCTTTAATGCACCTCAGTACATTTTGTTTCTTTTTTTTTTTTGACTTACTCTCCAAATCTTGATTATTTTTATTGAGCTTTTTAACTGAATTTTCCTAAGCCCATAATCAACAAAAACAAACCTTATTGAAGTGTTTTTCGTGTTATTTGACAAATACATCTATTTAGAGATACAGTTTATTTTCTGTTTTATAGCCTAAATTTTATACTTCAATAATTGAGGTATGAATCAAGTATTTGGATTGGTTTGAAGGATCAGTTTCTCATGTAGATTGTGAAAATCTAAATGGAAGGCTGCCTTTGATACAGTTCTCTTTCCTTTTTAGAGAATCAAACAAGCATAATATAGCCCTTCAAAAGAAGAATATTAAGTGGATAGAACATGAGTCCTGGAGTCAAGAGGATCTGAGTTCATATCTAGTCTCAGACACTTGACACATTAGCTGTGTGACCCTGGGCAACTCAACCTCAATTGCCTTGCCAAAACAAAACAAAAAAAAACAAGAACAAGAACAAGAAGAATATTAAATAATCACTGTATCCATAGTTTGAAGACCTAGGTTGAAATTCTTATTACAAAATTTTCTTGTAAAATGAGCAAGTCTTTTAACAATTTCCTTTTTTTTTCATAAAAAAGGGGAAAAATTTGAAAACTGTAAGGCACTATATGAATGGGGGCCATTATTTTTATCATCACCATTATCACCATCATGATTTCTATAAAAATAAAGGACTTTAAATAAAGTTCTATATGAATTTTCCTATATAATACCATACAGATATTAGTTAAATATATTTCTTTTCTTTTCTGGAAATACTGATCACATAAATTTTGGTGAGATTTTACATGCAGACAGTAATTTCTGATTATATAGAAGGTTAGTTCTTAGTGATGACCTGGTGCTATTCCAACTACAGGTAACTGAATACTATCATTCTCAAATAATAATTGATGAGCTCAACAATTTTTTTTCTGCATCCACTCAGAGAATTAGACACCTGAAGAAGATTTTAATTTATTTAAAATTTTTACATATCAGTAATTATGATTGTCAACATAGCAGGTATTTGATGAACTCATCATTTTCTATGTTACTGCCAAGTACTACCTGGTGGATTATTAAAAGAAGTGGAAGAATATTTTCAGCCATTGAGCTAATCTCTGTTGGAGGATTTAGAAAGGTAAGGATAAGAATTATAAAGATGAAAGTGTACATCAATAAAAGAAGGCTCAACACTGATAGAGTAATTTAAGTAACTGCTGGCAGAAAATAAAAGATCAGATTGTTGTTTGTCCTTCATTTTGAATAGGACCAATGACACCATCAGTGATGTTTTGACTTATGAATGTATTGAAGTGAGCTAGAGTAGCACAGATTTGTCTGCTTTACTTGCTCTTCTAGAATCATCAAAGTCTAGTGCTAAGACAAATATTAGGATGACTGTCAATGGCCTGGGATGCAGTTTATGAGCTTGGCATTTTGAATATCTGACCAAGCTCTAAGGGTTCCATAGCATTTGCTTCAATTGCCTTCATAGCCATTGGAACAAAGCATTTTCCTCTGCTTATTATATGAGAAGTCTTCACATGCTTGAGATTTGAGGTCTGTTAGTTACCCTCAACCTTGTTTAAATAATCTGCAAAAAATAGTTTTACCAGGGTATGTCTGTTGTACATGGTATAGCTTCTTGTCACCAAAGGTGAGAGTTATGTGAAAAATGATTATCAAAGGTGAATGATCAGCCCTGAAAGAGGTTCAGTGAGCCCTCAACACAGGATTAGTGTTAATCCTCCCCAAACACTATATATACCCCCAAAACAAATGACAAAGAAAGACATCAACTGAAAGACTCTAAGACTTGACAGTATGGAGCAATGAAAAATATAGTGAGGGGCGAAGCCAAAATGACAGAACAGACATAACTGTCTGTAACCTCCTCTAACCTTCTCTCAAACCAACAGCAGATTAAGTCTCTAAATTGCTTTTGAAGTAAAAAAAAAAATCCACAAATATTTGGAGTACAACACATTTCTAGAAGAAGATACCTTGAAAGAACTTCAGAACAAATCTGTTTCAATTGGGCAGGGGGATTGTCTGAGGAACCAAGACCACTGCACAGGGAAACAGGACAAGGAGCTGGGGCAGTGAGTCAGAGTGTTGCAGTTCCACACACCTAGAAACCTTCTGTGAGCCTGTTAGCCTACTCTGTCCTGGTTGCAAGCAGGAGATTTGGTAGATTTTCTACTAAAGGCAAATTGTAAACCAACCCTGGAAGACTGCCTGAACCTAGCCACCATTACCAGAACCAGAAATCAATCAGCAGAACTGCTCCAGGGCAAATTAAAGCAGCTGTCCCTCATTTGCATTGACCAGACCTCAAGCCTTAATAAAAAATGAATAAAAAATAAAAAAGAACTCTCACCGTAGACAGCTTTTAGGGAGAGAGAAGAACAGACCTCAAATCCTGAGGTTCCTAAAGGCAGAACAACTCTAGAAGAAGCCCCAAAGAAAGACATGAGCTAGTCCCCATTCCACAAGTCTTTCTTTGAAGATTGCATAAAGGATCTTAAAAGATAGAAGAAAAATTAGAAGAAAAATGGGGAAATGAAATGAGATCATTGCAAGAAGAAATTGGAAAAAATGGAAAAAGAATTTAATTGGACAGTTGCAAAAGGAGTTTAAAAATGTAACCGAAGAAAATAATACACTAAAAATTAGAATTGAACAATTGGAAGTGAATGACTCAGTAAGACTTCAAAAATCAGTCAAACAAAAACAAAAAAATGAAAAAATAGAAGAAAATATGAAATATCTCCTAGGAAAAACAACTGATCTGGAAAATAGATCTAGGAGAGAAAAATCTAAGGATTGTTGGGTTTTTTGAATCCCATGATGAAAAAAAAAGAACCTTGACATTATCTTATAGGAAATCATAAAAGAAAATTGCCCTGATATTTTAGAATCAGAAGGTAAAATAGCCATTGAAAGTATCCACTGATCACATTTTGAAAGAGATCCCAAAATTAAATACCCAAGAAATATCATGGCTAAATTGCAGAACTATGGTACTAAGGAAAAGATATTGCAAGGAGCCAGAAAGAAACAATTTAAATACCAGGGAGCCACAATGAGAGTCACCAGGACCTAGTAGCTTCCACCTTAAGGAACTGAAGGGCCTGGAATCTAATATTCCAAAAAGTAAAGGAACTGGGATTACAGCCAAGAATAAATTATCCAGCTAAAATGAGCATTATCTTTCAGGGAAGAAGATGAACATTCAATGAGGTAGGTAAATTTCACTATTTCTATTTAAAAGACGAGAAGTAAACAAAAAATTTGATCTCCAAACACAGAACTCAAGAGAAGCATAAAAAGGTAAAAAGGAAAGAACTCTTGAGAATTATATTTCTGTTTGTGTATACTTAGAGAATGCAGGTATAATTTGATTTTATTATGATAATATGAAAAAGAGACTAGAGGTAGAAAGGGGATCAAACTGGAACAAGAGGGAAAAGGAGGTAAAATAAGGGAAATTACATCTCATAAAGAGGCAAAGAAAATCTATTATAATTGAGAAAAATGGAGGGGGGTGAGCATTGTGTGAATCTTACTCTCATCCATTTTGACTCTAAGAGAGAATATCAGACATATTTGATATCAAAAAAAAAAAACTTGTCTCATTATATAGAGAAGTAGCAGGGAAAGTGGGAAAAGAAAGGGAAAGGGGCTCTAAAGGGGAAGACTGTTTAAGGGAGGCAGTCATCAAAAGCAAAATACTGGGGAGGAGGGAAAGGGAATAGGAAAGAGAAAAGCATAACCTAGGATAAATAAGATGGCAGGAAATACAGAATTAGTTATTTTAACAGTGAATGGGAATGGGAGGAACTTCCCCATAAAATAGAAGGAGATAGCAGACTGAATTAAAAGCCAGAATTCTATAATATATTGTTTACAAGAAACACATTTAAAGCATAGTGATACAAAGAGAGTGAAGGTAAAGAGCTGGAGCAGAATATATTATGCGTCAGATAAAGAAAAAAAAAAAAGCAGGGGTAGCAATCTTCATCTCAGATCAAGTAAAAGCAAAGATAGATCTAATTAAAAGAAATAAGGAAGAAAACTATATCTTACCAAAGGGTACTATAGATCACAAAGCAATATCAGTACTAAACATATATGTACCAAGTGGTATAGCATGGAAATTCCTAGAGAAGTTAAAAGAGAAGCAAGAAGAAATAGACAGCAAAACTATACTAGTGGTGCATCTCTACCTTCCTCTCTCAGAACTAGATAAATCAAACCACAAAATAAATAAGAAAGAAGTTAAGGAGGTAAATAAAATGTTAGAAAAGTTAGGAATGATAGATCTTTGGAGAAAATTAAATGGAGACAGAAAGGAGTTTACTTTTTTCTCAGCTGTTCATGGAACTTGTACAAAAATTGAATATGTGTTAGGGCATAAAAATGTCAAAAATCAAAAGCAGAAAGGCAGAAATAGTAAGTGCATTTTTCCAGATTATAATGTAATAAAAATCACTTGCAATATAAGGCCAGGAGAAAATAGAACAAAAAGTAATTGGAAACTAAATAATTTCATCCTAAAGAATGAATGGGTGAAACAGAAAATCATAGATACAATTAATAATTTCACCCAAGAGAATGACAATAATCAGATAACATATCAAAATTTGTGGGATACAGTCAAAGTGGTAAAAAAAGGGGAAATTTTATATCTCTAAATGCTTACTTGCAAAAAACAGAGAAAGTGAGGATCAGTGAATTGGACTTTCAACTAAAAAAGCTCAAAAAAGAAAAAAAAATTAAAACCCCTAATCAGATACTAAACTGGAAATTCTAAAAATAAAAGGAGAGATTAATGAAACTGAAAGTAAAAAAAAACTATTGAATTAATAAATAAACCTAAAAGTTGATTTTATGAAAAAAACAACAAAATAGATAAACCTTTAGTTAATTTGATTAGAAAAAGGAAAGAGGAAAAATCAAATTGTTAATTTCAAAAATGAAAAGGGAGAACTTTCCACCAATGAAGAGGAAATTAGAGCAATAATTAGGAGTTACTTTGCCAATAAACTTAATGCCACTAAAATTGATAACCTAAGTGAAATGGAGGAATACCTATAAAAATATAGATTGCCCAGATTAACAGAGGAAGTAAATAACTTAAATAGTCCCATTTTAGAAAAAGAAATAGAACAAGCTATTAATCAACTCCCTAAGAAAAAATCCCCAAGACCTGATGAATTTGCATGTGAATCTACCAAACATTTAAGAACAATTAACTCCAATACTATGTAAGCTATTTGAAAAAATAGGGAACAAAGGAGTCCTACCAAATTCCTTTTATGACACAGACATGGTACTGATACCTAAACTAGGTAGGACAAAAATAGAGAAAGAAAATTATAGATCAATTTCCCTAATGAATATTGATGCAAAAATCTTAAATGAAATATTAGCAAAAAGTTAACAGAAAATCATCCCCAGGATAATACACCATGACCAAGTAGAATTTATACCAGGATGTAGGTCTGGTTCAATATTAGGAAAACTATTAGTATAATTGACTATATCAATAACCAAATTAATGAAAACCATATGATTATCTCAATAGATTCAGAAAAAGCATTTGATAAAATACATCTATTCCTATTAAAAACACTAGAGAGTGTAGGAATAAATGGACGGACTTTTCCTTAAAATAATTAGTAGCATCTATTTAAAACCATCAGTGAGCATCATATGTAATAGAGATAAACTGGAACCATTCCCAATAAGATCAGGGGTGAAACAAGGTTGCCCACTATCACCATTACTGTTCAATATTGTAATAGAAATGCTAGCTTTGGCAATAAAAGAAGAAAAAGAAATTAAAGGAATTAGAGTAGGTAATGAGGAAACCAAATTATCACTCTTTGCAGATGATATAATGGTATGCTTAGAAAACCCTAGATAATCAACTAAAAAATTATTAGAAATAATCCACAACTTTAGCAAAGTTGCAGCATACAAAATAATTCCACATAAATCATCAGAATTTTTATACATCACTAACAAAATCCAACAGCAAGGGATACAGAGAGAAATTCCATTTAAAATAACTGTCATTAATATAAAATATTTGGGAATCTCTCTGCCAAGGGAAAGTTAGGAACTTTATAACCAAAACTACAAAAAACTTTCCACACAAATAAAGTCAGATCTAAACAATTGGAAGAATGTCATATGCTCTTGGATAGGTCAAATGAATATAATAAAGATGACAGTACTACTAATCTATGTATTTAGTATTCTACCAATCAACCTCCCAAGAAACTATTTTACTGACCTAGGGGGGAAAAATCATCTGGAAGAACAAAAGATCAAGAATATCAAGGGAATTAATAAAAAAAAAAAAAGCAAATGAAGGTGGCCTTGCTATACCAGATCTAAAATTATATTATAAAGCCGTGGTCATCAAAACCATTTGGTACTGGCTTAGAAACAGAGTAGTTGAACAGTGGAATAGGTTAGGTTTACAGGACAAAATAGTCAGTGATTATACTAATCTAGTGTTTGACAAACTCAAAGACCCTGCTTTTGGGATAAGAGCTCGCTATTTGACAAAAACTTCTGGGAAAATTGGAAACTAGTATGACAGAAACTAGACATTGACCCACACCAACATCATATACCAAAATAAGATCAAAATGGGTTCATGATCTAAACATATAATCTAGATATAGATCTGTGGTGAAGGAAGAAATTTGTGACTAAAGAAGAGCTAGAGTTCATCATTGATCACAAAATAGATAATTTTGATTATATTAAGTTTAAAAGGTTTTGTACAAACAAAACTAATGCAGACAAGATTAGAAAGGAAGCAATAAGCTGGGAAAACATTTTTATATTCAAAGGTTCTGATAAAGGCCTCATTTCTAAAATATATAGAGAATTGAGTCAAATTTATAAGAATTCAAGCCATTCTTCAATTTATAAATGGTCAAAGGATATGAACAGACAATTTTCAGAAGAAATTGAAACTATTTCTAGTCATATGAAAAGGTGCTCCAAAATCACTATTGATCAGAGATATGCCCATTAAGACAACTCTGAGATACCACTAACTACACACCTGTCAGATTGGCTAAGATAACAGGAAAAGATAATGACTAATGTGGGAGGGGATGTGAGAAAACTGGGACACTGATACATTGTTGATGGAACTCTGAACAGATCCGACCATTCTAAAGAGCAATTTGGAACTGTGCTCAAAAAATTATCAAAGTGTGCATACCCTTTGACCCAGCAGTGTTTCTACTGAGCTTATAACCCAAAAAGATCTTAAAGGAGGGAAGGGAATGTGGAAAAATGTTTGTGGCAACCTTTTTGTAGTGAGTAGAAACTGGAAACTGAATGGATGCCCATCAAGTGGAGAATGAATAAATTATGATATATGAATGTTATGGAATATTATTGTTCTGTAAGAAACAACCAACAGGGTGATTTCAGAGAGGCCTGGGGAGACTTACATGAACTGATGCTAAGTAAAATGAGCAGAATCAGGAGATCATCATATATGGAACAATAAGACTATACGATAATCAATTCTGATGGACATGGCTCTCATCAACAATGAGATGATTCAAACCAGTTCTGACTGTTCGTTGATGAAGAAAGCCATGTACACTCAGAGAGAGGCCTACGGGACCTGAGTATGGATCACAACATAGCATTTTCATGCTTTCTGTTGATGTTAGCTTTCATTTTGTTTTTCTTCTCAGGTTTTTTTTTTCTAGATCCAAATTTTTTGTGCAGCAAGACAACTGTATAAATATGTATACATATATTGGATTTAACATGTATTTTGACATATTTAGCATGTATTGGACTACCTGCCATCTAGGAGAGGGAGTGGGGGAAAGGAGGGGAAAAATTGGAACAGAAAGTTTTGCAAGGGTCAATGTTGAAAAATTACCCATTCATATATTTTGTAAATAAAAAGATTTAAGAAAAAAATATATAGTGGATTTGATGTCAGGGGACCTGGGTTCAAGTCTCAGGTCTACCACTTAAAAATACACAAATGACTTTTTACTTTTATTTGATGAACTCATTACCTCTTATGGATTTAATTATCATCTCTCTAATCATTGATCTATATATCCAATTCTAATCTGTCTGGAGTTCCAATCTCATTTCAGAAACCATCTATTGGAGTGGATTTTGATAGTCATTTCAAACTCAATATGTCCAAAATAGTTTGTTATCTTTTCTTCATTTATGAACTTCCCTGTTCCCATCTAGAACATTATCATTCATTCTTCCAGGTGTCTAGCTTTGATTCTTCACTTTTTTTTATTTTAATAGCTTTTTATTTACAAGTTATATGGATGGGTAATTTTACAGCATTGACAATTGCCAAATCTTTTGTTCCAATTTTCCCCCTCCTTCCTTCCACCCCTCCCCTAGATGGCAGGATGACCAATACATGTTAAATATATTAGAGTATAAATTAAAAACAAAATAAGTATACATGTCCAAACCATTATTTTGCTGTACAAAAGAATCAGACTCCGAAATATTGTATAGTCTGTGAAGGAAATCAAAAATGCAGGTGGGCAAAAATATAGGGATTGGGAATTTGATGAAATGGTTCTTAATCATCTCCCAGAGTTCTTTCACTGGGTATAGCTGGTTCAGTTCATTACTGCTCCATTAGAACTGATTTGGTTCATCTCATTGCTGAAGATGGCCAGGTCCATCAGAATTGATCATCATATAATATTGTTGTTGACGTATATAATGATTTGATTCTTCACTTTAACGGAGCCTACACATTCAATTGGTTTTCAAATTTCATACTTTCTACCTCCATAACATTTTTTTTGCTTTTTTACCTCTTCTAATAGTCAGCTCAAGTATCATCTTCTGTAAGAAAATCTTTCTTTCCTAATCCCTCCATCTTCTAGTGTACTTCCTTCAAAACTGCTTAATATTTATTTTGATGCAGTTTAAATAATCATACATGCATAATCCTCTTCTAGAATGTAAGCTCTTTGAGGACAAGAACTGTTCATTTTTGTCTTTATATCTTCAAAATTCAGCACAGTGTCTGGGTACATACTATGTGCTTAATAAGTACTCATTGCATCTATAAGTACTAAATTCTGGGGATTAAAAACTTTGCATTCCTAAAGTTTAGTCCTATTCCTAAAATTTGATGGATTCTTTTGTTTCACAGCAATGAACTGAAGCAGAAATTAAATATTATGAACATTAATTCATTCAACAGAATGATAGAGTGTGAGAGCTAGAAGGACCTTAGATACAACCTAATTAATTCTCATATTTTACAGATGATGAAATGGAATACTAATAGTTCATTGAATAATATTTTTTCTTTATTTGCTTTAAATCACATCTAAAATATTATGATTTCTAGAGGCTACATTTTAAGAAAGAAATTGATAACTAGAATTGATACAAAGAGGGCAATAAAGATGGTCAAGCTCTTCTACTTCATCCCACATGAAGAAGTTTGCAGGGGTCCTCAAACTACAGCCGCAGGCCAGATGCAGCACCTGAGAACAATTATCCCCTTCACCTAGAGCTATGAAGTTTCTTTATTTAAAGGCCCACAAAACAAAGTTTTTGTTTTTACTATACTCCGGCCTTCCAACAGTCTGAGGGACAGTGAACTGGCCCCCCTATTTAAAAAGTTTGAGGACCCCTGGAAGGAACTAGAAATTAGTGCTGTTTAATCTAAAGAGAAACTTGGGAGAGGGAATGAGTAGAAATAATAGCTAACTTTAACTGTGGAGTGTTTTATATAGAAAAAGAATAAAACTTGCTTTGTTTGGTCCCAAAAGCCAGAAGTTAAAGTAGTGGATGAAAGTTGTAAAGATGAATATTTGGACTTCATATCAGGGAAAATTTACTTTTGATTATTATTTTCCAACAATGGAATGATCTACCTGGGGTGTAGAACGTTTGCCTTCATATGACCATATATTAAATATGTTGCAGGAAGGATTCTTAATCACTAATGTGTTGGGCTAAATGGACACTGATGTTGCTTCCTACTCTGTAACTTTGTAAAACTCTGCATTTGATGATGGAGTACACATTTTGATCTTTATTGAAGAACTTCAATAATAACAATCAGGAGACTATCTTCTTTTTGTTTGACATATAATCCTTAATTCAAGCCTTTCTTCTATAGAATTCATTAAAATGAGATAAGATATCTAGAATCCTTTATCATTTTAATACTGCTTATTAAAGTTGCCCATCAATTGGATAGTTGGAATTGTGTAGTGGAGAATTTTCTTTTTTTATTTTTCTTTTTTTTGCTGAGGCAATTGGGGTTAAGTGACTTGCCCAGGGTCATACAACTAGGAAGCATTAAGTGTCTGAGATCACATTTGAACTCAGGTCCTCCTGACTTCAGGGCTGGTGCTCTATCCACTGTGCCACCTATCAGCCTCATAGCAGAGAATTTTCACTGGTGATCAGGGCAGGGAAATTTTCTCACAAAATCCTTTTGTGAGCCCCACACCACAAAAGTCATGATAAATTGAGTCAGCATCATCAAAGTTTGTTTACATATGTATTGTAACATGAAGTTTGAAACATACTGTACCTCAAATTAAACCAATTAACATATAATTACCACAATGACAATTTTTAGCTTTATAACTGCATGAATAAAGAAACTTGACGCAATAGGCTTATCTGCTGTCTTTCCAGTTCTCCTAGGCAAGACACTCCTCCAGAACTCATTATTTGTTTGCATCTGGAACATTTTGCTGTAGGGAAGCAGAAGGAACTCACTAAAGGGGGAATTCTTCTGCACCATTGTTATAAGAGATGTCATGTCTGGGGCATACAACATCCTGTTTTCTGTTTTCACCTGGTACTCCTCTTCAGGTCCCCATTCCCTTAAGACCTTTCAAATACATTACCTTGTTGGCAAGGGAATTAATAGTAAAGTTTTTCCCAGCTAGAAGAAGTAACTGAAATATTTTGGGATGCAGAGGCCTTGTTTGACAGGGGAAATCTCTGAGAACTTCTTCTCTCTTTTGGGCAGATATGTTAGCAGTCAGCCAATGGCAAGGAAGTGTTTTAGTAATCCAAACTGGATGTAAACTACAAGCAATTGGAACCTTGCATGGCTCATCAACCCACTTAAAAACACTTTGCCTTCACAGAATTTGCTATTTGCCTGGATATATGTTTACTTTCCTATGAGACACAGTGATTATGTCTCTTCTCTTTTATCCCTGCTCCATTGTAATTAGACCAAATGATAAAAGGATTTTTCCACATTAAACCTTATTGGATTTTTTCTTTTTATCTGTACTTCTCTCTAGAAAAGAGTCTGTCTCCAAATAATAAAAAAGCTGTTTTTGTTGTATTTTAAGCAAGTGTAAATCAAAAGGAATTTGTGATGTTTGATAAACCCAAAGACCCAAGCTTTGGAGACACGAATTCACTATATGACAAAATCTACTAGGAAAACTGGAAAACAACGTGGCAGAAACTAGTCATGGAGTTGAAATGGGTACATGATTTAGACATGCAAGATGATACCATAAGCTCCCCTGAGTATGAAATAGTTTACCTGTCAGATCTATAAATAAAAGAAGAATTTATTATTAAATAAGATATAGAGAGCATTACAAGATGTAAAATTATTGTATTAAAAGGTTTTTACACAAGAAAAATCAATGCAACCAAGATTAGAAAGAAAACAGAAAGCTAAGAAAAAAAGATTTTTATAATGTTTCTGATAAAGGCCTCATTTTTCAAAAAAACAAAGAACTGGGTCAAATTTATAAGAATACAAATCATTCCTCAGTTGATAAACAGTCAAAGGATATGAACAGGAAGTTTTCAGATGAAGAAATCAAGATATCTGTTGCTCTATGAAAAATGCTTTGAATCACTATTGATTTGAGAAAGGCAAATTACAACAACTCTGTTGTACTACCTTACACCTATCAGACAGAAAAGGAAAATAACAAATGCAGAAGGAAGTGTAGGAAAATTAGGTGTAATGCTTTGTTGATGATGTTATAAACTGGTCCAACCATTATGAAGAGTAATTTGGAATTATGTCCAAATGAATATTTAACTGTGAATACCATTTGATCTAGTAATGCCACAGCTAGGTCTGTATTAAAAAGAGATTAAAAATAAATGAAAATGTGCAAAATAATTATACAAATTGTACAAAAATAATTATAGAAGTTTTTTTGTAGTAACAAACAATTGGAAATTGAGAGGATGTCCATCAACTTTGGAATAACTGAAGAAATTCAGGCATATGATAGTAATGGAATTTCTATAAGAAATGATGAACAAAATGATTTCATAAAATCTTGAAAAAAACTTAAATGAACTGATACAAAGTGAAGTGAGCAAACCAGAGCAATGCATGAAGTAATTGCAATATTGTATGATGATTAATTATTAATAACTTAGCTATTTTTAGCAATGCAATTGATGATCCAAGACAATTCCACAGGATTCATAATGCTATTTCCTAAAAAAGAGCTGATGGCCTATGCATGCAGTTCAAAGTCTACTAGCTTTTACTTTTTTTTTTTTTTACATTTTTTTGGTCTGTGTTTTATTTCACAATGTGACTAATATGAAAATATATTTTACAAGATTGCACATGTATATCACATCAAATTATCATCTCAGAAAGGGGAGATGATTAGTAGAAAGGAAGGGAGAGAGAAAATTTAAAACTCAAAATTTTAAATAAGAATATTAAAAATTATTTTATACATAATTGGGATAAAATAAAATATTATTAAAGAAGGGAACTTATGTCTAGTTGATTTTGGTTCAACTAGTTGTACTTAAGCACTTTTGTTAGCTATACAAGTAGGACCTAACACCCAAGAGATTTACGCTGAGACACCTGCATTGACCTTTCCACTTGTGTTAAAGAACTTTTTTTAGACATTCAGAATCTATAAATGTGTGATGACTGAGGACTTTGTCCCAGAAGGTTAGATATATTTTAATAGCATTCTGGCATCTACCAGTATCTGAACTGTCATTTTGGGGAATCAATGAACCACTGAAGAAAAAATAAATTGAATTCAATGATGCTTCCCACATCCTTTCCATTTATGATATTAATTCCTGACCCTGAAATACCAGGTTGGATATCCTATTTCTTATAAAATAATGTCATGATCTGTACTGATAAAAAGCCTAAGAGTCTGAAGATAACTGGAGTCCCAATCTTGATATATAAACTTTGTTACATAACCATAAATTTTCTGTCTTAATTTCTCATCTATAATAGGGAGAAAATGATACTTGCACCATTTATTTTACAAGTTTCTTGTTTGGACAGCATCTTTGTAAACTGTGAAGCACTCTTTTTTCAATAGGGAAAAGCCTGTGTTTTTATAACCAAAGATGAGAAAAACAAGAATCAAGAATATACATATAATAGATTGTTACTTCTTTAGACAAAATAGTAGGAAAGCCAGTCCAATTTAGTTAAAAATATGTTATAGAAATTTTGAAAAAAAATATTTTATCACACGATTACCTAGAATAATTTGAAATGCCATAACAGAAAACTTTCAAATAGCAGTGCTTTGATAACCCTCTTTGATAAAAAGATTTTTAAAAATTAAATATCACATGTTCATAGCAAATTATTTCTTGTATAATGATTGAGAATGCTTAAAACTGGCCTCATTAAACATCTTCACCATTTTATTGCCCCCATTGATTGACTTGATACTTTGTCAAAAAAAAAATCTTTCTTCACAAATAATGCAAAAGTAAATTTCAGGATGCTTGCCTTCAGAATTATCTCAATTTTAAATTATTTGAGTTTTTAAATTAGGATTATAAAATCATAAATCTAGAGCTAGGGGGAACCCCAGAGGTCATCTAGCCAAGTTTCTCATTTTACAAATAAGAAAGCTGAGGTATACGGAGATGTTCTGGATTGCACAATGTTATGTAAATGGAAATAATCCTAAACTATTGTCAGATTACTTATCATATTTGACTTTGGTTCCCTTGATTCCAGAGCCAGTGTTCTTTTTGATATTTCCCTTTTTATGGGTTCTTAACATTGTGGTACATTAATTTACTTAATTTGTTTTTGAGAACTGTATTTCAATATAATTGATTTTTTTTGGATAATTCTATGTATTTCGTTTTAGGTATTTAAGAACATTATTCTGAGAAAAAGTCCATAGGCTTCACCAGACTATTACATGACAATTATTGTTCAGTCCTTTTTCATTTGTGTCTGACACATTTGGAATTTTCTTGGTAAAGGCACTGTAGTGCTTTACCATTTCCTTCTCTTATTCATTTTACAAATGAGGTAACTGAAGCCAACAGGATTAAATAATTTGCCCAGGGTAATGTAGCTAATAAATGTCTGAGGCCAGATTTGAACTCAGGAAGATGATCTTCCTGGCTTCTCAGCACTCTATCCACAATGCCACCTAACTGCCCACATGATATAACAATAATAATAATAAATGATGATGATGATAATCATGACAATTATAGCTAACATTTACTGAGCATATAAAGTTTTGCAAATTGTTCTCTCTCTTTCTCTTTGTGTCCGACTATCTATCTCTGTATCCGACTATATAGATATATACGTATATGTATATATTCATATATATACATGTATATATATATATATATATACATATACATTTGATTCTCACAATAAACCTGAAACATAGGTGCCATTATCACCCCTGTTTTATAGATAAAGAAACTGAGACATAGCATAGTTCAGTGACTTGGCCAAAGTTACAAAGCTAGTAATTGTCCAATGCAGGTTTTGAGCTCAGGTCTTCCTAACTCTAACTCCTGTACTCTGTCTACTGTGCCACCAATTCAAACCAAAACACTGAAACAAACCAAGAATGGAAATGTACAGCGATCACATATCAGAAGTTTTAGAGAGACAGGGAAGTTTGAATCTGAAGCTCTAGGATGTTTACCTAGTAATTTTTGGCTAGTTAGATGAGCTTCATAAGATAAGAAATAAAGGTAAATATTACATGGTCACTAGTTATTATTATAAAATTAGCCATAGATAATTAGCTATAAATAATTAACCACATATAAGCAACATATATAACATATATAATTAGCTTCTATAGTGGCTTATCCATATAAAAATGAGATCATTTGTTAGCTTTCAGGGTTTTTGTGGTTGTTTTTCAGTTTTCTTTTTTTAATTTATTTTTTCTGGTTATACATATACATTCATTATTTTAAAACATTTCCTTATGAATCCTGTTGGGAGACAAAAATCAAAACAAAATGAAAAAAAATCATGAGAGTTAAAAACAAAACAGAAGAAAAAGGAAAAAAGTGAAAATACTATGTGTGCTGATTTACATTCAGTGTCCATAGTTCTCTCTTTGGATGTAGATGGCATTTTCCATCCAAAGCTTATTGGGATTGCCTTGGATCACTGAACTGCTGAGAAGAACCAAGTCTTTTATAGTTGAGCATTGCACAATCTTGAAGTTATGGCATACAATGTATTCCTAGTTCTGCTTATTCCACTCAGCATCAATTTGTGCAAATCTTTCCAAGCCTTTGTAAAATCAGCTTGTTCATCATTTTTATAAAACAATAATATTCCATTTTATTAAGCCATTTCCCAATGGATGGGCATCTTTTCATTTTCTAATTCTTTGCTACACAAAAAGAGTAGCAAACATGCTACATGTTTGCATATGTAGGTCCTTTTCTCTCTTTTCCTTGAGGTACAGACCCAGTAGTAGCACTGCTGGATTAAAGGGTATGTAAATATGAGAGCCCCTTGGGGCCATATCTCTAATTATGTAGTCATTCCCCCCTCTCTGTCAAAAACAGCCTAATACTCTGAAGTAAAATTTGGATTATTCAGAAAGAGATTTATAGACCACTAAATCTAAAATGTAGAATGCTTATATAACTTAATTTAAAATGAGTTAATTTGTGTCACATCCCTTTGTAATTAGATTTTCTTTCCCTCAAAGTCTGTTAGTAAAAAACAAAATTTGTGAAACATTTTATGTACATTTTCTTTTTTGAGCCTCACTATCCCCATTTTACAGATGAGGAAACTGAGTCTTAAAACTATTAAGTGATTTGTCCAGGGTCACATACCAGTAAAGGTCAGAAATCAAATTCAAATCCAGGTCTCTTATGATTTATAGTTTCACACTCTTTCTACAAACCAACATACTGCCTCTTGCATTAAACCACAGTGATGCCTGTCAGCAAGGCATCATTATTTGCAAAAGATGTCTGGGCAAAGATTCAATCTTCTTCCATCCTACCTCCTCTAAATCATATATCAAGTAACCTGATTAAGAACAATAGAACCACAATGTAGTTCAACTCTTCTGTTTTATTAGTTGATAGAATTGATTTTAACAAATTAATAAGTACAATTGCACTTCATTCCAATAAACCTTAGGTATAAGTTATTATGTTGAATATTTTATGTGGGTATAATCAAAAACATCATCTTTGGGCATTTCCCATATATATATATGGGAATATATATTCAATTATATATATATATATATATATATATATATATATATATGTGTGTGTGTGTGTGTGTGTGTGTGTGTGTGTTTGCCTAAACCTGTGATTTCATCAATATAGGAAGTTCCTGGTAAGGAAATTCCATTAGCAATGAAAATCCTTCCCTATTCTACAAATTAGATCCTTGAAAAGTCATCTTGGGGCTCCCATAGTTCCAAGGGGGACTTTAAGCAATTTTCACAGGGTCATACAACCAGTATGAGTTAAAGAAAGGATCTGAATCCAAGTAGAAGACATGATCACTGCCACTGAAGAAATAAATATATGTATATGTTGTTCTTATTCATAACTAGTGGATTACTATGGATGTAATTAATAAATTTATCAAGATCCAATTATGTTGAAGTACAATTATCAATTTTTAAAAGTTTGTGGATTTGGGGTTAGAATTCCTGCCTTAAACTAAATCTTCAATTGTGTACTGGCCCATAATTCTACCACCACCCATTTTTTCCATTTTTGAAGACCATAATATCTAGTGTGAATTCTTTTTCCCCTTTGTATAGTTATGACCCAATAATTAAGAGTTCCAAGATGTATTTTTCTTTTCAAATTTGTTAAATGTACTTATGTGTATGTGTCCTATCTATCTAATAGATTTGAACTTCATATTAGCAAATAAAATGAACTACCTTCTCCTTTAGCACCTCAAAGAAACATTTTATCATTTAAATCAGATTATCTATGATCCTTAAGACCATAAATTTTAGATTTGGTATACAGGCTCCCCAGGATTACTTTACCAGTTTTGATTAGGAGAAAAGAAGTGATAGGTTTCTACACTGACTTTGTCCTTCTACCTTTTTAATTGTTCTTCTATCATTTGCATTTTCATAATCTCCATTACTGGGTCATCTCCATGTGCTTTCTCTGCTCCCATGTCCATATATTACTGGCCATTCTAGTGGAAGTGGAATGATTTTTATTCTCTTTTCCTTTGTTGTCAAATTTGTTGTCAAATTAGTACAAAAATGTACTAATATGTGTACACGTTGTACCTACTTAATTTTGAACTCTTTGAAAGCTGACCTTATTTCTCCTCATTTTCTTCTCCCAGTAGGTGACACAATGCCTAACAAACAGTAACTGCTTAAAACAAATTTTCTAAATTGAATTTCTTAGAGAATTAATATTTTTAGAATTTCCTTTATGATTAAAACTAATTCTATTTGTTGATTTGGTGGCTTAGCCCAGTTGACCTTACTCATGTTCCCTAGGCAGATTTTGGGTTGTTAAGATGCTAGAAATACTTTCTGAAATACATTTGGAACTTAATTTGGTTTGTCATGAACTTTTTGGGATTTCCAGGAAATGATAGTTTAGGGGTTTGTTTAACCTACTTTATAGACTACCTTACTTTATACAATAACAAAAAAGGCCTTCATTTTTTTCTATTAAGTCTTTTTAATGGAGTCCTTTTCTCTTCTTCAGCCAGATGTAAAATTCCTTTCCAAATTTTAAAAGTAAACTTTCTCTGGTTTGGACAAGCTTAGTATTTCTCTCACTGGCCCCCATATGAATGAGGAAGAAATAACAGTTTAGTTATGTCCATGGGTATCTTATTTCAGTTTTTCCCTTTTCAGCACATTTCTTTTGCAGACATGGTCAGACCCTTAGTTTAAAGTCCTGGGACTCAACTCAAGACCACATCCAAAAATTATAGGCTGAATGCTTCTGATTTCCAGGGAACTTTATGAACAGCTTCATTCTGTGGGCTGGAGAATTACCTTGAAACCTATGAATGTTTGTTGAATGCAATCAATTTTGAAGAAACCAGGGACCCACAAAGAACAGCAATGGTCAGGAAATGTCACTTAAAAGCCTGTGATAGAGGATTCATTCTTATAGCCCAGAACTATCAGGCTATTTAATTTTGGAAAGCAGTGGTTCTCATTAGTAAAATGTTAGACTATATTGAAGAAAAAAATAGGTTGGTCAGTTGAAGCAGAGAATTTCTAAGGTTCTTTCTCACTCTATGAATCTATGATTTTTTTAATAGAGAAAGGGATTGGCAAAGGAGTCTATTCTTTCTATGAGAAGATAAATTGAGGAACACCTAACAATTAACCTTAGCTTAACTTCAGAAGATCTGTGACAGAAGCAAATGATTTTTGATGCCAAAACAGAGCAATAAGACCTTTAACAAGGAGACAAAAGTTTTTTAATTAGCCTTGACATTTAAGGGATTAATAAATTGGCTGATAATGGAATGTAACAAAATGTTACTGAGACTAGACAATTTACCTCTTCACAAGACCATTCTTCTACTTTCCTTATCCATAGGAGAGGTAGGACTTTTTTAAAATAAGTCCATAGAGAAAGCTGATGAATACTCACCTAAGCAAAAGCTGAGGAAAAGAGACTGCCTAGTATCTGGGCAAAAGATTTTCTGATCCACATATGGGCACTGAAAATGATGCATTCAGTGAAGGAGATGGATATTATTACAGGAAGGCATATTGAATACATAGGCAATTTCTTTCTGTCCAAAACTGTTACAGATGCTACTAGAATACAGATTTAATCTAGAACAGTGGTATTCTAATAGCAAATTTGACATGGCTGCCAATCCAAGTGTAGACAAATAAATCTATAAAGATTTTGAAGGGCAGCCCATTCCAACTACTAACATTGATATAGAAGCAAAGAGATCAGTCAGTGACAGAACTAGGTTTATTAAACCAGCTATTGGGCTAAGTTATAATGCTGCAGGTAAACTTGAAGATGTCATTATACATACATACACACACTTTGGTGACAATACTAAAGATTACCCATGTGAAATATACTTTGCAAGTAATTGCATTTATTTCTGGACTTATGAATTATTGAATGCTTAAGTATGTTTGCTTCTTATTTTGCTATTGAGTATGTTTTTTGCTATGTTCATGCTATTGCAATATCTGTTAATTATTCTTTGTATATCCTAGTGCTTATCATTAAATTGCATTTTATATATAGTCCTATTAGTAGTATTGTTGCAACTAGCTAACTTTTCGTTCATTTGATTGCTGGGTATGATGGAGAAATGTGTGTGTGTGTGTGTGTGTGTGTTTATATTGTATAGTTACAGACTCAGGACTTATCTTCAGCTGATCTTTTCAAGGAATTGAAAAAAGTTTTGGCTCAGGGAAGGAATATCACCTGAATGCCAAAGCCCATTAATATGGGACCCTTTTCTAATTAGTAGAGATCAGTGTCCCACATCTTAGGGAATGGTAAGGCAGAGTTGGTCAAAGTATGGGAAAAGAAAAATTATAGGGTTTTTTGGCTTCCTGTTTTGAAAGAAAAGATCTATGATGCCAACTTCTTTTCAAGTTATTTAAGGGAAGTATTTTGCTCCTGAAGGAGAGGTTCTTCAAACTACATTTTTTGCTATGTATTTTCATATAAATATAATATTTCTTTTCTTTAATTTCTGTTTTCTACAAACTTTTATAAATGGGTTTCTTTATAACTTGCTATAAATATTCATCATTAAATTGGTATTTGGTGGAAAAGGAATTAAGTTTTGGAAATAAAATTCTCTCCTTCCTCATTAATAAAGAGCAATGAGGAGTTTAGTTTGATCCCCCAAAATTGTATCTTGTAAACTAATAATATATAAGGGATCAGATATAATTCTTATCTAGTAAACCTTCTGTCTGAGAAAAGCAAAGTGGCCTGAACCTCTTGCTTCTCCTGGGAGAAATTAAATATTCCTTGTAGAAGAGTAGGTAGGAGGAGATGCTAGCAATATCTATTTTTGCCTCTCTCTGACCCACATCCAGAGAGGTACAATACTAGAGGCATCTTAGTTTTGGGTTGATCCTTTATGTATCCAATGAAGGGTTTTAAACTGGAAAATGAGTCACCAAAGAGGTGTTTTAAGATTTATATGGCATTAAGTGCTTAATGAGGAGTTGAGATGGGTTGAAGGCTATCACAATAAGCCATGTATGAAGTGATAAAAACTTGAAGTCAAATACCAGCATAGAAAAGATATGAATGTCAGAGAGATTTTAAAGATAAAATTGATAGGCTGTGATGACTTGATTTGATAAAGAATAAAGGAAATGAATGAGGAAGAGAAGAAGTTAACTTGAAGATTTTGAACCTATTATTGAATTATTATTAGTAGTAGTAATAAAAATTGAGAACCAAAACAGAGGAGACCTTTTTGGTGGGGAGGGAGAGAAAATAGAGAAAGATGATAAATTAATCTACATTTAAAAGGACCTATTATGTTCTAAATTCTGTATTGAGTGCTGGGGATACAAAGGAAAAAAAATAAAAAATTTTCTGCTCACAGAGAGTTTCTATTAGAGTGAAAACATATATGCAATTTCAGAGTCCGATTCTTTTTGTACAGCAAAATAACGATTTGGTCATGTATACTTAATATGTATCTAATTTATATTTTAATATATTTAACATCTACTGGTCAGCCTGCCATCTGGGGGAGGAGGTGAAGGGAAGGAGGGGAAAAATTGGAACAAGAGGTTTGGCAATTGTCAATGCTGTAAAATTACCCATACTTATAACCTGTAAATAAAAGGTTATTAAAATTTTTAAAAAAAGAAAAAGAAAACATATATGCATGTACAAAATTTAAAATCTATATAAAATAAATAAAAAGTAATTTTGGTGGAAAGAAACTAGCAGCTAAAAAGAGCTTTAAAGACCTTGAGTGGTAGATAGTGCTTGAGCTAAGTTTTGAAGAAATTTGGAGATTTCAAGAGGCGGAGGTGAGGCTGGAGGCCATCTTAGACATAAATGACATCTTGAACAAAGATGGAATGTCTTGAGGGAAGAATAGTAATCCAGCAATTCTGGCCTCTGATAAAAATTTGTAAAAGAGAGTAGGATATAATAAAGAAGGAAAAGTAGTTTTGGAGACAGAATTTAGATGAAAGAAGTTGTAGTGGGAGTCAGAACCCTCAACTCTGCAACTAATATGACCTATGGCATGTCACTTTCCCTTTCTATATCCTAGAGTCTTCTTATGTAAAATGAGGGGGGTGGGGTTGATTAGTTGTTTTTCAAGGCTCTTTATGCCTTTTAAAATCTGTTGTAGTCTTGGATTTAGGTCGAAGTTGAGGTGATGGCAGGACATCCAAATTGAAACATAAAGCAAGCTGTTGAAAATGTGGAACAGGAGCTTGGAAGAGAGTTCAAGGCTTACATTTAGAACCTGGCATTCAAAGCCCTCTACAATCTGGTTCCAACCTACTTTTCCAGACTTATTTCATCTTACTGTCTTTCATATGTTCTACTCTCCAGCCAAACTAGTCTACTTGCTGTTTAGCAAAATGTGATTTGCCATCTCTCACCTCCCACCTTGGAATATAATTTCTTTCACTTTCTAGGGTCCCTAGTTTGTTTTATGGAAGGATGCTTCCTTTGAAATATTCTTAGTAAATCAATACACTTCCTCAATTAATCTCTTCTTAGTTGTACGTGTCCTCTCCCTACTTAAATTATCTTTGATTGACTCATCTATTGCAAAATAGATGGATTCACATGTAAGATATATATACCAAGATGAGTTGTCTAAATAAACACTTAGATAATTGGTTGCTCGCTCTCTCTCTCTCTCTCTCTCTCTCTCTCTCTCTCTCTTTTTCTCTCTCTCTTTGTCGATCTCTGTCTCTATCTCTCTCTTTCCTTCTACCTTCTTCCCCAACGCCTGCCCCCTGCCCTGTTTTCCCATGTTTGTGGGCTAAGGATACAATATTTAAGAATTTAAGATGTAAGATGCTTCCTTCTGTGATTTCCCTTAAAAGGGAAGCTAATTCTCAGAGTCATACATGACTGAAATAGCTGAACAACAACAAAAATGAAAGAAAACTTAGCTTACACTTACCAGCTACTTAGCTCATTTCCATCCAATATTAGTTATACAAAAGACAGTTATATATAGAGTAAATCCATTAACAAATTAAATCATATTTATTAAATGCTTAATTGCTTATGTGCTTATGCACATGGTAGGTGTTTAATAAATCCTTGGTTTTTTTTTTTTTCTTCTTCACTTCACCTTCCATCCCTTTTCCAAACAAACAGCAAGAAGAAATTATATAAATGAGAGTATTCCAAAGAATACACTAAAGAAAACAAGCTCTTTAGCTAGAAACAAGATAAAATCTCAGCTAAAATCAGGACAAAAGGCCTAATCTCACCTAAAGATATCCATTCCAGCAGCATCTTAGGGAGGCAAACTTGAAATAAGTGATATTTTAAGAAGCTCACTTCTCTTTCTAAATATCTCTCCTGAATCTTGTCTGGAACCATAAGTCTCTCTCCCAAGAAACTCTGGCACCAACTCTATCCCTTATCTGTGCAAGTATACTGTGTTATGCTTAATATTCTCTAAAACAATACAGAGTGTAGCCTATTCTAGAAATTTGACCTTGAAAAGGGGGATTAAAATCAGATGGCAGCATGAGGGATCAGCAGGGTCAAGTGAAGATTTCTTTATTTTCTTTTCAGGATATGTGAGATTCCTACAAGTTTAAAAGTAGAAGGGGAAGGAGTCACTAGAGGAGAGACCAAAGATTCTAAAGAAAGGGGATAATTAATGGAGCCAGGCCCCAAGATCAAGGATACAAGTGGAGAGATAAACTGTGATGTAAGGTGGTGTTCAGAAATAATGGAGAAACAAGTGAAATTCTTCCTTTCCCTTGAGAAATGAACTATTCTATTGCTTAAATGAGACTAGTATACATTGGACTGTGAACTCTTTGAATATGTTTTTGCTTTTTTAGATATATCACAACTTTCTAGCACAGGGCCTGGCACACAGCAATGCTTAATAAATGTTTATTTACTGACATGAAACACATAATGAACCATAGGAAGGGAAGAAGGTTTTGGTGGAGAAAGCAAAGAATAGAAAAGAAATTTATTATGTCCGCTTGTATCTCTCTTTTAAGCAATGCTTGCACCCTGTAATGCTGCAACATTCACTTTTTTGTGGTTAATTTAAATTGTTTTAGTCATTATGTATATTGCTTTTTTTGCCTCTGATTGTTTTACTCTGCATCAGTTCATGTTTCCATGCTTCTCTGTATTCATACACAGTTTCTTACAGAACATTAAATTCCATTATATTCATGTTTAACCATTTGTTTAACTATTTTAAAATTTCTTTAACCTTTTTTGGCTAACAGTTGCCTAAACCACCATCTACTTTTTTTCAACTTTTTTACTACAACAAAACTGTCACTTTAACAACTTTGATATTTATGATCAATTTCTTTTTGTTAATGGTTTCCTTTGATTATAAACATGGTAATGGAAAACTTCAATTGGTATAGATATTTCATTTGCTTCTTTGCATAATTTGAAATTTCTTCCCAAAATAGAGCTTTACTAACAATATATTAATGCAACTAACTTCCCACAGTCTTTTCAACATTTAATTTTCACATCTTTTGTCATCTTTACCAATTTTCAAGGTGTGAAGTAAAACCTCAAAGTTGTTTTGATTTACATTTCTTGCATTATAATTTGGAATATTCTTTAATATAGTTTTTAATAGTTTGCAATTCTTTTAAGAATTGTTCATATCCTTTGAACTCTATCTTTTTTAGGAATGGGAATCTATATATCTGTCACACATACATATATGTCTTCATTGTTTTGGTACTGGAGATCAAATCTTTATCAGAGAAATTTGATACAAAGATTTTTCCCGCTCATTCTACCACTTTCTTTCTTAGCTACACTGATTTTGTTTGTGCAGAAGTTTTTCCTGCATCCTATATTTTGGCTTTTATAGTTGTCTCTGACCTTTGTTTGGTTCAAAAATATAGAACCTTTTTATACCTGTAAAAACTTCATCATATGTTCTCTTTTGAGAGGCAGTCAGGATGACAGATTACAGGCAGCAATGCTGCTGAACTTTCTCAATATTCCCCTCCAAACAACTTTAAAATAATGCTTCAAATAAAATTTTAGAGTGGGAAAGTCAACAAAGGTCAAGATGAGATATTTTTCTGGTCTAAGAATACTTAGAAAGGGTCTATAACACTGGGGCAGAAGCCTGTTTAGAGTGTAGACATGGGGCAGCAGCAACACCCTTGGAAGTTCACAGCCCAGAGATGTTAAGACAGTTAAAACAACTGATGAAAAAGAGATTGCAGGGGATTCTTTGCTTGGTGCTGAATGGCAAAGCCATTGGCCATATGCAGTTCTAGATTGCAATTCCAGGACAATAAGGAGAAAAGGTAATTAGGCATAAGGGAGCAGGGGCCTTGGTACTAGTTCTAAGGCCAAGAAGAATGCTATATTTTTGACTGGAAGAGGACAGGGATCCTTACTGGGTAAATGACCTGAGCTCAAACCACAAGAGTAGTGACCACATCTTTCCCAGGATTACACTATCTTGGAAGCACCAAAAATCTTCAGATCTTCAGAACTTGCTCGGAAAATAGCAGTATGAGAAAGTCTGAAACTTGGGACAATATCTCTCTACTCCAAACTAAGCAGAGCTCAACTAATATGAAGTTTAAAGTCAATATATGGAATGGAAAAAATGATAAAAAAAAAAAAAACTTGGCATAAAAAACTACTACAGTGGCAGGAAATACAAAGACATAAACTCATTAAAGTTGCAAAAGCAATTACAAATACTCAAAGAAAAATGCTAATTGAACTTAAACTCAACAGGATTTTTGAAACAGTTAAAAAAAGAAGTGAGTGGTAGAGGAAAAATTGGGGAAAGAAAGGAGAGTGATGAAAAGAAAATTACGAAGAGATAATTAACAGCTTAATAAAAGAGGTACAAAAATATTGAAGAAAGCAATACCCCCCAAAATATAATTTACCTAAAGGTGAAAGAAGCACAACAATTGCCTGAAGAAAAGAACTTAACAAGCAGAATAAGCCTAATGGAAAAACAGGCACAAAAGCTCGCTGAAGAAAATAATTCCTTAAAAACTAGAATTGGAGGGGCAGCTAGGTGACACAGTGGATAGAGCACTAGTCCTGAAGTCAGGAGGACCTGAATTCAAATTTGGCCTCAGATTTGTGTGTAATCCTGGGAAAGTCACTTAACCCCAATTGACTCAGGGGGAAAAAAATAGAATTGGGCAAACAGAAGCTAATGACTTCATCAAGAAACAATAAAATAAAATTAAAAGGATGATAAAATGGGGGGGGGGGGAAATGAAATACTTGATTGTAAAAAAAATAAAAATAAAACAAGTGACCTGAAAAATATATTGGGGATAGGTAACTTAAGAATTATTAATATACTGAAAAATCTATGATCAAAGAAAGAGCTGAGACATCATATTCAAGATATTACCAAGAAAATTAATTCAATAATTTATATTCAGAAGGCAAAATAGAAATTGAAAGAATCTACTCATCATTTCCTGAAAGAGATCCCAGGATGCAAACTATCACATATAGTGTGACCTAATTCCAGAGTTCTCAGGTCAAAAAAAAAGACTTTAAGCAGTATTCAAATACTTCAGTTCAAATATTGTAAAATTACAGTGAGGCCTGCACAAGATTTAGTAATTTCCCCATTAAAAGAGCAGAGGACTTGGAATATGATCTTCCAAAAACAAAAGAGCTAAGATTACAAAAATAAAACACCCAGCAAAGCTGAGTTTTTTCCCAGGGAGAAAAATGGATATTAAATGAAATAGAAAACTTAGAGACCATTACTGGGTCTATAACCCAAAAACATAAAAAGGACCCCTATTTAAAAATATTTACAGCAACTCTTCTTGTGGGGGCAATTAATTAGAAATGCTCGTCAAATGGGGGATGGTTAAATAACTTGTGGTACATGCTATTGTTCTGTAAGAAATGATGAGGGAGTCATTTCAGAAAAACGTGGTAAGACATACATGAATTGGTCCAAAGTGAAGTGAGTGGAACTAGGAGATCACTGTACACAGTAATAGCAATGTTGTAATGAAAATCAGCTGTGAAAGACTTGGCTACTCGGATCAATTCAATAACCAAAGACAAGTCTAAAGTACTCATGATGGAAAAAATGCTATCCACCTCTAGAGAGAGAACTGATGAACTCTAAGTACAACTCTCACTTTCTTTAGTTTGCTTGCATTTTGGGAGGAAATATGGCTAATATGGGAATATGTTTTCATGAATTCAAATGTATAATTGATATGTTGTTTGCATTCACAGTGGGTAGGAGAAGAGTGAAAAAGAGGGAGAGAATTTGGAATTCACAATTTAAAAAGAAAAGATGCGAAAAATAAATAAATAATAAATTAAAATCTGTTTCTCTTTTATTTTTTGTTTTTATGGAATGACCTTTGCTATTAAGGTTATATATGCTCATATTTATTAAATGAATGTTAATTGGGTCTATTGCATTTTAAGTTGTGGAGTTAAAAAAAAATAAGAACATTACTGTGTTCTTTCACAGAGCTTACTATTTACTGGGAAAATAATGTATTTATATTACTAATAAGCATCAAGGTAGAATGGTATAAATGGCAACTGGCTACAGTTGCTCTGAACTTTGGCACCAGTGTCCCTGATTTAGAATTCCTGCTCTGATGTATACCAAATGCTCTTGGGCAAATCATTTCACTAAATGTTCTATTATTCTATGAATCTTAAAGAATTTCTAAAGAATAAAGATATATAATGTACACATATATGCATATACATATATCCACATTATTATAAACATATTTATCAAGTCCCCTATGTTATTTAATCATAACAGACCATCAATTTCTAAAATCTCCAGTGAGATTTTCAATTTGGGGAAATTTTGTTGAACTGTTTGATGAAGATAGGTCATTTTCTCTTAGTTTGAAACTACAAGGTTCTCTTCAATCATAGGGGATAAAACATTCTCATGAAAATAGAGCTAGCAAATACTTCCTTCAGTTCCTAGAGCAGTGGTCTATTTATTTATTTTTAATGAAGCTGCTCTCTGACAAGGCAGTCTATACAAAAAAAAAAAAAAAAAAAAAACTTATCAAAACATGCAAAGGCAGATGGCCTAATTTTGCCTCACAACCTTTGGGGATTTTGCAAGAGGAAGTTTTCTAAGTAAAAGAAAATATGCTCCCACCAGACATTGCATAGGGAATATTGTTTCTTTATAGGATTTAGTATTTAGTTTCATCCCTCTATGGACTCCCTTTGTTTGTGATTCCCTTGATCGTGGTGTTTTCATCGTCAATTGTTAGTTGGAGGATAGGGCCTGGGTAAGAAACTACTGATTTTGTGGTTCTTCTTGGAATTTAAAAAAAAATTATCCAGAATTTCCCCCGATTTTCATTTGTAATGATTTTTTTTTCAAAAAAAAAAAAACTGCTAAAATATGACCAAATGAATTATCTCATGTTCATGTTCAACCTTGTGATTTAACAACCTAAATTTTGTCTGAAAAATGTATTCTAGAAAGTAGTATTTGACAAATCTGACTCCAATCAAAGAACCGGGGTTCAAATCCTGTATGTAGTGCCCATTACTTGTATAATACTTACTACTACTACACATTGGGGTTTTGGTTCCCTTTAGATATAAGATCTGGAGTGAAGTTTAGTTTTTGACATCCTTTCTATGAGAATCTAGGTAAGTCACTTAACTTTTCCGTGACCTAGGCAACTCTTATACTTTAAGCATAACAATTCTAAGAGAATTAGCTTTCTCTTCCTTTATAATCTTTTTTTTTTTTCACCTTACTCTTTAACATGTACTCTTTGATCCAGTGACTTGGACATCCTTACTATTCCATCTAAGAAAAACTAGATGGTGCAGTGGATAGAATGCTTCACTTAATAGTTACATGATGCTGGGTAAGTCACTTAACCTCTCTTTCCTTAGTTATCGCAAGTGTAAAAAGGAATAATAATAGTACCTACCGCCCAAGTTTGTTGTGAGGATCAAATGAGACAATATTTTGTAAAGTTCTTAGCACAGTGTCTGGCACATAGTAGGTACTATATAAAAGCTTATTTCATCCCCTTCTCCTTCCCTCTGTAAACAAGACTTTTCCCCCTCATGTCTACTTCCTGATTTCCTTGATGCTTGAACTAAAATTCCACTTCCTTCAGGAAGTCTTTCCCAACTGCTTTCAATTATGTCTTCTCTCAGTTAGTTATTCACTATTTGCTATAATTGTATAACTTGAATATATATAATTGTTTACTTGTGAGCTCTTGTAAGCAGGGATTCTCTCTCTCTCTCTCTCTCTCTCTCTCTCTCTCTCTCTCTCTCTCTCTCTCTTTCCTGCCACCCTTCTTTCCTCCCTCCTTTCTCTTTTTATATCCGTCTCTCTCTTTGTCTCTCTGTCTCTCTGTGTGTATGTTTCTCTCTGTATCTGTCTCTCTGTGTGTTTGTGTAATTTTGTCTATCTCCTTGTCTCTCTGTGTGTCTCTCTGTGTGTCTATCTCTGTCTCTTTGTCTCTGTCTTGTCTCCCTCTTTGTGTCTCTGTCTGTCTCTGTGTGTCTTTCCTTCTCTCCCACCTCTCTTTCTGTTTGTCTGTCTCTGTCTCCGTGTCTCTGTGTCTCAATATCTGTCTCTTTCCCCCCATCTCTGTCTTTCTGTCTTTCAGCTGTTGTCTCTCTCTCTTTCTCTCTATTTCTGTGTGTGTCTCTCTCCCTCTCACCTCTCTATCTCTGCCTCTGCCTCTGCCTGTCTGTCTGTCTCTGTCTTTCTCTGCGCCCCTCCCTCCCCTCTTCCCCCAACCCTGTCTCTGTGTGTCTTTCTGTGTCTCTATCTCTCTGTGTGTGTCTATCTTTCTCTGTCTCTGTCTCTCCCTCACTCCCCCCATCTCTATCTATTTGCCTTTCTTCCTCTGTATTTCTAGTGCTTAGCACAGTTCCTGACACATACTAGGTGCTTAGTAATTGTTTACTGATTGACTAACCAAGGAGATTAAATTAGATGACTTTTAACCTTATATGAGAGACACTGTTGATATAATTTCTTGAATATTCTAGTATAAAAGCTCATTTTGATGGTTGTGCAGCATATTCTGTGCCAATGGCTAGTCCTTAGGGAAGGGAGGGAAAAAAGATTTTCTAGATAAAATTGTTTGTTTTTGCTACTTATAGCAATAACTGAGCTTGTTTAGTGTTCCAGGATCTCTGTTATCACAAACTGACAGCAGTATATTGAAGGAAAAAAAATCATCTTACTCTATTTGGAATCACAATCTCCCCTGTGTTCAGTGTCTGTCTCTACAGAAGCCAATATTGTGGTAAGACTGGCAAATGACAGATTTTGGAAAAATGTGCTTGGCTTCTTTCTCCCTGTTCCCTTCAGTTTATCATGAGCATCTTCAAGGTATATTACACTTATATGGTAGTTGCTCATGAGGAACAAATCCACATTTTGTTTTGGTAGTCTAGATTGTGGGTTTGGCAGTGTGTGTGTATATGTGTGTCTTCTCTTGGCATCTGTGAGCAATAGATTATAACTGATTCTCTTTTCCATGTTCCTCCCAGGCACATGTTGACAAGAGAAAAAGACTAAACAAAAATGTTCTTTTTTAAAAAAATAAGTCTTAAATGAAAACAAGTAAAAGAATGAGTGGGAGGACTGATGACGGATCTAGTCAAATTAGTAAGTGTCACCATTAAGGGATGGGCAGAGCAGTAAGTAAAGTAAGACAAGTATTGGGAAATTCCATTAATTTTGTGGAATGTGATTTAAACTTTTGGTAAATACTTCAATCTTAACTTGGTCTTTATCAAATATTTGTTGATCCTCAAACCATTTTGCTTCAGAGGGGCAAAAGAGGAAGTGGATGGTAGAAAAGGAGGTGACATGATTACATCCCTTTTCTTAATGCTATTGCCTTTTCTCTGTTGATTGCAATTTGCCCTACCCATATCTTCTTTTTATGTTGTCTCCCCCATAAGAACATTAGCTCCTTGAGGACAGAACTGTTTTTGCTTTTCTTTTTATTGTTAGTGCTAACCCAGTATCTAGAACATAGTAGACACATAATGATGTGTGTGTGTGTGTGTGTGTGTGTGTGTGTGTGTGTGTGTATCAACTGACCCCCTTTTAAGAAGTGATTTATCTTCTGGATAAATAAGATTAGTATATATAAAACCATTAGGGAGCAAGAAGAGATAATAAATAACTAAAGGTTAAATTGTGTAGCATATATTCTGCTAGAGAATAGAAAGAAAGGCAGGAGAAACTATTAGCAAAGATTGAATTCATTGGTATAGGCCTTAAGGAGTAAGAGATAATGGAAAATAAGAATAGCTTTCTTAAAAAGGCATATAGAAAATATAAAGGCTCATAATTGAAAATGAGGATATTGTAAATAAATGTAGAGATTAGATGATCAATTGTGTATGTTGTAGAAGGAATTATTTTTTCAGGAAATACAGATAAAGTGGACTACTGATAAAGTATCTCAAAAGTCTTAGCATAGTTTTCAACTGGTAAAACTTATTTTGGAGGGAACCCTATATAAATTTAAATATGAATGGACACATATTCATATGTATATATATATATTATGTTAGATGCAGAAGACTTGCCTTCAAATCTTGCCTCTGAAACATGCTGGTTATATTTTTGGAGGAGATAATTTAATCTCTCAGTGTCTCATGTAGCTCTTGGTAACTGTGGATTGTAGAATAACTGCTAATTTTAATTGGTAGATGAAATTTTCTTATTGAGAGTTCTCTTTAATAAGGAAAAATATACATATATATTCTTATAGGATATGGGTGTGACAGTATGCAGTCAGAACCATGACTATGAATTTTATGGAACTTTGGACTCATTTAGGTAGGGGGAAGCATGGCAGGATGGAAAATGTATTAACTCTGAAGTCAGGGGATTTGGGTTCAAATATTCCCTCGGACATGACTTGTGAAAACTTGAGCAAGTGTAAACTTCTCTGTATCTCAGGTTCTTTATCTGTCAGATGAAAGCCATTAAAGTCCTTTGCAACTCTATAACTACAAATCTGTAAGTTGAATGGGAACTGCATAATGTCTAAAATATGCACTTGAGACAGTGAGGTAGATTTGAGTCAAAGGACATGGGAGTTGAATAGGTTGAAGGGCTGAGAAACTGATGTGTTAAAGGAGGAAGAAGTGAAGCACAGAATAAGACTGATTCAAATACTGTAGGGAGATATGATCTAGAAGTTAACAGATGATAGCAAAAAAGGATCTGGATTTCATGAAATCAAATTTAAGCAAGGCGTAGTCCTATTTATTAAGGAAGAGAGGGGAGAGCTAATATTACAGAGAATGCCAAGAGATCTGTCTTCAGTAAAAAAGCTAAATTTCAGTGGGTACCAGATAGCAGAAAGAATATTAGATGAAAAGGCAGAATTAAGGGAAATTAAATTGAAAGGAAAGCAATGCAAAGTAAAGCAAACCATGGTCATAAACATTATTAAGTATATAGTATTTGCTAGGCATTGTGTTAGAATACAAAGACAAGAAAAAGGAATGATAATCCCTGTTTTCAAGCAGTTTACAATCTAATGAGGGAAGATAATACACTAAAAGGATCTGAAAAGTGGGCAGGAGGCATCCATGTCAGACCATGGTGTTGAAATCAGAAAAATCAGAAACAAAACCAGAAAAGGAATTTCCTGAAATGGAAATCTTGGAGGAACTTATTAATGGGAGAAGGTAGCACAGAGATGTTCTAGAATGAGATGGTCATGGAACAAATAGTGCTTTCAGGGTAAAAAAAATCAGGTAATCAGGCAGCTCAGGCATAGAGTCAAAGTATTGAAAACCAGAAGCAAAACTTAGAAGAAATTTTCAAAAATGGAAGGGAATGGAGATGATAGAACCTTTTGAGCCTTTAGAGAATGGTATGCATATCTTCTGCTATCCCCTTGATAGATCCCAGATATAGCTCAGGCCCTTTGACCAGAGTGCTTCCTAAAAATATTCATCCTTGTTTCAAAAGGGAGAAGAAATAAGAAAAGTAAATAGCCAAGGGATGCTATATATGGCAGCTTAAGAGTTACATAAGTGATCCGACCTTTTGATTGGCTGGCACTCTGCAGAGGAGAAAAAAGAATACTCTCTTGAGGAAAAAAGAGCAAGACTCTTAGATTATAAACTGATGAGGCAAAACTCCTATCTTCCTGTGCTTCTTCTTACTTTGGGTATATAGCTGTACTTAGAGCCAGGAAGATCCTACCTTTGATATTAATGGTATGACCTTGAACAAATTATTTAATCTTTATGTGCTTCATAGAACTCATTTACTAGGTTATTAAGGGTTTTGAACTCTTTAGACTGGAAAAGTTTTCATAATAGAAGTTTTTTTTTTTTTTTACCTTCATGAAATCATAGCTCCTTGGTCTATCTTTTGTCTATAAATCTGCCACTTTCTTTCTGCTTCAACTGAAAAACTAAAAGAAAAATGACAAAGTTTAGTAGTGGTTTTAATGTCAAAACATTACCAATAAGGTAAAAACAAATGCTGTAGGGATAGAGGGTATAGGAAAAACTGGAAGGAATAATTCAGACCTTGAAATGGGAAATATGAAGAAAGTGACATTAAGCAGTACAAGGCAGGAGATAATTTGGCTTAGAACACTCTCATCTGTATAAACACAGCTGCTACATAATAGTGGACCTCAAAGCAAATCTACATCATAAGTTGAAGAAATGTGATGTGTAACACTTAAATAAGGGAAACTTATGATCTTAGATTAAAGTTTGTAGTGAAATTTTTACCTTGATGACAATCTCCTTCCCATTTTGGATCATGAAAATAGATTTCTTTCTCTATATTTATTGTAGCATTTTTTAAGATAATGAGACAAATTAAATGCTATTCGAAGTAGGCCTCAACATGGGGGTACAGATAGAACAAAAGATACACACACACACACACACACACACACACACACACAAGCACCCATTCTATAGCCAACAAGTGTCTCAGCCTCTGCCAAACAATCAAATGTTGAATATATAATCAAAGCATTAATTTCACAGGAAATTTTCTCTTCCCTAATTCAATAAGTTATCAGGGTTTACTTTATGTTTTGCAATATAAATAATGCTCTTCTGGAATCTCATTCAATTTTTGTCTCTTAATCAGTGACCACTTTTAAGAGAATATCCTTTTTTCAATTGTTGTACATCTAAAAGTAGATTCACTATTGTCTTTTTGACCCTCACTCTTCCAAAACAATGTTATTTTTCCAAGAGCCAAACTTTAGAGAAATTTATAATACAAATCATCTTTATCATGGATTTAAATCCCCCTTAGAGGTGACTTTCTTGAGAGCAGAGATTGTCTTTTGTCTTTTTTTCCCTGGATCCTCAAAACTTAACATAAAACCTGACACAGATACAGAAGCACCAGATATTTTAATTGTTTTAATTGACACTAAATTTTAAAATAATTTAAAAGTAACTTTTCAGGAATTACTCATAATTTTTCTTTCTTCTATGTGTGCAAATTTATTTTAAATACAAATAACTACAAATTGACATTATAATTTTTCTATAAAATAAAAATTTTATCCTACTATCTCTAATATATGCAAATATATTGTGTCAATTGATGTAGCTTAGTCCTTTAAGAGAACTGGTCTATTTGTTTAAAATCTTGTTGATTGATGTATGACTGACTGATTTCCCAATAACTAACATTTATAGATCTCTTTAAGGTTTGCAAAATGCTGTATAGGTTTTATTTAATTCGATTCTCACAACAACTCGGTGAAGTAGGTGCTGCTATTAGCTTTTTTTTTTTTTTTTTTTTTAAAGATGAGAAAGTTGCAAATGAGACAAGTTAAGTCTCTTTCTTGCTCAATGTGATCTTTAACATTCACTTAACCAATTAAGATTTCATTGAAAAAAATTAAGGGATCAGATTAGATGTTCTCTGAGATTTTTTTCTAGCATTGTCATTCTATGATCCTTTTTTTTTATTTTAAAAAATCTCATGCATCGTGGAAGGATATTTCCTATTTTCAGATTATTCTAAAAGTGCTTTCATTATCTCCGTAATCTTATTGTTCATGGATCTTGAAATTAAATTATTAATGATGAGGATCTATGGATTCCTTTTCTACTTACTAACTCTATCTGTGGCTCATCCTTTGTCCTTGAAGAGAACCAATCAGAAAAGTGATGTCTTTACTTAGAAATGAATCTGTGATTAGTAGTTGTTGCCCCCAGGGAACCCAATTGACCAGTTTCATTTAGGCAATGCTGCTATTTTTTCCTTCCTTCTTTTCTTCCTCCCTCCTCCTCTACTACTCTTTTACTCATCATACTCTTACATGTGAGTGCTCTTTCCAAAGGAATATAAATTGTGATCTTTTAAACTTCCCCAAGATATCTTCCAAATATCTGGGAGCTAGAGTCTTTATTTTTCTCTATTCCTTCAGTGGGCTTTTTTCCTGAAAAATTGGGACACTAAACTTTTTTGTCTCCTGTAGTTTTCATTTATTATTTTCCAAAATAGAGTTCTAGTAAGCCAGGCTTTGATAAAGCCCATTGGGATTCAAATAGAAATACTTGACTAAGTCTTTCAACCCAAATCACTCTGGCTCTCATTAACTGGTCAAGAACAGGCCTCAGCTCAAGCCTCACAAGCTTATAGTCTGGGTTTTGAAGGCTCAAAGTGAGTATAAATAGCAATTGTTTGAGCAATTGCTCATCACATCAAGAAACTGATGTGTTTCCTTCCTAGATGGCTTTTTTAGTGGTCAAACTTGGCCATCTTTGCCTCCATTTCACCTAATTTTTAATTACTTACTGTGTAGGAAAGACCTTAACTTTAAAAAGCTAGGCTCTCTACTGTATTTGGGGTCATTGGAAGCCATCCTGATTTATGCCTTGCCACTGGATTCCTATAACTCTAGGAGAGAGAGAGAGAGAGAGAGAGAGAGAGAGAGAGAGAGACTGATGACTTTGGACACCTCTGACTCACTTAAATCCAATTCACTTGTAAATCAAGATTTCCCCCTCCTGCTGTCCATAGTGCTCTTGACAACAAAGTACAAACAGCAACAACAAACTGTCTTCATAATGTCTTTCTATCTTGGAAATCACAGGCATACTAAGTAGAACAATAAGAGTCATTTGACATATCTTTTCCAAAAATACTGTTGCTAGTGATGAGCTTCAGAAGGGACATCAAAAGACTGGGGAGTTGCAGACCAGTGTCCTGAGGTGTCTCAAAAAATTTTCAGGCTTGAACTCTATCCAAGTCAAGAGGCAAAGTGCAATCATAATGCCAATTGAAGGTGGCTAAATTCCAAAAGAATTTAGCAAAGGACCAAGAGGAAGGAGACCCATTTATCCAGTTCTTCATGTCATTGATATGCTAATTTTATGGCCTAGAGGTATAATTGAGGAGTGGGCTCAGGAATTTGGCTATCACTGACCAACAGATCTAGGAGCGTCCTAAGGCCAGAAGACTTTAGAATCATTGACAGAAGGATTGTAAAAACAATAGCACTCTAAGGTTAGAGAGTCTCAGCATCACTAATATATTTTCCTTTAAGTCTAAAGGAAAAAATATTATTATATTCCTAGGCCAGAAGATTTCTACAATCATTGATGGACAGATTGTTAGATCAATAGCACTCTAAGGTGGAAGGAGTGTGTGGGGGGGGAGAATTTGGGTTTACTGATTCTAAAGCCAGAAGACTTTAGAATCATTGATAGATTGTTAAAATAGAAGCACCACACGATCAGGGGGACCACCTTACTGCTATCTCCCCTAGAAGCTATATTCCATTACTACCGCATGAGATTTTAAAAAATGAGAAGATGTACATGCAAGAAGAAAATGACTGGGATGAAGTTTGCTTATGATGACTTGAGGTAGTAACTCCTAGTTCAAAATGATGAGGTAGGAGGATTAAGGGTAAGAAATCCCCTCTGTCTGATGTTATAAATTCTTTGTGAAAGAATTCTCAAACCCAAAGTCTGTGTGGCAAAAGGGGACTCATTTACCCTAAGAAGACAAGCTTTCTTAGTGGGCAAGGTCCTTTCAGGATTATTGTAAAGATGGGTTTGCACTGAGAAGAAAATATCTTCATCAGTGGGCAAAATCCTATTAGGACTTCTTTAAAAATGTCTGGGCATACAGTGCTAGATATATTAGGGTTGCTTTGATCTTTGGCCCTGAGCCAGAGGCCAACTCCAGATGAATCTGAGCAATTCAATTCAATTCAATTCAAAATTGAATGAGATTATTTATCTGGGTGTTGCCCTAATGGACAGAAAGGTATGCCCCTTCTAGAGGAGGGCTTAAGACCCCGAACCACCTTTCCCCCACAGATTAAAGGGGATACAGTTTCAGGGCCCTCCAAAGGTTAAAGGAGACACAATTTACATCATTTCCCCCTCCCTTAAATAGTCCCCCCAAATTCATTTGGGGTAATAGGATGAAGGTCTCATCTTCTGTAGTTGCTTCAAGCTGACAAGGGGCATATAGCTGGCCCTACCCACTGGGGTCCAGAATGAAGAGGGGAGATGAGTGAGTTGTAGGCAGCAGGAGAAGGATCCAGTACTAAATGTCAGAATCAGATCTCAGATGATTTCAGGTTGACCAAATGGTTGGAATTTCATGACTCAGAGTCTTGAAGAAGCAACTCTCACAAGTATATTAAAAATACAAGGACTAAATATGAGCAAAATAAAAAGACTAAATAAAAGTGTAATTAATATGGAAGTTACTAGGGACAGGAACCAGAAACCAGAAACCCACCCAGAGGAAGGCTGGTGGTGGGGAGGGAAATAAGGCTATCATAAATGCCTCTCATCCAAACAGCTTTCCTAGGATAGATACCAAAGAACGTTTTTCCCAAATTGTTACTTTTGTTTCCTCAAAGGAGTAGGTGCAATGGGCAGCACATGTGCCCTTCAGTGATTATGATCTCTCCCTAGAACCTTATAAGGGAAAGTTTTTACCCAATTAGTACAGGTGTTAACAAAACCAAAAGCAGTTTGATTCCCCTGCAAGGGGAACATGTGCAGACCTTTTTCAGAATTTACTTGTCTGGGAGCTATCTGAGGGAATGCAAGAGTCAGGAATTGGGGAATTAAAATTGCCAAGATCAGAGGCAAACAATCAGCAACATGGGCAACTGATCTGTAAGCCTGTTTCCTTTCATTTGAGAAACAACAGCCTCACAATTATGAATAATGGGGGCCATAGAATGACATCAAGAAAAGCCGGGAGAGAAAATGCTAGGAGTAAAGTTCTCATGGTGAGAAAGGAAGGAAGGAGATTATATGGAGAGAAAGAAGGACATGGACAAATTTACCCTTCTTTCTCCAGAGTTTTCACAGGAGTAAAAGCTGGACTATTTTCAGCTTTGCATGGAGCTAGGCAGAATTAGGTGAGGTATGATCTCTTTTAGGGCTTTGGGAGCAGCACATAAAGACCATCTGGAGGTCTAAGAAGAGAAAATTGGGTCCCCAATTTCACCATTACATCATGCCCCAATAAGGGAGCAGGATAGGAGGGACTAATAAGAAATGAGTATTTAAATAACAGGTCAAGGCAGAGGAAAAGTCTCCAAACAATTCTTAAGTTTCCATGCAATCCCCATTAATGGGGGGAGGGTCAAATGAGGTCAGAGTGCCAGAGCAAGAAAGAAGTCCCCATAGTAAAAAGAAATTCAATGGTCTTACCAGCCACAAGTGGAAATAGCCAGGGTCCCGCTGTTGTGGTGGAGCAAGGGGGATTTTGACCAAGCCTCAAATTCCTGCTGGTGGACAGGGTATTGGGGGGAGAGGCAGCTCATCCCCTGTAGAAAATCAATCCTCCAGTGCCTCTCAGGGCAAGGATTGGGGAGTCTCCTCAGACAGTTTCCATGACACCTAAAGCACAAACCTCTATGGTTCCCAGAAATGTCAGCAGCCAAGAGTAGGGACTGTTCTTCATGTCTCGCTTTAATTCTGCAGTCTCTCTCATCTGCTGCAGTTTGACCCCTATCCTTAAAGACTGGAACAGCCATTTCTAGCAGCTGGAGGGGAGAAAATTGAGGGCCAAAAACTGGCTTCTACAGCTTCCTCCATATACCTGGGGCAGATTGTTTAATATTAACATCTCCCCAGGAAAGATCAAGGAGGGCATTTGACCGTTGGACCCGTCAAAAACCTGGTTGGGGTCCTCCAAGTAATGGCCAGGCTTTTCCTTAGTTTGGGAAAGATTTGATATTGAAAGAGGCACTTCTGCTCTGAATGTCTCTCCCTGAGAGTCTGATGCTTCTCCCAAGGGGCAGATGTTAAAATCATTATTCTGAGGAGGAGAAAAAGGTAGGGTTAGGTGAGGTATGATCTCTTTTAACAAGTGCCTTGATACCTCCAGAGCCCTCTCAGTCCTGCAGGGAAAAGCTTCTACCCAGAATTGTATGTGGCTATAGTTATGCTGTGGACTTTTAAAAATGGAAAATGGACAAAAGTAAAACACACTGACTTTGGCCATTTCTTATGTATGTTTAACTTAACTAATGATTTTATATTTGAGTTCACAAGGCTCTTTCCTCACAATAGTTCTAAGAAGTAGTTAACTTGAAAGCATTGTTACTGTCATCTTATAGGTGAAGAAATCAATTCAGAAGAGACTTAATTTTTTTATTCATGATAGTATCATAAATGGTAATTGATATAAGAAAGATTCAAATCTAGGTTCCTTAGCTCCAAGTTCAGCACAGGTTTTTTTTAACCCATATCAGATGATCCCAAATATTCATCCTCACAGGGATATTGAAAGAAACCAGAAGACACCTAAACCAGAAGACATTTAATATCCTTGAAAAAAGGGAAGATATGACCACCAAGGGCAACAACAGTTTAGAATATAAACTCACTTAAAAATGTATTACGGAATAAGATGTCAGAAAATTGACCTCTATCACCTCTTAAAGTAGCAGAAAGCAGGAGATTTAACAAGAAGCCTGCTGGGAGTTTGACTCAAGAACCAGCTGACCCATATCATCCCAAGAACATTCTAAGTAGAACTGGAAAGAGAGAAGCAAACAAATATGAAATAGAGCAGATATAAGAGTGTTTTTGACAGTGGAGGCATCATATTTGGACTGGACATCCTCAATACTCTCTATACAATATGAAGAAAATATCAATAAAACTCAACAGGATTGAATTAGAAAAAATGACTGGATCAGAAATGTGTGTGTGTGTGTGTGTGTGTGTGTGTGTGTGTGTATGAAATTTGTGCTCAATATAATTAGCCAGGACTAATTTTTGAGATAACCTTAAAGAAGAAAAAATTTCTAAAGGGATAGAAAATCAATTTAGTTCAACACTTATGATTAAATGCCTTCTACATTCTGGGACACTGTGTTGACTGTTGAAGATAAAAAGAAAAAAAGAATAAAACAAGAGGGCCCTCAAGTAGCTTACATTTTTTGTGGGAAATAACTATATATTCAGACTGTTAAATTAAAATATATACTAAGCAATTTTAGTAGTGGGGGCAGTAGTAGCATTAGCAACTGAGGAACTTGAACTAGTTAAACTTCCTGTTGAATTTGGCCTTGGAAAACACCAAGGATTCTAAGAGTTGAAAAAGAAAAGAGCATACCCTTCAAATAATGATGACGATGTGTGATGACCATGTTAGCAACCAGGATACTTTAGAATCAGCAGGAGTCAAGATAAGCAAAAGTCCTTGATCGTTATTCTTTGTGGACATGAACAGAATGGCGATAGGAAGTGAGAGAGATGGCAACATGAATCCGGCCAGGAGTCACTGTGGCTTTCTTACTCCACTCCCTTTTTCCACGTCCTCATTTCCCAATATATCAACAGATCAAGCCCACACAGAATGGTGGGGTGGGCCATTTTCCAAGCAAATGCTAATAGAGTATTGTCCAATTGGTAATTACCCTTAAGTGCATCGGACCTCAGTGCATCTGCTCAGTTTCAGCCCAAAAAACAGAGTTAAGAAATGGAATGTTGTGTTGTAGGGTGCAGTAAGTAAACCAGTTTGTATAGAACATAGAGGGCATAAAGGAAAATAATATGCAAATAAATCTGTAAAGATAAGTTGAAGCCAGATGTGAAGGGTTTTATAAAACAAACAGAAGCAAGACATTACAACTTAGATGCTGTCTTTTCTATATTGCTTCCAGAAATGGGAATTAACACAATGTATTTGTGGATTTTAGCATAATTTTGATTATGCATTTTTTAGGTTTTAGCATTTTTTTTAGATTTTATTTCTATTTTTCACTATTTGTGAGTATCATTAAAAACAAAGTATCTTTATGAAAATGGTTTAATGGCCTATTTATGAGAATAGTACAAATCAAAAATCTTCTTGATCAAAATACGATATAGGAATAGGAACATTTTTGTAGATGATTTTCTATAGCAGGCAATATCTTTATAGAAATATTATTGGTTGACAAGTGCAGAGAATGCAAGTTAATATTTATTTATGTATATGATTTTTAAAAGCATTTTGTTTTATAGATCAACATTCAGCCTTAAAGCCTCAAAAAATGTTTTCTCATCTACATGTTGAAATTATATAAACTTTCAATTTGGTCTTTATTGATCTTTATTGAGAGCTATACTAGTAATTAAGGGCGGTAAATCACTATCTTAGATTAAGAGGGTACAAAGGAGAAAGAAAATGCCTGGGGACTTTGTAGTGGCTAGAAACTGGAAACTGAGTGGATGCCCATCAGTTGGAGAATGGCTGAATAAATTGTGGTACATGAATATTATGGAATATTATTGTTCTGTAAGAAATGACCAACAGGATGATTTCAGAAAGGCCTGGAGAGACTTACACAAATTGATGCTGAGTGAAATGAGCAGGACCAGGAGATCATTATATACTTCAATAACAATACTATATGATGACCAGTTCTGATGGACCTGGCCATCCTCAACAATGAGATCAACCAAATCATTTCCAATGGAGCAGTAATGAACTGAACCAGCCACACCCAGAGAAAGAACTCTGGAAGATGACTAAAAACCATTACATTGAATTCCCAATCCCTGTATTTATGCCCACCTGCATTTTTGATTTCCTTCACTGGCTAATTGTACAATATTTCAGAGTCTGATTCTTTTTGTACAGCAAAATAACGGTTTGGTCATGTAAAAAAAAAGAAAGAAAGAAAGAAAAAGAAAATGCCTGGGGAAATAAAGGCATGGTCCAAGTTGTGATTCTAAATACCAGGGTAGAGTCAGACCAAAGAGTTACAAAATATAGGGGAATGCAGAAGTCTAAGCAGGATTGGTCAAGATGGGAAAATTAATATAATATTGGGGGGTAGTTTTCAAAGGAAGAAAAAAAGTGGAATTGATTTTTTGTTGTTGTCTTTTTCAACAATTTTCTTGGCAGAGATACTAGAATAGTTTTCCATTTCTTCCACAAGATTTTACATAAAAGGAACTGAGGCAAACAGGATTAAGTGACTTACCTATGGTCACACAGCTAATAATTGTGTAAGAACAGATTTGAACTCATGAAAATGAGTCTTCCTGACTCTAGGCCCAGCGCTCTATCTGCTGCACAGCCTAGCTCCCCTGGAAATATTATTTTATAGGTCATTGAATGTGACTTCAATTACTAGAGCATGCATGAATTAGAGGTGATCATGAAGCTGGTATCACTTACTGAAGAACAGGACATGCTATATTTGCCTTATTTCCTTTTTTGGACAGGATTATTAAATTGTCAGATAATTCAGCTGTTGTCTTTCTGTCTCTGTCTCCATCTTTCTCTCTCTCTTTCTACCTCTTTCTGTGTCTCTTTTTCTGTCTCTCTCCCATTTTTTTTTTACTTTCTCTTTATTGTGTTCCATTAGAATCTGAGATCCTAGAGGGCCTTGCAACACTTAGTTCAGACCATGGTACATAATAGACACTTATTAAATGCTTTATCTATGTTTCATGATCAATCTACCTATACATTTGTTATAGAGATATTTCCCCTTAAAATCTATATTTTTGATAGTTTTTGGTAAATTATATCTATTTCTAAAGTTCTCTTTGGAGAGTAACACTTTTGAAAAGTTCATCTTTCACTTACATTGCCCCAAATCCAAAAATGATGGTCTTCAACATATTTGAGATAAAAGCAAACTATATAATAGTGGTAGAATGTGTAAGGATTATCTCCCTCCTAAGTCTCCCCTCTTCCAGAAGTTGAGTATCATCCCCCAAAGTGGATATGAGCTACAGGGTAGTAATAGTATACAGAAATGGTAAGATTGAATATCTGATCAGAAATAGATCCCAGAAGAACCTTGTATTGGCCCTTGCAACAGGATTGGGTGACATTTGGCAGCTCTGTCAGTCATTATGCAGTTCTAAATAACAGTCCAAGGTGAAGTCCCAGGGCAAAAATAAAAGTCACAGTTATGAGGAAACAAGGGTCCCACATACATAAGTACCAAAGCACAAACCAAGAGGGTAGTAATCAGTCCTCTCCATGAACCACACCACATTTGCAGCACCAAAAACCTATGCATCCCAGATAGAGTTGTGAAAGGCGAACATAAAAGATAAAAGTTGAAGCCAATCTTTCCACCTAGAGATAAACAGAGCCAAACTCTGACAAAAAATCCAAAGTCAAGAAGTAGGCTTTAAAACTGAACAAACAATAAAAAAAAGAGCCTGACCATAAAATTTTATTATGATAACAGAGTAGCTCAAAACACAAACAGAAATTCTTAAAATCAAATATGATACTAACAACTAAAAAAACAAAACAAAAAAGAATTTCTATTGTTATGTTTAATTTTTTCCCCTAGTTTCTTTATGTGCATGCTCAATTCTTTTTTAGTTTGTGAGAATGTTTAGGAATATAATTTTCCTCTTCAGGACTCATCTGGTTGCCTCTCAAAAGTTTTCATTTGTTTTATTGTTCATTATTGTTATTTTCTTTGGTAAATTTTTTCTGTGATTTTTTTTCTTCTGACAGCAATTTTAGATTGTTATAAAATCTCTAATTAATATAAAATACTTTCTATAAAGGCATTTTCTTAAATGTATTTTTTTGCATTTGGTCAATAAAAGAAGTTTGCATTTGTTTGTGAGGTTTTTTCTGTCCCAATACACAGTTAATTTTTGAAAGGATAACATGCATTGCTTAGAAATACTCCTTTCTATATATTTCTTACTTAGACAAGTAATACAAGTGAGATCAGCAGAAGAGACCAGGAGAATGGCATAACCAAACATAAAGCAGAAGGAAAATAAAGTAAAATATATTGGAACTTTAGCAAGACCAGGAGAATCTAAGGTGATAGTTTTGTGATTGTTGTTATTTTAGGATTAGGTTTTATTTCATTTAGCTGTTTAGCAAAATATATTAAAGGGTTTTATGCCTGTTCACCTCATTTGGTATGTTATATTTGTTTTTATTAAATTTAAATAATTTTATATTTATTATAAAATAGAATCAGCATGACAGTGGATAGATCTCCCCCCCCCCTCATTTTTTCAATCTTCTGACTTTGTTTTAAAGCTTCTTGATGACTTGGATAATGACATATTAGTTTTCACTTGACCAATTGTAATGATAAGGAGTTGTTTTCTTCAGTGAGGCTTTATAACTTTTTTATCATTTGGCCAATTCTGATTTTTTTCCTTACAAAACAATAGAACTTAACTGAGTAGCCCAAGAACACATGGCAATTGTGATTTTTAAGGAGTTTTTTTCTACAGTATTTTGTGCCTTTTTTTTACCAAAATATTAATTATCTTTTCATAATTTTCTTAGTTTTCCTTTCTTTTTAAATTAATTTTTTGCTCTATTTTTATTTTATGCTTTAGCTCTTCCAGGAATTCCTGTTTATCTTGTGTCTGCTCTACTTTTTCCCTTTCAGGCTTTGTTTGTAGCTGTTATTAAGCCATTGTCTTCTTCTGAGTTTGTGTCTGAGTAAAAAAGAAGCAAAAGCAACTTGCCAGTATCAGAAATGAAAACTGAAAAGACAGAAAAAAAATGAAGAGGAAACTACAGAAATTATCAGAAACTACTTTATTCAATCATGTACTAATTAAACTAAAAATTTTAATAAAACATCCATATAAACAGCACAAGAGCTAGAGAATTTAACAAATTCAGACTTAGGGGGAAAATTGAACAAACTATGACTGAACTTTTAAAAAAAACATACTGAGAATAAGATGGATTTGTTTAAAAAAAAAAGTTCTATCAGCCATAATAGAAGATTCTAATAAAAGATAAACTATTTGTAAAAATATAAAAAGGACTCTACCAATTGATGCAAATATTGCATCAATACCTAAACCAGAGAAAGAAAAAAAAACAAAGAAAACTATGCAATATCTCTAAAGACATAAAGATATTAACTAAAAGGCTTCATATATGTACACTCAAAATAATGTATTTATGATCAGATAAGATATATACCACAAATACAGTTTGTTTACTATGTTGAAAAACATAATTATAATAAACTACCTTAACAGAAATTATCAAAATTATATGGTTACATATATATCAACAAATTCAGAAAAGTTTTTGAGAAAATACAACTCATCTATATTAAAGGGGAAAAAAACCACTAAATATATCAGAGGAAGAAATAAAATTAGAGGGGAAAAGATTTCCTTGATATAGAGATATTATCTAAGAAAAACAAGAGTCACCACTGTATGTAGTATAGATAAACTTCCTTTCACTAAGACCAGAGAGTAAAGCTTGAACTAGGAGATGGCATGATAGATAGAACTCTGAGGCTGGAGTCAGGAAAACCTGAACTTAAATCAAATTTTAGACACTTACTAGATATGAGACTTTGTACAAGTTTGCCTTAGTTTCCTAATATGTAAAGTGAACTAGAAAAGGAAATGACAAACCACTCTAATATCTTTGCCAAGAAATCATTTCCAATGGAGCAGTAATGAACTGAACCAGCTACGCTCAGCGAAAGAACTCTGGGAGATGACTAAAAACCATTACATTGAATTCCCAATCCCTATATTTTTGCCCACCTGCATTTTTGATTTCCTTCACAAGCTAATTGTACAATATTTCAGAGTCTGATTCTATTTGTACAGCAAAATAACACTTTGGTCATGAAAACTTATTGTGTATCTAATTTCTATTTTAATATATTTAACATCTACTGGTCATCCTGCCATCTGGGGGAGGGGGTGGGGGGTAAGAGGGGAAAAATCGGACAAAGAGGCTTGGCAATTGTCAATGCTGTAAAGTTACCCATACATATAACCTATAAATAAAAGGCTACTAAATAAAAATAAATAAATTGTCAGTTGACCAATAAACATACACTAAGTGCCAAAAAAAAAAAAAAATCTTTGCCAAGAAAATCGTAAATGTCATTATAAAGAGTCAATCACAATTGAAAATTACTGAAAACAAAAGCAAGGATCATCATTATTTAACATAGTACTAGAAAAGCTAGCTATAGCAATAGGACATGAAAATAAAATAATGGAATAAGCAGAGGCAAAAAAGAAACATTATAGATTTTATAGGCTCATAGACCCTAGATCAACTAAAGGACTGCTCAGAAATTTAGAAAGATTTTAGTTTGAATGCTGTCTCTTCTATGTCCTGGATGCATGATCTTGTCAATGTCTCAGGCAACTCTAAGACTGTGGACTATAGTACAGCTGTGAAACTTTATTGGTAGAAAGAGTCCCTCACTTGGAATTACTACACAATCAAACCTTTAGTCTTATCCAATTTGATCTTTTCTAAAATACTACTACTCTGAACAAGTATAGGGGATGGAGTAAGACTATCTTAATGACTTCACAAAGGAACTTTGGAAAGTTCATGGTTACATTTCACAAAGAAGAATGAAATTAATTTTAACTCTTTGTGGGCATCTAAATGGTACAATTCATAGTGTTTTGAGACTAGTGTCCGGAAGACCTGGCTTCAAATCCAGCCTTAGAAATTTACTTGTGTGGCTCTAGGCAAGCAGCTGTTTATATTTATTTATCTCTGCTTCCTCAACTATAAAATGGGACTAATGATAGTATCTACCTCCCAGAATTGTTGTAAGTTTCAAGTTGTAATGCCAGAGAAACTGAGGCAAGATAGAGATTAGAGAGTTTTTAATATTGTATTTGAAAGGGAGAGATTTACCAGGACCAGATGGATCCATGGTTTGGTCCCAGGGCTGAATGAGACTATCATCTCCAGAATCCAGCACCAATGTGAGTTCTCAATGACATATATATACATGGCTCAGCTACAGGGGTAGACTGAGGCAGGGGCAGAGTCAAATCACTGAGAGCCAGAACATGGGACTATCAATCCAGTTCTGACAGGGTGGGGGAAGGCATTCTGATAAATTGGGATTACAGAATAGGAAGAGGCACCTGACATTCTGATGTTGTCTAAGATAGAAAGTCTTTCTCCTTATCTGGATCATCATAATTAGGAGGGAGGGGTGATTTTGCAGGATTGACCAGAACAATTAGGAACTGAGGCAGAACAATTCAGAGAAATGGAAACAGGACAATTTAGGGAAACTGAGTCAGGACAATAAAAAAGAACTGTGGCACAAGAAAGTGAGCTAATGTTTGTAAAGTACCTGGCACATAGTAGGTACAAAATAAATGCTCTTTCATAACAGGGAAGAAAAATAGTTTTATTATTAAGCTCTGCTTCTGTCCTGGATGGCAAGATTTGACTGGAGAGGATCAACTGGAGAATTAACATGTAAATATCAATGGCCACAGATTCAATGGAGACATGGCCCCAGTTTCAAAAACCTTTTCACAAGTTCCAGGAAGAGATTTCTGATTTCACATGGAAAGTACATGAAACTCAGTAGTTATGGTTGGTTGCTCATATGAACCAAAAGCCCCAAAAAGATTCATTTGAAACTCCTGAATCCTGGCAACCGAGTCTCTAGTAGCCATACCCCACAATATATCAAAGAGTGCTTTGACTCCTGGTTAACATGTGTTATTATTTCTCATTCATTCAAATCTGTTAGTCAAGAGTGGAATATTTTCGGTGGTCAGAATGACTGCCAGACTGCATTAGTTTTGGTTATGACGATTCTTGAGCCCTAAATGAACTGAAGTGGTTTTTAGTCTGGAATTTTATTTGTTTATCAGAAAATCTGAAATATTTACACATTACATGAGCTGAAAGTTCAGGTCTAATTTAATCAATAGACATGTAATGGCCTAGTTTGGTGACTCTATCAAGCTGCCAAGAATTAAATTACATTGGTCCTTTGAAAAACAAGTGTTGGGGTAGCAAGAGGATGATGGGGAGAGAAGATGTTTAACTATTAGAAAAATAATGTTATCTATCTGTAATGAATACTTATCATTTATGTCATCTGTATGAAAAAATATATAGCTAGAAAGTACCTTGATAAGTAAATAGGTTGGCCTGAGTAATAAACTGAAAGGAAAAATAATAATAACTAGTCCTTATATATCATTTTATGGTTTGTGATATACTTTGTATTTTATTATGGCAACAACCCTGGAAATGCAATTATTTCCCCCCATTTTACAGATGAGGAGACTGAGGTAGACAAGGGTTAAATCATTTGCCCAGGTTCACATAGCTAAGTGTCTAAAATAGAATTTTAACTTAGATCTTCCTAATACCAGATTCAGCATTCTTATCTGCTATACCATCTATACCTATCAAGATTATACAACAGTATAAGTGTGTGGTTTTTTTTTTAGGAAAATAAAGCTTTCTTATGACTGTATTATGATCCTCCTCATGCAGCTCTTTGTATAACAACTTTTATTATCATATTATCATAAAGGTAGAACGGAAAAGCATCTTCAAGAATCAATCTAACCCTTTCATTTTACAGATGGGGAAACTAAGGCACAGAGAGGCAAAGTTCTTTGACCAGGTTACACAGTAAGTATCTGAGGCAGAATTGGTCTTTCTGATTCTAAGTTCATTGACCTATCCATTATGGCATTTTGCTCTCTCGGGTACTTCATGAGACAATGTGCTATAATAAGGAATCACATTCATTGAATTACATTAGCTCACACTTCACAGAATTCTTTTGGACTCCCAGGGACCTCTTCATCTTTTAAGATTACATCTGCTGAAGCACTACCCTTTGTCCCAGGGACCCATCTAATTGCAGGAAAGCTCCCACCAGAACCTCCATTTAAGCAGGACACCCAAGCCAGTTATTTTCATTTACCACTTGGCTATACTCCTTTGAACTTCTCGTCATATCTGGCTGCCAGTACCTCTCTTCTTCCATCCCCCTTTCAACTTTCCTTTGTGGGTTGTCATTTTTCATTAAATTGCAAGCTTCTTAAGGACAGGGACTATCTTTTCTTTATTTGTATTCCTAGCACTAAGCACAGTGCCTAGCACATAGTGGTTAATTAATAAAAGTTTACCAACTGATTGAAAATACTTTGAAAGCCTTAAAGCATTATATAAATGTGCTTCGATGAATACTAATTATGTGATCCTGGACAAGTCACAACCTCTCAGGGCTCTTCCAGGTAACTCTCTAAACCAATAAATTAAGAGAGGGAGCAACCTTACATTACCAGATAGTTTGCTTATTTAGGAGTTCCTTACACACATAAAATCACAGATCCAGTGCTCATCCTTATCCTGATTATTTTTGTTAATCTTAAGCATTCACCACAAAATCAAAACTACCTAAATTAATCAATCAAGAAACATTTATTAACATTCTTGAGCAGCTAAGTGAGCTAGTGGTAAAGGCACAAGATCAAATCCAGCCTCAGACATTTACTATATATGTGAACCTGAACAAATCACTTATGCTCTCTCTTAGTTTCCTCATCTGTAAAATGGGAGTAATAATAGCACCCATTTCCCAAGTTATGAGTATAAAATGTGATAAATTTTTTGGTAAACCCTAAAGCAGTCTTTCAATACTACCTATAAACATTGTTATTATTCTGTGTCTCTTAGACACAGTGCTGGACAATGGGGATTAAAAGACAAAATTGAAACCATCAAAGGAGACAACATGTAAAGAATGTAGAATAAACACAAAATAAAGAGAAGGGAGTATGGGAGTGAGGGTACTAGGAACTGGGAAAATAGGATTTGAGTTAAGTCTAAAATACATGGAATAAAGGAACATGACCATCTTGAGGCTTCTGCTGCTCTGACTAAGGAGAGTAGCATTCATAAGGTATTCTGAGGATGTGACTTTTTTTAATGGAACCCTTTTGTCACTTCCTCAGGAAACAAAGTACATTGGGAAAATCAGGGGATAGGAGAGAAGACAGACAAAATAGAAGCACATGCTTGGAATATAACAGGAAACACTGTGAGAGGAAGCTAAATGATACAGTGGCTACAGCAGAAGTCCTGGAGTTAGGAGAAGATGAGTTCAAATGAGGCCTCAGGCATTTAACACTTCCTAGCTTTGTATGATCCTAGGCAAGTCACTCAACTCCAATTGCCTTGCCAAAAAAAAAAAAAAGATATTTAAACAGGAAGTAATGTCAGACAATTGTCTTTTTTTGACAGTTTTTTATTCAACTGTAAAAGGTATCTTCCCTTTCAGTTATTATGATGTTGGACAAGGCATTGAAATTGGAGTTTTATGTGTCCAACCTACTTTTCTAGGTTCATTATACATTACATTACATTATACAATATATTTGATCCAGCCAAATTGAGTTTCTTAGTGTTTGTCATACAGAACATTTCATCTCTCATTCCTGTGCCCTTGCCCAGGCTATAACCCCGATGTCTAGAATACATTCCTCTTTTATATTTCCTCTTAGAATTCCTACTTTTCTTCAAAGTTTAAAATCAGTATCACTATCCTACATAAGATTTTTCTTAATCATCTGTCTTAATTCATCAGAATGATTTTACATTTACTTTGTATATTTTATATCTCTTACAAAATGCACTTATTATTTCTCCCCACAGAATGTAAAATCCCTGAGGGTAGAGACTGTTTCACTTTTGTCTTTGTATTCCCAGTGCCAAGTATTGTACCTGACACAAAATGGGTGTTTCATAATTTCCTGTTGGTTAATGGATGGGGTTAAAATTTCATCCCAAACACTTAAATTTAAGTCACTTAACCTCTAATCTATAACATCCAACCTCTAGCAACTCCCATTTTGCAGATTTGATGAATGGATCAAATGTATATAAATGTATAAGCCTAAAAATAATATATAGATGATGGTTGTTGCTATTATTATTAATTAATTACTATTATTGCAAGGCTTCATTTTTATTGCATTTTAAGTAGTGTCTATCAGTCCTACAGAATAAAGAACAAGATTCAAATTTGTGCAAGAAATTTGAATCTTGTTCACAGAATTGATGTCACCACAATGCAATGAAAGATCTGATCATCTTCTACAAAAAAAAAAAAAAATAGTTTCCCAAATATCCAAGCCTAATTATTTACAGATCATTGACTTATAGGGTTGGAAAGGATCTAAAGAATCTCTCTTGTTCATTTCCCAATTTCTAAGCAGAATTGAATTGAATGATCACAGATAAAGTGATTTACTTATTTACCATGTCTTATAGTTTCCAGAAGGAATTATTTCTAATATCTACCTTAAAATGTTTTACTATAAATGACAGGGTTTTACTTTTTTGAAAAGTGGGAAAGAATTGAGAAATGTTGAGAACAGAGAAAATAAAAATGGCTGGAGAGACTGGTGGGAGCCAACAAGATGCTTATAATGAAAAAAAGTTCATGGGGAAAAGACACAAGTAAACATCAGTGACAAATTACCTTTGTAGTTGCAATTCAAAGGTTCTAATTCTACAGAATCATTTTGTACGTGCTCATTTGAGAAACATGAAGAAACTTTACAGGAGCAATTACATTAAGAGGACTATGGTATGTGCACGTGTGCATATATATTTGCATTATGTGAAGACAGAGACAGAAACAAAACAGAGAGACACACAGTGAGGCAGAGAGAAAGACAGAGAGACAAGAGAGACAGAGACAGAGACACAGAAATATGAATAATGTGTCTAAGCCAGTAATTTCATTGCTGTAGAAAACTTCCCATAAATAACGTTCCTCTATTAATGATGACCAGTACTGCTACGCAGCTTATAATCTAAGAGAGTTGTCTGGGATACTGAGAGGGTGAGTGACTTACCCTGCTGATACAGAACTAGAATATGAATGCAGGATGCATTACCCTATGCTGCCGCTGGAGGTATGTACAGACGTGTGTGTATTAGAAAGCTAACTTAAAAATACTTCACATCTGCATTGGTTTATAGATATAGGTAGCAGTTTCATGGTAGGTATTTATCAGTTGAGACTTTTTGTTTATTCTAGTTGAGAAAACTTTTGTTACAATCAATAGGAGAGACTGTCACTCTGATAACAGACAACAATTTCCATCACTACCTCTCTCAGCAAAGCATTAGTTCGGCAGAGAACCTTATGGTAACGCCTGACTGTCATAGTCTAAACCATTCTGTCAAATGTTTGCTTTTATGGGACTCTGATCAAGAACTTTGTTTAATGCTAAAAATAATAATATTAATAATAACAAAGTTTCTTTCGGGGCATCTCCTGAATAGATGAAGCCTCTTTCCATGTTCATTAGCCATTATGCTTTGGTGGCAGAGTGGATAGAATGCTCAGCCTAGAGTTAAGAAGACTCATCTCAATGAGTTCAAATGTTCCCTTAAAAACTTACTATCTGTCAACTAGTCAACTCACTCAAACCTGTTTCCCTCAGTTTCCTTATTTGTAAATGACCCTAGTCAACTCATCCAATCCTGTTTCCCACAGTTTCCTGGTTTGTAAAATGGGCTGGAGAAGAAAACAGCAAACCAGTCCAGTCCCTGGGATCCTTCTGAGCCAACCTAATAGAAATTTGACCATCTCTTTCACCCTTCCTAATGAAGGAACTCAATATCAAAGTGCCCTGACAATCAGAAACTAATATAAAGGGATACAACCATCAAAAGTCTAACCAGACTGACATATAAGTTCAGAGGATAGTGTTGTCTCCAGATCTAAAAATCTGTAGTAAGCATACAAAATGTTTTATTCACTGAATAGCATAGGTTAGTGATTACATAAGAATTAGGTGGGTTGTTTGAGGAGTAACCTACTCCTACTTGTTTAGGAGTAACCTAGGCTACCAGATATTTTCTCAAATAGCCCACACTTCATTTACATTCCTAATAAAGCCTTTGGAATCTTTGGGTGTTTTTTTGTTTGTTTGTTTGTTTCATTTTCTTTGGCTTGGTTTTCATAGCTGGCTTTGGCTTTGGCTGAGCTATAGCATAAAAGCTCTAAAAATATTTACTTAAAATGTAAGAGGAGTATAAAGGAATTTTTAGCTGTTTCCAAGGATTCCAATCTATTTGTGGCAGTAACATTATGAAGAGTCAAAAGATCCCATCCAAGAATTAACAGACCATGTCAAATTTTCAGTAGTTTTATTGAAAAATGCCTCTTTTGTTTCAGAAATAAATAATATAAGGCAGTGAAATTCACAATTTGCAGTTAAAATATAAAAGCAGCAATTCTATTTCCATAGTCTTGCAAACATTTTCCAACTGCTTTTGATAAGTAGGAAACATTATATTCTGAAAAAAAATCCATACTAAATATACAACACAAACATGCAATTCCATCTCTGCAGGATTGTCTGCAATTTGGCATAAATGTTAATGTGTCTAAATCAAGGAGATTTAAGGCATTATAAAACTGCACCAAGTTGATACAATGGTTTCAGCTACATTGCTTAAGGTTTGTGGTTGGTAAAGAAGATGTATAAGAGCAGTATATGCCCTAAAATATAACTAAAGAGAGAAAAATAAGATAAATAATGGCAATGGAGTGGCTTTTTGTTTTGTGTTTTTAATTAGGGCAGTATCATAAATTGTGAAGTGACTAAATTGTGGATAAGCATTTGAAAGGGGAAAAGTCCTCAGAAAAGGACTACTGCTAAAATTATGACTGCCCTCACAAACTACTTAGCAGCTACAAACTTGGAAATTTTTTTTTCATTTTCATTGCTGCACTGGGTTAGCTAAACATCAATTTCAAACCAGTATCTGCAAAGCAAAGTATTTTACAGGCATTTCAAAAGTAAACCTATTTCTATAGATCCCATCCCGCCTATGACACAACCTGCCAAAGCATGGTGCTGGACAGTCAGGGGTGTTTCATCATTTGGAAATGCTGAAAAGGAAATATCACAGAAAAGGGGCACATTCTGTCAGCCCAAATGGGAACATGACTGAAATGAAAATCCCATGATCCCACCCCACCCATACCCACCCTACTCTCCCCCTGCATCAAGAAAAGAAAGACATATTTCATGGTCTTAGTTTCCTCAGATTCCTCGATAATGATCTTTTCTGACGCATCTGAGGAGGGTATCCTTCTGGTGGCATATCAGCTCCATAGTCCTCATACTCATCTGCTGTCGTTTCTGGCTCCATTGGTACTATGAAGGGCTCACGCTCAGGGAGATAGGGTCCACTTTCAGGCACATAAGGCTCTGGTTGAAAATAGTTGTCCGATTCAACGTTATAGTTAAGTCATGATTTGGAAGTCACATGCACAGCAACAGGTCTACAGCCTCCCTCCACCATGTTAATCCAGTCTTAATTTCAGAACCATAAATATATAAGTTAACAGTTTTCTGATTCCTTCCATTTTCACATAGAATTTGGGGGTGATAAAAAGTAATGAAAAGGCTTTAACAAGAAACCTTTTTGTTGATGTCATTTTTATGATCCAGCAGATTATAATACAATCATTGCACAAAACACCTGGGGAGGGCCATGGCCCTGGAGCCCAATGCATTGTAAACGTAATAGTACCTGGCTAAGTATTTCAGTAGGTACCAAAATAGCTATTCATGGTTTTCAAAACCATCAGTTCAAAGAATAACTTGGCCATGTTAGGGAAAGTTTGATTGGCATCTAAACACTGAACTCTTGAGGTCAAAAACAACTGTACAAGTTAGCTATAACCAGGGATTAATATACAGTACACTTCATTTTCAGGTGCTGTCTACAGCTTGGTGGTCAAGGAACACCAACGACTACAGCAAAACAGAAGAGAAATAGTTATTTTTTTTTTAAATTTGGTATTTAAGATGGCAATTACAGGACCCAAACAAGATTACATATACAAAAGAAGGCACATGCCCTGACTCAGATATGTTGCTAACAAGCAGAGACTAAAGGTTTTCCTACAGTGTTATTCTGGCAGATAGCAAGCAGCAGGCTTTGGTGCAGAAAGCTTTTTTATAGAAATGGTAAGTGTTTTTAGTGACAGGATCCCATACAAATCATTTACAAGCCACAATTAGTTTATTATTTACAGAAGACATTTCTCTTTGACCAGGTTAAATATTTTTTTCCCCTTGAAATGGCATTACTTCCACTGGTTAGTAGTTTTATGTGCCTCCTTCAGAAATGAGGCTTCAATTGGTTGTGTTTGTCTGAACTACCATCTGCAGTTGTTGTCTACATTATGATTGAAATGTAACAGTAATAAGTGGACACCACTGTCCTTTTTTCTCATTCAAGAGTTAGTATATAGAGTCTCCCCTTTTTATGATGCCAACGCGGTTCATTAACCATATCTGTGATGACATTTCCATACAGACTCATTTCCTAATAAGCACGTGCGCAAACATCTCAGAAACAGGATTTTCATGTATTCAAACTGTAAGCAGCACTGGCGACTTAGAAAATTTGTTAGCCGGAACCTGAAACAGGTCAAAGATGATAGTTTTTAAAAGTTGAATTGCTGTGCAAAAACAAATTAACATATCTACTTTCATTCATCTAAATATACAATGGTTAAAGTATATTTATATATCTATATAATTTTTTTCAGAGTTGCTCTTTGGCAACAGAAATAAATGATGCACACAGAACATTACTTTCTCTCATTCTTATCAAATTAAATTTCTGTACAAAATTGTACTGTAAAAAATACATTTTTGAGATTTATCACTATTTGGAGTTTGATGGATATACTTATTACATAGATATATAGATATTCATCTAGTCATGCACTATTTGGTAGTGGCAAACGATATCCAACAGCTGTATCATTTTTACTACTTGTGAGATGCTTTCAGGGCAAACAAGTGAAAAGTTCACAATACCACACAATCTTTAATGTCTTTTGAGTAGAATTGTCCTGCCCAAACCAGGCATGATTGCCTCCTGTGGTCAGAACTCAATGGCAATCCTCCAACCCCTTACTCCCATCTATGTCACTTTTTTAAAATAATAGCTTCAAGACCTTTAATATAATTGGTTTTTATTCATGGATGGTGGTGTGGGATGATGAATTAATTTCAGTTGTCTGCATCAGGTTATAAGACACTTTATTGACAATTCTGAATCCACGTTCTAATTTTGTATAAATAATCCTGACATTCTATGATTGGAGATGACAAGCATGCTCCCTTCTTCTACCAATAGAAAAAGAAGAAAAGAAAAGAAAAATTCTTAGCTGTGATATTTTCACCCTTGTACTGTGAATGACTACAATGTCATTGGTGATCAGAGAATGAAGGGTAGGGGATATAGAAAAAGAAGAAAATGATCCCTTAAATCCTCACAGTAAAATAAATTCCTGTTCCTCCAAAAACTTAAAAAAAAAAAAACACTTTTCTTTTTTATAATCAAGCTACATGGCTAATAGAAGCAGTCCTCCAGTTATCTTCAAATATCCTGACATTCTAATATTTCTGTGAAGGTTACCTCATTAAATTGATTGCAGATTCCTAAAATAGCAACCACATACCTGGGTATCCTTGACCATTGTAAGGAATGCTGGCACACTGGGATGAATCACAGTATCCAGGGGGACCAATTGGACCCCGGATACCTGAATTTCCAGGACGACCAGGGGGACCGGGGGGACCTCTTGAGCCTGTAGATCCTGGTGGACCCATTCTGGATTCTCCTTGTGGACCTAGTTTGAGATTTAAATTAATATCTCTCTCTCTCTTTTCTCTCTCTCTTCTCTCTTCTTTTTCTTTCTCTCTGTCTCTGTAGTCTAATGATAATAAAACTGGCACTTTTACTGTCTAGACAATGCACTAGTATATGGTAAGAAAATATTTCCATATGAAACCACCAGAGTGAACCAAAAATATGATGGGACCTCCTTGCCAGTGACTCATCAGCAGCTGCTTCCCAGAACATGGTCTTTTAAGGGCTCTATTCACAGAAAATTGATTTGGTCAGATTAGGGCCATACTACAGACATCAATGAATGTTATAGTTTATTCTTTTTCTATTTGTGATATAAGTATCTCAAGGGAAACAACTGTATCAGACAGCCACATTGGATTGTAATTAAGACTACTCAGGAGTACATAATTCTCCTTTTCAACAGCTCCAGGATGGATGAGGTAATGTTATTTTTGGACCACATTGTACTACGGTGAACAGGAATATAAAGCTCTAACCAAATGAGGCTCTGATTTGTTTTAAACTTCTCATTGATGCTATAATTTAAAAACTGTGTTTAACTTAGACAACTGAAGGTAGAAACATTAGGACAACTAATCATTCCATCCAAGATATTGATGAAGAACCAGTGAATGAAACAATGTGATAGCACAAGCATTTGAGAGTACATTTTCTCTAGGAATACCAGATTGTGCACTATCAACACTAAGTCTTGAGACAGGTTAGTTCAATAGTTTCAGTCATGTTCAACTCTTTGTGATCCCATTTGGAGTTTTCTTGACAAAGATATTAGAATTGTTTGCCACTTCTTTTTCCAACTCATTTTACAGAGTATACTAAAGCACAGTGCCTTGCACATATTAGATTCTTTATAAACTTTTATCCATTTCATTTCATATAATTAAGCTTCCCTTAAGATGGCTCTTTATCTCTCTCTCTCTCTCTCTCTCCCTCTCTCTGCTCTGTCCCTACACACACACACACACACACATACACACACACATACACACACACACACACACATACACACATATACACGCACAAACTAACTTTACACTAGCCACATAAATAGTTCTTTAAGCAAAATATAACAAAGTATATATAGTCCCATGTTCAACGCTAAAGGAACTGAATAACTCTATGATCTGAGAACTTCTCTTGTTACTTTCATAAGCTCAAGAAACAGCAAACCTACCTGGTGGTCCAGGCAAACCTCGGGGTCCTTGTGATCCAATGCCTCTTTCCCCCTTTTCTCCTGGCAGTCCTAAATGATGAAAAGAGATTGAGGATGAGATGGAAGAGGGGAAAATAAATTAATTAATATTTTCTATCTTAGCTGATAATATTTGGTTCAAATAGTTCATTTCCTTTGTGAAAAAAAAATCTAATTTTTCACAGAAGTTCAACATTTGGGCCAAATTCTTTCTGGGCCATTTGTATGTAATCCCAGACCCACATCCAAGGACCAAAGCTGGCTATGAGTCAGGGAAAATATTTTGAATGAAACAAACATGTCAAATGTATAAAACAGGAATTGAAATTTGTGTATAATATTACTTTCATGAAAGAAATCAAAATTTATTATCCACTCACTCCCCTTCCCCTTCAAAAAAAAATGATTCCAGAATACTCATATAATAAATCAATGCCAAAATAACCTTAGTGACACAAAAATCTAATTTTTATAGAAGACGATAACTGTCATCTTAACAAAACAAAAAGTTAGCATCCATGTAATTACTTTAAAACATCTGAAATCAGACGTTTCCTTTTTTAAAAATTATATTTATCTACCATTAAATCCAATTTAAACAAAAATGCAAGGACAACACCAAGTCCTGAATTGGAAGAACTTGCATTTTTAAAGCTAAAATGCTGCCCGAGGTCACTTGAGCTACTCATGGTCACACACCAATTAACAAAGTCATGCTTCCTACATGAGTTTGCCAAGAGTCAGTCTGGTTAACAAGAATTGTTTTCAGGAAAGCACTTGCCTTTGATTGAGCTAACCTGAAAACAGTCTCCTATTGTCTAACATATAGCTGTATGACCTAAAGCCTTGCCTTAAGATATAGGATTTTCAGCAAAAGTAGCTTTGCCAGGACTTCCAAAACATGCCATAGTTTAATCCTTTCCAACCCTTTAGATATTCAGTGTTGCTATTTCATTCTTTCTTTATCCTAGTTAATTAGCAGAAAGGCATTCATCACCCACCTCGATCCCCTGGTGGTCCCTGCAACCCTGGAGTGCCTGGGAACCCTGGGCTTCCTCCAGGTCCAGGTTCTCCTCTTGCTCCAGCACTTCCTGGTGGTCCTGGTGGGCCAGGGGGTCCAGGCTGGTTGCGGTTTGAATGATAATCATTTGGAATCTGGTTCAGTATTTGGTTAAACCTACTCATCTGGCCTATAATGGAAAGAAGGTCTTGTCATTAAAAAAAATCATGGGAGTTTTTTTTCCTCTAAAGAAGAAAGGACAAGAGAAATTAAATTTTTATTCCTGTCTGCCTTCCCCACCCACTGGACATTCACTCACATACCATTGATCAGTTGTTCACAGACTTGTCTTGCAACTGCACGCATCATGTTTTGGGAAGCAATGTCTCCCTTAATAATGAAAACAGTGAGATCTTTAGCTTAGTGTTTTTATGTTTTCAGAACTCTAATGTTTATTGCATTAAATAAGTATAAATAAAATTTTAAATAATACTTACTCTGTCACCTTTCTCTCCTTTCAATCCAGATGGGCCCTAAAGCAAATGATGTTTAATGTTATTTCATTTTAATAACAACTACTCACATTTATATAACACTTTTTATTTTATTTAAGAACTGTGGCAGCCAATTGTACAGTAGATAGAGAGCAGTATTTGGGGTCAAGAAAACTTGAGCTCATAATCCTGCTTCAGAAATTTACTTGTTGTGGGACCTTGTGCAACTCCCAGCCTCAGTTTCCCCATCTGTAAAATGAGGATGTTTAATAGCACCAACCTCACAGATTCATTGTAAGGATCAAGTGAGATAATCTTTATAAAACTATTTGAAAATTTTAAGGTATTTTTTAAATTTTAACTATTACATTTTATTAGTATAAGAAACTTCAGTTGGGGGAACTTCCTCTACCTATTTGGCAGATAGCCTTAAATCATTGTCAGGGGCACTGGAGGTAACTTGATCTAATAACCAATACTAGTGAGTGGTAGGATTTAACCTCAAAGTTTTCTGATTGTGAGGCTGCCTTCTTCTTTCTTCACTATGTCAAACTTCCCTTTCATATAGCACTTTATGGTTTAGATAGTGTATTTTATCCTAATATTGCTATTAATAATTATTATTCCAAAATAAGAAAATAGGGTCAGAGAGAGCAAACAACTTGCCTACAGTCAGTTACAAAGCTTTAGTGAAGACTGAAAGTGAATTCTTCTGACTGCAAGGCTAGAATTCTTAGCACCATAACAGCCTAACTGTAATAAATGGTGGCATTGTTGATCTTCAGAGGGAGGAAGACATCAATTCAAAACCTAGCTCAAATATTTACTATCTATACAAATCATTTAACCTCTCCACATTTCAGTTTCCTCATCTGAAAAAAAGAGATGATAATCATACCTATTTCATAAGGTTGGTGTTAGGATCAAGTGAAGTAAACATATGCAAAGTGCTTTGCAAACCATAAAGTACTATATAAATATTAGCAATGATGATGATTTTACATTATTTTAAAGAATCTTGAGAATAAAAAAAATTTGATGGAATGGAAAAGACTAGATCTGATCTTAAATAATCTACAACTTACATAGCAGATCATATCATCCTTTTACAACTTTCATAATTGCTTCTAAATGTAAGCAGCATGGCTCAAATTTTGGGCTTTTGTCATTAGGATATGTAGTCTTACTTTTCCTTTTCAAATTTTCAAATAATTCCCCATCTTCTTATAACTGTTTTCAAGAATTTCATGAGCAGAAGTAAAAGCTATAATCTTATGATCATTTCCTATCATACACTATTTATACACACATATAATATGTGTGTAAAGACATTTTAATGAAGGATATTCTTCTATTCCATTTCAATGGGAAAAGGCCCAACTGTAGAGGTAGAGAACCTGGGTTCAAATCCTGTCTTGTTTTTTATTCCTTGAGCATAATCTTAGATAAGTCATTTCATCTCTGTCTCTTAAGGTCCTCAACCAGGAAATGAGAGGATTGGACTAGATGATCTTTCATATCTATTTCTGCTTTCAGTCTATGATCATGCAATCCTATAACTGGTTAGTACACCAAAAGGCAAAAACCATAGGTTTGGACCCCTGTAAGGTCCAGTTATCTTTGGTGCTCTTCCATAATTATAGATATTTCTAATTCAATCATCTGTCATGCATATCTTAGTTATAAAGAGAAATTATTATGAGAAGGTGGGTCATTCACACACACTACTAAAAAGACAATTCAACGCTCAGTAGGCAAGGAATAACACTTTTGTGGACAAAAAGCAGGACAATAAAACTCATTTATCTATTTATCAATAAAATACACATTTATCTATCAAAATGCATTTAATTTTTCTCTAGGTGCATGACCCTATATGAGTTGCTGTAGGAATTGGCTAAGGATTTTATACCATCCTAAAAAGTTCTGGTTTCTGCTCTTGAAGACTTTAGCTCCAGGGCACCAACAATTATTGCTAGAAATAAAATTCTCAGAAAGTGGTTGTTGGGAATGACAGTGTTTATGCTCAGATTCTGACTGAGAGCAAGAACTGCTCAAAATCAAGCATGGAATTGTTGAAAGAAATGCTACTAATTGGATTTTTGAATTGATCAAATAGGATTTTGAAAACCTGTGGTTCCTTTCTTTCCCTAGGACTGTAGTACCAAGGAAGCACACTCCAGTCATACAACTTGGTTTGATGAAGGCATAGATCACTATGTCAAAGTCTCTTCAGAGAGAAAATATCTTGTCCACCAGAAGAGGAAAAAGTATTTCTGCCACCCATGCCATGATGGCTCCACATTGAATATCCTTGTTTTTAGAAAGAAACTCCTCAATTGCTGGCATTGTTACAATGCTCACATATATTTCTTGTCCAATCCTGCTACTATGTCTCTGAATCACTTTGTCACTCTGATTACCTTAGTGTGGGGAACCAAGAGTTTTTCCTCCTTGGTAATTATCAGTAAAGATGGATACCCAGGGCGGATCTCAGGAATGATACCAAAAAAGGAAATTCAATCTTTTAAATGAAATAAATATATTTGAATTCTATCCTGTACACCCTTCTTCTGCCACAGTTAACAGTATTGCAATCAGAAGTCTATGATGATTTTACACTGAATTGGGTCTTGACTCACATTGAGAATAGTGGGGACCATTACAAATGATGAAATAGGAGAAGGAAGGGAAGATAAAAGAACCAAGAATCAATATCTTCTAATTTCCTCTGCTCTAGCCTATCCTAATTATGTCTCCCTCCTCACTCACCCTACTTGATTCCTGGAAAGATGGGGGAAAAAATGAGAAATAGTATATGATTTCTCTAGGAGAGGCTCTGCTCCTCAAACCTGAAAAGCCCACTCTTTCCTCCCTTCTCTAAAGCACTAGGTTTTTGTAAAATCATTAAGTCTTATACAGGGCAAAGCTACGTGGTATAGCAGGAAGAGCACTGGATCAGAAGCCCTGGGTTCAAATCCTACTTGCACCTTGGGCAAATCATTTTACCTGAATTTCTTTATTTTTAAAATGAGAGAGTTGGACTAAATTATCTCTAAGAACTCCTCCAGTTCTGTGAATAATCTAGGATTAGGACCACCTCCAATATTTGAATCTTTTTAAGTTTTTTTAAATTATTTTGAATTTTTAAAAAGTAATTTTTATGCTCACAAGCCACTATAAACTTGTGTTAAGCAGTAAATCTTTCCCTTAATGTTCTAGGTCCAATAATAAGTTGTACAAAATCATTCTCTCTAAAGCATAAGAAAAGTGGATAAAATTTGTGAATTAAGTAGAAAGACTTAATGGGCTTTTGACTACAATGATTAATGTCTTGCACGATCTGTTGAGTTTAAATACTGTCTGCTAACTTTTTCAGCAATCTTTCCATTATTATTATTATACAAATTTAATCTTATATAAGGATGGGAAATATCAAGCATAACTTTATCAGGATTATAGACTATTGCACTTTAAAGTAATCTAACACTGAGCAAGTTTCATAATAACAATACTTAAATAATACTAAATAATACTGAAACTTGTATGGTAAGATGGTTTAATAAGTAATTGATTTAAGCAGGCGATAATTTAGCTGAATGAGTATTAAGGTTCCCTGATTCTTTAGTTTAGGTATGGTAATTCTGTTGGTTGTATGAATCTGCATGCTATGTAGATACCATATTTTCAGACTGGATGATAGTGTTAATAAGTGTGTTGAAAAGAATCAGTTCCCTTATATATAATACTGAACTTGGCAGATCCCATGTGAACCTCAAGATTAAGTCTGAAGATATGTATTCTAAAACATGGAGGGAAATATCCAATTAGTCAGTCAAAGCAAATGGCTAGCCTGGAAGAAGAAATTAGGTGGAAGCTAGAAGAAGTCAACATTTTGTCCAATGAATGACATTGTATGAAAGTGAATTAATAGATGAAAGTATGTAAATTATCTTCCTTGTGGCAGTAGTCTTCCAGAGTATTTCTGAAATAGGAAAACAAATTCCAACCTTATGATAAAAATTACTGACTATATATAGCCCTCGAAATGAGTTAAACTTATAACTTTAAAATGCTACAGCAGCATACGATCTTAAATAAAAAAAAAAAAAACTCATTCTGCTGAGCTAGCTCTTGGTGTTTATACAGTGGAGAAATATGTGTCTTGGCACACACAAAAAAAAAACCCACTCTCCTTTTAATGAAAACCAAAGACCACAATTTCCATCTGAGGATATGTGTAACCATTCACAGAGATACTTTAGAAATGAAACTGTTGCAAATTAAGTCTGTGGATTTAAACATGTGTTTTATACAATGAAGCAGAGATAGATAAATATTTCAAAGCCTGGCCAATAATCCTTATTGTCTGAATTCATAATGGATTGATTCTGGAATTTGGGCCATTGTCTTACTGGTCTTCCATGATCTCCAGGTTTTCCTGGTTTTCCACTTGGACCTGTGACTCCTGGAGATCCTGGGCTGCCCTAAAATAGAAGGGAGAAAATGGAATATTATGATGGACAAAAAAACAGTTTTATGTAAACTAATAGATTGTGACTTTAAAAGCTTTTAAGGTACATAGTGCATAACTATATAGAGAGCAGAAATAAAATAATACTGTAGGGTAATACAAAAAACACAAGATGATTTCATGCTTTCTGGTCTTGTTTGTCTTGCTTTGAAATGAAATTGTTTTAAATAGCTACATGTTCCCTTGGTTTGTAGAAGAGAGTATTTCTAGACAATTCGGCCATAAAATGAATTTCTTCAAACTAAGTTCTTTCCTTCCTCCATTGATTTCCATTAAAAAATAGTACCTATTCTTATGGGTTAAAAAAAATAAACTTCTAATGCACAGGGTTGAAAAGTTCTAGTAAAGAAAAGATTTAAAACAATTTTTAAAATATATTGGATACTATTATAGGGCTTCAGTACTAAACTGTTTAGCAGTTAGAGGTAATCCATATCTTGTAACTAATTTTTTCTCTTTGCCACATTTTCCCGATTCCCAGATTTCCCTATTTAATTCATTCTTAATCATATCGAAACTATGGAATTTTTCCCTATGCCTGATAATACACAGACTTCACACTCATTTCAACCAGAAATTTTCTTTTCTTTTGATTTCAATTGACTATGCTTACCATAAATGGGCTACAATATAGATCATTATCAGTAGGTGCAGCCATGTAACACATGAGGTATTTTCAGCCTTCAATTTCTCTAAATTACAGGTTTTACATTATACAAAGCAAATAAATGTCCTACTTCATCAATTTTGTAAATATGAGTTTATAAAGAATGCAGGATCACTATACATCTAAATCTCTTCATTAGATGACATTAAAGCACAAAAAAAAAAAAATTGGGCAAATGGCCTTTAGGTACCTTCTAGCTCTAAATTTATGATGCAATGATCTACAAATTAAAATTTACTTAGTATAATTTTTAATATTTTCATATTTTTAGAGCTAATACCCAACTATCTTTCCTTCTCTAGAAAGATTCTTCTCATTCCAGGTTGACTTACTTGTGATTTATTCAAAGTAGAAAAAAGAGTAAACCATAGGATTTCTAAAGCAAAAGTTTTGTGCATTTTCTTTCCTGAAAGTTATAGTTTATTTGTGTTGAATTCAATTCCCATAAATATTAATAGGAAGTAAACATCTTCTCCAGACAAATATCATTTGCATAGAACATAGCTTATAAAATCAAATAAGGATTTTTGAAAGTCATTGTTCTAGTAAAATAATAAATATATCTAATACGTTCAAGTTTATTTTATATGAAAAATATAATTAAACATTAAAAGGACATTGACCAAAATTTTGGCTTCTCTTTCCATTTCAAATCCTAAACCTAAATATTAGATGTTATACAATAACAAAAAATATTTAAATATCTTTTTCTAAAAGTTGAATTTTCTATGGATATTTTAAAGTATGAATCTTATGTTAGTTATTTTAATAGACCATTTTCATAGGCAATTTTTACCTAAGTCTGACCTTTTTTAAACAACCTAATATTGGTTTGTGCCATGCTATCCAGGAGAAATGAATTTCATTAGAAGTTCTCAAAATATTGCACAAAGTCATTTGCCTCATATCATCTTACTTACCGGTGGTCCAGGAGGGCCTCTGGGTCCCATTGCACCATCTTTTCCTGTAAAGCCCTATTTTAAAAATTAAAATAATTACAAGTTAATGTAATTATGAAAACAAGAAACAGGGGAGATGATGCTATGGCAAAGATTAAGATAGTTTTAGAAATAGGTACTTTGTGCATGTGTCTGCCTTTTAATTATGATCACAAGAGACACAGGCATGCTTTCCAAGTAATTTGTATACATTATAAAATATAAATCATATCATCTGTGCTCATTAAGGAATATTTTCTTTTGAATAATAAACACACCTCAAGTGTTCCAATCATACTACAACTATCAATGAGGCCATTTCCTTTTTTAAAAAATCATTCATTTCTCTTCTGTATTGTTCTGACATAGGCAAGAATAGCCCTTTTCACAAATCAATACACAGATAGTAACTAGTGCTGTGGACTGAGTCTGACTAAATTCAGTCTTCTGACAGTTTAAGTTCATTAATACAATCAAATGAGGTGCTTATAGGTCATTCAATAGTTAACAAAAAGAAATTTATTTAATCCTAAGAAGAGATATAGAAGACACCTGGAGTTAGCTTCAACTGAACAAGTCACCTCACTTGTATTACCTATTATTCATAGCAATCCATCAGCTAAAAGAAATCTGGAGCCACTCAAGAATAGAGGATATTGCCGAGACATAACATAGCTCTTTAAGAGAGATCCTTTCCCATTCCTCTTCCCTCAGGTTTTCATAGCCTTTTTTATACTTATGCAATGAGGAAATGACATCTACAATCTGAGCACTTAGTCCCCGGATTCAACCAAGTTTAAAAGAACATCTTAATATCCTTTTAAGGAAAAAGTGAACTAATGTGCTACCATTAACAACCACAACATAAGGGAAATGAGGTCAGTGGGATGGGAAGGGGAGTAGGAGAATGGGAGGAATAAACATTAAAGAATTAAAACAAAGGGAAAGAAACTGACACCCTCACCATAACTGACATAATAACTTTGTGAGAAAAGTATTTTCCTCTATTTGCTCTAACTACAGGACAATGTATCAACAGAACTGTTTCCTTCACTTGTGTGAATTTTTATCCACAAAAGCAATGGGATGGAAAAGCTAGTGAATTGTCCTCACCACCAAGAGAGGAAATCCCTATAATAAGCAGCTACTTTTTTATTGGTCCATGTTTCCTAATCTAACTCTAAATATCATGATTTGTAATCTCAATGAGTTGACTCAAAAATAAAGAATCAACTATGAGAGCCAGGTCATGTCTCTGCACAGTCTCTCTTCTATTCTTGAGTGGACACAGATTTTTTTTCCTCCTTATGCTGCCAGATGACCTTGGTCTTGAATGAGTCATCCTACTGCACAGTTAGCAACTGCTCCCAACTACAGTCCCCTGAAATCTGGCTGAGTATTTCTAAATCGGGTCATTTAAAGTCTTGCATATTTTACCAAAAGAGATTTCCTTCTCAATTTCTACAGAAAATTAGGAATAAAAATTTTGAAATTCATCCTGGTTCACCTGGGATCCATCAACCCAAATATCTATTTTTTTATTAGCATGTGGATTTTATAATTGGAAATTAATTAATCTACTTTTTAAAAAATTAGGCTTAAAAGTTATACCCAAACAATCATCTACTTTAGAGAAATCAAGTTAAATCTATTTACAAAACATCAGTTTCCTCTGAAAAGATTTCTGATAACACATATACACCAAATGGAAAAACACACCACATTTTAATCATTTGATGTAACATAAATGTCGTTCCCCCTCCACCCCCGGGTTTCTTCTGAGAAAGAAAAATGTGGAAAAATAGCTTGAACAGATTGGGTCATAGCATCTTTCATTTTGCATCTCTTCTATTATCAACCAAAATTTTATATTTTGAGATTACTACCATGGATTTTTTCCTTCCTGCCACATAATTGTCCTCTTAAGTTTGCTACCTGTGAACAAGAATAATGAATCAGGTTTCAAGAAGAATGCTTTTGATGACTGTGGAAGGGCTACAGATTATATTGGCTATAGTTGTTTTGTATGATAATTCTATCTCTGGCTAGCTTTCATTTCTAAAAATGCTCCTACTAACAGTACTGAGGAGTGTCTGTGTGTGTGTTTCCATATGAGATATGGAAACACACACACAGACACTCCTCCTATGGGCTTTAAATTTACTAAATAATGAGACAACACTTTTTGTGAACAAATTAAGTTGTAGCAAGTCTTAATTAATAGACAGTATTTTGGAGTTATATAACAATAAATATAGCCAGATCATCAGTCACCTTCACATAGTATAGACATAGAAGTTAAATTTATTGCCTTACTTTTGATTTGTAGAGCCCATCATGCCATCAGATTTACTCTGAATTCTATAACTGCCTAACACATTTTAAAAAAATTATTCATATAGAACATGTCTCTCTTCAACAATGAGATGATTCAAAGAAGTTCCAATTGTTTAGTGATGAAGAGAGTCAAATACACCCAGAGAGAGGACTGTGGGAACCGAATATGGTTCACAACATAGTATTTTCATTCATTTTTGTTGTTGTTTGCTTGCATTTTATTTTGCTTCTCTCTTTTACTTCTATGGCATGATAAATGCATAAATATGTATGCATATATTGGATTTAACATATTTCTACCATGTTTAACATATATTGGAGGGGAGGACATGGGGAAAGGGGAGGAAAATTGGAAGATAGGGTTTTGCAAGGGCTAATGTTGAAGAATTGTCCATGCATATGTTTTGAAAAATAAAAAGCTTTAATAAAAAAATTATCCATATATTTGAACTTGTAAGTCAGGAAGAGCCAGGTTGTTATCCTGATCAAATTGTTTAACTTTTAAGTCTCAATCTATTCATTTGTAACATTCAGAGGTTGAATTAAATAGCTTCTGAGATCCTTTCTAGATAGCTCTACAATCCAGGCATCCAATCTATTTTCTCAATCTAATTTGCTGCTAGCCAAAAGCAATTGCTTTCCTTCAATAGCACATTCACTGAATATGTTTTTTCATTGCCCTTTCTTCATTTCTCTGCTACCAGAAACAAAATATGCAAGTAAGGACTATGGACAAAATTTTGACCATTTTGTATTAACTAGCCTAATGCTTTTTCATTGGGAAGAAACTGACAATTATGTGCAATAGAATCATGGAAGTGACTACCTTTAATGAATTTAAGCACACTGTTTATCACATTAAGTGGCATACTTCACAGTTCTGGACTGTTTTGCTGCCATGTTGTATCTCTCACTACACTGCCCTCCCTACACTTAATGGTAAAACCAATTTCTTTTTTCTTCTCTACAAAGTTCCTACCTCCCATTTCTTTGTCTTTGCACTGGAGAAATGCACTGGTCATTCTTCTACTCTTAGAATGCATTCTCTTCTTACTTATGCTACATAAAATTCTTTTCTTCAAGATGCAATTCAAATACTGCCTTCTACATGAAGCTTTTACTAATCCTTCCCCCAATAATTGCTACTATCCTCCCCCACTAACTACTTTGGCTTTATATATTTAAATTCAAACAAGTTGTCTTCCCATTAAACTGTAAGCTAAGAACAGAGACTGTTTCATTCTTTTGTCCTTTTATCCCCAGCACCTAACAAAAAATTTAATGCACTTAATTTTATTCTTAAGAGAAAGATATCTTCTATTAGTCATCTGAAATAACTTGCCCAGAGTCCCTTTTCTTCTATAATAAACCAAACTACTAAACCTAAAAATCCTAATGGCTCTCTATACAATCTCACCAACCACAGACCCTCAGATAGTACAGAGCTGGGTTATTTCCCAATTGTTGGGCTTTAAATTTACTAAATAATGAGACAACACTTTTTGTGAACAAATTAAGTTGTAGCAAGTCTTAATTAATAGACAGTATTTTGGAGTTATATAACAACAAAAAGGAAACTTACTCTATCTCCTGGGGGTCCCATGGGACCTGGTGGACCAGGTAAACCTGGTGATCCCTACAAAAAATGAACAATATAAGTGAAACAAGGAAACCATTCTTGTATTTTTCATTATAGATGAACATTTGTAAATGTTCTAAATATTTTTAAGAGATTTGGCAGCCCTTTGGTAAAAAAATTAGAAACCAGAATCCACCAGAATTCTGGACCCATTTTAATTGATCAATAAATTCTTGTTGATTGCAAGGGGAAGAAATTATGAAGAACAAATAGCCAGATTTTAGTCTTTTAGAGACCCAGAGAACTAAACATTCAGATATTACTTGATTTACATTGCAACAAGGAACTTACTGATCGGCCTGGAAGTCCTGGCTCTCCTGCATCACCTTTCACTCCTTGTCGACCCTGTAATTACCAATAAGATAGAAGTTCTTAGCCAATTTATAAAACCAAATGAAATAAGAAGGCAGAATAGTCTTCATTTATGAAATTCCTGCTATTTCACAAATCCACTATAGGCATAATGAAACAGGCATCTGAGGGCATTTTTGAGAATAATGAATTAAAAGTATAAACCACATTTATTGCATTATATTCTTCCAGTGATGTTATCATTATTAAAGTAAATAAAAGACTTTCAAATAATAATAATATTGTGGCAAGTCTTTTATGGAATAAGAAACAAAACTAATTCAACATAAATCATTTTTATAAAACTGAAATTTGCAGAAAAATCCATTTTTGTTATATTTCTTTCATTTGATACTATGGTAGAATAATAGAACTATAAGAAGAATGGGTTAAAAATTTTGACTTAATCATAAGGTCTAGAAGTCATTTGGGGTTATGTATTTGAAAACATCTGGAGTACAAATATATATTCAGTCTTATTGGTATGAAATAACTGAATTTATTACAATAGCAAATAAACCTCCAGGTACAGCTTTGCTTCAAATTTTATTTTTAAATATATATCATGCTTTATACTTTCATATTCCAATCCATTAGACATAAGAATAATGCATAATTATTTTACAACAATTAAACTCCTAAATGTACTTTGCTTTACTGGGGGATGGAGAGAAGGATGGGAAAGGGTAAAATCTCCCACTGGCTAAACTCTTATTGTGAAATAGTTCCACAATTTCAACTTCTAGGCTTATGGAATTGCTTGAGGTACTACTAAGAGTATCTATATTGTTATAGTACCATAATGTATAGGGAGCATGCTTTTGTTTGTCTGATTTCAAAGTTAGCCTTTTAACCTATGTGCATAAAGATTATACAATCTCTATGCTTTGACATTTCCAATGAAAATTAAAATCTAAATTTTACAGTTCTTTTCGACTAGATCTATTTTGCCTGACATGGAGAATAAAAGTTACCTATGAAATGAAAATATGAGTCATAGAATGTAGAAGCTTTTTTCTAACTTTAGTTTTACCTTTAACATAATAAAGATGCATTTTATAATTGTATATTCAACCAGAAAACAAGAATTATAGATAAACTGATTTGAACTTTCATGGAGTTGAAAGAGATGTAATACCTAATACAGGTTGTAAGAAGTCTACAGAAATTCAGGTAACTAAGAAATGTGTCCATGATTTACAACTGATCAAATAATTGTCAATAATTGTACTTAGACAGGATTATTTTAAAATAAAGATGCACATTATTTATAAATCTAAAGTGCTGGCCATATTGGGAAGTCAATTCACAGACTAAATATGTTAAAGTCTTAAAAAAGAAAAGTTGAATTTCAGAAGATCGTGGAAAATGTTCTGGCTAAATATTTTAATATGTTAAATTCAATAGGTTCACAAAATATGATAAGTTTACTTACTTGTTCTCCTGGAATTGAGAGTCCATTGGGTCCCTGAGGACCTGGAGGACCCTGGGGACCAGGGGGACCTGAATCACCACGAGGACCTGGGGGCCCCTTAAATAAACAAAGAAAAAAACAAAACATCAATGGCTGTTACATTGGTCATTGAAGTCAAAATCTATATTTGTCAGAAACTTGTTTTTATAACTCAAAAAACATTGATCAAATCAGTTTTGAAATAAAACCTTGGAAGTTTGCATCAATTCTTCAAGTCTTTTACTGATGATGATACTCCATTACTTTCATCATTCATGCCTTCTTTTTTTGTTTACAAAGAAAATATAGCTGATGCTACAGTAAACTTATTTGGTTTCCATAAAAAAAACAACTTTAATAGAAGCGGAATAAGGAAGAGAAACAGTGTATCAAATATGAAATGATCTTGTATTGACAAGGGTTGATTTCTTAAGGTTTATTCTTATTTCTCCTTATAAATATTCATTAAACAATAAACCATTAAATATTCATTAAGGCTGTATTTTCTACAAAACTACAGAGGATGAAGAGAAGGAGGAGGAAAAGAAGAAGAGGAGGAAGAGAAGGAGGAGGAAAAGAAGAAGAGGAGGAGAAGGAGGAGGAAAAGAAGAAGAAGAGGAGGAGAAGGAAGAGGAGAAGGAGAAGAAGGAGAAAGAGGAGGAGAAGGAAGAGAAGGAGGAGAAGGAGGAGAAGGAGGAGAAGGAGGAGGAGAAGGAGGAGGAGGAGAAGAAGAAGAAGAAGAAGAAGAAGAAGAAGAAGAAGAAGAAGAAGCTGATCTTAGCTAGACTTTGTAAGCTCTTTTGGTAGAAATCTAGAACCCATTGTGCTAAAATAAATATATTGCTTCTTTATATATGTGTTGATTAATCTCATAAAATATCATTAGAAGTAAATCTCACTGGACATTATGAACAATGATCCCCTAGCACTGGAGGCCAAAAGAGCTAATGTTTAGGGCTCTCATATTTCCTACTTCTTGAATCTTCACCATAAAAATTATGGAAATCCCAGTGTATCGCCTCTTGGACTTCCTTATTTCTTGTTGTTATTCAGGCTTTGCAGTCATGTCCAACTCTTCGACCCTAGCTAAAGTTTCTTGGCAAAGATTCTAGAGTAGTTTTCCATTTCCTTCTCCAGCTCATTTTATAAATGAGGAATTGAGGTAAACAATGTTTGCCTTGCCCACAGTCACATAGCTTGTAAGTGTTTGAGGTCAAAATTGAATTCTATAAAATGAATCTTCCTGCCTCTAGGCCCAGCAGTCCATCCTCTGGACTGCCTGGCTGCCATTCTTCTTTAATTAAATTATTACAATTACTTAATCAGTCTTCCCTATCCCATCTTTAGATCTGATGCTGCCATACTTCCATTGTCTTCTTGTTAAATTAATTCTTTCCCATTTTGTACTTATCTCTTTCAGGATTAGGTCTCTACTTTCTAAAATGATAACTCTGGATGCTAATTGAATATTTAATGAATAAAAATAAAACTAACAGCAGCTCTTGAGTCTTCCTCCAATTCCTATTCGCGTTTGCATATATAAACTTTCTGAAGACATTAAATAATATTCTAGCTTTTACTATGTTGTGTTGATTGGTATTAATTAAATGAAATTATTTTTAAATGTATAAGGCATTTGAGATGAGGTCCCTGAGGATTTCTCATATCAACTATCACATGTATATAACATAACTTGACTTTTCAAAGACATTCCAAAAACATTTCTTAGTGGCTTTTTCCCATTAAAATGATGCCAATTCTTGCCTTAAATGAATGCTGCAGGTTATATCCAATAACTTAGTGGATAAAGTTAACAACCACTGGTTGCAAAGTGACTTTTACTGAAAGTACTAATCCTTATCATATACTGTATCCTGCCTCCTCTCCTCAGAATTCATTCAAATAGTGTAAGTTCCCTCCCTCCTCTTCATCATCATTTCTGTTGAAAATAAACAACTAATATGAACTTCTAAGTTCCCCATGTCAAGTTTTGTGCTTTTAAAAACATTTTTAAGGATGGACTATGTCATCATTGCAACATCCTCATAAGAAAAATATAATTGGCAATTTTGTTGTCGCATCTTGTCCAAAGTCATACATCACAGTGATGGCATTTAAAACTAGAAAATTAGAAAAGATAAAAAAAAATTAAGTAGAATTTAGATAAATACTTACAATTGCTCCATTGATTCCTCTCTCTCCTCTGGGGCCTTTAGCACCAGGACCACCCTAAAATATATATAAAGTATATTATATATTGTTTTATTGCTTCTGTGTCTAGATAAAGACAAATGTAATGATACTTATTTGAAAAACATTAAAGAAGCTGTTACTTTAGGGAAGTCTAAAACTTCATCATTCTTGGCCAAAAAGGACACAAAGAAAACATTTTAAGACACAGAAATCAAGGAAATAAATATTGTCCCATGTTGCACATCTTAGTTTTACAGTTTGCCATTCATATACTGTTAATAGAGTTTCAAAACTGATTTAAAATTGTTGGATAAAAGCAAATAGTGAGTAAAAGACAGAAAAATATAATGTACTGTTTTGAAATTCTATTAGCCAATAACGAATTGGGCAGTTAAATCTTTTAATAAAAGATTAACCTGATTTAACCTCTAAGTAATACAGAGTAGGTGCAGCTCCAACAATAAGAATCCATAGACTGCCAAAATGCAGAGGCAATGAATTATAAAGGTCTAAAATACATTATTATCTCATTATAGACTAAAAAAATAAAAACAATCAACAATGATCTCCAATGTTCTAATTGTCATGTGATCTCAATGATGTAGGTATTTTCTCCAACAATGTAATTGTGACACATTCACACCTACTCATTCTAGAGCAACTCTTTGCCATACCTTGTCATAAGATCAAATTAAAAATCACACTAACCATAAAGATCTATATCATTGGTTACATGAATGTTGGATGACAAAAAGGAATTTAATAACCCATTCTGAAAAGGGAAGCAGGGGAAAAAAAGAACCTAAGATACTTATAAAATCATAAATAGAATTGAGAACATGGACAACATCTAATCCAATCCCCTATATTAATGAGAAAAAGATGCAATGGATGAAATTATACAGACAGTAACATCAGAATTAGAATTTAAAATCATGTCTTAACATGGCAATCTAATGTTCTCATTATATTGTGTTGCCTTTCACAGAATACCTTACTCTAAATGTGAAATTTTATCTTTAACTTGTAATCTTTTAAAGTTTTTAGATTATAATTAATATGTATAATTGATACATACATGCAACCATCCTGACATGTTTCAATGACTTGTGACATGCTAATCTTTATTACACTGAAGTTATGCCTAGATATATGTGTAAAATGTCTTGTGCATGGTTAACCTCTGCACTCCCCAAAAAGATGCTACTGTGATATTAATGTTCATTAAGCTCCAACTTGCATATTGCATCATTTGTATGTTTTTATCAGTTCTCTTCCCATGTATAGATCTGGTCACAATCTTATTGTTCCAAAATACAGGGACTATATAATTCCATGAGGTTTATATGACATTTGTCCACCAGCCCTAAACTGATCTCTCTCCTCCTCACCTCTGCCTGTCTTGCCTTGCCTGGACTCATTCAAAATTCAACTCAAATTCCACTTTCTGAGAGAAGTTTTTCTTACTCTCTCCTTGCCCTCCCCACACATTTACACACAAACACTTCTAGGCCCTCTTTTTATAAAATCTCTCTCTCTCTCTCTCTCTCTCTCTCTCTCTCTCTCTCTCTGTGTGTGTGTGTGTGTGTGTGTGTGTATGTGTGTGTGTGTGTGTGTGTGTGTATTCATTCAATTCATTCAATAAGTGCTTAATAAATGCTTGTTAACTACTGGTACCACAATGCCATATATTTAGAGTTGGAAGAGAACTTGAGGTCATTAAGTCCTACTCTTTCATTTTACAGATAAGGAAACTAAGTCCTGAAGCTAAGTGGATTACTCAAGATCACATAGGTAATAAGAGTTTAGATTCTCTATTCTTTGGGTTATATCACTACATTGCTATACTTTGAAACTTTATATTCTATAGCATGAGTTCTCAAACCAGGCTCTATGAATTTTATACACACACATACACACACACACACACACACACATCTAGATAGATATTTAATTTTGAACAAAATTGGTTTCTTTTATGATGCTGTGTATTTTTATTTTATGCATTTTTAAAAAATCATTATGACAAAGGGTCTATAGGCTTCACCAGAATGTCAAAGGGAGCCAAGACACCAAAAATGTGAAGAATCTCCTGGTTTACAAAGTGATTTAAAGTGATTCTGGACACAGCTCAGTCTCTCTACTTTAACCCTATAACATCTATAACAGTGAATTTGTTGAAACATTCTGAAGAATCTTTGAAGGCATTACAATGATCAGGGGGAAACAAATTTACATTTTTTTAAGTCTAAGCATTTGAGTATGTTCTGGATTGAATGGGAAGTTGTTGGGAAGATAAATTCAAATTCCAGAATCAAATTATTTTTCATCTAGTTATCCTTCACTACAATGAATCTAATACCAAAAGATAGGTGCTACTGATCTGGGAGCCTTGAAAAACTTAAAAATGCTAATCACTGTCATATCCAACAATGATTCCAAAGGATCACCAATGAAGAATGAGATCCACCTCCTGACAGAGAAGTAAAGGACTAAAGAAACAGAATAAATAAAACACCCATTTTTGGACAGGGTCTACTTGAGAAACTGATTTGCTTTAATATACATATCTTGTTACAAGGTGTTGGTGGTGGTGTTTTATTTTTGAAGGGAAAGGGAAAGACAAAAGAGGGAAGGATGGAAATTAGGAAGGAGAAAAAAATGCTTATTAATCAAAAAAATGTTATTTTTTTTTTAAAGTAACCTGAGCAGAATCAGGAAGGAGAGTAGCCTGTGTTTTAATGACCTCAATTTTTCAAGAGAAAATTCATATCTATAATTTTAAAAAAATTATATAAATGCTTATTTATATTGCCTTACCGCTGGTCCAGGTGGTCCAGGAGGTCCAACACTGTCCTGAGTACATGTGCAAGAATTTGGAAAAGCTGGGCATTTTGCTTCATCTCTCTGGATTATGGAGAACAGTATTTAGCCATTACAAAAAAATAAACCACATTAACCCCTCCCTCCATAACTTATACAAACAAGAGAGTCTGTTCTCCAACTTTGAATGACAAAGATCTAATTATTATGCTAAATGATCATAAGAACTCATGTATGAAACTCAAATGAAATTTTTTTCTGGAGTTTTATCGCTTTCTTTAATAAACCTTATAAGACAAAAATAACACTTCTTAAAAAAAATTCAAAATCACTAGAAATTTAGTGTAATTTTATCTGACCCAATGTTCTTTGTTTTGCTGTTGAGCCATTTCAGTTATGTCCAACTCTTCATGACCCCATCAGAGTTTTCTTGACAAAGATAACGAAATTGCCTGCCATTTCCTTCTCTAGCTCATTTTACAGATGAGGAATTGAGGCAAACAAGGTTAAGTGACTTGCTCAATGGCCCAAAGTTCATAAGTAACTGGAGCCAATTTTGAACTCATGAAGAGGAGTCTTTCTGATTCAAAGTCTAGTGCTCTAAGCACTGTACCACCTAGTTGCTCTAGCTGTGTTCTCTGCCTAGCTCAGATGGAAACCATCTTATGATTTTATACTCAGTTTTGCATTCCCAAATGTCTCCTTTTGCTGATGAGGAAACTAAGGCTCCAAGAAGTTAATTAATTTGTCATGCAAAATCACACAGATAGTTAATATCAGACAGGATTTGAAATCAGATCCTCTAACTCCTCCAGTCTTTCTGCTTGAATATGCTATTCAATACTCTGACCATTATAACAGTCACTTGCATAAATATGAGTTCTTTCTTCAAGCTGAAATGTGGTCATTTTGTTATTTAAAAGTAATAGAGGCCTAATTAGAAGGTAATTTATCTAACAACTGCATACCAGCATTTTAGAAGTGAAAGAAACATTTAGCATTCCTGGAAATCTAGGGATTGAGAGGCTTTTCTAATTAATCCACTGCAATGTTTCTTGAGAATTTCCAAATGCGGACTTGTGCACTCTCAGCTAGAAAGGGAGGGTCACATCAAACATGGGCATGAACCAAGATAACTGATAAAGGCACAAGCCTTTGCATATTCCTGAATTTCCTATTTGCTGATAACAGCTGTTGAGTGTTACTTTCCCAATACAATTTTTCACTGTCAACAGGATTTACTGGTAAGATTTTTAACATCATCCAGTTCAGAACTACTTACCCTTGAAGGGATGTCACAGCATCTGTCTCTACTAGTCCACACTGGGCTGCATACTATGTCAAAATTCTGGATTTGGAACTGCAAAACAACCACATCCATTAAGTATTTTTTGTTGTTGTTATTCACTGGAGACTGCAAATTTTTTAGATTTCAATGTCTCCTCAGAGCCAAAATTGAGACTTTGCCAGCTTTTTGCATGAACGCTTACAAGTGTTCTACTTCATAAGTAATGTGCTCCTGTTTTCTCAGGGGGGTGGGGGAGGAAATTCCCTCCAGTTTCTTAAAATAAATAAATACCCATACTTCAGAAGAGGGAGAAAGTCAAGCCAAATGTTCCTGATGAACTCCGGCTCCTGATCCTGGTTTGTAGCCAAAGACAAATGTTTCTCAAGATGTGAAAAGGGGTTTTAATAGTCAGTGTATTACAGATTATCTAACTGAACAAACAGAATTGCAAGATTCTTCCTTAATACAGGCTGAGATCTTTCTATTAATATCATCCTGGCTACTACAAAGATTATGCATTACATGAACATCCCATCTTCACATAGGAAGACATTCCATTAAAATTCTTCCAAAAAAATTCTCTTTAAATATATAGTTTTGATTGGACATATTCTCATTTTTAAAAAGTTCAAGTTATACTTTTAACACTGTGATTTAAAATCTCAACAATTTCAAGATAGGTAAAAACTAAAGCTGTGATGTTTTTTATAGGGAACTCCCAGGTGAGGTAATCCCCTCTACAAAAGTAAGTCAGTACCTTCTAGGAAACTTAGAGTATAAAAGAATTGCTTAGAACAGTGGTCTCACTTCAATGATTTGCCCAGGACTACACAGCCAGTATATGTGTCAGAGACAGGACTTGAACCTTTCTGACTTTGAGGCAGCTTTCTTATCGACTATAGCATGCTGACTTTTCATATCATGATATAACAACAAAATTCTATATTATTCAATTCTTCTTAAAACTGTTCATATTCTTTGTAACACTAATTCAAAAAAACAGTTGCGTCTAAGGGTATTTTTAAAGCAATATACATATTCTCTAGAAGAAACAATGAATTTAATGAGATCAGTCTGCTTCAAGACTTCAAGGTCATCTTTTTAAAATAATATAATACTAATACTGGTTTATAAGAAAATAGAAAAATCTACAATCCACATGAAAATTAATAATTCATACATAGGTGGTACATATTAATGAACTCAACAAAATCTTTTTTCTGGGAGTAAAATTTCAGTAAAAATGATTATATTTTAAGAGATAAGTGAGTTTTTGTGTGGCTATGTTAGTGTCTAGCAAATGTTTTAAAATATTTCCCCATAATATTAAAGGCATAATTATATGAAATGAAACAATGTTACATAATATTTTATTATCTAAGATTATCTATTGTGAACAAGGCAATAGAATAATAATTTCAATTAATTGGGGCATTTTAACATAAAGTCAGAGCACAAGCTAATGGGCATTTTGGAGTTTTTTCTTTGCTGCAGTACTTAAAGATCTTGGTATATCACAACTGAGTAAATCACTGTTTTATACACAGCACATTTGTTCATGGAAAATTCTTTCTAATGTGTTTTTACCAAGTAACTTTAAAAAAACCAGTTTCAACATTAAAATATCATAAAACCACATGAAATGGAAACATGCTACTTACCGCAGCTGATTTCCTTTCACCTTTAATAAGCTTTCCAAGAATTTCATAACCATCAGTTGTGATGTTACCAGCTTCCTTGATATCCTTCTCTACAATTTCATAGCAGTCTATGTAAATCTTAACACTTTTTGAAGTTACTACAATATGAACCTGAAGAGAAAAATACATTTACTGATGAAATGACTTTTGCCACATTATTTGTCTTATTGTTATGTCTTACAGCAAAAGTGTGCTGTACTGATACTCAAGGAATGTTCTTGATGAGGGGATATAAGGCACCATTGACTTCACTGCTCTCCCTTTCCAAATGAGAAAACTGAAGCCCAGGGAATGGAAGTGACTTAGTGACATAAATAGTAAAAGAACTAAGAGTAGAATACAAATATCCTGAGTCTCTTTCTTCCATAAATCAGCCTAGTTCTCAACTGGATCGGGATGCAAGAGTGATATTTAAACCCTGTAATGTCCCACATTAAATTAGCCCCGTGGTTCAGGGAAAAGAAAATTGAACCACCTGTCAGAATTTCAGAATTCAAATCCCAACTTTGATGATTCCTACCTATGTGACTGACTGAATGACTGAGTGATCTTCAATTTCCTCATCATAAAAAGAGAGAACCAAATGCTCTCCAATGTGCTGTAGTTAATACAGATTATAAATGATAAGCCAAGAAGCTGCTGTAACTAATGGGAAACTTCTAGTTCTAGATACATGATTATATTTCTTAAAAATGCAATTCAACAATGCCCCAATTGATAAATGATCAAAAGATATGAACTTTGCCCAAAGGGTTATAAAATCACACATAGCCTTTGACTTAACAATACCATTACTAGACATGAATCCCAAAAGAATTTTAAAAAAAGGAAAAGGGCCTATATGTACAAAAATATTTATACCAGCTCTCTTATAGTGTTTCTTATTAACAAATCTATCATATTACCTTGTCCATCGAAATATTAAAACATATTTGAAAAATAGAACTTGCTTATTATCTGTTATCTCTAAAAACCTTGGATAATTCCATGATTTATTTCTTACATCTATTCTTTTTATTGTACAGAATTATTTTTTTCAAATTTCCCAAACTTCTGAAATGTAAACTCTGTTTTATATCCAAAGAAACAGAACTAAACTACTTAAATTGTTGGAAAGGTGAATAACTAGTTCAAGAATGCAAAAGCATTGATAGCCAGGTTTAGAGTGGCATTCCCAAACATGGAGTGACCAATTATTCCAGTGATTTTCAGGATCTTTTTATATTTTATCTGTTTCTGATAATAATAACTAACATTTTAACAATTTTTCAAGATTTCCAAAGAACTTTCCACACGACAACCCTATGTCATGGATAACATCCAGGTTGTTACAAGCATACAAAGTTTTCTCAAACTAATGTTCAAAAATGTGCTTTAATCTTTCAAATTAACCACTGATGAAAACAGAATTGTGTATTTAGTCATATTGCTATATTTTCATTTAAAAATCATTGTATGCCCTTTTTGTAACTTCTGAACACAAACACAAAAAAAATGACCAAGTTTGATATTCCACCATTTAGTTTTTGTTACCATAGACCTCTCTGAAATAACACTAATGTTGTCTTTATGATCTAAAATGAAATAAAACATGTAGACATAACATAAAAATTGTTATTCCATAGAAATCACAAACTATGAAACAGCCCTACTTCTAGAGTCCCAAGACTCAATTATAAGAAGATTACAATCTCATCAAAGTCCGGATTAAGTGTGATTAGAAAAACATAGTTTATAAAAATCCATCTCAGCAAGATACACAAATATAAGTTTAATGGACACATACAAGTGCCAATTTTTTTTTTAATGAAATTTGCCAGATTCAACATCTTTCAACAAGGGCAGCTCTGCTAAATCCAACAGCAAATGACACAATAAAATGTATTTCTCTGGTGAGGCATTAGCAAGACTGAACTTTACTATGAGAATTAGTAAATTGATAAATAGGTAGAAAAGCAGAAGGTTCTAGTATAGATGCTCATATTCATAGATTTTTCCTTCTTAATATGATTTTAGGTCCTAGTTAATGAGTCATTATTATATACAGAAGATTCTTTAAATATCACTGAAGGGGATCAATAATCTGATTCAAGAGAAAGACAGAAGTGTGTGTGCATATGTGAAAGAGACAGACAGACACAGACATTGAAACAGAAACAAAGACAGAGAAACAGAGATTCACTCTAGGAAACAAACAAACAAAACCAAAAAAAAAAAAAAAAAACAAACCCAAAACCCAAGATTCCCTTTTGGGAGAAGAGGAGTAAGAAGTGCCCAAAGCACTAGAGGAAGGTACTTCAGTTATCACTTTGGAATCACATTTGACTAGAAATAGCAAATACTTTATAGATGAGGATCATTCTGTACACCACACTTAAGGAATGTTACATAGCTAGTGAAACCAGAGGTATTCCCATTTACTTTAGAGTGTACATAAGCATCATTAAAAATGACAAATTCCTTATTCATTTTTTATTTTTAGTTTTAAAACATTTCAAATTCCATGTACTTCATTTTTCACTAATTTTATGTCTATACCATACAAACTTTAAAAATTTTCTCCTCTATTCTGTGGCTATGTAGAAAAACTTTAGATTGCTAATTCTGACTACCAAACAAGAAGTAAGATTCCTCAGAATGTTAGACAAAATACTTCTGGGTGGCTATCAGTTCTACTATCATATAAACTGAGCACTAACACAGCTGAAAGAATAAACGTTTATGGTAGGTGAACAATTCTTATTCAAAACTTTTAGATTGTCTTTATTTTTGTTTATGTTTCTTTGTATTGACTGAAAAATGTTCAGTCTATGTTTCACATTGACCATTTCTCCATAAATAGGAAGGAAAAAAAGCAGACTACTCTGCTTTCAAAAAATTTTAAAGGTCAATAATCCAAGGAAAAGAAATACCTGCTCCAGATTTAGATATAGTTATAGTTCTGCCAACCCAACATGAGTATCCATGAAATTTCACAAAAAGAAATAAGGTACATTTGTAAGTCACATTCTCTTCTACAAAATAGCATTTAGATATTTACCTTGTGAAAACTTCCAAATAACATTTAGATATTTACCTTGTGAAAACTTCCATAAAACAGCGTCTTCACTTCATCTGTGTCAAAAGTTACTGTCTGAATCTCACCCCTTACATCTTTGTTAAAGAATGACAATGTCTTGCTGGAAGCTGTAGTCAATACAAAATTAGTGTTAAAAGGTATATTGCTCATCATTAAATCAATCAAACAGGTAAATAGGAATGCTTTTGTTAGTGAGATATTTAATAAAATCATAATTGCAGGACACAATTCAAATGCTGCATTAGTTTGAAATGTTCTTGATACTCTAGATTTTCAAACTTTTAAATTTGAAATTAGGTACCAAATGAAATTAGTTGAAAAATTAAAAAGTAAATTGTCATGAGCAACTTAAAACTCAAATCATGAGTTTTATCATTAAGCAAAATCTTCCTTACGGTCTGCAACCACTCCAACTTGAGGCTTATAATCTCTGTCTGTTATTTGCCAAATTGCAAATGGATCACTGGGGCTTTCTGGAAGAAGTCGGAATAACAGGATAATCGTGTATGATGGGGGTAAGCCATCTGGATGTAGCTCTCTGTTAAATAAACAACAAAGCATCTCTTACTAAACAGATAAAGGAAAGAAAGGGAAAGGAAGGAAAGAGAAGAGAAGGGAAGAGAAAAAAAAAGGGGAAGGGAGGAAGGAAGGGAGGGAGGAAGGGAGGAAGGAAGGAAGGAAGGAGAGGGAAGGAAAAGAAAGGGGAGGAAAGGGAAAGAGAAGAAAAGGGAGGGAGGAAGGAAGGGAGGGAGGAAGGGAGGAAGGAAGGAAGGAAGGAAGGAAAGAAGGAAGGAAGGAAGCAAGGAAGAAGGAAGGAAGCAAGGAAGGAAGGAAGGAAGGAAGGAAGGAAGGAAGGAGGGAGGGAGAAATTGTATTGACATAGGAGGGTAAGGAAGGAAAAATAATAATAACTGGACTAATTTGGCTGACACTCAGAACAAACAACCGTATATGAATGCTGATATACAGAAAATGACATTATAATGAAGTGCTAACATAATTGTTGTTTTTGAGGTCTTCTTATATTCAACTCCAGATCAAGGACTTCAGAGGCAATATAGTGTCACGGATAGAAGAGAGCACTTAGATTCCTGCCTCAGACAGTCACTAACTATATAAACTTAGGCAAGTGACCTTGGACTTTAACAATTATTAAATTAACTATTAAACCAATCCTTTCATTTTAAAAATGAGGAAACTGATGTCTGAAAAAGTAAAATGACTTTCTTTTGATTTTGATCAGTCTAGCAAGTTAAGACATTTATCTCTATGATAAAAAGAGGAATATGGAACCACTGAGACATAATGATACTACTAAAACTTTCTAAATCTATCATCAGCCTTCCTAGTGAGTTTTAAATTTCATCTTTCGTTTTCTACCTAGATTCCAAAATTCTACTTGTTCTTTCCTCTTCTTAGGGTGCCAAGCATGCATTTTTTTCAACATGAAAACCTTTTTATTTTAACAAATAGGAAACATAGATTTCTGCTGATCATATTAGCCTGGTGTAAACTTTCACCAAGTAAAATAACAAAATCCAGGGCTAACTAACAAATTGCTACAGTTGTGTCCACCAGAAACTAACCATAGCCTGTCAGTCCATGGAAGACTTAGGCTACCACAACTCGTATTCCTTTGGAAAGCTAAGATACTAAAAAGAAAAAATGGTTTCATGTAAGAGTCTGGAAAAAATTAATGAAGCCTAGTATGCCATGATGATGATAAAACTACTCTTGCTGGTATAATTGTCTTTCCTCATCTAACCTATTCAGCCTAAATAAAGAAGGGCTGACCCTCACACTAACTGGTCTTAAATTTTACAGGATCACAAACTGAATGGTAAAGAAGAGGGCCTGAGCTTTGAGGGTGAGCTGAAACTGAAGCTGAAAGATAAAGAGGCTCAGAATTGAAGCCAAAATCATAAGTACAGTAATCAAAATGGAAAAGACCCTCTGCAAACTCTCAGTTGGGACACAAGGTCACCTACACAGGAAGAAGACAAACCATAACAAACTTGCACAAGCTCTCTGCAACTCAGACTTAAGTTAGCCATAGGCCAAGGTTGTGTAAGTCTCAGGAAGGAGTAGATGGTTTTTAATTTGAGGCCTTCATTTCTAAGACACATGAAGAAACCCTGCTTTTACTGGAGTCTTCCACCCTGACCTCTTACCCCACAAAAATCCATCACAACCAAACTTACACTGTAGGCTGATTCACAAAGGCATTCTTTTGTAATTTATAGGCTGTATAGCTGGGGAAAGACCCAGACTCCAGGGATACTCCCGGTACAGTAGCAAAGTTCTTCTCTGTTAAATTATAAGCCTCCAGCATCTTGAAACCTTGATGATAGATAAGAAAAACAATTACTATAACATATAGAAATATACTATCAATTCTTATAGTTGAATGCCTAAATACTGAAATGACAAAAGAAGGTGTCCACATTTGGGAGCAGAATTTCTACAAAAGATTTATATGAAACTATGGACAAAAATCATATAAGAATTGAAAGCACAGAGGTTAGGAGCATAATGAAAGAATTTACCTATTTTGACAAATTTTCATCATGACTTTAAATTTTATAAAAAAATTCATTCAAGCCAAAAAATAAGTTCTTACCTGGTGAAGTGTATCCATCTAAATAAATAAGAGGGCAACCTGAAATGAATTAGAATATCCTTAATTACTATTAAACATATATATGGGAAAATAAGTATATATTCACATAGAAATTCTACATCAGTTAATGTTATACATTAGAAATTTGCCACACACTTGTCAAAATAGTAGTTAGATGTCAACAATTTAACCTATTCATATCTTATGGATTTCTTCATCCTTGTAAAGAAATTCTGATATTGGAAAATATTTTCCTAACGTCTTATTTGACTGTCATTTAAATATATTATTTTTTATTTAAAAATATTTTTAAATATCACAGGGCATAGAAGCCTAAAACAGAACCTTCTGAAGTCATCTAGTCCAGAAACCTCATTTCAGAAACCAAAGAAAGGCCCAAAAAAGAATGTGACCTGCCATGTTCAAATAGGTAGTATTTAGCAGTGCTAGGATCAGATCCAGGGATCAGAAAGGCCTACATCAGCCCTTGTCTTCAGGAAATTTCTTTAAATAGAATAAATAATAACTCTTCCAGAAAAGTTTTTTAGGTCTATGGAATATAGATTAGAAGAACCAAGATTTCCCTCCCCCTCCCTCCTCAAAATAATCTGTTTTAGGCTATTTTAAACAGATTCTAGAGAGATGTGCATAAGAATCTGTATTCTATGGGGGGTTGGAGGCTGTGACTTCAACAGTACTCTTCATCAAGTTCACTTCTGAGGCTATGAGACCTTACCCATAGTCAGTTATTTCCATATCGTCTGATGTGGAAGGAAGGAAGGGTGGAAGGAAGGAAGGAAGGAAGGAAGGAAGGAAGGAAGGAAGGAAGGAAGGAAGGAAGGAAGGAATGGAGGGAGGGAAGGAGGGAGGGAAGGAAGGAAGGAAAGTAAAAAAGGGAAGGAAGGAAGGAAGGAAGGAAGGAAGGAAGGAAGGAAGGAAGACCAAAAAGCAATTTGCTGAGATAAGTTTCTTCAGATCCCAGTGACCTAAGATCTGATGAAGATATATAAAGATTTAACTTACTGAGAACTCAATACAATGAAGCAGTTTTGAAACAAGCAGAGTTTTGGTTCTTAAGGATATCTTAAATTTTAAAAACATTTTTAAAATCTTAATCATAAAAAGTAAATATCAATGACAATGTTCCCATTGTCTTTGGATTCATAAGTGCAGCTGTATATCAATTATTCTCTCTTAAAATGAAAATAAAACTACAAAATCAATGCATATTTATCTCTGATGAGAGAGAAGAGACCCGTTTGATTTTTTCCATTAAAAAATGATTTCATTTTCAAAGTTGAAAATGACCTTTTTACAAACACATATTTATCAGGACCTCAATTAGATAAACAATGATTCATGGAAATAAGGAAAACATACATCTTTTAAAAATCTACTTATTTACTTTGAGATTGCAAATAATATCAGGACTTTTTATATAAAATAAAAACCACTGTACTTCTGAAAAATATTATTGTACTTGTATATTATTATACACATTAACTATTACTTACTTGAAGTGGCAGTTTCACAAACAAAAGTTATTAGGTTATCTTCAATCTTCTCAAAAGATTCAAAGTCATCCACAATAAAAACATGGCGTTCACTTGGTTTGCTGGCAATGTTTGCAAGTTCATTATAATCTACATCAGCTACACCAACTACAAAAACACTGAAACCTGCAAAAGGAATAGATTCATTACATTAAGATTTAGGTGAGTTAACAATTGTAGTTAAAAAGCCTCACTGATGAAAAAAATGCCATCTTGATATTCAATGAGTCACTAAATTTGAAATAAACTTTTTAAAAGTAAAATGTGCCATACATTGCTATCATCTATTTTCCAATATTTCATTCAATAAATTTCCTGAACCTAGAAGATAACATTTAACTTAGGAGATTTTTTTTATCAAAAAAATAAATAAATAAACTGCTTAGGGGGCAGCTAGATGGTGCAGTGCTTACAGCACCAAGCCTGGAATCAGGAAGGCCTGAGTTCAAATATGACCTCAGAGACTTAACATTTACTAGCTGTAACTCTGGACAAATCACATAACTTCAAATGCCTAGCCAAAAAAAAAAAAAAAGCTCAATATAATGTAGGTAGATACATACTTTTGAATATAGGGTTTGCAATGATTGCAAAAGGAATTAGTATTTTATATAAAATCTAGCACATGTTATGACTCAGAAAACAAGAGTTAGTTCTTTGTAAGAAAGAAAAAAAGAGAGAAAAGAAATGGCTTTCAACCAAAAGAAAAAAAAGAATGAATTTCACATCAGGAAACAGCCACATGTGAAAGAGCCAAACAAATAAGTAGTGGAATAATTTATGACAAATAATAAAATTATATTCATCTGAAAGAAATAAAAATGTTTCCAAAGTATAGTCACCAGCTTCAGTAAATACTAAAAGATGATATGAGAAGGAAGTTCACTAATAAAAAAAAAGTTTGAATCACATTCTTAGGATAACAGAGGTAATATCTGATGCTAAATCAAATTCTAGCAAAAGTTATTCATGTGTGTAGATTTTAAATTTTAAATGATATATCACTTTTAAAATCTGCCACACTGGTGCCATGATACACAAAAGTTCATTTTAACTACATCATTCAGTGAAAAGTGAGTCTACTAAAAGTCTTTCCTAATTTTTTTTTTTAGTTAAAATCCTAGAACATCTCTAATATAGCGTTGCAGCATGAAATATGAGGGCATCAGGATAGGAATGCTCAGCAGTTTACATCTGATTTTCATGATCTGCCCCAATATTACCTTCCTTGGGACCTCATCATTAATTCTTAACAAAGTATCTTCAAGTGAATTGCGTCAATTCACTCTACAGCTGCAAAGAAGTAAATGACACATATATGCTAAGACCTTCTAAATTCTCTCTTTATCAAGTTACTTTTTTGTGAAAGAAAGGTCCTTGTAGGACAATCAGAACATTATTTTTTTTGTGACTTTTCACCCACTACAAAAAAAAATGTAGGATTCCTCTTTGATAGAGCACTACATGCAAGGAATATATTTTATCATTTATGAATAATATTGGCAAAAAAAAGTATCAACAACTAAACACTAGCCAAAATAAATATATGTTCATTTTCCCCTGGAGGCCTATTATATGCTGCATGAAGGCACAGAGTAGAATTTGGGTTTGTTCCCAAAGGCCAAGCCAGTAGAGAACAAATTCTGACAAAAGCTAACAAATTAAAAAAAAAAAAAAAAAAAAAAAAAAAAAACGTAGACTGAATCTGTAGAAGAATCACCCTCTTAGCTAGAACCAAAGTAACTCTGGTTCAAGAAGGTGACCACCAGAAGACTGGTCATTAGATGCTACTTTAGATTTGTTACTTTGTTTATTTTAATTGTACTAATTTATGAAATCATTTGCTAAGACATGGAAGGACCAAGTAATAACATCAGTGAGAAAAAGATCCATATAGATGAAGCACTAAAGTAGCAATAAGAAAGTAGGGTGAAATGTGAAAAATGGAACTATTTTACAATTCTGGAGCCATTATTTTATCAGTGTGAGGCACTCAGTATAGAAACTTCTTCCACTGAAGCAAATCACAAATTTCTCTGGATCATATAATTCTTAACCTGGTATTCATGAACTTATTTGTTTTAACATTTTGATAGTTCTATTTTAATATTGATTGACTTTATGAATCCATATATTTATTGTGTTTAAAAACATCATTCTGAAAAGGGGTTCAAAGACTTCACCAATCTATCTAAGGTATCATGTCATAAAAAAGCTATGATCCAGTGACTAGAGAATCAAGTAGGAGGTCAATGGAACTCTTTGTGGGGACACTTCCTCAAAAGAAATTGAAATTATTTTTTAATTTGGCATTTCCTTCAACCATTTAAAAACATTACTCTAAGAACAGGTTGATAAGTTTCACTAGACTTGCATCACACACACTCACACACACACACACACACACACACACACACAAATGTTAAGAAACCCTATCTTAGAGAATGTACTGGAACACTGAGCAGTCAAATGGTTTGTCCATGGTCATAGAAACAATCTGCATATGACCCAAGTCCTTTTATTTACAGAGTAGGCCTTTGATCCACTATTCCATATTGCCTCTCAAAGTAAAACATATATATTTAAGTCCTTTTTTATAATTGTATGTTCTCAAATGATTCAAATATTTTTTTAAAAGATTAAAAGGAGAGAAAAAATACAAAGATGATCGCATCTACTTACCGGACTGTTGTATGACCAAAGCAGCCTTCTTGACCTCGTCCTGTGACCGACCATCTGTGACTACTACAAGAACCTTAGGGACAGCTTTTCTCATACCACTTTCCCAAGTCAAAACCTTCTCCTTGATAAATGTCAAGGCTTTGCCTGAAAATTTTAACATAAAATAAATATCAATAACCAGATCTTCTCCTCCTCAATTCTCCCCCTCCCCCAAAAAATACAATTGTACAGCTATAAAAATAATTCAATAATGAGGAGAATATAGAGATAAATGCAGGAAAAGTTAGAATCAGTTTGCTGTTTTAATATTGTCATTAAAAAGTAATGTGGCTGAGCCAAAAGTACCTGTCCTTGTATTTCCACCTCTGTAACGAATATTTTGAAGAGCTCCGAGAGCTTGAGCCTTGTCAGCATAGGTATTCAATTTGAACTCAGATTTTACCTCATCACTGTATTGGACAAATGAAACCTGAAAGAAAGTATGATTTCATGTGAGTCTTACTTTCTTCTTTTTTGTATCTTCAAATAATATTAGCAATAATTATTCTATTGACAATATGCAACAAATGAAATATCATTTTGCCAGTTGTGCTTTCTAAATTCTAACACTTGCTAAGTCAGGACTGCACAGACAACAAGAGCTCTGGATCTGGAGTCAGAAGATCTGAGTTTAAAATTCAGCTCTGTCACTATGTGACAACCTTAGACAAGACACTTCATCTCTCAAGGCCTCAGTTTTCCTTTTTATAAAATGAAAAGATTCAAATTAATGAAGCCTAGAATCTCATCCATCTCACAGATTCTAGAACTTCCAAGGTTCTATCCAGCTCTAAATCTAAATTCTTCACAGAATGGAATTCTTTTTCCCTCTCTAGACTATATGCCTGACGAGATTTTCATTTCCATGCCATAGAAATTCCTTCACTTTGAAAGTTCACTCCACCTCCAAAATATTTCTCACCTTAGAAGTTCTCTCTAGCCCTGTAGTCTCTCCCTCCCATAGTCCCTATGGTTCTTTCCATAACCTCCATTTTAAGAGATGCTCAGGCCAGCCTTGCCTTCTTTCTTCTCAAAACTTCATACCTGACTCTCCATAGGATTTTGTCTACCACCCCAACTCTATGGCTATCTTCATTCCCCACAGATTCTCTTTTTATCTCCTTTTTATGTATTATCTTTCACCATACAAATGTAAGCTACTTGAGGACAGGAACTTTCTTTCTTTTAATTGCAACTGTATTCCCAGAGCTTAATATAATGCCTGCCACTTAATGCTTTTTGAGTTGTTGAATTGTAATAATAATGTCATTAATTCTTATGTCTAATAAGATGGTATTAATATTTTGTTCCTGCACAGTAACCTTCAGTGAGAATATATTCATGCATATATGTGTTTTCATACATGTATGTGAATGTATACATATATATTCATCCATGTATACATTTATATACACACATACATACATATATATGTGTAAACATATATACCCTCTTTTTTAAGTTCGTAGAAGTAAGTGTTATCAATTATTGCCCTCCTTCACTTTGTAGATGAAAAACATTAAAATCCTTTGATGTCAAGGGATTTGCTCAAAGTCATAACTTAGAAATGAGAAATGATTTGAATTCAAATGCCCTAATTTCCAACTCCAGTGGACAATCTGCTCAATTATCTTTCCATCACAATGACAAAACTGTAATTCTAAGTATGGCCATACTGAACATTGATTGATTTTTTTTTCCTTACATGCAACCTTTAAGAAGCCTTATTCTAAGAACAAGTTGAACAAATCTGACCTACAATTACCACACAAAATTATGATTACAACTATTATCATTTCCACTTTTGATATTTTAATATATTTGGAAACATTTGATAGCTTCTCATAAGATTATATATTTACTGTGAAAATTTTACTATGTTTTACTAAAATTTACTTTAAAAAAGTTTACTATGAAATAAGAGACTAATACATGTGTATGTCAGATCAAATTATTATGATTCTTTTAAGTAATGGAGATATTATATTTACATCTTTATTTATTCTCAGTCAGTTGGGAAAATAAATTAGCTACCTAAAGGATTAAATAGTAATATGGTCATAAGACCAAAAGTCCACTATGCCATCATCATGAAGCTTCCAAGTTGACTAAGAGCAAGTATAGGCCTTGGAGACTGTTCTAGGGATTTCAGTCCAAAATTTGCTATTTGTCATAGAAGATGATAAAGCTAACATTTTTATTTGGGGTCACTATGTTATTTGATTTGTATGTCCTCTTCTCCTTTACAGATCCAAGAAAATACATCCATGTGATTTGGAATGTGTAGGGATAGATGACAGGGACAGATACCAGGTCAGTACCATTACAGAGGTAGCAACAAGTGAAAGAGGATAGGTGATTAGGGGTCAGATGTGAAATATCACTGAACTAAAGGAACTAAGCTAGGTCAGGGCTTTAGAATCTAAATTGGGAGTTCAAAGGTCAAGGAAGTCTAGAAAGTTATCAAACTTAAATAATTTTTGTTCCAATGATTCTGATTCTAATATTGAAGGAGAAGCTAGCATCCTAGGAATTTGACTCAAGTAAGCAAGGCGTAAGATTTAGGGCTGGACCCTATTCTCTATTCTCTAAAAATTCTCTAAAAAAATTAATTTGGTCATGAATTTGTTTCTGAAAGTGTTTGTGGCTTTTATCAAATGCCCCTATTTTTATAATTACCCTTAGTAACCAAGTGAAGAAAAAAAGACTGCCAAAATTTTAAAAGAAATGAATAGAGAATAGGGAGGTAAGGAGGAAAGAATGAAGAAAAACAATGAATTCTTTAAAATCTTTCTTGCTCTACAGAAAAGGATCTTCACTCTATCAATTCTTTAGGATATAAGAAATTTATACATTTTCATTGTTACTTAAATATAATTATAGAATAGTTCATATCTATACTAATAAATTATTATATTAAGGACTTACCAAAGCAAAATAACTGGAAGTTTTCAATTAAACAAATAAAGCAAATCCTTCAATGATTATCTGAAATGAACTCCTGAATCAATTATGACTAAAGATGTTAATTGAGTTCCAGAGATTCAATCCTTACACTAGATGGTAGAGTAATGATTCTCATGAAAAACCTTTCAATATCTTTAATATTATACATGTTAGACTTAAGAACTCTAAAAAGGAAATGAGACTGGGGTCTCATCACTTCTCCAAAAGCCAAACAGAATCATTCAAATTCTATGTGTGAGAGCAGGCCAAGGCAGATAATAAAGTCAAAATACAGTATATCATAGAAAGCTATTTTCTTAATAGTAGAATATACAGTTTAATACAAGATGACTGTGACATATTAAGGTATGGGAATTCATTTAAAGAAAATCGCAAATAACTGTAGAATTACTTACCTGAATTCCAGCAGGACTGATTTGATCAAAAGCTCCCACAGTATTGAAGATAAATTTCACAACTTTGTTAAAATTATCATCACCAATACTCCAAGAGGCATCAGTCAAGAATACAATATCTGCCTTGGCACCTTTGCATACTAAAAAACAAAAGCAACCCTCAGATCTAATGGAATTTTTCATCAAAATAAAATTACATAATTCAAAATCAAATACTTCATCTTAATTAGCTACATGTTGTCATTCATATACTATCAAATATCTCCCTGGAATAACTCTAATACACACATACACACACCACACACACACACACACACACACACACACACAATACATGTGTGTTATGTAAATAAGCTCTCCTTCCTCATAAAAGTTTTAAGGCACAAGGTTGGATTTAGATAAGAGGGAGAAATCAGATGAAGGGAACTTAAGTGCCTTGAAGTTCGGTCCATCTTGTTTAAAGTATTTATAAAATCAAAAATTTTGAAAATTTTGAATTGACATTATTTTCTCTTGATTATGCAAATGGATCAAAAAAGAGCAGAAAAACAATATGTTTATTCTTGCATCTCTAGATTTAGATAATAGAAAATTTTCATAAAATACAAAAACCAAATATTTTGAAATGCATAAAATTAATTTAAAATCTTAAAAGAAGTTTATATCATGGAGGAATCTGGCTCATCTTGAAAAAGAAAGCATACTCATTCCACTAAATTCTTAGATAACATAATCCTAAACTTTGACTAAATTTTTAACCCTAAAATAATTTTGAAAAAAAACAGAACTCTAATGGTTATCTTCCTCCCTACAACAATGTTTCATTGTGGATGAAGAAGAGTTCAAGCTGTCAAAGGCTATGCCAGAGAACTACAATCTCTGGTAAATCTTGCCAGATTGGAAAAGTTTCAAGAAGAGACCCAACAATAGACTTGTATAGATAGACTTTGCTAAAGGGTGGTCTAACAGATATTAGAAATTCTGGGCCCCCAGAATTCGCCATCTACTAGAGCAGGAAGAAAGATCCTCCACCAATGTAAGAAATCCCCACATGGAAGAAATCACATATCTCTGAAGTATGGATGTTTCCCATTGCTGTAACACTGCAGGTCCCTCTAAGCTAGATGAGGCCATTAAAGACCAATCTCTGTGGAATGTTTTCATGGAAGATAATAGAGCAGTGGATCTATTGGAATATTGTTTAATGGCTAATTCATTTAAAGTTAATTTAATCAAGAACTTAAGGAACTATCTCACTAGAAAGCAATTTAGAAGATTCAATAAATCTTTTTTTCCAATTTCAATGAAAGTGACAATTGTGCTTCAACATGTGATGAATGGAAATGATTTTAAGCTTTGTTAAAGTGGACTGAATCCAGAATAGTTCTCAGATCCAAAGCCAGAGAATTCCAGATGTCAAATATTTGGGATTCAGGTTGTAGCTACAGCCAAAATAAGTTCACAGTACCCATTCATGCTAACATATTGTTGGAACAATATATTCCAATGCATCTAAATGAAGGAGATTTAGGGTATTTGAAAAGCACCAATGGGAATTTAGGTATTGTGTCTAAAAACATAAACTGAAGTTTAATAGTCTATGACTTGTGGCATTTAATGCCTAATTTCACAGAGAACCGGAAATAAGTAATTAGAGAAATTTGATTTCTCTGATACAGATAAATTACAGGGCTATTGATGCTAAAGATGATCAAGATGACTATAAGACTTCTGGGCTTTGAACTCAAGAAAGAAGGATCAAAAGAATGATGCCTTATTTACAAGTTTATTATAAGTTTAAGGTATCAATTTAAGAAGGAAAGTCTAAAATCAAGAATTTTTCAAATACTGATTTTATATTTTTTCTCTTGATTATAGACTTTTTTTTCAAATCAAAGTTATTCAGCAAATGGGAGAAATTAAGGAAATGAATACTACTTACCATCTCGAGCTGGTGGGATTGTAGGAGGAGGAGGAGGTGTTGGAGGCTCTGTTGGGGCTTCTGTTGGCTTAACCGCTAAAATGATAATAATAATAACAATTACATTATTATCTATGTGGTCTGTTTCATTTCATTAACAAGAAATTCTTAGAAGCACTTTAAGGTTCTTAAATTACAAATTAGTTAATAGAAGGTAAATGTCCAGTATAAATGAAAAACTTTAGGAATTTGCTTTCCAAGAGACATAAATTCACAGATATATGTATATAGAGTTCCCTTTATTCCAAATTCCCCACTGACTTGTTCTTCTCTTTTTTTCTTTAGCAATCCCTCTTCCACCCCTTAGCACTGGATCTAAGAGGTAAAACCACATTTAAAGCCCATTTCCCAGAGTGAATAAAGATAGCAATACACATTACTTCATCATCTCATACCCATTCCCTATATGAATGACATTCTACTCTGTAATCCTGAGACTAGTCAGCAAATATCCAATGAGTAATTATAGACCTATCTTAAGTTGGATTTGCACAGATCTTTTTTTTCTATTTTCAGTCTGCATGCTTTGCAAATGGACAAATATTATAACTGCAATTCAAGAGAAAAATGAAGAGAAAGGAAGCACTGCATCTGAGTCTAAGTTTGTTACCTACTACCTGAGTACCCTTCTCCAACCTGGTCCTCAGGTTCCTCCTCTGAAAAATGACATTTGACTATATCGAGTTAATTTTTTTTTATTATAGATCCCTGGCAATCTAATGAAATCTATGGGTCCCTTGTCAGAATAATGTTTTGAAATGCATAAAATAAAATATACAGGACTACAAAGAAAATCAATTATGTTAAAAATGCAGCCTCAAAATACTTAAAAAAAAAAAACTGACAGACCCTAGATTAAGAATCCTTGGATCAGATAATATCTCAAGTGCCTTCTACTCTAAAATCAGAAACATATGGGAGCAGTATGATGGAATGGAGTTAAAGAATGTGGCTACAAATTCTACCTCAGATGCTTTTAGGTAAGTCACATAACTCCCCCTCTTATCTCCCCCAGGTTTCAGTTTCCTCATCTATAAAATTATCATGTTTGTCTCAATGATCTTTAAAATTCCTACTATTTTTAGATTCAATGACATTTTAATCATAAGTTTTATGCTCAGGAAAATGTTCAGAAAGTTTCAGCATGGTTTTATATTCTTTGCAGCCATATTTTTAAGAGTTAATATACTTACTTGTATGTTCTTTGACAGAAACACCAGGACCCTCAAGATTTGGTGTTTGAACAAAGACAGTGACCCCATAATCAGTATCTGGTGAAAGGTCCTTAAAACAGTGGCTGGTCTCTGATCCACGCACTGTGATTTCTTGCCCTCTTGTTCCTATAGAAGCCAATAAAGGGAAAAAATGTCTTCAGAAAATAAATTTAAATCAAACTGACTTCTATATGCTTCATTTCACAAAATTGCACATACTTAGAAGAAACATAGACTGCAACTAATACATAAACTTGTTCACCATCAAGTTAAAAAACAAAATCAACACTTACCATCTGCTGGATTTAACTTCAGTCTGTATGAGGTGGCAGCCCGGTGAGCAGCCCATTTAACACAAAAGGTATTCCATCCTACTTGGTAAGTTGTCAGATCAGTCACATTTAGGTATACTATGAAAATTGGAAGGAAACAGATATTTCATTAAGAAAATGCAAACTAAAATCTGATTATACCAGAACAAAAAAATCTGATTATACCAGAACAAAAAACCACTGTTGGTTAACATAGTGAAATCCTCTTCAAATCAATTAGCATTTATTAAGTACTACTAAATGCCAAGCACTTAACTAGATGCAGGGGAATACAAGAGAGGTAAAAGAAGAAACATTCCTGTCAGTTACTCATAAGTTTTACATCCTCAGTTAAATGACTATAGTTACATATAGACATACAATGTGTCCCAAAAGTCTTAGTGAAATCTTAAAGATTTATTAACTTAAAATCTTCACTAGCTTAAAACAGCGCCAAGGAAATGAATGTAAACCGTTTGCATTTTTGTTTTTCTTCCAGGCTTATTTTTACCTTCTGAATCCAATTCTTCCTGTGCAACAAGAGAACTGTTCGGTCCTGCACACATATATTGTATCTAGGATATACTGTGACATATTTAATATGTATAGGACTGCTTGCCATCTGGGGAAGGGGATGGAGGGAGGGAGGGGGAAAGAAGTGAGTGCAAGGAATGATGTTGTAAAATAATTACCCTGCCATAGATTCTATCAATAAAAAGTTATAATTATTTTAAAAATAAATAAATAAATAAAACAGCACCAAGACTGCTGGAACCACCCTGTTTTTGCTTAACTCTACCCAAAAAGCCTGACTATGGACACAAACAGGGAAAGTATGGTTGCCTAGGAAACTGATGAATGGAAAAAATAGAATGAATAAAAAAGAGCAAGAAAATTAAAACACTTTGACTCCATATGGTTTAAATATATTTTCCCCTTACAACCATAAAAATATCTTTGACTTACATGTGGTGCCTTGATCAGTCAGTGGTATGCTCAGACCAGAATCATACTGAGCATAAACATTCACATCATACGTGGTACTAGGGTTCAGATTGTGTAGAGTGTATGATGTCACTTCCCCAACAAATACTTCCATGGGTTCATTAGAACCTTGAAGGAAGATCACAAAAGTACATAGTTAATAGAACATAAGTAGGGTCAGAGTTTTCCTGAACTTTAATAAAGTCCTTATTATATTTTATAAAAATACTGCAAATCATCAATTATACAATAACTTCATCATAATATCATTGGACATAGAACAGAATTTAATATAAGGCAATTATATACTGATAGCAGCCAAATTTTTTTCAGTTATTTTAAAAAGAAAAAAAAAAACTTTCTTTTCTTATCTCTTCCTTTCTCATTCCTTCCCCCTCCCTCCATTCCTATTTCTTTAATTTCTTGCTCTCCATAACTCTTTGATCTCTTTCTGGGCCATATCATTATTGGTGGGGTAGTACTAAACAATTTGATGGAAAATGTTTCCTCTTTAACACTGTTCAGCTACCACAGATATGGACTGACAAAGAATCTGTGATTTTCATGATTCACTGCAAGGGATACTCAGTGTGGGGAACTTTATCCAAACTGCTGATTGCAACCCATTAATGAAATAGTTGGTAAGTCCTAGGAAGTTCCCTGAGGCACATAAAGGTTATAACTTTGCCCAAGTTCTTGTTATTCAGTTGTCTTTCTTGGCAAAGATACTGGAGTGGTTTGCCATTTCTTCTCCAGCTTATTTTATAAATAAGGAAACTGAGGCAGAGTTAAATGATTTGTTCAGAGTCACACAGCTAGTGTCTGAAGTCAGATTTGACCTCAGGAAGATGATTCTTACTGACTTGCTGTTCAGTGCAGTCCAACTCTCCAAGACCCCATTTGTGATATTCTTGGCAAAAATAATAGAGTGATTAGTTCATTTTATAAATGAAGAAACTGAAGTGAATAGAATTATGTGATTTGCCCGAGGTCTAGTAAGGGTCTGAGGTCAAATTTAATTTCAGGTTTTACTGAGTCCTGATGTTCTATTCATTGCACCACCTCACTGTCCTTCTCAAGTGTACACAGCTAATAAATGTCAGAAACAGGTTAGCATAATAAGTGCTTGACCAAAAGCCTGACAATTGATTCCTAAATCCATGACACTCTCCACTACACCACATTGACTCAACACAATTTACAAGCTTATAAAAAATATATAAAAGTGTAGAAATAAGAAAATATTTCCATAAACCACTTAAACAACATTACATAAAGTAATGATAAAAATAAAATGTTGACAGAAAGACTGCCAGAAACATTGCCAGTATGAATGATCCAGAAATGAACCTTAAGCTGGATGGACTAATCCTGCCTCTTGATACTATCTGTGTGACTATAAGGAAGTCACATAACCTTCCTGAGCCTCATTTTCCTCCTGTTCAAAATGAAGAAGGTGAATATGTGTAATGACCACGCTAGCACCTAGGACACCCCAGAATCAGCCAGAGTCAGGATAAGCAAAAGTCCTCAATTTTTATTCTCGGTCCCCAGACGCAGGATTGAACAGGATGGAAGGAGATCCTCCGCAACTGCCTTCTTCCTCGTCACCACCGAGAGTGTGTCATTGGCTCGTCTTACTTCACCCCCTATTCCCTCCTACAATCCTCTATACACCAATCATTGAGCCAGTATGGATAGTGGAAAGGACCATTTTCCAAACATATGCCCATAGAGTATTGTCCAATCAGTAGTTAGCCTCAAGTGCTCGGCAGTCCTGACCTCAGTGCATTGAATTCAATAGTTTCAGCCCTCTACAAATATGACTTATAGAGACTATCTTACCCTACAAGAAAGTAGGAGAGGGGAAAGTACAAGAAGGGGGAGGGTGATAGAAGAGAGGGCACATTGGGGGAGGGAGTGGCAAGAAGTAAAACACTCTTGAGGAAGGTTAGAGTGAAAGGAGAGAGAAAATAAAATGAATGGGGAAGGGGGGATAAAGTTAGCAATAGTAATTGTCAAAAGAATTTTGAAGCAAGTTTCTCTGATGAAGGCCTCTTTTTTCAAATACATTGGAAAGTGAGTCAAATTTTTAAAAAATTACAGCCATTCCCCAATTGATAAAGGAACAAAAGATATGGACTATACCCAAAGGGCTTTAAATCATACATATCCTTTGACCTTACAATGCCACCACTAGGCATGAATCCCAAAAGAGATTTTTCAAAAAGGAAAAGGACCCATATGTACAGAAATATCTAGAGCAGTTCTTTTTTCTTTAGGTTAAGATTTGGAAATTGAGGAGATGTCCATCAACTGGGAAACTACTGAATAAACTGATGCGTGATTATGATGAAATACTATTGTTCTATGGGAAATGGTGAGCAAGATGCTCTTAAAAATGTGGGAAGTCTTGCACTAGCTCATGAAAATGAAAAGTACTATGTAGAAAGTAATAATAATGTGGGATATTACTTGTAGATGACTTTACTATTCTCAACAGTGCAATGATCCAAAACTACTCTGAATGACGAAAAATGCTAAACATACCCAGAAAAAAAACTAATTATGTCTGAATACCAATTGAAGCATGCATTTTTTAAAAATGCATTATTTTTCTTAAAGTTTGGGAGAAGTTGGAGATGATATTTTCTTTCACAACATGATTTTTATGAAAATGTTTTTCATAACTTCACAAGTGCCTTCTCAATGAGAGGAGGTTGCAGAGGGAGGGAGGGAGGGAAGGACAGAATCTGGAAGTCAAAAAAAAAATGTAATGTAAAAAAATTGTTTTACAGGTAACTAGAAAAATAATATAAATGTGTGTATACATATATATGGAGAGAGAGAGAGGAAAAAAGGCAGAGAGACAGAGAATTGACTAAATGAATTCTGAGATCCCTTCTAATTCTAAATTTTTGATTTTATGAATGCTTTAAATCATTTAAATAATGTTTGATTACAGTAAAATTTCTATCATCCCCACACTATACTTATAATAGCTAAATTAAATTCTTATGTACAATAGGCTTGATATATTTAGATAAAAAGAACCTCTTTTCTTGCACAACATGACAAATATGGAAATATACTTTAAAGGACTATACATGTTTAACCTTAAAAAAAAAAAAGACTCATTTGCACACAGTTAGAAAAGATAGGATCTTCAGCTAGGACCTTGAAAAGCTATCTAGCAACCTGAACTTTTAAACATTGAAGAAAAAGGTCTACCTGACTCCCTCTATATAACTCTTACATAAGTAGACATAATGCACTCTTCATGATTATCCTAAGATTTTCTTACCTACTGGTTTATATACAATTTTATAACCAAGAACCGGAGAGGGTGAAGGATCCCAGGAAACCCTGAATCTGGTATACCATTCATCAGTGATATGTATGTTCTGAGGAGGAAGTAGTCCAACTGAAAATAAATAACATAGATCATAATTTATTACAATATCATTAGCATTTCATTAGCAAATAATAGTAAAAAATACTGTCTGTCTTTCATAACCATTAAAGGAAGTTGGCATCCCCCCCCTTTTTTGAATTTGGTAAATTAAGGAGAAAGAACACAGTAGTAGAACACAAATGCATTTTTCAAAATCACAAAGAAAGTAATAAGGAACACTGATTTTCAGAGTTTGTTCTACAGTTAGGAAAGGTTCTCAAATTTTTAATCTTTCTGATTGATTTCCTAATGCATTCACTACAGAGGAAATCTTTTCTTTTCTCTTCAAGACCTTTAAACCATTGTCTCTCTACCTTCCTTTCAGAAAAGAATCTCTTCATAATTAACTGGGAAAACAGAAGCCATTCTCCTTGAGCTCCCTCTTTTCCCCTATTCTGTATTTTAAAAATCACTACCCTACTCTTTTCTCCTCCATTAGTCTCTGATAAAGAGGTAACCTTTATTGCCAAATCCTACCTTTCTAATTATATCTTTGATTACATTGCCTTCTTATTTTCTTTCTCTCTATTTACTGGTTTCTTCCCTGTTGCCTAGGAACATGTCCAGGTCTTCCTTTGTCCTTAAAAATTTTTTAACCTACAAATTTACCCCATCAAATCATAATTTTATATATCTCTCTTTTCCACAATCAAGCTCCTAAAATAAAAGGGGGAATAGCTGTCCATGTTGATTATCTCCCCTTCCTCTCTCCCTTTACTTCTCAACCTCTTGTAATCTAGCTTCTGACTTCATCACTTAACAGAAACTCTTCTTTCCAAAGTTAACAATAATATAATTGTCAGATTTATTGGACTTCTCTCAATTGTAATTCTTCTTGACTTCTCTGTATCATTTAACTCTATAGAATGCACTTTCATCAAAGATTCTGCCTCCTCTCTTCATGTTTATTGATAATATTTTTATCTCATGGTTCTCTTCCTATTTGTCTAGCCATTCCCACACTTTGTCCTGGCCATGGCACTCTGCTTGTCTGTGTCTGTCGGTATCTGTATCTATGTCTCTCTAACTATCTCTGTCTCTCTCTCTGTCTCTCTCTGTCTCTCTGTCTCTCTCTCTGTCTCTCTCTCTCTCTCTCTCTCTCTCTCTCATATCATTAATTACCAAGAGTTTATTATCTTTCTATAGATGACTTCAAGATCTATATATCTAGCTGTAGTCTCTCTTCAGAGCACCAGTTCAGCACTATCAGCTCCTCAGAGGATATTCAAAATAGATCTCCTAAAAGGCATGGTCAACAAATCTAAAATAACTTTTTTTATCCTTTCCTCCCAAACCTTATCCTTTTCTTAATTCTTCTGTAAATTGAACAACCCTCCTTCCAATGCACAACCTTGGAGTCATCTTCAGTTCTTCACTCTTTCTCACTCCCTGTCCCCTCTTTTCTAAAGTCAACTCTTATTGAATAGCTTTTAAATATCCCTCATACTCAGGCATTTACTATTTCTCATTTAGACTAGTGCTACAGCCTTCTAATAGAGCTGTCTAAATTAAGTCATTTTTTTCTATTCAATTCATTCTCCATACAATTTTCAAAATGATACCCCTAAAGCAGATCTCTGACCTATTATTTCCTTGTTCAGTAAGCTCCAAGTGCTACATATTGACACTAAGATAAAATACATCTTCAGTGTGGCAATTAGAGTCCTTCATATTATGCTTCCAATTCACCACTTTGGTCTTATTATTAAAATTACAGCTTTGCATGCATTTCACATTTCTGCCACAATCCTACTTGTTGCTCCATGTACATGGCATCCATACACCTGCCATGACTATGGTTTTGCATAAGCTATTATCCTTCTCTAGAATTTATGACCTCTTTCTTTCTACCTCGTGGAATCTCTAATTTCCTTCAAAGTTGAGTTCAAGTGTCACCTCTTACCTTGTGTTTATTTCATATATATTATGCTTATAAGTAAATGTGTATATATTATTCTCCAAATAGAATGTAAGTTCCTTAAAGGTATAACGTACTAATATGACTTTTTTTTAATCTCCAGTGTCTCAGAAAAATGCCCCGTACATAGAAGTTGCTTAATACAAGCTTGTTGATTTGTTGGTTTCTACAACTGGAATTTTATGGCAAAGAATCATAAGAAAGAAACTTATAAGTCATTTATGACATTAAATACATTTTAGAATTGTTAATAAAAAGGACTTTCGAGATTATCTCATCAGAGAATCAGAAGATGCTAGAACTACAGGCATTTAATCCAATTGGTCAGCACCAGGAATATCCTTTCAACACCAGCTCCACATGATAATCAAACCTGCATTTAAAAATGTCTTCTTCTGGGAAACTAATGGAATAGCCCCTCCCATCCTTAGACAGATCCAATTAATTGTTAGAAAAGAAGTCTTTATGTAATGCCAAAATCTGCCTCCAAATATTTTCCAGACATTGCTCCTGGGTCTGTCCTCTCTGGTCAGGTAAAGCGAATTTAATCTATCTTTAAAATACTTAAAGACAGCTATCAAGTTTTCTCCACACAAAGTCTTCTCCTTTCCAGGTTCCTTCTTGGGAAACAGGTCCAACAGAATAAGACATAATTCAGAGAAAGTTGCAAAGATGAAGATTCAGATAAATACAAGGAAAAGTTTGCTTACAATGAGATCTAGCCAAAAATGGAAAAGCCTAACTCTGAAGATAATGCTTTCCTCCTCACTGGAGATATCCAAGAAAATGCTGGGTGATCACTTATAAGATATGTTAGAGATTCTCATTTAGCTACCATTTGGACTAAATTTTCCTTCCACCTCTTAAGTCTATGATTCTATAACTAAAGACTGAATTTTTGTAACTATACTGAGGACCAAAACATTCTAGCAAGACAGATTTTTTTGTGTTTAATCTTCCCATGGGTATGGATTTAATTTCACATAGTCCCAGTTCTGGAACACATTCAAATATGGTGTTCTGGGTCTCAACTCCATCTGTCTGGATCTCAACTCCACATAAAAATGGTTACTGAGTCCTCTTCCCTCTCCATATCTAAGGGAAATGGTACTTGCAATGGTACTTTTGTTTAAGGCAATATTACTCCTTTCTTAACTGTCTACTCTATTACTATATTTGTCTCACTGAAATTTATCTATCCTGTAAGTCTTACCACCTAAATGAGGATTTCTCTAATAATCTCAATAAATACTGACCTACCTTGCTTCTAAACTTTTATCATACTTCCTGTCTGATTCATTGACTAGGACTTATCACACACTCATTTGTCGTGTTAGACATGCCTTTAATATCCACATGTCATCTCAATTGCATTATAATCTTTTTCAGGGCATAAAATATATCTTATTCACCTACACATTTTCCTTGGTGCTGTGCATGGTTTTTTATACATGATAAGCATTTAATGAAAAGTACAGACTAAAAAAACATTGGTTCCATCACTACCATCCCATACATGAAAAAAAAAAGATTACTAACAATATCAGTGAAATATGAATCACGTTATTTTTCTAGTGCACATATTTATAATTTTGATATGATGTATATCCATCAATATCACATGTAGCCAGAACCATTTTCCTTGTAGCAAGCTACCAATACCTCTCATATTACAGAGGGCAAACCAAATTCTCAGAGGGTTATGACCTACCCAAGATCATACATCAAAATTAAGAAGATTGATTAAATTAAATTAAACTCCCCTTATTGTGTTCATGTCACTATACATAATATTCTATCACTAGTCTGGACTCATGCTTAAAGAAGATCTACTTCTCAATGCTTGTTTAATGAAATGATATCTTAATGGCATATCAGCTATGACAGGGGAAGAGGGGAACAGGGTTCAATGATCAGTACAGTTTTTCTCAAAAAAGGGAATAGAATGAATTGACTTTTACAATAAAAAATATAATCTTTGATGGTTTTCATTGCATGGGTGGAAACTCAAACTGTAAAAACTTCCATTTTCCCTAAAACATCCTTAGAAATCAAAGATTCCAAGAGAAATATGATTTTTTAAAATCCTCCTCCACATAAAATAAAATGTAATTCTCATTTTACTTTTCACAATCCTTTATAGATAAACTTACACACTCACATATCTCTGAAATTACTGGGATGGATTGCATTTCAATTTAGCCCTTTTTTTGCAGAATGAGCAACTAGTACTCTTCCAACTTGAAGAACTTGTTAAGTACCTACTCCAAGCCATGCATAGTACTAGGCACTGGGAATGCAAAGATAAAAAACAGAAACAGTACCCAATTGAATAAGTTTAATGTTTCATCAGAATTTACATTCTATTCCATTTAAATCAAGGAAAATTCTACTCTTTGTCAATATTATTTAGGAAAAAATGAATAGGATTTGGGGAAGCACAAATAGCTGGTCTTTGAAGTCATGTCACTTTATCAGTTCTTATAGAATACAACAGAATTCAAAACACAGGAGCTTCTGGTAATACACATTTAAGTTGAATCCCATATACCTCCAATTTGTATTAATTGTCTTAAGAGTTTTTAACTATTGACTCATTTTAAGATTAATAGGTTCAGTAACAGTGGTATTGAGCAAAGATAGAATTATGAGGCAAAGGGCCATTTTGATTCATTTTTATATGTGCAAATATTTGAGGCTTCATTAAATTGATAAGTGGTTTACTAAAATAACTAAAATAATCAACTAATTAGATATTGAGACAATGATGTCACAAAAACAACATTATGAGCAAATTACATTGTTCTTGCACACAAGAAATGAAACCAACAAAACCAAGATACAAGTATTCAAATTTCTATAGGTTTTCATGAAGGCTATTAAGAAATCCTTTTTTCTACCATGAAAAAGATAATCTAACATTTTTAATCAATTAAGGTCAATATCTTTTTTTCTAATTAAAGATTCTTATTTTATATCAACACAAAAACAATCAGATTATTATTTTAAAAAATGAAAGAAAAAGAAATTTACCAGTTCGTCCATTTCCTACCAAATGTCCACCATCCCCATCATCATAAACAGCAACAATGGTAATTTTATATGGAGTATCTGTTTGCAGGGGTTGTAATATGACATTATTTCTTCTTCCAGGTACTGTGGTCTAAAAGACAAATGCAAAAATAGATTTTAAAAATACATGCTATATTTTAACCTGGGAAAAGATATTCTTTCTCTGAACTAATAAATGCTTGTTGAAAATAACTGAAGTATTAAAAGGATTTTTACATAGTTCACAAAATACTAGGAAAACTTACATATTCATCAATTGGATCACCAACAGTAGGAGAATAAATGATCCTGTAGTGTTGAACAGGTCCATCAGCATGATCCCATGTTACAGAAAGGCTATTGGTTGTCTCTCCAAAGACTTTCATGTTTCTTGGCCCACCTCGTGGCACTAAATAATAAAGTTTAAAAAGATTAGTTCCAGTTTATCATTTGAAATATTTTACTCAGCTTGGAAATTCCTCAAGACTGAGTATCTAGCTATAACATCAGAGAAAGACAGTTATCTAATGTAAAGTTTTAATAGATTGCTTAAAGTAAATAAAAGTTGTCTGAACTTTTTGTCTCTACTTCCTCTCTTCCCCCTCATTTCTCAGGCTCTTACATGTGGCTTTCAATCTCATCACTCATCTCTCTCCCAAGTATTAATCATTTTAATTGCCTTTTTTAGCCTTCACCCTTAACCTCTCCAATGTATTAGACACTATTGACTATCATCTTCTCTTAATCAATCAATAGCATTTATTAAACACCTATTATGTGCCAGGCCTTTGGTAAGCCCTGGGGATACAAGTATAAAGAACAAAACAATCTCTACTCACAAGTGGCATTTTAATGACAGAATATTTGACTAGACACTTTTCTTTCTTGGGTTTTCATGTTTTTTTTAATTCCTTCTCAGTCTTCTTTGCTAGATTATTATCTATATTATTACATGCATCCTAACTGTTTAAGTATCTAACACTCTGTCCTGTACCTTCTCCTTTCCATGTATTCTCCCTTTTAATGATTACATTAGTTCAAATGGGTTTAGTTACCATTTCCCAGATGGCTTTAAAATCTATATAATCTCTTTCCTGAGCTCCAGGTTGGGATTGCCAACTGCCTATTAGGTATATTTTGCATTGGTATCTCATAGGCATCTCAAACTCAACATATCCAAAATAAAATCCATTATATCTTTCCTTTAAAACTGTCTTCTTCTGAATGTCTCCAGTTTCCCTTGAAGTTACTACAAGCCGGTGCCTCACATCATATATAAAATTCCTCACTCTCACTCATCTCTACTTTATCCAATCAGTTGTTAAATCTTCTCATTTCTGCCTCTACAATATCACTCACATCTCTATTCATATGTCAACAATCACAGTTTAGGGCTATAGTCTCTGACCTATACTATTGCAATAACCTCCTGATTAGTTACTGATTAGATTGCTTCAAATCTCTCCCCACTCCAACTTATCCTCCACCAAGAGCTTGATGCCCTTAAATTATGATGTTCTTAAATTATTTTCTATGCTTATCTCCAACTCAATAAACTACAATAAATCCCTCTTGTCTCTAGGATCAAGTACAAACTTATATGCATGTTAATTAAAGGCATTGACTGCCTAGCTCCTATCTTTCCAGCCTTGTTTCACAGTATTCCCCCCATATACTCTACAATTCAGTCAAATTTTCCTTCTTGCATTTCTTCACATGTGACAGCCTATTTCTCATTTTTTGGCTTTGCTCCGTCTCCCATTCCTGAAAGCCATTCCCTCTTTTACCTTCATCTTCCAAAATCCTTAAGTTATTTCAAAAGCTCAAAGACATTCTTCTGTGTAAAGCTCTTCCTGATCTCTTTAGCTACTAAGCATTTCCCCATCCTCTTGAAATTACCTTTTGTTTGTGTTTTATGTATTTTGTATCTACCAATATAAGCTTCTAGAAAGCATGAACTATGTCATCTCTGGCTTTGTGTTCCACAAATACCTGGAAGATACTAAGTGACCAATTATATCTTAATACATTGATTATATTTATTATCTTATTTCCTCAAAAATCCTGCCCTCTAATGAATATCCACAATTCCCTAATCTGTCAGATTCCCAGCTTGATTGTTATATAGAATTCCTCACTCTCCCTTACCTCAACCTTTTTCAATCACTTGCTGAATTTTTTCATTTCTGTTTCAATAATATTTCTCAGTCCCTACTCATATTGCTACTCTCCCACTTTAGGGATTCAGTCTTCTAATCTATACTATTTCAATAACCTCTTCATTGGCCTTCCAGCTTGTTGATGACAAAAATGCATTTCTGTGTGTGAATCACAGATAGCATTGTACAGTAGAAGAAATGATGACTCAAGGGTTAAGAGACCTGAGTTTCAGACCTGGGTCTACTCCTTACTGGTACCATGACCTTGGACAAGTCCTCTGAGCCTCAGTTTTCTCATCACTAAAATGAGAAATTAGAACTATATGAACTTAACATGACTTTCTGTGAACCAGTGTCATTATAAATTGATAAAAGTTATAAATTGCTACATATCAAAGGTTGTCATCAATATTAATGCAGAGAATATTTTGTCACTATAGCCTCACTAAGATTTATAACCTAGAAAAAAACAAGAATTTTTGTTGTCATTGTTGTAATATATTTAAAGGATTTTAAGACTTACTATACACTTTCCTCACAATCTAAACTGTGAAGGTAACAGTGTAGGTATTATATTATCCAGAAATAATTTAATAATGAAATATTTTATATAATATAAATTATATGTTATAATTTATATATTATACTGCATCCTATAATTATTATATCATTGTATTGTATGTATAATAATAAATCCCTAAAGTTCATAGAAACTAACAAAACTTATAAATGTTGGATTTGGAATTTGAATCTAAATCTTCTAACTCCAATGCCATTGACCTCCTATTCAGGAGACCAATGCATTACAAAACTCTTAGATTTTTTTAAGGTTCTTGTTTAAAGAGGAAGAATTATTATGTATAAAGGCCAAAGGGAAAAAGAACTAAGAAGTGGAAAATGAGAAGTAATAAAGGAAAACTTCCTCAAAGAGAAGGCCTTCTAGCTTTAAGCCCCAAGTGGCAGCAATGTAAAAATCAGTGCCAATTATATTCAGCACAGACATCAGACATTGAAAACATTTTAGCAAAACCAGTGTAGGAAATCTACTTGACAACTGCTTGGAAAAAAAAAGATAACTCCATCTCTCTAAGAAATGCTACACTTAGGTACATGGAAACTGAGATCCAAAAGGACTTTTTCTCACATGTTTGGCCCTGAGCAGGGCTGGGATTTCCCTCGCCATCTGAATACACAGCCACGATGTTCACAGAATAGGGTGTATCTGGAGTCAGGCGCTCCAACTGCACTGTGCGGGTATTTCCTGGTACTACAATCTGAAGGAGAAACAATGCCAAGAGTTAATCTGATGACAACCCAAGTGCTTACCAAGTCATGTTTCTCAACTCATCATAATACCTATAACAAAGGACTTTAGCCCAAATCAGTTAAGTGCTAACTGCACTTTCTGTTATTGGCCTGCTATTTTCATACTATTACATTAAATTTGTTCTTGGGAACATCACCTTCCAAAAAATGTTAAGTACATACTTGCCACTGACTAAGTAGCTTCAATTGTATCCCATTGTATGTTAATAATCAAGACTTTCCAATAATATTACTTAGTGGGTAAATTTTGTTGTTTCTATTGGTTTAGTTTGGGATTGGGGTTTTTTAATTAAAGATTAACAAGTGAGAATGTTCACATTTAGTACTATATCCCTGATAGGGGCAAGAGCTGTCCACAGCATGTTTACAATATATAAGGGAGAGAGCAAAGCTAAACAGTTGGAAAACTTTAACTTATAGAAAACAAAGCTTCCTTTATTCACCCTTCACTGAATGAATGTCATTCATCATGGACTCATTTGTCATGCCTTGCCAGCTAGGTTAATTATTTTCCCATTTGACTTTCAATTAAGTGCCCCAGTACCATATGGACACAAATTTAAAACTTACATGAGTATTAAATGAACATATTTGCCAAAGCACAACTGAAAAGTACAGTGACTATAAATTAAATCAAATAGCTTTCTAGTCAAGAGAAAGGTTGTCAGCTTCTGATGGTATATTTCTAGTTATATAAATAAAAAGAACACTTGAAGAATGAATAAGTAATTCACAAGTCATATACACATTAGCTTGCTTCATCAGTATTTCAAACGGTCTATTTAAGCTCCTTAAATCATATAAGATTTGCATTTGATAACTAACTCATATTTTCCAGTGACTGCCCTTCCTTAATATTCCATATATTGACTACACCTGTCCCAATTCATTAGAAATACAACAAAAGATCCCTCCATGTAGTTTAGCATGCTTGTGGTCTATTCACTCTGAGTCTCATATAAGACCACATGACTACACTCATCTGGAAATGATGTTTCCACTGCAGGCAATGCCATGCTCACAATTGGTTTATTGTTACTGGCCAGTCTTTATGGCAGGAGGTGCAACGTGGTCCACAGAAATCTCTTGCTGAGTTTTCAAAAGACAAAATTACTTACAGATTCTGAAGGCCTTGTGCCAGTCTGGGGAGAATACACAATACGGTACTGCTGGACAGGTCCGGGTGCAGGTTCCCAGCGAACATCAAGGGTATTTGGCGTAGGATTGTATACTTGGACATTTCTTGCCAGGCCTCTTACCACTAGGCAAAGGAAAATGGGACCATATTTCTTAATTCTGTTTACACATGACAAGTCTGCATTAGAAGACTGCCAGGGCTCACAAACCACAATAGGATAAAATATTGCTCTCCTTCAATTTCAGAGTTCCTAAGTACTGAATCAAGTTTAAAACCCTTAGGTCCAACTTTCCCCTAAACTGAGCCAACTTAACTCATTTATTTGGGAATACTGTCTCAAAGAGGAACAGGGTAATGAATATGAGCAAGAGATGATTTTTTTTTTCTTAACAGTAAAATAAAATACCCTGGCAAAATAATCCAGATGTTTGTTAAACAAAAAATAGAAGGCAGAAGGGGAATTCAAATGCAATATCAACACCTGTAATTATATCCCTATTATTATTTTTTTAAAAGACCACAAGAAAAGGAATGTTCACAGCTTTAGATTACTGAGAATTATCATTAAGCTAGTTTCCAACATTCACTCATTCACTCAGCAAAAATTTATTGAGTACCTACTAGGTATCACACACTGTGAAGGAAAGGCTTAGAGAAAGCAAAGCTTAGAGAGTCAAGAAATAGTCAATTTTTAATTGACCCTGCTAATTTCAACAAATAAAAATAGAAACATTTTCCATTGAAAGAAAACTCAAAAGTGCAGCTATTACCTAATAACTTCAAACTTCTGCCAAAGATTTTTTGTGTCATTTCAGAATTGTAGTCTCATTTTTACCAATACCAAGTACTAAAAAGGTGGAGAAATTTAAGCACACAAATATCAATAAAAGTTTAATACTATGACAGCAAAAGGAAAAACAAAAAAAGCAATAAAAATTGGTTTTCTTTTATGGAAAAGAGAAGGAAATGGTACATTAATGCCAAGAAATGGCTCATCAGAAAACCAGAATCAAATGAAAATTTAGACAGATTTCAACCATTTACAATGTTTTCATAAGTATCCACTATAAAACACTTATTAGCATATATTTCAAAGGCAGAAAGCAAAAACTCAATATGTCAAATTGCCAGTAATCTATCAGTGCTCAAATTGTTATTCCAAGAAGATGGGTATTGCCTTTAAAAAAGCACTATTTCAGTACATTTTTTAAAAGCTTACATGTTCTTCCAGTGTCTGAAGTTCGTCCACCATCCCCTTCAGTATAAACTGGAACTACTGTAACTGTATAAGGTGTGTCAGGTTGCAGATTCCTCAGAATCACATAATTTGTGTTCCCTGGAGTTGTTACCTAATAATTTAAAAGAAACATAAGGCATTCAGCTTTACTAATAGGGAAATCTATACAATCCTATCTATAAAGAATTTAACTTGAAAATCTTATTAAATGAATTAAGCTTCATCTCAGCCTAAGTGTATTCTACTTATTATCTATGTGATCACCTAATTCTGGGCATCATGTTACTCATTTGTAAAAATGAGAGAGTTGGACTAAATGACCTTTAAGGATTCTATATAACACACACACACACACACACACACACACACACACACACAGAACAAAACTAAAACAAAACCAGGTAATGTGTCAGATACTTGATGCTCAGGTTATTCTAAAATCAGAGAAGGAGATGAAAGGTAATATTAACATTATAAAGAAGAGGAAAGGTGGGATGGGGATAATTCTAATCATCAACATTTATGTAGTACTTATCCTCTGCCAGGCACTGTGCTAAATGCTTTAAAAATATTCATCTCATTTGATCCTCACAACAAAGTTTAAGAACTTGAATTTGAACTTTGGTCTTCCCCCTTACTGTAACTTGTGTAACTGGGGAAATATTTTTATGTCTATGGAACTTGGTTTGTTCCTCTGTAAAATGATAGGATTGGACTCACTAGAAATTTGTTTCCAGCTCTAAATCCTATGACCTAGATCCAGGCTTTTTAAACTTTTTCCATTTACAACTCCTTTTCACTCAAGATATTTTTACGTGGCTTCAAGTATGTAGGTATATAAAATATGTATACAAATTCAACATTTACTGACAATAAATTATATTTTGCAATTCTTACATTCAGTTATGAGATCCCAAATGAGGCTGCAAACTACAGTTTAAGAAGCTGGGACCTAAATATTATTGAAAGGATAGAACACATTTTCTTCTCTGATAATTCAAGACCCAGAAATCCACCACTACATCATTATATGATAGTGTCAGGACACTGTGAAAGGGAACACATTTAAGAATCTTGTTATTTCCTGGAGAACAGAGCAGGAGGGTCATAATTGCCTATAACCTAACTCTATACCATTAACTGTTCTCCCCTCTCCACCTACATATTCCTTTGTCAGAATCTATTAAGTGAGTCAGAAACTATCTATTCATTTTCATTTAATACACTGAGCATTTTTTAGCTCAGTTTTAAGTGATTTCTGTGAAATCTAATAAGATTCAAAAGAATAATACCAATTCTTCCGGACCACCTGCAGTTGGTGCATAGAAAACTTTATACTGACGAGGATTGCCCTCAGCATGATCCCATCGAACATTCAGTGTACTGGTAGAAGGATCATAGACTCTTAGGTTCTTCACGGTATTGAGAGGTTCTGAAAGATGTATAAATCACAATTTAGTATGTTTCCTTTTTGCTCTATCAATAAGGCACATTAATCACAAGTCTTTGGTAACTTAGAGTCAGTGATTCCTTTCCACACTACCTTGAAATACTATTTCTCCCAACAAAGTGCTTTTAACCAGAAATCTTTGTTGTTGTTTTAGTTTTAATCTTTAAAAAAAACTAACTAAAAAAAGGGGGGAGAACATGGTATCATGGTTAGAGACCCCACCTTCAGAGTTAAGAAGGACTGATTTAAAATATTTTCTCTGACAAAATTCTGTGATTTAAGGCAAGTTGTTTGTGTTTTCGATTACCAACTTCAGTAAGACTATAAATGAAAGAAGAATTAATGATCTGCATTAGTGGGCAGAGTTTCTATACCAGGAGTTCCCCCACACTAATAAAATCACAAGTTCATACTAAACCAATCAATGAAAGAAATGTTTTATTCAATTCAACAATATTTCTCTTTAGTAAGTATAATTTTGGAATTAAAATTTTAAAATAGAAAGATCATCCCTTACTGAATCAGTGTTATAAGGATTTAAGTCAGTCAAGCACTATCTGATATAAAAATGTGATTTTATTCCAAAGAAAGATCAGTGAAAAAACAATAGGATAATTGGGCTCACTTACTGGTCTTGCCTCGGCCAGTCATCCTTCCTCCTTCACCATCAGAATATAGAGATGAGACTGTAATTGAGTATGGGGTATCTGGTTTCAACTTTTGTAGAACCACACTATTTTGCCTTCCTCCTATTGTGGTCTTGAATCAAACAGAGATAGAGGGTTAAAATCTTATTCTTGTCATATTTTAGCAACAAATCTTATTTAAAATGTACAACATAGATCTCAAAACATGGAAAGGGTATCAATCTTGAAACTATGACCTGAAAAAGGGATCTCATTTTCTCTAGGACAAAACATAATTCAGGGCTAACTACCAAGTCTCTCAAGGTATATTTTCATAATTAAGCTGCCACCCAATTTCAACATTCATGAGAATGAAATGATCTTAGAAATATTAGACCATTGAGGACTGGCCTCATTCTTATGTTTTATCTTTTTTAAATGTAATTCAGAACATACAAAAATAATTAAGCAAAAGAATTAAAATCCTTTCTTTTTTGTTTGTTACTGGTTCAATCATTTTTCAGTCATGTCTTACTTCTCATGACCCCATTTAGAGTTTTCTTGGCAAAGATAATGGAGTATTTTTCCATTTCCTGCTCCCATTCATTTCACAGATGAGGAAAATGAGGCAAAGTGACTTGCCCAGGATCATACATCTAGTAAGTGTCTGAGGTCAGATCTGAACTCAGGAAAATGACTTCCTGACTCCATGCCCAGAGTTCTTCCAGTAGACCATCATAGGCAACCTTAAAATTCCTTGGCATTTCCAAAAAAAAAAATTAGGGGAAAAAAAACAGCCACACCGACAACCTTCACCAAGTAAACCAAGTGACTAACACTTGCCAGGCCACATCTAGAAAAAGGTTCATAGTGAATTTCATGATACCAGTCTTGTGGTATGAAGTCTTTCAATTTCCTCTAATTATGGAGCTTAGCTTTTTATTCATTGCTCAAGGCCCTCTAGTTATCTTGCTGTTGAAAGAAAATTTGTCCATTTTGTTAACATCTACTGAATTCACATGTTTATGCCATGCTAATTAACGTCTCATGAAAATGGAGAGCTGCCCACAATGAGTAAGCATTTGGACATCTGGATGTTTTATTTCCAGGCCAGATGTTTTTAACTTAGTACTCATCCATTGGAGTATTTTAAATTTCAGATAAGTCTCTCAATGAAACATTATAACCATTTTTAACAGAAAAGAAATTAACGTCACATTTCAATCAATCATATTTTTGATGTTATCAGAGAAAACTGTCACTGTAATTACATGACATATTTAAAAATACATAGTTACAAAAAACTGAAAATATAATATCAAGGAATAAAGGTAGTTTGATGAGCAGGCAAGATAGATTTCTTTCTAATAAATCCAATTTGGTAAATCCTAGAAAATTTGCCTAATCAAAAGTACTTCCCCTATTGGCCAATAGAAGAACTACCTGTCAAAAATCTATGCCTTTAAGTAACCAAATAATTGAAGCACACATATCCCTAAATAAGTCACTATTAATGACACCTTAAAAGAAATTTAGTTTGCCAGATTTTATCCAAATATAACATCTGAAGGCAAAGTCCAATATAATTGTTGAATATATAGCCCCTAAGTGAATAGAGGATGGACAAGAGAATGAAAGTGTAATTTTATGATAAGAAGGGAATAAAAACAAACTTGGAGTACCAAACTTAGAATCAAAAAAATCTGAATTTTTCGTCCTTGCTCAGGCACTGAAATGAATGAATTTAGCCAAGTCACTTTTTCCTGGGTCTCAAGATTCTCATCTACAAAATGAGGAGATTGAAGTTGATAATATAAAAGGTTCCTAAGTCTCTGACCATATAAATTTATATCTTAATTCCAGTTTACATCACCAAAAAAAGCCTGAAAGAATATGATCAATACATAAAATCTTTAAAATATTTAAGTAGAAAAAGTACTGCACTTAGATGATAAGAGCTAAAATCTGAGATCTGTCACATACTAGATTTTGATATGGACCAACTAATTTAATCTCTGTGAGCCTCAGTTTCTCCATATGTAAAATAAGAAAATTAATACTTAAAATATCTAACTCAAAGGGTTGAAATTGTAAGCCCTAAAATACTGTACAAATGTGACTTATAAAATAATCATAGGATTGTTCACCATATTTTAGAATGCTGATGAGAATACAACTCTTGAAATAACAGAGAAACAAATGGGATACATAAAATGAACTGTACTTCACATAGAGATCAGTAATTGTGAGACTTGAAAATCCATGTACTTTACATACTGAAAACATAGAATTATAAGATTTTATCTCTTGAGCTAGAAGAAACCTCAGAAATCATTGAGTTCAACTCCCTATTTTTATTTTAAAAAGAAAAAAAAAGATTCCAAATGCTAAAATAAATTTTAAAATATTTAAATAGATTCATAGGTAATAGATCTAAAAGATATTGCTTTGGATAATTTGGATATGTTGAGGTTTGTCTTCTAATTTCTAGCTGACATCATGGAAGAAAACTATAACTGTCATGAAAACATCTAATGATTTCATTATACAAGACAATTTACTAAGCAAAATAGTTCAAACATCTGGGCAAGGATTGTAACTCATAAATTTCAGTGCAAAGAAGGAAGATAAAATGGTCCAAATGAAAGTCCTTGTCAAGTTAATTACCGTTTGTTCGGGCCCATCCCCTGTGGAAGGCTGGTAAGTGATTCTGTATTTCTGCACACGGCCACTTGCAGGATCCCACTTAACAGTCAAACTTTTGGATGTTGCATTATATACCTGAAGATTTCGTGGACCACTTTTTGGAGCTGAAAACAAAGTCATTAATGCCCAAAGCAGATTATTCAAAAGCACAATCTAATCCTCCCATAAAAAATATGTGCACTCTCTCATCCCACTTTCTGCACCTCTACATGTACATATGTATACACAGAGAGAGAGAGAGAAAGAGAGAAAGAGAGAGAGAGAGAGAGAAAGAAAGAGAGAGAGAAAGAGAGAGAGAGAGAGAGAGAGAGAGAGAGAAATCAGTGGAAGCTTTTACTGTAGATTGAAATTTGGCTTGGTTTCCTATCAACAAGTAAGTGTAATTAGGGAATAACAAGTAATTCATTAATAAACTTCACTCTTTCCAAGAGTAACCCATTAAGAAGAGCCCCCATTCAAAGCCAATTGATATTAAAATAAAGGAAGATTGACTTAAATAAATGATTCTGTTGTCATTTTGATTTTTTAAATGATGGAAATTATAGAAATTCAAATTCTTACCTAGAGTTGTTACAGGTATTGCAGGCACTAGAGAGAAAAAAAGTATTTGGACAATATTACATATGTATCTTGAACTCTAACAATGAAGAATATGAAACCAAATCCCATTAAAAAAAAAAAAAACTCAAGCTTACATGTCCTCTCACTGCTGGTAAGGTCATCGCTTTCTGATTCATCAGGATAAATGGCAGTAACTGAAACTTCATAGAGAGTGTTTGGGTTCAGATTTTCAAAAACCAGAGTATTTTCATCACCATTTAAAATAGTCTTAAGAGAAAAGAAAAAACAAAAATAAACTCAGTCATAATGTTAAAATTAGTGAACCATATACGCAATGACAGGTTCTTGAAAATATTTGGCCAGACTCATGTCTCTCATGCAATAGTTCTCAAATCCCCATAGTTAGGGAAAACATTAGGCTGACAAGAGTTATTATGTTACCTTTCAAAACAAGGCAAAATAAGAAATACCAGTCAGTCCTACCTCCATTTTTTCTGTGGCTCCATAAGGTGACCATGTCACTCTATAGAGAGATACATCTGAAGCTCCATGATCCCATGTTCCTCTGAAACTATCTGGTGTAACTTCTGTAAGCCTCAGATTAATTGGCGCAGGAACAGGACCTATTGGAAGAAGAGACCAGGGTATTTTTTAATATGGCCTGCAGTTTAAGAAATAATTTGGTCTAGTAAATGGAAAACTACCCTCAGAGTTAGGAAAAGTTTCACCTCTGACATATATTTGATTGTGTGACTTTGGCAAGTCACTTCAACTCTTGGGGATCTAGGCAACTCTCAAGATTATAAATCATTGAGAGGTGCCAACATGAATTGGCAGAGGGAGTTTCTTCATCCAGGAATTCCCTATGTCAATGAAACCATGAATATAATTTCCTATTCCTCAGACTAAACACGACATAATTTTTTAAATTTCCAATGGATATCACCGAATGATCCTTCATTTGAACTATCCATAAAACAAACCTATGCATAACTAAGCCATGTGATTTTTTGTACATATATGTATATCTGTCAACCATCACAATGAACTTTTAATGCAACAATTTAATAAAATTCTTCTCAGCCCCATCATAATTTAGAATGATCAAATCTAATAATGTTTTATTATTCTATATTATGTTCTTATTTTGCTTAATGAAAAAGACATGAACATATATCACACATTTAATTTTTTAAGATGATAATATAAAGGATAGGAGTTTTGCTCATGGTCTTCAGAAATCATGCTTCCGATTCCAAAATGTAAACAAAAATTGTTTCACTACTTTAAAATGAAGGCTACATAATAAGAAAGCCTATTGGCATAATAGATATTAGATTGAATTGGAGGCAAAAAAAAAAAAAAAAACTAAGCTAGAATTCTGCCTACAACACTTATTAGCATGTGTCTATTGGCAAATTATTTCACCTCTTTGAGACTTTTTCATGTGAAAAAGGGGTAATATCTGTAGCACCTACCTCAGAGGTTCATTGCAAGACTCAACTGTGTAAATATTGTTTTTAAATTTTAAAAAGTTATATAAATATCAGCTGAGATAATGAATGCATACATCACAACCACAGAACATCTTGTTTTTAGAAAAGAAAACTGAACTTAACTCAATTTGATCTACCAATGAGTAGACTGTTATACTGTTCCCAATACCAAAATTCAACACATATTTTATCCAGAAATTTGCATAGAGAAAGGATGTTATATAAACAATAGTGAAATTTGAATGCGCAATTAAGTTTTTTAATTGATATCTAACTTTAAACAAAAAGTTAAATAAAATATGCTGCATATAAATTAGGTTACAGATAACAAAGCTAGGAGGTATAAAGACAGCTGAGAGCTCAACTAACAGCAACTACATTTTATTAGCTACCATAGTAAGACTCCTGTTAAAATAATTATGGACATTTGGAAGATTCCTTGAACTTTCTTTTAATTTTCCATCAACCTCTCTAACTTAGCAACAAATGAAAATTACACAATGTCTAAAACCACCAAAAAAAAGTCTCTAATAATTCAAATAAAAAAATTCCATTGAGATAAAGAAAGGACCACTAAACCTTCTGTTTGATCAAAATAAAGAACAACACTGTAACAAATACAATTACAAAAGCAATTAATTGCTATTAAGTCTCTAAATTATTATGATATTTTAAAATCATATTTTCCCCACAGTATTTCAATACTTTAATGAATCTTTATGATCTTTCAGGGTGATACTTCATCCACTAAAGGTAGATTGCAACCACATCAACATGTTCTTATCATCACAAATTTTTTTTTAATCTCAAAATTAGAAGGGTTTAAAAAAAAAAACCAATCTGTCCAATCCATATCAAACAAGAGTCACCTCTACAACATACCTTATAATTGGTTATTCACCCTTTCTCTGAAGAAGACCAGGAAGGAGCTTACAATCTTACAAAGCAGCCTATTCTGCTTTTCAACATCATTCACTGATATGAATTATTTCTTTAAACCAAGTCTAAATTTTCCTCTTTGTAATTTCTACACCTTTGCTCCTTATTTTCTTCTATATAACCAAGAAGAACAAATCTATTCCACATACTGATAGCTTTTCAAATATGTAAAAAACTACTATCCTGTCCTTAGCAAGTATCATCTCTTTGTTAAGTTAAACTTCTCCAGTTTCTTCAAATGACCCACGTGACATGATCTTTCACCATCTTAGTTATTTTCCTCTCCAGCTTATCAATGCTATTCCTAAAATTTAGTGCTCAGAACTGGTTCCTAATATTTCAGCCATGGGCTGTTAGCCACAGATAACATTAGTTAATTACTAATTTTTGCTGTTCATTCATTTCAGTTATATCCAAACCCCATGTGGGTATTTCTTGGCATTGATGCTGGAGTGGTTTGCCATTTCCTTCCCCACTCATTTTACAAATGAGGTAAACAGGGTTAAGTGACTTGCCCAGGATCACATATTTAATAAGTGTCTGAGGCCAAATTTGAACACAGAAAGATAACTCTTCCTGACTCCAGAGCTCTATCTGCTGCACGCCTACCTACTCTTAATTACTAATTACTAAATAAATAATTACTAAACTACATAGATTAGTAATAACGATTAAACATGAATCATTCAGTCAGTATTCATAGTTTTATATTGAAATTTTAAGGTTTAAAAAATTTTTCAAAATAACTAGGAGAAAAATAGCTATATGAAATAGCTGTCACATATATTCAACTTAATATTGCTTTCACATATTTTATTTATATGAATTATTCATGCACTCTTTTCCCAATTGTCTAAAAGGAAATAAAATATCTCATCTTACGTGTAGTTGCTTGAGCAGTCACTGGAGGAGATTCTCCTTCATCATACACTGCTACAACATTGACTTCATAGAGTGTTTGTGAAATCAGATCACCAAGAGAGGTCTTTGTCCTTGATCTATCTACTTCCACCTATAATAAAAATAGGAATAGATTTTCTTTAAAGAATTTTGGTTCTAATCATATAATTGTCCCAGGACATATTAGAATAATGGTATTATGATATCAGAAAAGATTAACAATGATCAGACCTGAGGCAAATTTTCTTTGAAATCACCCTCAGTTAAAGCAGAAAAAGCATTAAAAGTTGACAAAGTGATAAATAAGGTGGTAAGCTCTTTAAACACTTACATCTTAATTCTTCCCCACTTTACAATCCAGTCTCCTTATAATTTCTCATGCAAGACAGTCTATCTCCCTATTGTAGACATTTGTATTGGCTTTCTCCTATATTCAGAATTCCCCTCATCATCATCTTTGCCTCCTGATTTCTCTGGTTTTCCTCAGATCTCAGCTAAAATATTACCTTTCCTAAGAAGTCTTTTCCAGTCACTTTTAATCTTAGAGTCTTCCCTCTGAAATAGTCTTACTGATATCATTTGTATATAGTTGTTGTTATGTTGTCTCATTCATTAGATTGTGTACTCCTTGAGGATACATTTTGACTTTCTCTGTATCCCCTGAACTTAGTACAGTACTCTGTACATAGTAAGTAGCTAATATATGTTTGTCAACTTGATTTGACTTCAGAGGATGATATCATCACAAAGTTGTACAATCCTTGTGAATCATGAATCCCTTCTAAATGTAAGCCAATTAATAATTTTTCATTTACAAAAAAATATATCTTGCTTATAATTTTGTTCTATTTTTTTTAGAGTGCTTTTATATATAGTATTTTGTTTGACCTTCATAGCAAGCCTTTTGTATAAGTTAGGACTTGTCCTCATTTTATGAAGGACAAAGATGAAATATAAAGAAAATAAGTGGCTTAACCAATGTCACACAACTAGCTAATGTCAGTCAAAAGAATATTATTTTCTGGTTCTCAAACCAAGTCTCCTTCTATGTGATACTTATGGTAGTCAGATAGTATATCTAATGTAAAGAGGCATCACTTCACTCTCTCTATGAATGCTTAAATTGCTATTTTGACTCTAATAGGTATCACTAAGCAAAGATACCTACAATTTTTTCTAGCCACTTGGATTCCCAGAAGTTTCTCGTGGCTAACACTGAAGCTTTGAAATTCATACAAGACGCTAGACCAGTGATATAACTAAGAATTTTTGTTCCAAAGACAATAAGTATATGCTTAGAGGAGAAACTGATGAAGAGGCTTATAGGGGTTATTGAAGAACTCTAAAATAGGCAATAATAAAGTGATGGGTTGCTTGTGTTCTCCTTTAAAATAAGAATTATAATTATGTCAACAGCACTTAATACATATTTTCAAAATATGTTTCATTAATATAACCCTATCCACAACACAAAAGAAAAAAATTAGCCACTTCTAACAGGAGTTTGTGATCCATATTTTCAATACTATCTTATAATGAATAGTAAGTGTCCAAAAGCTATCTTAGCACAACATTTATTTAATCAATTGCTAAAAAGAGCAACAATTTTCAAAACTTTCTTCATTTCTAACCTACCTCTTTTACATCATCATCTTCCTCTGTTTTATACCTGACAATATATTTTCGTACTTTGCCAGGAGCAGGATCCCAGATGACATTCATACTGCTATGGGTAACATCTGTGAGTTTCAACCCTCTAGGACGAGGTAAAGGTACTGCAGAAATACAAGACATTAAGTTCAGATATGATCATAGATTTTGTTTGGAATACTGAGATTCGATATGGCAGTGAATAAAATGGCTGTATTTAGAGTTAAATCCAGTTTCCAATGTTTACCAGCTCTTTCACTTTTCTCTTTGTTTTCTCATCTACAAAATGGGAGTTTTAATATTTATGTTGCCTATCTCACCTAGCTAGTGTAAGGATCAAAGGAAACAATTTCTTTATAGTTCTTTACATACCTTATAATACTATGAAATTTTATTTATTATTTATTCATTATTAAATTTTCACTAAATAATTTAAGAAAAAACTTGAAAAGACTATGCATTTATAGATGCCCCTATATTAACATATGCAGCTAGGTATATCTATTTATGAGTCATATTGGCATAAGACACTCCCATCAGAGGGGATTGCATCTACCAAAGCAATCAGTACCTTCTCTACAATTTACAATAAAGGATGAATAAGTATACACAGGATCATCACAGTACCCAGGGGGGAAAAAAACTGGCTTTGAAATCAAACAGAATTACCAGACTCTACCTTCTGTGGGTCATTTTTTTATATCATCTAAAAGTGTAATCCAAATTGTCAAAATTGTCGCTTTCACTTTTGATTTATTTTTAGCTTTTCTTCGTGTGATTTGGCTTTATTATTTAAATAGGAAGCTTTTTGCTGACACATCTATCTCTCTTCTTTTTATCTTAAATTTATATTCCTTTATCAGATACTGACATCTAGTCCAGCAGAAATGAAAACACTCCTGATTCCATAAGAATGCTATTTTTCTACTGACTTTTAAGAGAATGGAAAGTGAGAATGGGCCAAAATGTTAAGCACCCAGTAAGCATCCAAGAAATCTATAGTAGCCAACATGGGAAAAACAAACCATAAATTAGTCTTAATATATCAGGCAAAATATACCAACCCTATACTTTCAGAACACCATAGGAAAAAAAATTATCCAAAAAGGTCTATTTTATTCTCTGTAATATAAACATATCCTTCCCCTCCTGTTTCCCAATATTTGTCTCCCTTTGTTTATCCTTATTGTTTGTTTCCCTGTCCTTCTTCCAAAATTTCTGTCTCTGCATCTCTCTTCCTTACCCCATGCTTTCATGTGTTTATCTTTCTCCAAACCTCCCAGTTTAGTGTCTGTCAGCTTCCTTAAGTCAACTGGCTCAGCCAGTTCTCTGATAGAGCTCATACCACATTTGTCTACTCTGTGGTGGTCAGTCCTACTCAATTCTCCTTCATTTCTCAACCAATTTATGACTCTACAATCTCATTTTCTCCTTCTTGAGGCTATGTACACATAGACTCTTGCTTAATAGTTAAGTTAAAAGCTAAACAGAAGAGTTTGTTTTTGATTCTAGAAGCAATAGAAAATTTATTGAGTAGAGAAGCCACACAGTCAGATTTACATCTAAAGAAAATTACTTTGGCAGTAGTGTGGAAGATGTAATGAAGCAGAGAGACAACTGAGGCAGTTAGGAGACTGTTGAAATAATCTAGGCAATAGATGATAAGGAGCTGAACTATAATGATAGTTTAATTAATAAAGAGGAATTGGATGAAAGATGTGGTGTAAAGATGCATTTATCTTTGATTAGACAACTAATTGATTAAGTGAGGCAACAAAGATTGAGGAGTTGAGAATAATCAACATTATAAAACTATGAAACTGGAAGTGTAATGGTGACACTGCTTTGATAGAATGGGTACAGCACAGAATCATCAAACAAAATCTGAAACTTTGAACATCATGGAAATTTTTAAATAATGATTATCAAGAAGGGGTGGGGGGAGAATAAACACCTACAAGTTACTTCCCGGGCAGTGACTGGATCACTGGTGAGATCATACAATGTTGCTTTGATAGTTACAGCATATTCAGTATTGGGGATGAGATCAACCAGCTGCATATCTGTCACTGATGGTCCAACAGGCATCTATATTGACATAGAAATAAATATAAATACAAATATAGATAAATAGACACAGATGCTGATGTAGATGTGGAAATGGACACAGATGTACACATGATGCACATATGGATATAAAGATAGAATGTAATCTGAAGTCCAAGCAGAAAGTTAAAAAGAAGAAAATAGCCAAGAAAAAACTGGTAATTTAACTCTGAAATTCACAGCACTTTTCTTCATATCATTGAGTTTATCAATTTAATTTAAAAAGCAGTTCCACAATGCATTCAATAGTTTTAAACTATGCTATGAACAACAAATTCAAAGGATTATATATTTTAAATTGCAATTTTTTTAACTTATCAAGAGAACAAACATCCCCTACCTCTTTGGGACTTGTGGGCACTGTGGCATTGACAGCTACATAGGACAACAAGTAACCAGTAGCTCCACCAACTGACTGCCATTGCACCCGCATGTTAGTTGGTCCAACATCAAAAATATTCAGGGAAACAACAGGGACTGGCACTACCAAAACATAAAATCATTCATCAAACAAGTTGCTTTCATTCATTCTAGTCTTATATTAACTTATATTTCTTAATCTATTTCATATGTATAAGTATTTATATTCATGTATATATATACATATATGTGTGTATGTATGTATATATATATATATATAAAAGCATGTTTGTAAACTATTTAAAATCTGTATTAAGACTATGAATTTGAAACTTAGGGATGTCCATTAACTGGGGAATTCTGAACAAGTGATAGTATATGAATAGAATACTATTGTGCTATAAGAAATGATGAGCAGAATAATCTTGGAAAAACCCAGAAAGACTAATGTAAGTTGATGCAATATAAAATGAACAGAATCAAGAGACTATTATATACAGTAACAGCAATATTACATGATGATCAACTATGAATGACTTAGCTATTATAAGCAATACAGTGATACAAAAACAATTCTGAAGGATTTATGATGAAAAATGCTATCCATCTCCAAAGAAAAAATTGATCAAATCTGAATACATATTGAAGCATACTTTTTCTTTATTTTCTTTGTTTTCTTGGAGTTATTTTATCTGTATTTTATTTCATAATATGACTAACTTGCAAATATGTTTTACATGACTACATGTATATAAGCTACGTCAAACCACTTACCTTCTCAATGAGTGGGGAAGGGGAAGAAGAGAGGGAGATAATTTGGAACTCAAAAAATTAAAAAAAAACAAATATTTAAAATTGTTTTTATATATAACAGGGGAAAAATTAGATTTAAAAGAGTATGAACCTGAGTGGATAATTGTGTCAGTAATAACAGCATAGTGTGGCAAAAAGGAAAAAAGAACTGAAAATAGACTGCCATCTCTGCCTCACCCTCACTATATATAACCTTGTATAGCCTTGCCTAAAAGCTTTCTGGACCTGATAAAATAACTCTCTGGAGAAAGGAAGTTGGTGATAGAATTAACAAATATAAAATCTTGCTATTGGGTGAAGGCTAGAATCACCAAGACCCTGGAAGGGGATATAGCAGGCACAGTGGGAGGGAAAAGACAAAAAAGTAAATAAATTAATTAATTAATTAAATAAAATAACAGCAAAGATTATTCTAGAGAGATCAATAAGTAGATGTAAAACCAAATAGACAAATAACATGAATACTTACAGGTTGTTTCAGTGCCCTTCAAGGGTTCACTATTTTCATCTTCCACTACAGAATACACATTAACTACATATTCTGTTTCAGGCTTTAGATCCTTAAGCACCGTACTAGTTTCCAGGCGACTCACATAAAACTAAGTGGAAAGGGTAAAATAAACAATGATAAAAGTCACAAATGGTACATTCTCATTTTTTCATTTCTCCTAGAATTTTCAGATTAGAAAATACCAAGGGCAATGGACAGGAGAGATTCATTAAATTGAGATAGAGTTCTCCTAATCACCCCTGCTATCCAGACTTGGAATTTATTTTGAAGAATTTTTGTTGTTTCAAAAATTATTAGGTCAGCAAGGAAGCAGAGAGTAATGGCAAGAATAAATATGCCATCTATTTAGAAAGTAAAAATATCATACCACTATCATGCCATGATATTTAAGGACCACAAGAGTTTAGCAAATATTTTTTCAACTTTAATGACAATCAAGAGTAAGAGCATAATTAGACAGACTCAAGCAGCATAGGCATACTATGTGCTGTAACAGACACTTGATCTTAGCCTCTCACAATGAATGCTGACTCCTCATTTGACATTCTATATATAAAATCTGTATTGAGGAACTTGTGAAAACAGTAAGGGATGGCAGAGGGAGAAAACAATATTATTTACTCACTTCTTGGCGTTTCCCTCCAGAAACTGGATAGTATTCCACCTTGTATCTGTCTATACTGTCCGATGGGGGTGTCCAGCTCACTCTAAAGGAACGATGGGTTCTCTCAGATATAACTAGATTGGAAGGTGCTTCCAAGTCTCCTATGCAAGGGAAATAAAATATAAAAAAAGTTCATCAATTAATCAATATGAAAAAAAGATTAAAATTAGAATGAAAAATCCTAATATTTACCAGGCAATGTGATAGAATAGGAAAAGCAACACACTCAGATTCAGAAGATCTAAATTCACATCCTTAACTATCACTAATTAACTGTTAAATCTTAGTAAGTCCCTTAGTCTCTCTGGGGTTGAGTTTTCTCCCCCATATATTATTAGCTATAAGAAAATCACACTATATACATCTCACATAGTTGTAAGGATCAAATGAGATAAGTAATACAAAGCATTTCAATCCTAAGTATTATATATAAGTATAAACTTTTGTTATCAGAAGAATTCTAAGCAACCCTTTTTACATATTAAGTAACTTTTATGAAAATAAAACTATGATGATTCATCTAGGGACAGTTTTTCTAAAAATTATTCATTTTATTCCATGGGATTTGGAATTTTTAACAGTGTTTCTTAATTTAATTTGAACTTTTTTAATTAAAATCCTCTGGATATGTCTCTGTAAGTTTACAATAATATTTACAATATTTACAATAATATTAAGAATTGGAAATTAAGGGGACGGCCATGAATTGGGGAATGGCTGAACAAGTTGTGGTATATGAATGTAATGGAGTATTTTTGTGCTATAAGAAATGGTGAACAGGCAGGTTTCAGGAAAACCTGGAAAGAATTGCATGGACTCATATTGAGTAAAGTAAGCAGAACAAGGAGAACACTGTACACAGTAACAACAACACTGTGCAATGATCTGTTGATATATATACATATATATAATGATCTAGGACAACTCCAAAAGACTCATGATGGAAAATGCTATCCACATTCAGAGAAAGAATGTGAAGTCTGAATGCACATCAAAGCAAATAATTTTCACTTTTCTTTCTCATTTTTTCCTTTTGTTCTGATTCTTTTTATACCACATGACTAATGTGTAAATATGTTTAGTATTATTATACATGTATAATTTATGTCAAATTGCATTCCTTTTGGGGGAGGGATAAGGTTGTGAGGAGGAATTTGGAACCTAAAATCTTATAAAAATAATTGTTGAAAACTATCTTTACATGTAATTGGAAAAAATAAAATACTATTCAGTGGTAGGGAGAGAACATGGAAAGATGAAAAAACACCCAAATTAAAGTTTGAAAATAAAGAAATTAATCTAGTAAGTTCAAAATATAATGCAACCATTATCTTTTGAGTTGTTTGCAAGCCAAAACTTGATAAAACAAAAAAATTTCATTTTTAATTCTTTAACCTTTATTATACTTGGATAATAATCAAGTCTACAAAATTATCAAGCAGTTTTATGGTCTGGGAAACTGGCATAAATACAATGATTTTATGGTTGATAAAACGGAAAAGAAAATAGATAAAAGATGCTTTCATCTATTCTAAGTTCTCTCCAAGGGAATAAAACTACAAATTTCTGAACTAAAATTGAGAACTAGAAACTTGCAAATGCTAACTATACAGATGGCCTATTTCTCCAGAAAAAAAAAAAAGTATAATCAGTTGGCTAAATCCCAAAAGAAAGTTTTTAAAGGATTGGTCAGAAACTGGAAAAGAAAAATTCATAAAAATATATTCCTAAAATCCAAGGTAGCTGAATCATGTTCACTGGTGTCCTTGCTGGCCTCTCATTCCAATTTCCACATGACTAATAAAAACATATAAAGAATAATCCTTACAATTTTCTATAATATTCAAAAAGGAATTATTCTAAACTCCAAAATAATCATGATTTTAATCCTTTTATTAACTGACTCCACTAAAGTCCTATCCTGATGTTTCAGAATAATAGTGGTCATCTTACATTCTCAAAGGCTAGAGCAGCAAGACACAAGCTCTGCCAGTTTCTTCCAAGAAATACTATAGGTATAGTCCTAACAATTTGCTACGTTATATTGTCCAAGACTAGCCTAGATAAGTTCATAGAAGCTTATGACCACATTAGATATGAGGTCATAATTTTTTAGTCCATGGAAACTCCAAGGTGATTGAGAAAGTTATAAAATGGTCAAGATCTAGAGCATTGATGGGAATACCATTGTCAGTAAAGTTGCAAATTTCTAAAGTATTGAAATATTTATTGACATTATTCAATTATGGAAAACAGCTTATTGGTCTCAGGAATGGAGGTGAAATGAGAATAAAGTTAAGAATATTTGGCTATTTATATATGTCTATGTAATAATTAGTGTGATACAATCTTCAGGCTCTAATCCAGGAAAGAGATTTATTCCTAACCAAACTAAAAGAATAAGGGTAAAGTATACTGAGAATACCTAAAGTGAAAGTGTGAAGTAAAAAAAAAAAATTATCTCTTCAAAATGGTAATTGCCAGTGAACAAGTACTTTGGAAGGAAAAGAATCACTCATTAGGTATTAAAGAAATTCATAGAAAATTTGAAGAAGCACAGGCATGGAAATAAATTTTAATTAAAATTATAATCAGTTAAGTCAAAAAAAGAACATTGAAAGTTGATTAATGATGAATAAGGTGGTAGTTATAATAATAGCATACCTGGACCTTTGACACTATTGCACAAGTTAACAGTGAGGTCATCCACAATCCTAGAAAGTGAGTCAAAGTCAGCCACATTGTAGGCATGAGTATCATCTGGGTCAGTTGCAATCATCTTTAATTCAGTCTCATCTGCATTTTTAATACCTTTATTAAAAAAAATACAAATTAGCAACATTAATCAGAAAAAAGTGTTTAATAAAGTTTAACATATAATTTAACAAAATATATTAGAAGCAATATTCCAATGTTCCAATGCATGACAACACAAATATATGTGTATGTGATTTTATTTTAAAAAGACTGTCTAATAACTATAATACTATGAATCATAATAAGATATCAAAAGAACTTGAAAGAAGGAAAATATTCTAAAATTTAAGTGCTTCTAAGAACAAAAAGTAATGCCTTAGACAAATCAATAACTAACTAAAGTCATTAAATGAATGAATAAAATGAATGAATGATGGAAAAATTAATGAATTAAAAAGCATTTAGTGTTTTCTATGCATGAGGAACTGTGCTGAGCACTGAAAATACAATTACAAAAAGTAAAATAGTCCCTGCCCTCAAAGAGTTTACTTTTTAATGGGAAAGACTGTGCATATTGTTGGGGGAAGGGGTGGAGATGGGTTAAGGAACAAAGATAAATAGATATAATCAAAGAGATTTTAAACTAAGCCATGAGGAAATTAATTAACTTGAGATTTTGCCCTTTCCAGAAATCAAGTGGTAATTTGATTACTGGAATTGGGAGGAGAAGGGAGAGAAGAAATGAGGAAGGAAATCTCAACAGGATATTTTCCAAATTTTGGTAATGCCTAATATTTATAGTACTGTTGTCCTTTTTAATGATGTAAAAATTTTTCTGTTTCATCAGAAGATAAATTGAACAAATTGAAAAGTTCAAATTGGTTAATGGACAAAGTTGATTGTGTATATAAAGATCTAAAATCATGTCTCCTGCCTTATGTCTCAACCAGCATTTATTGAGCATTTGCTGTATTTCAGGAACTCAAATGAGATAAACACTGAAGACACAAAACCAAAAGTAAAATGGAATAGAATGCCAATCAAGGAGCGTCCATTCTATCTGGGAGACTAATATATGCTAAACACTGGCAAACTGTTATCTTTATGTCTATGTGCTTTTAAAGCCAAAAAAAAATTGTATTTCCACGTACATCAAAAAGATCTACTCCAATAAGTAGAGACAGGTTTGTGACACAGTGAACTGGACTTGGAGTCAGAAAGATATGATTGAATGTGGCCTCAGACACTTACTATGTACATGGTCCTTGGGAAAGCATTTACCTTCTTTTTGCCTCAGTTTCCAATTGTGAAATAGGAATAACAGCATGTTATGAGGATCAAATAAAATAATACTTATAAAGCACTTAATTCAATGTCTGGCACATTGCAAGTCCTATATATAACTGGTTTTTTCTCCCTTCCCTTTCTCCTTTCCCGCAATATTTCAATGTTGTATAAAGATTATGCCAGCAAAACACAGACTCTTTCAGGTCCTACTAAGTTGTAAAGACTTCAAATACAAGCCCAAGATGGACCAAAAGTTCAGAGAAATTCCTCACCAAAAAATTATCACCAAGTCATGAATGTTTTTGATTACAGTGACCTGCAAAGATCATCTAGTCAGATATATAAAAGGGCTTCATTATGTCAGTAGATGGATTAGCTTTGCTCACATGTAGAGGGCAGGAACTCTGAAAAGGTATACTTGAATCAAGGACAGCAGAGTGCTTATAGTTAAGCACCAATTCAGTGTGATTGAAGAGATAATGGTTCTCTAGTTAAACATATACTTAATGTGATGGTGATGTAATGGACAGTTGGCACATGCTTAGTTGTTGTAATGATGTAATCATACTGAAGTATTTAAGGGCTGAGAGGGCTGGGAACTTTAAGTCTCAAACACAGACACTGAGAAGGCTCCAGGCTCCAGACTCCAGACAGGAGACTACATTTTTGACCAGCCTCATGGTGGCCCTCTCTCCACCTAAAGACCAAGGCCCATCCAGAGATCCTCCAGAAAGCTAGCCCAGTCATTACACTCACAAAATCATACATCCTTGAAATTTTAAGAGCATTGGGTTGCTACCATTCTTTCTGGTACTCACCAATAGCAAAAAGTTCCACTCCTCCATCCTTTAGTCTCTTTGAAGGTGCTTCTACATCATCCTGTGATTTCCCATCAGTTATGAGAACACCAATTTTGCGAGCTCTGGGTCTCATGCCAGCCTGTGGCCTAAAGTTATTTTGCCAAATAAAATTCAAAGCCATCCCTGATGTAATTTGAAAAAGATATATAATGATTATTACATAAATATATCTTTAAAAAAAAAAAAGGCTTAAAGAATAACAAAAGTTCAGAATTTACCTGTCAGTGTATTGCCTCCCTTGTATGGTAGGTTGGCCACTGCCTCCAATAGGCTTTTTCTGTCTTTATGAGCATTTAACTGCCATTCTGTTCTGGGATCCCCACTATACTGAGCAAGGGCTTAAATAATGCAATTATCATTAGTTTATTGAAAAGAGCATAGAAACAAATGTTTAAAACTCTTTAATATTAGCGGAGCCTACCAATTTGTACTCTTTTGGGGCCAATCTCGAAGACTTCAACAATACGTGAAATAAAACTCCTGACAGTTTTAAAATTAGCCCGACCAATACTCCAAGAACCATCTACCAGTAGCACGATGTCAGCTTCTGCTCTGGTGAAACACTCCATGCCTGATACAGCAATAATCAAAAGGCACACGTGAATAAGAAAAACATTAAGTAGTGTTTAATTTTCCTGTATTTCTATTTCTCCTCCCTCTACTAACACTTGTTTGCTCTATGATTTCTCTACTTTAACCACTATGGCATTAGCAGATATTAGGATATCACTGAAAATATACCCATGAAACACACATCACCATCCCATTCATGAATCTCAGGTCATATTGATAAGAATTGGTCATTCATTCAATGACCATTTCAAGTCCTTGTAGCTTCCACTGTCAATTAAGTATCTTTCCTTTTTTTTTTTAATTGTAGTTCTTCACTTTAGCCTCAGACACAGAAATTAGTCTTCTAATGTTTGGTTTATCAAATGAGCAAGATAAATGAGAATGGGCTTGCAAGCCTGAAAAAAAATTAGTCTTATTTTTAAAAGTATTTTACTAGAGGAAACTAAAAACTTTTGTAAAAATTCAAATATGACCTAAAGCTTTAAGATGATATTTCTCTGGAATAACATCTGATTGTTGGTTGCAGTCATATCACCACAAAATAGTTAAAAAGTACAGAATGGGCAGATGAAAATGCATGGGCTAGAAATTGCTTCTGTAGACAAAAAACTTTTTTTAAAAATTTGTTACACCAAACTGGGAGGTAATTATTAACATCAAGTACAAGATTATTTAAATGCAAACCCATTCAACTAGAAATGCCCAATTAATGTCCTATACCAATATTTCATCTTATTTACCATGCAAACATTTCATAGTTACCAGTCTGTAAACACTGTTCTTTACTTTGTAATGCAATTAGATAAATATAGATGGCAGAGGAATGTGCACATTTAAAAAAATGAAAAAGAAGGAACATAGTTTGGGAGGGATGCAAACAAATACACAAGTGAGGAGATGTACAAACACAAGCACAAACATTTATGCAAGGCTGGAATGCTATGGAAAGAGAATCATTTCAGATCTCCTCAGTTCACAAGCTAGGGAACAAAAATATGATTTGGTTAATATCATCATAATTTAAATAATAGAACATTTCTATAAAACAGACTTAATTCCTTAATTAAGTTTAATATTAGTCATCTAAAAACTGCCCTCTGTTGTTCTAGAAATTGTGTTACCAATTGTTTATTTTCTGGCTTCTTGCCCTGATTACATCTAATCTTTATATGGAAGAAATTATATTGAGAAAAACCATCATATCCATCATGCTTAAAAGATACTGTGATTCCATTAAGGTTCTATCTAAGCAATCCAATACTAAAGGATCATAAATAATTAATTATTCCAAGTATCTGTTGGTTAAAAATCATGATCCTCATACATAGAAAATACAAATCCAATCTTTTTCAACATAACACAGATCAGGGAAATTGTTTAAATGTAATTTTGTGTATAAAGCAATAAAACTGGTTTTACATATATTTTGGGTAATGGAGGAGGAGAAAAAAAGATTAGTCCTATGATTTCAATGATATGGGGAGCATTCAGTGTAAAAACTCCTTCCAGTGATGCAGAACGGCATTTCATCTTTAAATTACAACCTTGCCAGAAGCACTAAAAGGTTAAAAGTCAGAAATTATAATAAGTCAAGTAGAAGGATTTGAATCCAGAGCTTCTTCTCTTCAAGATCTATCCTCTATTCATAATGTTTTATTGCTTTATGTATAATATTGATGGAATGAATATGATAATAGCCACACAAAAAAAAAATCAAAGATTTCTGCACATCTATGTGACCTACAAAATTCTCATTTCTCATCTTCTTAACTAGTGTTATCTTGCTAATGACCCTGACACAGGGTGACAAACACATTAAGTAAATCTCTCCAGATCCTAAGATTTGATAGCCTGAGATCCTACATTTAAAATACATTCATTTTTTTCCCATCTCAACTACTAAATAAATTCTGGCAGCTACGACTATCTTGTAAAAAACTAAGCCTGACATTTTCCATACATCTTTACAAAAGCATATTTCAGAAATGGGAAGAGGAGAGGGGATCACAGAAATGATACATTTGCATTAGCTCTATTAGCTTAATAAAAAATATCATGCTATATAATGATATATTTGTAGTGAAGTACTACATAGTAGAATATAATAATGATGATGATGAAGGCTTCAGAGACAAAAAGTAATTTTGGTTTCAATAAAGTGAATGCCAAATTAGACTTCTGATAATAACAAGAGAAACAACTGACATGTATAGAGTATATTGGAGTTTGCCAAGTACTCTACCTACATGATAATAGGTAATATATATATATATATATATACCATTTAAAGAATTTCAAAGCAATTAATGTTATCTCATTTTTTTCAAAAGGACTAGTCATCTGGACTGGAACAAATACATAGTTATACATTTATATAGTACGTAAATAAACCTATAGTTCTTTAAACTTTTGTTGAAAATGTCAACATTTAGTTTTAAATATTATTTTAAAATTTTTTTCCATAAAGCAATTAGACAAACTCCCTAAATTTAAAACATCTAAATTAATTTAAATTTTCATAAGCTGCTCACCTGAAGATAAAATTGGCATGACAGTTGTATCTGAAAGAGTTGTCATTTCCTGTCCAATTAGTGGTGAACTTTCTCCTCCATCAAACATTCCAAAAACATTTACTTTATAGGTTGTGCCTGCCCTGCAATATTAAAAATTGGAGATATAGATATATAGGTTAGCTAAAAAGGAATTGTTTTAACTATCCAAATAAAGAACTTTATTCTTTATTTTCCATTTTATTAAGAGTCATTGAGATCTTCCCCTTTGAGATGGTAAGCATGTGAAAATATGGAGATTAGGATGAAAATTCACCTTTGCATTCTCGTGTTTACCTTATAATACAATGGGAAATTGCCAGATACCACCTAACAACTCTGCCCTGAGCAATTACCTGAAAATTCAGGTGTAAGCAGGTATATAAGGCAACCAGAAATCATGCCTCAAAGAACATCAGAGATAGCCACACACCCACAAATTCCTTCTCTGTTTCCCTCTTGGGTTAACTACATTGTCTGGGCAGCTACCCAGAATCTCTGAGGAACACTGGCTTTTAGATTGAGCATAATAGCAGAAGAATTGGGCAGCTAGGTGGTGCAGAGGATAGAGCATCAGCCCTGAAGTCCGGAGCATGGGAGTTCAAATCTAATCTCAGGCACTTAACATTTTTTATCTTTGTGACTCTGGGCAAACCACTTAACTTCAATTGCCTCAGCACTAATAATAATAGGAGAATTTGGCTCACAACTTGATAACTTTTATTAAATAATATGCTTTAAAACAAGAAGAATGACTTTCTTACTCTATGAAGATCTTTAAAATCAGAGAAGTATTTGTTCAAATTTTCATATTATTATACAAATGAAGAAACTTTTAAAGAATTCTTGAATAAACAAATAAGCATTGAATGCTAAGATAAACTATAATATTTGTTGTAGTTTTAGAGCATATTTATGAGTTCCTTGATGAAAGGAATTCCAAGTGCGGAAACTCTCTCTCTCTTTATCAGTGATGATCTTCAGCAATTCTGAAACTTAGAAAACTAATGAACTCCTTAGGGGCACTTAGAGATTAAGTAATTCATCTGTGGACAGAGTCAGAGGTAAGGCTTGAATCCATCCTATTTCAAATATCAACGTCTCTTTCCTACACCAGGAGAAGTAGCATGGGCTAGTAACAGATCAAGTATAAATAAAGTCATCAAGAGCACAATAGCTTATTATCCTCATTATAATAAATGGTCACCCTCCATTCATTCTTAAACCTCCTTGTTTTCCATTGCAAAGCCTGGAGCAAGGCTTTTTAATCAATCCACCCTTCCCCATTCTACCCCACCGGCTCAAAACACACTCTTGCCTTCTCTCATGTCTCAAATTGGAAGAAAACTCTCACTTGGGATTTCAGAATGACTCTTCTGGGCATTTTCAGAAGGAATAGTAATCTCCACATTTGGGGAAGGTTTTCTATCACATGATGACAACACCCTGAGTAGGGACTACGGTTGGCAAAATAAATACTTCAGACTAGAAGCATGGTTATTGCTGATGAAAGAAGCCACTCCTACTAAGTTGTAAAATGTAACAAAAAATTACTGAAAGCCTCTTGGGCTTGATAATTTCCAAAATTACTTGTATGAATTGTTCACAGAAATCCAACTGAAGCCACACCATGCCTTAGGAAAGTAGCTTCCATCTTCATTATCTAACAGTTTTTATAAACCCCTTCCCTGGAGAATATAGTGAAAACCAAAAATGTCTTCCAATTTAGATCTCACTGATTTCAATAAGTTGTTTAAAATAGCAACAAAAAAAGAATAAAATTATTTTATACCTAAGTTCCTCCAAAACAACAGTATTGTCATAGGGACCAACAACTAATTCCCCAAGCCTCTGATCATCTCCTGTAGGATGGAAAGTGACCTTGTAGCCTTTTACTTCTCCTGGGGCTGGCTCCCAAGTGACTCGGAAGCTTGACATGGTTGAGTCAGATGTTTTGAGGTTCCTGGGTGATTTGAATTTGGATACTGAAAAGAGAAAAAAAATAAGAATAATTATTATCTGAAATACAAATTTTTAATGGATACTAAACCTTGGTCAACAGCAGTACTGAACTCAACTCAGCTGTATTCAATAAATACACATTATGTACCTGCTATGGGCAGATACCTTATGTTAAGCAGTAGGGACAGAAAATGGATCTGGAATTTCATTGGTATAGTAAACTCCCAAGGGAAGAAATTCTCTCTACCAAAGCAAGTCAGCTCATCCTTTATATAGGCAGACAGCTGTCTAGAGTATGTAGAGACTGAGTGACTTGCCCAACATCACACAGTTAGGATTTGAATCCAGGTATGGTATGAGAAGTCAGTTCTTTATCCACTATGCCATACTGACTCATAGCATGGAAACAGAAGGATGAAAAAATCAATCAACAAGTATCTATTAAGCTATGGGCCAGTTACTATGCTCAGTGCTAGGGATTCAAAAACACAAATGAAAAGTCTTTGCCTTTAAGGAACTCAATCTCCTTCCTTTCATTTCCATTCCATTCAATTTAATAAGCATTTACTAAAATGCCTGCTATGTTCTAGGCACTGTCCCAACCATTAGAGATATAAAGACAAAATATAAAATAGTCCCTGCTTTCAAGGAATTTACAATCTAGCAGCAAATTGCTAGATAAGATAGTCAAATCAATAATTGTAAGTTGAAATAGAAAAGAACTATAAATTGGAATAGAATAAATACCTAGAAATACCACAGAAGGAATAAGAGATTTTGAAGAAGATAAATCATTTCTAGGTTTCTAAGTGAAGGACCAGGAAAAGGCTTCACAAAACAGGTGGCATTTACACTAGTCTTTGAAGGAAGAAAAAGCTTAGAAGAAGACAGAAATGTGGAATAAATTCATTCCAGGCATTAATGATGGCCTGAAAAGCAGTGCAGAAATAGAAGATGGGCTGAGATCAAGAAATAGCTCAGTTCAATTTGGCTGTAATAGAGTCCATGGAGAAGAAATGAGACCAGAAAGATATGCTGGAGGCAGATTATGGAAGGTTTTGAATGTGAGACCAAGAACTCTGAACTGTGTTTCAACCCCCCCCCATAAAATGAGTAATCACTTTTAAAATGTGTTTTTTTTTCCCAAGATCTTATATTTAGAGCTGGAAAGGACCTTAGAAGCCATCTAATCCAGTTCCCTCATTCAAAACAAGAGGAAATGAGAACAAGAAAGGTTGTGATTTGTTTATAGTCACACAGTAATCAAATGTCAGGAACCAAATCCAGACTTTTCTATATCTAGATCCAGCAATGTACCCATCATGCCATGTTGCCTCTAAAGTGGCATATAATCAGACCTGAACTGAATCCTAGAATGATTACTTTCTCAGCAATGTAAAGGATAAATTGGAGAGGGGAAAACACCAGAAGTACAGTGATCTATTATTTTTATTTTAATGAATGTAGCACTCCATTCAGATTTGAAGATGTCATCAATCAGGGAGAATAGTTGAGGAAACCATTACAACTAAGGAGGTTAAAAGCAATGAGACTTTCAATGTGTTGTATAAGAAGAAAGAAAAAGATAGATTAAGAAATACTTCAGACATAAAATCAACTGCATTTGGCAAATGACTGGAGATTGAACAAGGTGAACAGAGGAGAATCAAAGGAAAATTCTCAAATTCAAGTGTGGGTTATTAGGAATTTGAGTCCCAAAAAAAGTCAGGAAGGGATGCTGATTTTGAAGGGAAGATGATAAGCTCAGCTTTAAACATGTTGGATTCAAGATGTCAGGAAGACATCTAGGAATAGATATCTAATAAGTAGTTAGGCATTTGGAACTGGGGTTCAGAAGAACAGCTGAAATTGGAGGTAGACATTTTAATGTGATCTGCATAGAAGCAATGACTGAGGCCAAGGAATAACATAAAATCACCGCGGGAAAGAGTGTAGAGAGAGAAAGGAAAAAAAGGATGCTTATTCTTAGGGGTCAGGGAGAAGAAAAATAACCACCAAAGGAGGAAAAAGAAAAATTAAAGTGTTAGGATGAGAGATAAGAAAATCGGAGCCAACATTTCTTATAAATGCTCATATACCAAATTAAATTGCATTTTCTTCCCTCATCAGTTTCAATAAACCATAAGTTTAATATGAGTTAACAATGGATATAGTCAGAATAGATAATGAAATCTTGGACTACCTCATGAGAGGTAGAGTGCCTACATTATAATAGTCACATTATATCTCATCCTGGTCAGACTGGGTATAACCATTTAGGAAAAATATAGATAAGATAAATAACATGCAAAAGAGAACAACTAGAATGATTCAGGACTTTGAATTATTCTGTGGAGGATGATTTCAAGCCACTGTCAGTATTTACTCTGGAAGAAAGAAAGCTTTTTGGAAGGGAAAAGGATGGATAGGGTGGGTACACTAGTAGCCTCTGAAGTATTTAAAAGACTTGTTCTTGACTTCAGAATTCAGAACCCACAATCTAATGGGAACTGCAAAAAGAAAAAAGAAAGAAAGAAAGAAAGAAAAAGAAAAGCAGATTTAGAACTAATATAAGGAAAAATCTTCTAACAGTTATCCAAAAATAGAATGGACCCTAGAACATGGCTGATTCTATCTAAGATAGGTTCTAAGCAAGGGCTGAAAGACCACCTATTGTATACATGTATACACCTACTATAGAGATTTTTATTTAGATATGGATTAAACTAGTAAGTCTCTTAGGTCCTAGAAATCTCTGGATTTCTAGGATTCCAAGAGCTTAAAAAAGCATCTTTAAAATTATACATACATGTGGTTCCTGATCCTTGCCTGTGCTTTCCTTCTCCTGATTTGTAAATTGGAAGCACTGTAATATCATATGTAGTTTGAGGTTGAAGTCGTTTTAACACAGTTGATGTGACTGTGGGTGGCACTTTGGCCACCATTTGTCTTCCTCCTCCACGAGGCCGATACACAACACGATAGTGCACAACTTTTCCAGGTGCTGGTTGCCATGTGACTCTCATTGTTGTTTCAGTCTCATCATCAACCCTCAGAGTCCTAGCATTTTGAGACACTGTGGAATGCAAAACCAGATTAAAATACATGTCAATAAAAAATAAATCGAGTCACAGAGTAATAAAATATGATTTAAGCAAAGAGTAATTGTTTGTTCTCTGATATTTAAATATTCTAAGAAAGACAGAATAGCCTAGCAGATTAGGATTTGAAATCAAATCCTACACTTTGACATTTGCTAACTGTTTGACTTATTAGCAAGTCACAACTTCTCTGGACCTTAATTTTCTCATCTATAAAATGGAGATAATAATAATACTTTAGTAGTCACCTCACAGGGTTCTTGTGAAGTTCCAATGAGACAATCTTTGTAGAATGTTTTCCAAATCTTAAAACTCTATACAAATGTCAAGAATCATGGTGTTTCATAGTTCATAGTTGTAATCTACTTTTAAGTGGGAATAATAAAGGATCCTAAGAGACCTTTCTTGCCCCTCCCCTGAAAAGGAGAACACTAGATCTTAGGGATTTCCTAGTTGAGTGTTAGAAAATTTAGAAAAGAAAACATGCTTTTCATGGGACAAGGTTTTAGAAATTTTATCCTACTCCCATCTGTAAAGAATTTCCTTAAAACCAAATGGATTGAGGAATTTTGCAGCTGTTTGCTCGCAAGGGAATTTTGACAGGGGCCATTGCAAGGAGAACAAGAAAATTACTTCATCCTGAATGAAGGTTATTAATGAAATTTCTTGAGTTCTCTCCCTAGAAAATGTAAAGTAGAGGGATATAAAGAGATAAGCCATTACAAAATGTCTCAGTAGTTTTAAAATTGGATTTGTAAAAATTAAGCCTGTAAGGATCCTTCATATGGGAAGTGTTTGCTCAAAGTAAAATAAACATCACTGACAAAAATTACCTTTCTCTGATATATAAGTGATTTTTGTTTAATGAAAGGGCAATTAAATATCTAAACAGATCAAGTAACTTCTTTACTATGCCAGTGTGATGTTTATATTCAGCCAATACTGTTAGCATTTTATTTTATTTATTCGGGGATTAGATACCTCAAAAGGTTAGAATCAGTTTATGTAGGAATAGACTGTAAGCTCCTAAGGAAAATGATTGAGAATTTCCCCTCACTATTTGAGAGAGAAGAGGTATGGGAAGTAAGGAGGAAAAAGGGATGGAAGGAAGGGTAAGGAAAGGAAGAGAAGAGTAGAGAAAGAAAAAGGAGAAGAAAGAGAAGGGTAGAGAAGAGAAGGGTAGGGAAGGGAAGGGAAGGGAAGGAAAGGAAAGGAAAGGAAAGGAAAGGAAAGGGAAGGGAAGAGAAAAGAAAGGGAAGGAAGGAAGGGGGAGGGAGGGAAAGAAAGGGAGAAGAGGGGAGGAGAGGGAGGGGAGGGGAGGAAAGGAAAGGAAAGGAAGGGAAGGGGAAGAGAGGGAGGGAAGGGGAGGAAAGGGAAAAGGAGAAGGAGAAGGGGGAAGGGGGAAGGGAAAGAGACAATTTTGCAAAAATGCATGAAATGAAATGTATAGAATTATAAAATTAGCTAACTATAGTGATATACTATTACCAAAATGTTTTTTAAACAAGTTCACAGATCTTGGGTTAAAGGCCTTTGTATTAAGGGATCGTGGAGGGCCAAAAAACTAAAAAAAATAAAAATAAAAAAAATAAAAAATTGCCATTAAATATTAATCTTTTAAAAATCAATACTAAATCTTAAACTTGGATATTCAGTGAAGTGATACCCCCTTACTATGTCCAGTAATGATGTATATGAAGAAAATAGAATAATATATATTATAATAAATATAAAAATTATATATAACAATATATATTATAGTATAATAAAATAAATATATATATTACAAATAATATATAAATAACAAATCTAGGATGTCTTCATCTAAAATGTATTCAGAATAACCCAACTCACAGTTTTCTATTATTACATATTATTAGGTGAAAATGAGCTAGTTTTAGTGAAAAGAAACTAACTAAAAGTTTTCCCATTAAAAAAAAATTTATATGGCTTGCTTGAGTTCTTGAAAAAAGTTGATGTCAATATTTATTGAGATGACCACTGATTCAGGATTCTGAGTATTATCAACTACCATAAAGGTGGGTTAAAATATAGTGTGTCTGGAGCTGTACTAGGAGAGGCTTAATCATAGGTCATATACTTTGAGCAAGAGTTCTTAACCTTTTTATGACTTAGAGAACTTTGACAGTATGATGAAATTTACAGACTTCTTCTCAGAAGAATTCCGAGGGTTTATTGTGGTTGTTGCTAAAACAACAAAAATGTTGCTTTAATTCATAATAGCAGGAAATGTCAGATTTCAGATAAAGGTTTAAAAAATTAAGATTTTTTTTTTCACATTAGTTCAAAGATCCCCTGAAATATATAAATGATCCATCCCTTGGAAATCTATGGACTCAGGGTTAAAAATCCCCTATTTAGACTTTGAAAGGTATCCAAAACCCCAACAACAAAATGCCTTCATTTTATAAATAAGATAATAAAGCCCAGAATGATTAAATGAATCACTTAAGTTAACCCAAGTAGTAAGCATAGGAAGGAATTTGAATCCAAGTATCCTAACTTCAAATTTAGCACATTGTCACAACTCACCCTCATATACACATGTGGTGCAATACAAAAAGAAAAAAAATTTCTTCAGAATATCAAATCTCTTTCTCTTACACAAGATGCCCAGTTTAATTTCACTGATCTTCAAAGTTCAAAAAAAGGTAATATGATCACACAAAAAATCCTTGGGTGCTGTCATGAATAGCAACCAGTGCTCCAAAAATCTGTTACCACTCCCCTGACACCAGTGCTAAGATTCCCAGGCTGTGCAAATACTTAAAAATCTAAATATGTTCAAACCAGACTTTTGCATTTCATGCTTCATACTGTGAAACCTTGCAAGCTTCTTAATTATTTCCTTTCTTTATAATAAACTACAAAAAATAACAGAAGGAAACTTTTGCAAATTTCTATACATCTCATGCTAATAATTATTAACTAACCCCCAGGCTTTTGGAAAGCCAACAAATTTGGCTCACCTCTCCACCCCACCCCACCCCTATACATACCACAAAAGTAATATGAATGAGTTGTGCTATGAACTGCTGCAACACCCTCTTTTTTCCCCCTCCCTTCCACCTCATGTTACCGACTTGTCTCCTCCAGGGGATGTCTCCAGGTAGTAATATGATTAAACTAGGAAAATGTGTATATATACACATATATATGCATCCACATCCACACATATGCACATGTATGTGTACATAGACATATTGTACATATACACATAAATACACACCCACCCATTAGTTCTTCATCTAGTGACATCTTGTGCACAATTCCAATTCAGAATCATAAAAGAATCCCACCATATTCCTGGATCTTGCAATATTTTCAGGGTTGCTTAGCTGAAAGTTATTTTGAAATCACTCAACAAAATATTCCCTACTAGACGCAGAGAAATAAGTATGAAACTTTTTATACCTTTGAAATCAAATATCTTGTAAGCCCCATCTGTGCTACAAATATAAATGTCCTAGACACCCTGCTGCCCCTTACCTATCACAACTTTTCAACAATATTTTCTGAATTGTTTTATCTTTCACAGCCAAAGTTCAAAAATTTTAAAAACTTAGAGATGGCTAGTAGAACAAATTAATTTCTTTTCCCTTTCACTTTACCTTCACCTAGTTCTCTAACTTCAACTTTTAAAGTAGTTGACCCTCAGCCTACAAAGGAGTTCCATACTATTCAGGTTCTGCTTTGTCCAGAGGAGGCAAATTCACTAGCAATAAAATCAATCTGTCAAAGTATATATAGAGAAAGCACTAAGATTCAGCTGCTAATGATAGAGGCAATTTAAGATTTCTAGCATCCCGCATATTTTTGGTACTAGCACATGTTTAATCAAGATTTCCATTCATAATAATTTATCAGAAGATAAACATCTTCAAGGAGATATCATAATAGTACATGATTTTTGGCATATGCAATATTTGTCAATCTTTAAACTTCTACATTTTTAATTTTTTTTTAAATAGAGGAATGCTTTAAATGATCAAAGAAATTAATTGTAATGTTCACTCACATGTTATCTTAACTTAGTACACATTACTTAATTTTACATCAACTAAACTTCCGCCAAAATCTAGTCAAAATACACATCCTTAAACATCAGCCAATACTTTGCATATACAATATTAAATTTACCATGGAAACCAATCATGTCAATACATTTTTCTGAAATATTTAATTCTCTGCTAAATTACATAGAACTATAGAGAATCTGGTTATGTTTGACAAAAGCCAAGACCAGATTTCTTTGTCTGAGAATGTTAATTTACACTAACTCAATTTTTGGTTCAGCCCTTGAGATTTTTCTCTGAAAAAAAAAAATTTTTTGAAAGGGGGAAAAAAATCAGTAACGTCAGTCACTGCATACCTCAATTCCCCTCTAGACTTGAAAGAATGGCCACTGACCAATTCAACCTTTTCTTTCTAATAAAACATCATAAAGATGCATGCCCTCTCACTAACAATTGTTCAATTCCCCTCCCCTAAAACCTTACAGAGGGAAGATACAGAAATCCCAGGCTAGAAACAATTCCAGTAACTTGAGCACAAGATCAATCAAGTATTGTTTGGAGTCAACCTAATTAATTGTCCTTGATAATTATTTAATAATCATTCAAAACGTTGTTATCGCACTCAGAACTCCCTGCCTCAGCTTTAGAAAGTATAATATTTCTCAGAAAAATGGGGAACAATGAGTCATGTGATTGGGTTAAGGAAGCAACTTTTTTATGTTAAAAAGTTGGACCTCCTTAACTTCATAACATTTCCCCTTCTTCCCCAACACTTCTACAAGTCCAAAGATGTGGCATTGAACCTAGAATAAAGAATGTATAATGTTTACTTTTAAAAGAGCATTAAAATACTTAAGGGAGGTTGAAGAGAAAGCTACTTTAACAAGAATATAACTATTAACTAGACTAAAAGTAAGTAATGGGAAGAGGTTTTATGAGTTTACTTTCCCTTCTTTGCAAGTAAGGGAATAATATTTTTTGGATCTTTGGTCCTTCCTCTTTCAGTACTTATAGGTACTAAATTTACCTGAAATAAACAGCATCTCTTAGCAAATGGAGGACTGGACTTGGAATCAATTGAACTTAATTTAAAAATCTTGCCTTAGACAAGTTCTAGTTTCCTCACATGCAAAATGAGAAGGAAGGTTGGACCCACTGACCTTTAAAGTACCTTAAAACTCCAAATCTATGATCCTTTCTATGCTTCCTACCACTAACTCTTAAGTTTTAATGTAAAGCAAATATATGTAGAATGGAGAATTACCTATACATATTCACACTTTTGAACATCTACTAATATATACTGATTATAATCCAAAGCTTACAATGTAAAATGTCACCTACGTTCGGTTGTAGCTTCTCCATTCAAAGGATTCCCCTCCCCACTGGTGTAGGTGGCAAATATTGAAATCTTATATTTGGTCTCTGGCTGTAGATTTTCTATCACAGTGTGAATTTCATCTCCAGGAACATTCTTCTCTCCAGCCTCAATATCATCATAAAGTGATCTCCATGTAACTCTGTAACCACGAACCATCCCTGGAGCAGATGTCCAGTATGCTCCAATAGAAGTGTCAGTGATGTCTTTAGTAATCAAGTCTCGAGCAGAACCTCGTTCTATAGAAGAAAATTTAAAAAAAAAAAAAAAAAAGGAATCAGTGAAAGAATATGTACCATGCATATAAGCATCTAACCCAAATGTGCTCCCTCTTTTTTTTTTTCAAATTTATATTCAACTCATAGAGAATAGTATGTTGAGCTTGATCTCAGAAAGACTTGACTTCAAATTTCTTCTCTGATCCTTACTCACTGGATGACTCCTAGGCACTCCATCAGCACATAACTCCCTAAGACTTATCTATTAAGTCATAGACAGGTTGCATCTGAATCAGTGGAGTGAGTTTCCAAACCAAGAATACCCAACACTTGATGAAATCATCAATTATACCAGATTTATCTTTGAAGTTCAGAATTCCTTCCAGTACATCAAAATCTATCTAAAATTGAAATCATAAACTACCAACAATGAACTCCTCCTGTTTCTACCAAAAGCAACTTTATTCTCATTCTGCCAGGTTAGAAACTTCAAAAATCATCTTTTGATTCTTTCCTCTTTCTTGTTCCCCATATCAAATAAGTCATCTGCTCCTGCCACTTCTTCTTTAACAATGTTTCTCATATCCATCCTTTCTTATTCATATCCACTGCCATCATTTCAAACCAAGTTTTTCTAACATAAATGTAAAAGATTCTTTTTCAAAAAAAAATTCCCCTTTCTTTCTATTATTCAAATTATATAATTAATCATTTTTAAAAGCCTGATCAGCTGATAAGCCTAACTAAAAATTTGGCCTCTTTACTGTTTGTCATACAAGATATACTCTTTCTCAGTTCCATGCATTTTCATTTGACTATCCCCCATTCTTGAAACTTTCTCCTTCCTCATCTCTGACTTCTAGATTCCCTGGCTTCTTTTAGATTACATCTCAAATCCCACTTTGTACAAGCCTTTCCCAGTCCCCCTTAGTGTTAGTTTCTTTGAGGTTACCCCAATTTATCCTGCATATATCTTGTTTGTACACACTTGTTTTCATGTTGTCTCCCCCACTACACTGTGACCTTCTTAAAGCAGGGACTGTTTCTTTGCTTTTTTTTTTTTTTTTGCATTCTCAGTTCTTCGAACAATGCCTGACCCATTGGAGACACTTAAATATTTGTTAACATGACTTTAAATAAATGATAATCTTGAGCAGTCACAAAGGGCCCTTCCTCAGTCGATCTTTCCAATTTTATCTCCCATATACCTCACATATACTCTCTTTCATCATCTGTAAAATTAGGGAATTAGATTAGGTGAATTTTGATTTCCCTTTCAACTCTAAATCTATGAAACTTGCTACCTCATATGCTCTCAGTTTAGTCACTTATCCTCTCTCAGACTCAGTTTCCTCACTTGTAAGATGAGGAAATTGGACTAGATGGCCTTTTTAATATTTTATATTTTATCCTTTTTATATAGTTTTATCCTTACTGCCAAGTATAATATAAGGTATTACATAATTGTTCATTGCCCTAAATAGAATAGTGCAGCTCCAATTTCTTTTCTATTGGCTCAAATATCATCATGATACCTCTCTTCTATTTTTTCTAAAAAAAAAAAAAAATACATTCTTAACTTAGGTCTTCAAGATTTTCCCAAGAACTTTATCCCCTTTTATGCCTCAGTTATCTTGAGGCATGGACCATTGTCCTCAAATGTTCATTTCTATAATTCTATTTTTTTTAACATTTGTTTAAAACTGGAAACAATAATCCAGATCACGTAGCCCACCCTTCCTCTTTTAATGAAAGGGTAGGGTAATTCACAATGAACTTATTGACCATCTCACAGTTATGTAATGGCAGAAAGTTCAGGAACTGAGCCCCCAGAGTCTCTTCATTCATACAAAGCCCAGGGTTTTTTCCACTGCTCTGTGCTTTCTACCAACCTAATTTAAACAAATCCCTAGTTCTAATGTGTGGTTCACTAAAACTCTAAAACATGACCTCATTCCAATGATAAAACTAGTTCCAAATATCCATTCCTTGTTGTTAGCTTTTATAGAGTTATAAATATGAAAGGGTAACCTTTCAATGAAACTAGAAAAAACACTCATTCTTCTATAACACTGAAAAATTATTAGTTATTAAAAGGGGATATACTCTAGAACAGGGGGAAGAAAACAACTGAAAATTTCTGCTCCTAAATTCAAACCTTTTCGTTTAATAAAAAAAAAAAAAACATGAATATAATCCAAATGGAAAAATAAGAAAACCCAAACTTAATAGGAGTCACAGCTTTCTTCCAATAAAACAGCTACTCTTTCCATATTTTAATGTAATATAAATATACAAGTCACTTTATATTGGCTACTTCAAATAGAATTTCTGCCACAATATGACATCAATATAAAACTATCTGCTTTCCCAGCATAATTTTTAGCAATTGCTGGGTGTTCAAGCAAGTGATACAAAAAGCCACTGTAAGAATTTCAACTATCATGGCCATAAAAACAGGGGGGGGGGGGGGAATAATGCATGCTTTGCAGTTATATGCAATAAATTTCCAGAACTTGAACAGAAAAAGCTAACATTAAAAGAAAGAAAAATCACACTTAACCAAAATATACATATATATATATATATATATATATATATATATATATTCAATGAAAAGATTTTTTTTCTGAAACCTCAAGTCCGAGTGGGAAGTTGTAAAAGAGGTAAGCAGCTGACAGAATATCTTATCTGTACTTGGGGGTGGGGATGGCAGGAAGGAAGAAGATTAAACATGCATTTCACAACAATCAGAAAAGCATTTCCAAAATCATCGTAATTTATTTTTTTCTAAGTTTATGACTGTTTCATATAAGATGGGGAAAGGATAGCTGCTTGTGTTTTAAAGTATAAAAATGACCACAAGTCATATGTCTTCTTTGAATGGAACAAAATAGAAGGACAGTGTAATAAGAACATCTTTGCACTAAATGTTATTCAGACAATAGAATTCTGGATTTGATATGTGCAGTATTATGGATACAGAAGCACAGAATCATAGTATCTCTGAGTCTGAGTCAGCAGGGCCTCTGTGACCATGTAATTTGTTATCTTTACATAGAATCTCCTCAACAACATATACCAGAAGTGGTGATTCAGCCTCAACCCAAAAACTTGAGTGAATCTATTGCCTATCTGTTGCCCCCAAAATTAGCTTCACTGCCACTTCCCCAATCATCCCTCTCTTTGACATCTTTCAACTTTCACCTCTCTAATCTTCTATCTCCATTCATCTGCTAAATTGCTATTTACTTCTGGAAAGATTACAAACTGCCCATAAAGTCAAGAATTCCAATTTGTGTTTAATGTAGATTCTAGACAAATTTCAAACCCAAACAGCAAAGCAATTGATAGACAAAACTATTAAACCATTGTCCTGAGATCTTTGAGTAACATTAGAGAATGGGAGGGTTTTCTGAATTATGGCAAGGCAAAGTTGTTCCAAGTCATCTGAACTCCATTCAGTTCAATTCCATTCAACAAAATTTATTAAATGTTTAAATTCTGAGACAAAAATAAAATAGTCTTTGTCTTCAAGGAGCTTATATTCTACTTTGGGGAGAGGGGGAATGTTATGCACAAATATGTGAATAATATGCACATATTTTGCTTATCCACCATTTTATAATTCCTTTTAGAGTTATTTATGTTACAGAAAATACTTCCTCCATTATTGCTGAATTAATGTCTTGTGTCCATAAGACACAGTAAGGAATTGTTCCCAAAGATATTCTCTCCCTAGAACCTCCCTCCCCATCCTACCTCTACTAAAAATCAACTCAGAAATATTAGTGAAACACAAAAACCATGACTTTGAAACTGAAGTTGCTTCCAATGTTGTGCTGTTTTGTTGTTTTGTTTTGTTTTGTTTTCACATTTAATTCTGGGATGGTTTGGGAATGGGGAACAAAAGACATTAGTACTTCCAAACTTAAAACTTGTACTTATTTTCCTTCAAAGATTTGCCTCTCAAACTATTTTCATTCCTATTTGCTGTTTGTGACATAATACTCATTCCCATGACAACAGACTTCAGTGTCACAAACATAGTCTAATGATTTCATTTTGAGAACAAGTAGGTGGCCAGGAGGGAGATTGTAAAGAAAATACAATCTCAAAAAAAGAGCTGAACTCACTGAAAAATGGGTCTAGACATTTACTAGCCAAGTAAGGGAATTTTTCTCAGGTTTTTTTTTCATTTACTATTCTTAGTTCATTTTAAAATGTTGCCTCTGAGTCAAGAAGACATATTCAAATCTAGTATCTACCACATTCTGGCTATGTGATCCTGGGCAAGTCACTTAATTCCTTACTTATCTAGGCCAACTTTTTAAGACCAAGTAGTAGAGAATGTGCTAGCCCAGCTTGGGAAAGGAAATTCTGTCCCAGGAATTCCCTACACTGATGAAATCAAAGTTCCTGTCAAAAAGCAAAAACCAAAATAAAACTAATGAAAGATCTTTATAAAATAAATGAATGTTTAATAGTCACTAATTTTAAAAAGAAAAGATAATAGAAAGTTCTTTTTTAAAATATAATCCTTCAAATCCCTCCTTCATCAAGGAATAGACTAAAAATGAAAAGTTTCATCAAACTGTTGATGAACATCAGTTCTAAAATTCAGTTATGACTTACTGAAACAGTATTTGTTAAGTTAGAAAAAAATAATACATAATCCATTTTAAGGATTTTTTTCCTTCCAGTCTTTCTCCTTATTACAGTCACTCAAAGAAAAATTGATTAAGTTAATAGGAACCTCATCAAGGTTAAAAATAAACAAACAACAAAATTTAGTGACTTCTAATTTATAAATACTGAGCACCTACATTTGTGAAGCAATTCTCACTGATGACTTTTGCCCCTTTCCAAAGCCATTTCAGTTTCTTCTTCAACCTAATCATTTCATGGTGGGTATATTACCATACCAGTGTACTTTTTCTAAAAAAATCTGATTCTTAGTAAACACTAATATCCCCCATGGAGTCCAATATTTCCTGTTTTTACAACCTAAATTATATGAAAAAATAAAGAAATGGAGAAATGGAAACATGATATTTAAAGTCCATTGAGCTAGCCCTCATCTAGCTATATGAAGTCAGGTAGTTACAATCTTTCTGGAAAAATGTTATCATGAGTAAAATGAGAGGAATGGCCTCTTCTTAATCTTCATCATTCTGGATCATACTTGCAAACTTTGACACTGTTAACTGTCTCTATCTGGATGCTCTCCTCTCCAGGTTTCCATGTTACTGCACTCTCCTTTTTTCTACCTATCTTTGTGACAACTCCTAATATTTTTTTCTTTAATTATGTGACATTCACTGTCTGTGGAGTGCACTTCAAGGCTTTACCTATTTTCTCTTCTCTTTTCTTCCTATCTCTCTAATTTGAGGTTATGATTTATTATTATACAGTTTCACCAGAAGAACATTAATTCTAGAAAGATAGATTTTTGTTTCAGAAAGAGGTCATTAAAAGTATTACACAGTTTTCGAAAAGTAATCTATCACACCTTCTTCCTCCTGTTTTATTCTGGGACCAATATCATCTATCTACAATGCTTGTCAAAGATTCATGCATTGATACACAAGCTCTAGAATCTATCTGAGCATGTAGGTGGCACAGTGGATAAAGTGCCAGGTCTGGAGGACCTGAGTTCAAATCTAGCCTCAAATATTAACTAGTTATGTAACTCTAGGCAAGTCACTTAGACTTAAACCATTCCAGTATCTTTGCCAAGAACACTCCATATGGGGTCACAGAGATTTAGACATGATTGAAATAACTTAACAGAGTCTCTCCATTCATCTGCATATGAGTTATATTCTTCACCCATTTGTGGATACACACCTCAAACTCTTTTGAGAGATCACTAACTTCATGTAGTAGCGTTCCAGAACTTGGCATCATTGACACAAATATGTCATCCAAAAACAAAGGAAGTATATAAGGGAGTCTTGTTTGGTCTGGATTCTCCCCTTTCCCCTTCCCCAAAAAAATGCCTACTACTCAAATGTTTTCTAAGCTTTCTTTTAGCCTTTCCATAACTCCCAGGATAGGCATTCATTTGTTACCTCATCTGCAATAGGTATCAGTTATACTAGACCATAGGTCCTTTCCAGGTCTAAGTTTATGATTTTATTTTGTCATTCTTAGGTGATGAGAAAGATGAGAAAACAGAAGACAGTCCACAGAGAAGCTTGTATCCTATCACTACTGGCTTCTTCCAAGATCTACCTCAGCAAGGGCCTTATGCCTACTATGAGATTTTATCTCTGCTCTTTCTTCCCTTTCCAACTACAGATTGGCATCCTAACGGTAATCTTTTTCTCTGCTTCACCAAGATTCCAAAATAATCTGGGCACAGTTGCAAATAAACACAATTTTGAAGTTCTTCATGAATATGACGATTTTAAGATAGTATACAATCAAGCTGTTTATTTTGATATCCTGCATTATATGCCTGTGCTTATGTTCCTTTTCCCTCTGAAATGTAGCTTTCTGACAATAAAGTTTGTAGTTTTTCTTTACCTCATCTTCAGAGGTGTGCCTACCTAAGAAGTAGAATGTCATCTTCAAATATGTGAAGGACTCTCATATAGAAAAGGGATTCAACTTGTTCTCTTTAGTAACAGAACACAACTGGAAGGAAGCATAACAAGGCTGATCTGGGATTGATGTAAGGAAAAACCTTTTTAACTAAGCTGTCCAAAAGCAAAATGTATTGCCTCAGAGGTAGTGAGCTGCCTATCACGAAAGATCTTCAAGTAAAAGGTATATGATGGCAAGTGTACTAGGGATTCTCATTCTGATATGAGTTAGCCTAGATGGACTGAGGCTCCTTCCAACTCAGAGAATTTATGCTTTACAACAAAGAGTCTATTTACTCTCCTGCAGGAAAGAGACCAAGGATAAAGAATAATGACCCAACTTTCTCACTATTTCATGCTTGCCAAAATCTGATACATCTTTAGAAATGTTGATGCTGGAAAACTTTACCTGATTTTCCAATGTGCATAAAATATCATCAAAAACTATTTATTAAGTGTTTGTATCACTGTGCTGGGTGCTCTACAGGGTAATTTAGACAGGTGGTTTTTTACTGCTCTGAATGTCTCCAAGTGTTTAATTTCTACATCACTTTTTTCCATATACCAAGCCAAACAATTAATATCACATTTAAGTAACTTTCCTATATATCATAACCCTTTCCGTTACACAGTCTAAAAACCAAATTATTGCAGAGTTCAAGAAGAGCTATAACTAGTAAGTCTGGCAGCTAGGGCAAAGTTGGCAGGCTAGGCACAAAAGAGAGGGGAAGTAGGTGATGAGTCTACCACTGAAAGCAATGAAATTGTGCTGAGCAAACCTCCAGAAGGAGGTGAAGGGAAAAGTCAAAGGTACAAAAAAAGTCCCTCTGATTGGTCCCAGTCATTTTGAATAACCCCCAGAAAGAAGACTGCTGTGGGATAGGATATGGAAAACCAGGAAAGGGGAAGGATCTTTATTATGCAGACATATTAAGCAGACCTGGCCTTGAACACTTACTGGCTATGTGACCCTGAGCCATATTAACTCTGTTTGTCTGGGTTTCCTCATTTTAAAAAATTATCTAGAGGAGGAAATGGCAAACCTCTCCAGTATCTTTGCCCAAAAAACTGAAATAAATCAACAACAATAACAATATACCAGGCAACTCCTGGGAAAAATTAGCAGGCAGGAAGCAATAAGTATGATGACCCGGAAAAGGGATAGGTCCCTTGTGGTGCCCACACCATTCAAACTCCATAACTGTCAAACTGATCTTCCTCAAACACAAATCTGACCCTTTCACCCCCTCGTCCAGTGTATCTATTACCTCTAAGATCAAATATAAATCCTTCCTTTGGTTTTTAAAATTCTACATAATATCGCCCCTCCCGACCTTTTCAGTCTTCTTACACTTACTTCCACATAATCTGTGATCGAGTAACCCTGGCCTCTTTGCTGTTAAAACTCTGAGGATTTTCATTGGCTGTCTTCCATGACTGGAACTCATTCCTTCCTCATCTCATTTCCTAGCTTCCCTGGCTTCCATCAAGTCTCAACTAAAGTCCCACCTTATATAATAAGTCTTTCCAAGTCCTATTCAATCTTAATGCCTTCCCTCTGGGATTATGCCCAATTTATCAGATAAATTATATAAATATAATCTATCTGTATTAGAGAGAGGGAGATGATTGATAGATGATAAATAAGTAGATAGGTAACAGATAAATAGACAAACAGAAAAATAGATAGATAGGTGGGTAGATGAGTGAGTAGATATCTTCTTTGCACAAAAGTATGGGCTTGCTGTCTTCTCCATTAAACTCTGAACTCCTTGAGAGCAGGGATTGTTTTTTGTCTTTCTTTGTATCCTCAGAGCTTAACACTGCACTTGGCAAACAAGAGGTATTTAATAAATTCTAATTTTCTATGAGGAGTATAAGGACTATAGTAGGAGAGGTCAGCCATCCAGAGGATGGCACCCTGGGCCCAAGTATCATTTGATCTTTCTAGTGCAGTTATCAATACTATCTGGATTAACCCATGAAGGCAATTTAAACGTCAGTCAGACTTGAACAAATGTTTTTTCTCCTCTTCCACTAAATTGTTATGTTAGTACTTCATCATGGAATGGAGGTGATTCTAGGTTCTAAAAGGCTTTGAAAGTGGAACCTAATTTGTGGCAAATTTTAGCAAACTCGAAAGGTCTGGGTCTATCCTCCAAGGACTAACCTAGCTAAAGCATAATATAAATCCTAACCCTGCTATATATTTATGACCCTTCTGTTTCCTCAACTGCAAAGTTAGTTGGGGGAGGGAAGAATTGGGAGAGGTCCCTTTATGGTTCTTAAGTCTTATGATCTTATGATCCAAGATTGGCTCAATTATTTTGGCCACAGTAACTGGTCTAAGGCCATTGCCATCTGTTCCAGTGCAAAGAATATCCACACCAATGAAAACACAGGTAGTTGAGGCAATGAAATCTATTGTACCTTATATACATTTCCAAGTAGCTTTCATTGAATTTCAAGTACCACTTTCACCAATAGATGTTAAAGTAAGCCCTCTCCAAAACTAATTTGTTCTTTCTGCTAGAATGCAGTTCTCGAAGCCTCCAACTTTCCACTTCAGAAGTAACTGAAGATCTATTCCTAAAGAAACTTATGTTGGAATGGACTTGATTAACATCTGCTGAATTGAAATCTTTGTTTCAAAGATCAAACTCTGATGTTACCCATATTAAACATATAGGCAAGCAAATATATGACAGACAAGACACAGTCATACTTTTAAAAAAAAATCTCCATGACAATTAAAATTTTAACCAGAAAATTGAACATGGAGGCTACATAACAGGAATATAGCTTGAGTGTAGCAGCTCTGGGGGGAAAATGCAACTTAAGAAAATTTAACTGGCACACTCTAAATGTTGACAGCTAAGAGTAAAATTCTAATCACCCTATCCTAGATATAACTGACATTAAAGTTACCATTTACTATTAAGGAAGGGAGAATTTTGTTTAAAGTTTCTAATTTTCTAATTTTCTCTCTAATTTTTCTAATTTTTTTGGATGATATTAGTCCATAGAAGAGAAATTATCAATTATCATTTGATAAATATCCAAATTTCCTTAGAAATGCCAGAATTGGAATATTACAAACATATAACTTTAAAAATATGAGACAACACTAAATCTTTTAAAAAACACTGAGTCCTTGTTTTAGTCTAACTCAGAGAAGCAGTATGTAATTCAACATGATGCAGAGTTCCCGTGACATGCTAAAAACTTCATTGTAATGAAATGTCAATTGAGTTAGCTCAATTTGAACTGTAGGAGGCCATTCATTTCTAGAACATTTTAATGTTGCTTTGACAACAGAAGGGGAGCAGAGAAGAAATTATGCAAAGCTACTTCTTTCCCTGGTGAAAATCAGCACTCTTTAAAATATGCATACATCTATGTTATCCCAAATTGGAAGTTTCATTAAATTGGATTAATTTCTTGGAACAAAAAAAAAGTGGTTATTGTGTTTATTTAAATGTAAAAACAGGTTACTTTCTGCCTAAGCACCAACAATAGTGCCAGCCCTAGATTCTATGAAGATTTATAATTCATTTCAATGTGCAACAGTGTTTTGTTCATTAGAATAGGCTGTTCCACTTTTTAAAATCTATGTCTGCAAAACCAATATGAATGCTTTGTGGTTAAATTCCTCTAGAGTTAGTATCTGAAATGGTAATGAACTCTGCTTTTGTCATTCTAATACACTGAAGCCAGCAATGCAAGTGCTAATAAATCCTTAGAAGCTACAAGACAATCACCTGATATATGTTCACATTTCAAAAAATAAAAATAAAAAATCCTAGGAAAAATATTATACTGTCTATAGCAAAGAATGAAAGTTTCATTTATCTCTTTAAATAAAAACCTTTGTGAACTTCAACTAATCTATAAAACTACCAACGTCTATTATATTCTTGCCATCTGATTTTATGCCTCTGAGTCAAAGCAAGATTCTTGCCAGCTCTGTTCTTACCACCTCCTCTCCCAAGAGAAAACAGATTAGAAAAACAGTAGCTCTCAAAAAGAGCTCAATGTTTCTCTTTCTGTGGGCTTTCCATTTGCTGTATTTATCATCATATCCTATTTCTCATATATGGTATGTGAGTTTGGCTAAACTAATATAATAAAACTAAATGGAATAACCAGAAGTTTAAAAAAAAACTTCTCATTTTAATTAGTTACAACTAGGTTTTCACATATTTGTCAAGTTTTACCATATATAATTCAAGAGGGTAAAACAGAGATTTTTAATTGAAATTCTTTTTTCCTCCCAAGTTTTGAGAGCTCAAAATTTAATTCTAATAAGTTTATGTATTAATTCAATTCAACAAATATTTACTAATGCTTTCCTTTTCCTATGTGAAAGACTAGTTGTGAATTACACATATTCCTCACAGTCTCAGGCATATAAATTTATTATTCTTTAAAGTCACTTTGCAAATGTTTCCTCCTGGCCATTGTATGGTGTAAATACTTACTTGATTTATGTTATTGTCTCTCTCTTTAGAGAAGTATTTTTTTAAAAGGATATGTGTAAATATACATACATGCACATATATACATATCTGTATACATATATATGCTATATATGTATGGCTGTATATATATATATACATATCTGTATACATATATATGCTATATATATATGTATATATATATATATATATATATACACACACACACACATAGGTGTATAATCATGTGAGTATGTATGTATGTATATACACACACACACGCTCTGACTACTGACTTCCCTGGTTTCTTTTAAGTCTCAAGTAAAATCCTACTTTCTATAGGAAGCTTCCCCAGTGGTTCTTAATCATAGTGTCTTCTCTTATGAATGAAGTTACACAATTTCATTACTTGAAAGGATAGCCACATTATTGTCTGGAATCTTCTGAAGTAAGAAAAGTATAAGCCATGTCTAGGTTTACAAGAGCCTTTGCAGAAAGTGATTAAATCTAGAGCAGTTAGTTGGGCTATGCAAAAATGTTGCTCCTGAGATCATGCAGTTATTTAAAAGACCTTCTGACTAAGAAGATAGCCATTTTTTTTTCAACTATGGGAAATAAAAAGTCTTTTAGAAGTGTAATTGTTTTGCTTTTCAAGACATTATGGAGGTGACATTTCACAACTCAAAATGAAGCTCATAATCATTCTAAAAAGAATAAAGGTTAAACGTGTACTCCCTGCAAATTGTTGCACGTGATTAAATATACAGAAAGTCAGTGGAAAGTATGGGGACAAAGGGAAAGGCAATAAATCACAAGGAAAAAGGCAAATCCCCATAAAATACCATATGTTGTTGCAGATGTAGAGTTTGCATGCTTTTAATGTTTTGATGGGGTCACTGTGGCCTGGGCCAATTTTAGTTCATTTACCTTAAAGATTTTCTACCTTTTAAAATATGCATTCAGAAATCACAGGAACACTTCTAAGTGTTCTTCACCACCATGGCTATATCCTTAAAAAGATAGTTTGAGTCAACAATTCATTTCCACTCTATGTTACAAACCACCTTTATAATCATTATTTTTTGAAAGGCTAAAAATTGCACTCTAGTAATGTGTAAGCTCCCTGGCAGGCACATTTCATTTCTGCCTTTGTATCCCCAGTACAGGGCTTGGCCCATATAAAAAATAAGTTTAATCAAACTATATGAATCTAAGAAAGTATCTCCACAATCATGATAATAGAATTTTTAAATTAGCTTGAGTTATGCCAATCCAAACAAAAAGGATTCTGTATCAATTTCAAATCTGATTTCTTGGGATATTGGAAAAAACAGCTATATCTCTTTTCTTTTTATCCCTATCTTTAACTAGAATTTTCCGAGTATTATTGAATATTTAATTCTTGATGGTTTCATCTCTGACAATCTTGTCAACTTCATGAAGTCATGTAATATTCTAGATATTTACTCTAGATATTAACAAGAGTTACATTTTAGATTTAATTTGAATCACTTCTATTTTTGAAATCGGAAAAGGAGAGGTCTGGACTATAATTTCATCTGTATGGAGAACTTCTAGTATGGAAATTTCCTCCATTGATAAATCTTGGACAATCTCTGGTATGCTGAGATCAACTGATTTGTCTATGGCTATATATAGCTAGTATGTATCAGAGACAAGGCTTGAACTCAGGTTTTGCAAGGCTGTAACCATTATGCACAGTGATTTTCACAGTTAGATGGAAGTAGGAGGCAATTGTCAACAAAAAAGTATACCTTTAAAATGTTACAATCACTTCTTGAAGACCTCTCTGTCTTAGGTAAAATGAACAAACATTTAATTCTAAACCATCTTGTACTGTATATTTAGTTTGTATATTCATAAATCTAGAAGTAGAAGAGAATTCAGAGGTCATCTTGTCCAACTTTTTCATTTTACAAATGAGGAAACTGAGATCCAGAGAAATAAAATGATTTTTTCAAGGTTACACAGATGTTTGTTAGATGTCATGACTGGCCAAGATATATAATAATTAAGAATCTCTTACATTTGTCTAGGACAGTGGTTTCCAAATTTTCTAGAAAATACATCCCCATCAATAAAAAAATAATTAACATGTAACCCCAATATCTATTCACTTATAAATTATACATAAATGCTACTATACTAATATATATGTTTCAAAACAACATAAAGTTAAAAAAAACTGAATGGGATAAAGATGAAATAATATCTTAATTTCAGAGTCAATAGGGAGCCATTGATGTTTATTGAGCAAGGAAGTAACATAAAGAGATTCTAGCTTGGGAAAAATCCCTATAAAAGCTAAGTAGAAAATGGATTGGAATAAAGATACTTGAGACAGAGTGGCAAATTAGAAGACTATTCAATAGTCCAGGTGAAAGATAAGGAGGGACTGAACTAGAATGGTGGAATTTTGTGAATGGATGAAAGAAAATAATTGTGAGAGAGAGTGTTGTACAAACTTTGGCAACCAGTTATATAACTGGAATAAGGAAGAGTGCAGAATCAAGAATAATATTAAGGTTAATCTTAATAATACTTAAAGTTGTTCTGTGAATGCAAGGATAGTGATAGCCTCAAACAGAAACAGAGAAGTTTGGAAGGAGGTTTTGTTTAAGAAGAATGATACATAATCATCACAACCCATTCTCATGACTGCTCATCCCAAGCAGCTCCCTCTTTCTCACTAACTAAAAAATGTGTTGGGGGCTTAATCATCAGCTATTACTGCAAAGCACAGTCTGTCACTAAGGTATGCCTGCTACAACAAGAAGGTAAAGGTAAGAGGAAAACATGGGTGGGAGGATGCCAAGGTAAATTTTGCTTTCCCTTGCTACAGTGGGGTTCAAAGTTGATGTGTTATAACACCAGCCCAGCACATTCCCAAAAAGTCAGTGATAAGAAAGGACAGAGTAGAGAAGAACTCAAGGGAGTGGGGTGGCTATGTTAAAGACAAAGCTATAACTGACTATACAAGGAAGAGGTTGGATTTTATCTCATCTTCTCATTTCCTACCACTTGAACACACATTATTTGGAAAACAAACCAAATCTCCCTTTCCCCACCAAAGGTTCTTTGATGGCCTTACTTTGGAAAACGGGTCTAGAGCACTGTGAAAAATTCTTCAAAAACTGATCATATTAAGCACACTATCCTTTTTCATTCCACTGTTAAGGAACTAGAAACTCTAACTTGTATTTTCAATAACACTGTAATATCACCAGAAGAAAGTGGTAGCAGTTCTAACAACTTGCTTTTTGGGTGATAATTTCCTCTATCAGAGCTTACAGTTTTAGCACAAACCAATTAGGTTTTTTCCAAAGAAGACAAGCATAGAAATCCAACCATATATTGTGAAAAATTTTCCAATAATTTTAAAAACTTTTATGATCATTGTTTGCACGGAATAATGAAAAAATCACTTGACTAGAAATCTGAATACCCAGCTCTAATTCCAGAAATCAGTTAATCAGTTATTAAATATGTATTCTATGCTATTATGTGACAAATACTGTCGTATTTGTCACATAGGCACTGGCACACAGATACAAAGAATGAAAAAAATCTCCCTAAACCTCAGTTTCCTCATCTGTAAAAAAAAATTTTTAATTTAAAAAAATTGACTAGATAACTAAGGGATCTCATTTTCTTCAACAGTTTATTTGTCTTCAATGAATACATTTTTCTTCTCAAACTTTCTCTCATAATAAAAATGATCTCCAAGTATATTTGCCTTTTCTGAATTATCTTGCTTTTAAAAACAGTTAACATCTCAAACAGAAGAGTAAATCAAATATCATGCTGTAAATTAGGATAATCTGAGTTTAAATCCAACTTCAGATATTTGCTAACTGTAAGTTAGCAAGTCACTTAACCTCTATTTTCTCATAATGAAAAACTAATAGCAGCTACCTTCCAGAGCTATTTAGAGAAGAAAATGAGATAATAATTGTAAAGTACTTAGTACAGTACCTGGAACATAGCAAGTGCTAGCTTACTAGGTTTAATACAACTTAGTAAGTAGTTAGCTACTACTATTCTCCTTGACTAAAATGTATATCTGAATAGAAAGTTGCTTTTCAACATAAATATTTTGATATAGAGGGATATAGATTCCAGGAAATTTAAGTTTCAGGACTCAAAGTCAAAAATATTTTAAATGCCTCTCATAAAGGGAAAAAAATTAATTACCTTCCAGGGTTGTTCCTTCTCCAGAAAGGGCATCTCCAGCTCCAGAAGCATACAACGCAGTCACTGACAAGGAGTATCTTGTACCTGGCTCTAAGCCCTTCAGTTGGGTGCTGGTTGTATCACCCCTCAAGGTTGCCTCTTGAGTTTCACCTCCTGCCAGTGGAGTATATGTTACAAGGTATTGTTTGACTTTTCCTGGTGCTGCACTCCAAAATAACTTCATAGATGATGTTGTAGGGTCAGAAACTCTTAAATCTCTTGGATTTCCTCGAACTTTATGAAATAAAGAAAAAACGAAAACACATTATTAAATAGAAGTGGCTCAGGACAAACTCTTTTAAATTATTTGTGTGTTAAATCAAATTTGCATACATAGTTTTAGACAAATTTTCATACTTAGTTGAACTTATGGTACATACAGCAAAGAATGCCAATTAGCCAACAGTGTCACAGAAATGACAAATGTAATCCTATGTGTCAAAGTTAAAGTATATCAATAAAAGTAATGAATCCTTTTTCTATATTTATACATGCCAAAGGTTCTTGTTTCAATCACAATGAATTGTCAAAAATTAGATTAAAGATATACAAAAAATATGTAAGTTGATTTGTCATCCCAAATTGGATTTTGATTTTTCTATGAAATCATCAGTGGAAAAAAATTTTTATTGCTATGAACATTGATAGATGAGGACCACCAGATGATTTTGAATTAGCCTATAATCATATCACATATCACATAATGAAAATTATGCAATAACCATCATAATAGTAATAGCTAATTTTAGTGTGCCTATAATGTACCAAGAACTGTGTTAAGCTCTTCACAATTATTATCTTAATTGAGCCTAACAATAACCCTAAGAAATAGATATTATTATTCTACCCATTGTACAGATGAAAAAATTGAATCAAATAGCTATTAAATGACAATAGTTCTTACATTCCCATTAGCTTAGAAATTTTCTAATAGAGTGGACATTAATTCATCAGGGATCTCTGTGGCAATTCAATACTTTCAAAGCATTTCAGCTCATTTCATTCCAGAAAAAAAAAGGAAGAATAAAAAAAATTGGATGGATTACAACTCTTTGGCACCCTTGAAAAAGTATAAAGCATTCCAGATCATTTCATTCTAGAAAAAGGAAGAATACAAAAACGTTGTATCAATTATTGAGATGAGTTCAGTTTTTGTTGAACCAATCAGTAATCTATAAAGTACCTATTTCACTATTGCCACTTTAGTTATCAAGTTACAAACTATGTACATTCAATTCAGCTGCCTGAATTATAGACCAGCATAGTTAACAGATTGCTAGAATTATAGCCTAACAATCATCTCTCACCCAATGCTTCATAAAATCCTTACCCCTGTTTCTATGTACATCAAACATTAGATCTCTCAATACTGGAAGCCTTTCTACAAGTAGCCCTTAAAAATAAATCCTCTTTTAAATATATATATAGCCTATTAAGTAGGATCTGTTTCAAGTGAGTCATACAGCTTACTGAGAGGAAAAAACTTGAATAATCCTCCTTCACCATTTCCATGTGTTAAGATGCAAGTATATATGATCATAGAAATTCATAAAGGAACATTTGGTCTTGATATTTCAGGTTCAGCAGACACATGAAAGTGAAAGTAGAAAAGTAGTCTAAGAATGTAAAGTTTAAAAGAATATAAACAGGACAGAAGTGCTATTTCATTTTCTTTTTTAATAGATGTTGGATATTAAATCAGTTGGATGATAGCCACAAGACTGTTTCATTTTGTATTAGCAGCGGCTATCTGAACTTGACTTACCTTCTTCAGTAGCTGCATTTCCAATCAGTGGGAACCCAGGTCCAGAAAAGTACTCAGGGATAACAGACACTTCATATTTTGTATCTGGGGTCAAGTTCTCAAGTGTCTTTCTTCGTTCGTTTGCTGGAACCGTGACTTCTTGTCTTGCTCCACTTGGAAGTGATCTGTACACAATTCGATATCTTAAAACTTTCCCTGGGGCTTGAGTCCATGTAATTTTAAAGCTATCAGTAGTTTCATCTGTCACTTTTAAGTTGCGTGGTATACCTTTCACTGAAAGAAAGAAAACATTTCAAAATTTTTGCTCAAGGGGAAAAAATCATTTTATTATCAGCACTGGAACAGAGAAATTATATCAAATACTCATTAGATAAATAAATGAGGATTATGGACCATAAATACAAGTTACAATGTACCCAATTACAGTATATCTCTACTCTTTCCCTCAATTTCATCATCTGTAAATGACCACATTGAGTTAGATGAGTCCATTTCAAAAGCCATGTGACTTTTTCACTCCTACTTAACTCCTAACTTAATTTCTTCTGAGTGCTCATTGATCTGAAAAACATTTGACAGTAAATGGAAGGTAAAGGCCATTGTCTTCTCTGTCTTATAGACCTATTAAAATAAGCTACTAGTAGCACACAGTCACTGTGAATTTAATAAATTTTAAATAAAGATTTGAAGCTATTTAGAATAGAATACATCATTGTATAGGAGTTCCTTAGAGGAATGGAGGTTGAAGGGCTGAAAAAAGCTTTTATGATAGTTTTCAACTACTTTATGTGATTTAGTTCTGGTAGCCAGGAGAAACTCAATTACTCAGGATGAGAGGAAGATAATCACAATTTTATATATTTGATGGGGTGGAGTTTGACTCCCAGACTTCATTATAGCTACATAATTAGAAATAGAATTTTACTGTTTTGCTTTCTGCCTCTTAGGAACAAGGAAAAGACTTTGCTTCACTAGCAAATTGGCAGCAATTTGGTATAATGGATACATAGTAGAGTGAGGAAAATCTGGGCTCAAGACACATCTCTAACACATAGTTATGTGGCTATGGGCAAGTCACTTAACTAATCAGTAACTCCAGACAACTCAAGAGTACAATTTACAGTGGGAGTACCAATGTGCATGAGGAAAGAGAATTTCCATAACTGAGAGTTCTTTACTCTTATAAAATCATAATGTTTCTGGATAATAATAATAAGCTATGCTATACTACATTATATCATACCATATCATATCATACCATACCTATACTACAATATATGCTATCTATATCTATCCTCTACTATCCTACACTATAATAAAGTTATGTTTTAGGACTGCTTTCCATTTATAAGACAAAGTACAACTGTCAAGGTTTGGGGCTTATCTAGGCATAAGCAAAGATCACAGCCTTAGAAGAAAACAGCACTTCATACAATTAAAGTCCATACTCCATCTTTTATATTACCCAAGTCAAAAGAGGTTATCAAAGATATGTGTCTAATTATTGATACTAAAAGTTAAAAGGAATCTTTAAATCACAGTCATAAAATCCTAAGCTAGGAACAGACCTATCTTAAGTAGCTGTTTCTTCAATAATTTGGCAAAAATATATCTAAATCATTCCAATGATGCAAATCAATTTTATTTTTAAAGCTGACCAGAGAAAGGGATTTCACAGGCTTCCACAAGCAAAAACTTCCAGTATCTAAAAATATTATCAGCAAATTCTTCTCTATAAAGACTCTAAATTCTTCATACTCTTGTCTTAGTCTGTTTCCTCTTCTTCTAGCTCTCAACAGAAATGAAGAATAGCTGTTATATTCACTGTGACTCTGTACATATTTGCAAATTCCTTGTATGTCTTAGAATCATAGAATTTCCAAGTTGGAAGGTACCTCAAAGGCCATCTCATCTAACCTGTACTGTTCCTAGAACTAACCCTTCACTTCCTCTTCTTCACTATGAATACAGATTTGATGCAACAAAATAGGCCAATAGGACATATCACAGTTTTGTTTTCCAGCAGAGGAAAATTCATTAATGAAGAGTATCTTTTAAATATAGCTAGTTATCCTTATTTGAGTATAGCCATTCTTCAAGGTTCATTCCCTAACTCCTGCAATTTTTACTTTTGCTTCTATACGGATAGTTATAATCAAGTTAAAATCAAGTGCATCTGCACCTAGCTAGTTTTCACATTTGTAAAGATTTCTTAAAGAAATCATAAAATAGAAGCTGAGCTACCAGGAACCTCTATCCCTAACAAGTATCTTCCTTCTCCTACCCTTTCTTCATCCACTTAAAACTTTGCTGAATAGAGTTAAATGCATTCAACATCTGGATTCTTGTGCAAATAATCAATATGCAAGATTTATGCTTTATAACAGCTCTATCATTGGAGTAATGGAGAATGTTAAAGCAACTACAAAAAGATATGAAAATGTAGCTATTATTGAAATAAGGTGCAGAAAAAAACTTCTAGTGCAGCATTTCATAAGTTAATTCAATAATTATTTAACCTAATCATAAACTAAGACATTCAAGTAAATGTGTTTTTATATATTTTCCTCCTCTTCTTTGAATTTATGAACTACATATTCATATACTTTAAGATATTGAAATTTAGACATTGTTAAAGTTCACAGAAACTGATTGCAAGTACAAAATTCTGGAAGAGGCAGAAGATAATATGTTGCCAATATACCTAATAAGCTAAAGCAATATTATAAACTGTATTCTTTAAAAGAAAAAAATGTTAGCAAAACTGCAATATACCTTCCAAAGTTGTTTCTTCTCCAGTTAAGGGATCACTGAAACCATCCTCATATTCTGCTGTTACATTGACCAAGTACAATGTTTCTGGCTTTAAATGGTCTAGGACAACACTGGTACTAGAAGCAGGCTCTACAACAGTGAGAGCTTCACCATCAGCAGCTTCCTTGTATGTAATGTGATATGTAAAAACATGCTCTCCTGCTGGAGACCAGTTCACTTTGAAACTGTTTGAAGTCAAATCAGAAAATTTCATATTCCTGGGAGGCACATAAGCTATTTGAAAAAGAAAGAAAGGAAGGAATTATTTTTAATGAACAGAACCTGTAGAACATTGGTGCACTGCATTGTCTGAATTTTTTCATATTTCTTAATGCTGTGTATAATTGAAAAGTAGTTACCATTATATTACATGACCAACATTCAATACTCACAAATGATCCTTGAATCAAAAGGCATTATGGTAGGATGGCTAGAGCACTGAGCTGGAAATCAGAAAAACCTGAGTTTGAATCCCAGGTCAAACACTGTAGAACCCTTCTGGGACTCAGTTTCCTCATCTATAAAATGAGGGCTAGTACATAATGGCCTCTAAGATCCCTTATAGTTCTAAATCTATGATCCTATGATTGCAGAAGAGCCCAGAGTCTAGCTCCTACCTAAGAAATCTTCAATAACAATTTATTAAACAATCTCTGTGGGGCAGGCAGTGTGCTAAGTAGCAAGAATACAAAGAAAGAAAAAAAAAGTTGCTACTCTCAAGAATATTACAATTTAATTAAGGAGACAACAAGCCCTCCCAAAAAAAGTCTATGTATAAACACAGTATATGCAGGAGGTATCTTGAGAAGGATAAAGTGGGATGAGGAAAGGCTTCTAGAAAAAAAAAATGGGAAGGCAGGTTAAGTGGCACAATGGATAGAACACTGGCATAAAGTCAAGAGCACCTGAGTTAAAATCATGCTTCAGAAACTAACTAGTTGCATGACTAGTTGCAAGTTACTTAAGCCTAATTGTCTCTCCAAAAAAAGAGAGGAAGGGAAAGGAAAGGAGAGAAGTGGGATTTTTGTTGAAATTTGAAGAAAGCTAGAGAAGTAGAGGAAAAATTAAGAGGATATGGGAGTCTGATTGAAATTGTGGCTTGGATAATTACAATAGAAGATTATGATCTTTTTATACCAAATTAAAATTGAATTTGGCTATTTCTTTTGAGTATTTAACAAAGGGTAGTTAAGGAGGGGAACACATCCTTACCACAAAATGTAAATGTCAGCAAGCTTAGAAAGAACTTGAAAAACATTTTCTACCTTAGTTCTTATATATTTGAGAATGTTAGATAAAATTTACCTAGGACAGAGGGTGTTCATTTAAATTGAATAAATATTTGTTTTTGTAAAAGTATTAGCCATGGAATTATTTCTGAGTAAAAAAAATCCAATAATTTAAGATCTAGATAGATAGATAGATAGATAGATGGATAGATGGATGCATGGATAGACTGATAGATAGATAGATGCCATAGAAGTTTGTGAAAGAAAATTATCTCCAAAGACATGGTGGTGAGAGAAAGACTTGACCTAATTCAAGGTAAAATTTGGACAGGCAGAGAAGAGAAAAGAATTCCATATGGAAGAAAGTATAAACTAGGTACAAAAGCAAAAAACAAAAACAAAACAAAGAGATAAACATTAAGAAGGCATTAAGGTGGAAAAGATAATCTGTAATGTAGAAGATAAAACTGGAGAGGTAGATTAGGACTAGATGTTGAATGCAATACAGAAATCTAAATTTTGTTCAGAAGGCAATTAGGTGCCAGTGAAGGGTTCTAAACAGGAAGGAATAAAAAAAAAGCATTTGGCTAAAGGCAACAAAATATTAAGCTGAACCTGGCACTGACATAAAGAAATCATTGTTCTAGGAAGACTAACATGGACCCATTTCTCACCAGAGATAGCCATGGCCTTAATTAATTAATCAATCAATTAATATCTTAATCTTAATATTATAGTTTTAGAGTTGTAAGGAACCTTAGAGTCCACCAAATACAACCTCAGTTTACATGTGATGAATTGAGACTGAGAAAATTTAAATTATTTTCCCAGTCACAAAAGTAGTAAATATCTTAGTCAGTATGTGAATTCAGATTTTCCTTACCCTAAGGCAAATATTCAATGCAATATCATCTAGCTATATTATTAAGTGACTTGCCCAAAGTTCTATAAGTAGTTAAGTGATAGAGATAGGGCTTGAACTCAGGTCCACTGACTCCAAAGTTCATTATTTGTCCATTATATTATCTCTATAAGCATAAAAGCATCTTTCTTATAAGGACAAATTTCCTATGACAGAAAATAAAAATTTCCCCTTCATAAGGGAGTCAGAAATTAGAGTTAAATAATAGAATTATTAATATTCTTTTTTAAAAGGTAAGGAAGTCCCTTTGCACTAAAGAAATCCCAATTTATGGTATGAAAACACCAAAAAAACTATATATGAATAATACTTTTTCTATATCACAAGAATGGCTTACACTTTTTCTTTATAACTTTCAGTTCTTGTTCAATTCTAAGGCAGATAGACTGAGTAAGTTCAAATGATATCCTCTGGAAGGCATCAAAATCTTCTACTGTGAACACATGAGTTTCAGGAGGTGGGGAGGCAATAGCTTCCAATTCAGAACGAACTGCATCCTTGACACCAACTGCAAAAATCTCAACATCTGAATTCCTGAGTTTTATAGCAGGGTCTCTAAAGGCATCTGATGATTTCCCATCAGTAATAAGAATCATGACCTTTGGCACATTGCTCCGAGATCCTTTACTAGCCACAAATATTTTTTCTCTCACATAAGTCATGGCTTTGCCAGTATTTGTAGATCCACCTCGGTAGGGAAATGTGTTGATAGCATCAATAATGTCTTCAACTCTGGTAAATTTTTTCAAAGTAAACTCAGTATGGGGATCCCGGCTATATTGGACAAGACTGATCTGTACCCTGTTGGGTGAAATTTCAAAGCTTTTCACAAGGACTTCCAAAAAGGCTCTAACTTTAACAAAGTTGGCAATTCCAATGCTATAGGAGCCATCAACTAAAAACACAATATCAGCTTTTATATCCACACCACGGGAGCATTCTGTAAGAAAAAAAAATTCCAATTAATTCAAGTTTCACAATGAATCTATACTCCTGGTTGCCAATGTGGTTTTAAAAAATCATCTGTCACTCCTCTTTTACTTGACAAATTAACTTGTGGATAACTATTACTAATGTAAGTGGAAAGAACAACAACAGCAACAGAAAAACTCTGAATATTGTGTAATTATACTAATTAAATTTAGTTTTAAGGAATAAAAGAGAAATTGCACCTAATTTCTTTACCAACGTAAATAATTATGGCTATGGAATATTGCATATATCATCAAATTTGATTAATGTGTTGATTAGCTTTTATAAAGTGTGTTTTTCTCCCTCTGAAAAAAAAAAGTTTTATAAGGGATGGTGTTCTGAAGAGTAGAGGAAGGACATATTTGAAAAAGGGATTTAAAGTCAAGTGATATCCATTAAACATGTTTGGAAAAAAAATAATGTGTGGAAAATTAAAGCAAACTACTTGATAAATTTTCAAGCAGTACAAATCGAATTACTTACCCACTTGAACTTTCATTGGCTGGGTCTTTTCCATTATTGAAATGGGTTCACTGGATGTCAGTCCTTTCATTGCATAGACACTAATCTGGTATTCTGTATCTGCAGAAAGGTCTCTTACATTCAGAGAGGTAGTCTGAGGACCCACACTTAAAGCTTGTTGCTTACTTCCTGGTATCATTGGTGTGAGAAGTACTTTATAGCCTGTTATAGGACTAGGAGATGGATCCCAACTGAGCTTAACATATTTTGATGATACATCAGTGGCAATCAGATTTGAAGGAGATTCGACAACTGAAAATTTGAGACAAAACAAGAGTTAAAACAGAGTGATACAATTATTCAAATAAACTTTACTATATTCTATAATAGATCTTTTTGACTCAAGTTTTCAATAAGCAATGATTAAGTACAAGTCTTTTGGTAAGTGTTAGGAATACAAAAATAAAATAACCTTTTTTTTGGCTTTTGGACAAAGACTGATGAAACTTTTCCTTTCTTCAAGGAACATGCACTCTAATAAGATACAAATCACTATAAATCAAATTAGAATACCTGTGTTTTTGTCTTTATCAAATTAAAGATCGATACATCAAGAAAAGTTAATAACTAAAATCTTCCTGTCTAATTTAAAAGACCCAATTCTGTTGAAAGGAAAGGAGGTTTGCTTTGGGGAGAAAATTTAGCATGGCATACATGCACACACCTGACACATCTAATATACTAATCCTCCCAAAGTGGAGTCATCAATTTCAGGTTCCATACAGTTCCATATAACACTTACTAATGTATAACATGAATTAATAAACATTTACTAAACACAAAGTATGCACCAAATACCATGCTAAGTATTGGAGATAGAAAATCAGACAAAAATAGCCCTTGCCCTCAAAAGCTTACATTTTAATGGAGAAGACAACTTGTACATTAATAGATTCATATAGGATGATTCCTGAATCAACCAAAGGTAACTGATGTAGGTAGCTCTTTTTTGATATATCAAATTAAAATATGATAAATCATTATGTTAGTTATTAATTTAAATGGTTATCATGACTATAAGAAGTCAATGCTAAAGACAAGGAACTACCAAGAAAAGAACCAAATAGTGTAATTCCTAATCCAATAGAAATTGATACTAGTCCTAATCCTCTAATGGACTAGGAGAAAATAAACACAAATTATGTTGTTTTAAATTGTGTAAAGAATACTTTAACTATTTTAATTTTTAATATGATAATGAAAGCATGCTTTCATGAAAAGAATCTTCCCCCCTTTTAATAATATGGTAAAAATAACATACACACCCAAAAAGAGACTCAGGTTTTTTTAATCTATTCTCAGTTGTAATGTAATGCTCTTCCAAATAGAGTATAAATAATTTCACCTCCACTAATATCAAACTGAAAAAAATTGAAATTAAATGTTCACAAACTCAACATGGACTAAATAATATTTAAAATCTATGCATCTATGAAAAAAGATTAATAAATTTTTAATCCCAGAAATATATATACTACATAATAGTAACAACGTATTTTATGTATGTCAAGATAAATCCCCTGTATTCTGCTTTTCTATGTAACCAAACCCTTGGGATAATTCTGCTTCATCCTGGCCCTATAAGACAAACTACAGGAAATCTAAGAACATTACATAACTCTAATTTGTTACTAAAGTAAAGCTAGTACATATTATATGTAAAAGAAGTGAAAAGTATGAGAAAAGTGAAAAGGGGACAAAGCATATTGTAAGACTGTATCTTACAATTGTAAGAGTATTTAGGCAGCAATAACAACAGTGTGTCAGGATAGAGCCAAGAAAAAATAGGAAAACCTAAAAGCAAAAACGTGAAACCTAAGAGAAAAAAGAATTTATTAATGAAAATGAGTGATCTGAGAGGAAAGGATGAAATTGTATTCAAGAAGACTAAGCTGTAAGTCTCTGAATAAACCAAACATAAAGTCAAAGCAGTCCAAAGATAAAGTGGAGGATTTAAGCAGAAGAATTAAGGGATTAAGAAGGAGAGGAGAAGAGTGAAAGAAGAAAAAAGGTGAAGAAAAGGAGAAGGGGGGCAGAGCTGCAGAGAGTGGAAGAAGATAAGGCGGGTAAGAGGAAGAGAAACAGAGGGAAAGGGGAAAGCTGGAAAGGCGGGGGAAAAAAGAAAACGAATGGACAATGGGAACAAATAAGGAGACCAGACTAAATAAACTAAGGTTCTTTCCAACTACCAAATACAATAATTTTATTATTCTAAATTACAAGAGGTGGGAAGCAGAAGTAGACTAATTATTTCATTTACAATGAAATAAGAATTTTAAAATCTTGACAAATGAAGTTATAAGGCAAGATTCTAAATGACAGAACTAAAGCCCATAAAAATTTGCCAAAAGAAAGCCAAAAACTTGCAATTTCAGTAATAAAGGAGTTTTTGAGATTGGTACTCATCTATTTAGAATGTGCTTTAGAATTCCATTTGAATGCAGAAGATGAGGAAAAAAACTTTCAGGGAAAATTATCAAGACTGCACAAAAGGTTGACAGTCAGATATTTTAACATCCTTTCAAGTGCCTTGTCTTTCTTCCATGCATTAGAAGACATGAATTGAAAGAAGTTTTTTAAATAAGGAAAATTCCCAGATATATATATATGTGAAATTCACTTATCTTTCAGAGACTCTAAAAATCCTCTAATATTTGAAAAAGTACGGGGGAGTATTGTAATTGGAAAGTTCTTTTCCTTTAAGATCTATAAAAATAATATTCATACATATATATATATATATATATATATATATATATGTCTCATCTGACAATATTAGACTGGAGGAAGCACAAAGATGACCTGGGAACCGTTCTAGGCTTAAACTTACAACTATATTTGGGAAAGTCAATTCAGCTCTTGGCACCTCAAGTTCTCCATTTGTATAATGGTGATAATAATAATACATACAAATACCAACATCAGAGGATTATTTTAAAGATCAAAAAAATAATATATATGAAATGTTTTATAAATAACAACTATTAAGAATAAATTATTTCCTTTGAAATACATATACTATCCATAGTAATCTGTGAATACAAATGCCAAGTAAGAAAAAGACTCTAGAAGGAAAGAGTAATTCAAAATTTGTCCAAAAGGACTGAGTTAAGGATATTGTGTTAATTAAATTTACTGTGCTGCCATTTTATATCTAAATCTTTAGGTAATGGGTTGGTTAATATAATATAGTCATAGTATACTATAGTATATATATATATATATATATATATATATATATAGTATGTAGTGTACAAAACATATATCCTTAACCTCTTGATGACGCAGGTAATTCTCTACTACAAATTACAAACCATTTTGCATTGGTGGAAGAAGCTTCCCCTAGTGTGTTCAGATTCCCATCTCATTTGCTTCCCCAACAAAAACAAGCTGTCAGCCCTGTCTATATCTTTAAAAATCAAAAAACAAAGCAAATAAGAAATTAAGGTGTTTTCACAAAGTTCTCATCAACTCACCTTCTTCTCCACTGACCAATTCACCCAACTGTTCATCAACACCTGAGCACACCTGAGAAATTATTTCATTCTGAATATCTACAATTGCATCAAAGTTAGCCACATTGAAAACATGTTTAAGTGAAGGTGGGGATGCAATTTGTCTGAGTTCTTTTGCATCTGCAGCTTTGATACCTTAAAGAGAGAGAGAAAAAGAGAGACAAATGGAAATGAAGACAGGAGTCCATGAAAAAGCTAAATGGCCCTATCTTGTGTGAGTTGTGTGCACTAGAGACATGTATTTCCATATTGCTCAGATCCAAAGTAGAAAAGGCTTTGTTTCATAATCATTTTATAAGTATTCACATTACCAATGTATTTTATGGCTCCTTCACAGCTTGGACCATGGCTTGGTCATTCCAGATATCTTCCAAAGTTTGTTACACAGTGCTGAGTAACTAATACTTGCTGAATAAAATATTTGTTGGTGAACCAAAAAAACAACAACAATAACAACATAGCTTTGTGTAATATACTCAATCAATAACCAAAAAAAGAATATTGGTAAAACAGGCTTAACTTTCATCCTAACTGTTACATCATTTTTTCTATAAAGACAAGACCACCTCTCTAAATCTCTTTAGGGCATAAATTAAGATACATCTTAATTGAATTCTTGTATTCTTCATGTATTATATATGAAACAAGAAAAATGTATAATGATTACCTTTAGTAATATTACAAATATTAAAACTAGTGACCATTAAAAAGTCAAAGTCTATAATAGAAAATGAGCATTAAATCATAATTGTTTTGTATATTAAGCATAGGAGAGGAGTGGGAAAGTTCAATTTCTATTTCAAAATCTCTTACTCATTATAAGAAAATGCACTCTACTCTTTGAATAGCAATTCTTCCTGTAAAAAGCCTTAATTTTCATCCACATTCCATTGATTAACATACTAATAAACTGATATCAAGGAACAATACAACTTACCCAATGAGAAAACTTCAACACCAATATTCCGAAGTTCTCTTGCTGGAATTTCCACTTCATCCTGAGATTTTCCATCCGTGATAATAATTGCTACTTTAGGGAAGCCAGCCCTTGCTCCAGCTGATTCCGTAAAAGTATTTTTAATTAAATAATCAATAGCATCTCCTAAAGTGGAAAGAAACATATGACTTGATATATTTTAGGAATATTTTTAGGACAAAGAAATCATTATGAATTTAATCCCTTTGTCATATAAGTAAATGGACAATATATTATTGGCTTTTTTTAAAAAATCAAAGATTGAGTTAGAAAGTATAAAATTATCTGTCCAACTTCTGCTCAAATCTCTTTTGCATTTATTTCCTATAGAGAGTTGTTTAGCTGCTGCGACAAAAATTCCAGAAACAAGATACTTAATATTACCCAAGACATCCCATTCCATTTTGGGACAGCCCTAATTGTTAAGAAATATATATATATAAAGCTAAAATCTCCTTTTCTATAACTTCTACTCATTTACACCTACTTCTTTCTGGGACCAAGAAGAATAAAGCCTAATTTCACTTCCCTGTGACAGACCTTCATATACCTTAAGTCAGTTCCTACCTTCTCCTTAAGTCATCTCTTCTAAAGGCTAACCAACCCCATTTTCATCAGCCAATCCTCATAGCACATGTTTTGATTCCCTTCACTACTCTGGTTACTTTCTCCTGAATATATTCAATTTCTCCAGCACCTCCCCCCCCCCAAAAAAAGCCCTAGACTTTTAAAAAATTAAAATTAAAAATTAAAATAAATTCTTAATCATACCTGTCATTGTATTTCCACCTTTGTATGGTATTTTTTTAATAGCAGCAAGAAGATCTTTCCTTTGGTAATACTGATTTAAGTTAAATTCTGTCCTGGTATCAGAACTGTATTGGACAACACCAACTCTTGTCTTTCCTTCCCCAATGTCAAAAGCAGATACAAGGGCAGCAATGAAGTCTAAGATGTATTTGAAATTATTTCTCCCCACACTCCATGAGCCATCGACTAGGAAAACTAAATCTGTCCAGGCACTGAGAGAGCATTCTGAAATACATAGAAGGTGTCGCTTTTTAAAATACTTTTATAAATCCAACTACCAGTAGTACATAGACCCTAACACAAGTCAGTTTAAAAATTTTTGTACTTAAACTCTTTCATTTTTGGAAGTAGTATGCATAGGTTATATAGGGGATATGTCCATATACAATTGTGTTCTCACACTAGGAATATATAGTAGAAATCCATCAAGAACAAAGCATTTTCAGCATCATGATGAAAATTCATGGGAAGAAAGAAAAAGGAAGGGCAAGGGAAAAATTAAAGTTGCAAGCTAAATTTTGGTCATCTTAACAAATGCAATTTAATATTTTATATAGTATTAATAGTTCTCTCATTTTTATAATAAAGTTATTGACGAAATTGAAAGCTTAAGAGGATAAACTAAGTCTTAATTATCTTAGCCCTTTCCTTGGTATCTGCTAAGCATAAGGTTGCTTTAAAAAAAATCACTTTATATGTGTATTATACCTTAATAAATTATACCCAAATATCAAGGATCTTATCATTTCAATTTTCAATTCACTTATACTAGGTAACTTATATACCCTTTTAATGAATTTCTAATGGATGATATTTTCAGAGTATCAAGGAGAAATAAATAATATTAATTTAAAAATGTGAATAGTCAAATTTCTCTCCTTTATTATTGTTAAAATGCAATAAAATGATCCTAAAAATCTCTAAAACAGAAGGACTCAAAGCTAGTCTAAAGGCAATTAGGCAACAGACTTATCAAAAATAATTCACTGGATAACAATGAAATATTTTCACTCTTTCCTTATTCGATTCTGTTTGAATTTGATGAGAATTGGCTTTTGTAAGAAAGCACTGAATATATCTCTTCAGATGCTTCTATATTCTTAGTTCACTGAGATGGGGAGTAGAAAATAGAGTTTATGAGTAAGAAGAGGGAAGGCATATTGGAAAGTTTCAAAGACTAAATTTATGTCTAGGTTGAGGAAAAGGGGATGGTGGGAATAGTGTTTATGTGTATATTTGCAAAAGATTTGACTGACATTTAAAACTATGAGAAATACAGTGATTAATGTAATGCTTTGATTTAGATAAAATATTGACTTAGGGAAAATATTACTATAGTAACTGCATTCCCTCTAAATTTCAATTGGGATTAATAGACCTCAGAAAGAATGATAAACAGGGATCTGTAAGGAGAAAATCTCCAGATAAAAAGACCTTTGTTTTTATAAGATTTTTATTAACATCCTGGTTCATAAATTCAACTTTTATAGGGTGACAAAATTAGCAATCGAAGAATCCCCTCTATTTTGGTTTACCCATTAAGTGAGGAGATTTAATACAATACTCCTTAATACAAGGAGACTAATAATGCCAAAACCTGAACTGAAATAAAATTTTTTCGATTTGATTACAAATGTACCAACTTGGTAGAAAGGAGGCCAAATCTGAAATTAAGAACAGCTTTAAAAATAGTAATGCTGGAAATATCAAAAAAAGAGCTTGGGTACATGCATATATTTGGAAGAAAAGAAATTTTGCTTTTATTTTAGCTGCTCCAATTTCCTACTCCTTATATATTCATTTCTTCATTCATATAGCTTACTTTTAAATATACCTAAGTTTTTTTTTTAATTCTCCAAACATTTACATGAGATTTTTCAACTTGCCTTATCTTGAGACAAAAATCAAGTCCTTCTAGGAGTTTACTTTTTCACTTACTATTAACATCCAAAAGATGCCACTAATGAATTAAAAATCTGTCTGCTGATATTGAAAAAAATTAAGGCTGATATGAGAAAACTCAGCATCAAAACAAAACATGTTTAGGGAAGAGACCTTGTATTGTTAAAATTAGGAGTAAAATGGGAGGGAAGGATTAAAAAAGTCAGAACACTATAATTTGATTAAAGTTTCTGAATTAATGATAACAAATTCTTTGGGCTAATTGAATAATTTACATTATATAAAGTCAAGTAATATTCAATAGTGAGAGGAATTAGGAAAACTCCATACATGCTTAATTCATTATTGCTACCTAATCAAGCAAAAGGATTAGCAACAACTCACTTTGTATCTCACTTTGTCCTGGTTTCTTCTCCCCTTGCTTTCCTGGACCACCTGTTTGAACTGAATCAAAGCATACCAAGAAAAGCACAGTTACCAAAAAGAATAACAGACTTGCATTCACAAGGACTTAATGGCAATGAAGTAGCAGTATTTCTCCAACTTAAGGTGTATATCCAGATAGTAAGAACTAAGTAGGCTAATGTTTTCAACAATGGCAGCATTATCAGACATTGTGGTTATAAATTGTGAATGAATTAATTATACATACACATGTATGTCTGTGTATGTGTGTATTCCTGATAGAATGACGCATATTTACCTATATAGATTGTCCCAAAAGTCTTGGGGCAATTTTAACCTTTAATAATTCAAACTGCCCTAAGATTTTGGGAACATCTTGTACAATACTCATTTGATCATAATAAAATTTAAATATCACATGTTCTATATGATGTTTATATATAATTATTGTGTATATATATGTATATGTATATGATAGACATACATATGGGGGAGGTTGTGATTTTTGTCTGTAAAGGGAATTTCTGATGTGTATGCTACCTTCTACTGATTCAGATAGACAGTTTTCAAATCTTAAAGTGTTTTCTGGGCCGCTGAAAGGTTAATTAATTTGTCCAAATTCCTACAGCTGGTATGTGACATGATATAGAACTGGAATCCAGGGCTTCCTGACTCTGAAACCAGCCCTCTATATATTAGACTGTTAGAATTCTTACAAGGTGCTAAGTCAGGGTACTTAACAATTCTCTAGATATACTTAGTACTTATTAGAGTTCCACAAGATTCACACCTTTAAAGAGAGCATATATAAGGAGGAGCTCTCAAGCCCACTAAAGAGGAAGACCACAAGCCCACTCTCGGAGGCAGAGTCAGATTCATTCCATTTTCCACCTTTGTGCTGGCTGGAGGCTGAAGCTGAAGAGACAAAGGTCTTGCAGGAAGAGCTCTTGGAACCAAGGAGTGAGATAGGCCTCTAAGAAAGCTAACTGGGTGATTTTGAAGGAAACAATAAAGGATCTGGACTTTAACTCGGGGCTGCATATGGGGTGATTATTACTTTGAGCTGAAACTAAGGCTGCTCCCAGAAACCCCCAAGCAACCTGCTCCCAGAGAACTTTATATTTTAGAGAAGAACACTACATTAGACTATTGTTATTGTTGCTGCTGTTGTTGTTGCTGCTAATGAGTCATGTCCAACTCTTTGTGACTCTGTAGACCATACCATCTGTAGGGTGGAGTAGTTTGCTAGTTCCTTCTCCAGTGGATTAAGGTAAACATAGGGCTAAATGATTTGCTTATGGTCACACAGGTCAAAAATGTCTGAGGTTGGATTTGAGTGCTGCTCTTCCTAACTTCAAGTCCAAAACTCTAACCACTGCACCACCTAGCTGCCTCCATATAAATTATACTAGAAGTTTCAAATTCAGGACCCTTTGCCATTAAAACTCCTAAAAGTAGAATAAGATTAAAGTGTAATGAGCAAATGTTTAACAAAATAAATCAAAATACAATACAACATTAATAATACTAATGTTGTAGTTTTCTAAATCAATATGTGACTGTAGGAGCCTTGGTACCATTGTACTACATCATCTAACTAAGCAATCTCTTAAGAACATGGAGACCAAGGCACAATTCAAAGTTAACTAGGTTTTTATGTATCAAATGGGATTGATGAAATGTTATCCAAGATCTTTATAAAGACCCACTGAACAATGAAATACATTCACCTCAGTTCAACATTTAAAACTTATAGTAGGCAACTATAGTTCATTTTATTAAGAATTAATTCTTCATGAGATTCTGGACAGCATGAGACATTGCAAAAACAAAGGAGAGAAAAGTGTGGTCATGCAAGAAAACCAGCCTTTGTGGGTTGCCTCTTTTTACAGTCTCCATATATACCATTACTACCCAAATACACTGATTTATACAGAGGCTGGAAAATTTGAATAAAAGATGTCCCTTTTAAAATTTTCACTTGGGGACATAGGATTTCTAACTACACTGCTGATTAAGAAATGTAGTGTCTACTTCTTTATTCATTCAATCATTTAATTATTATTCTGTTTAGTATTGTATTCCCCACTCACAAAGCCCCATTTCCAAATGGCTGTCATTTTGGGAAACCTGCCCAACCATAAACTTGAAGCCAAATACCTATCATTTTCCTTTTTTTGAAAATTTTGTCCGAGTTATCTATACAATAAAGCTAGATTTCATTTTGTACAATCTCTACAAGATCCACATTTGATTGCCAAGGGGAATTATTCTTATTGATTATTATAACATGAAATTTACAGCCATATGCTTATTCATAAATCTAAATCTGTCAGTTTGTGAATATTAGCTACTACACAAGGTCTTTGAATTGAAAAAAAATCCTCCTTCATTAATTCTACAAAGTAAGTAATAAATTCACCACTGTAATTATAAGACGAAAAAGAAAAGACCTGGATAGTTTTATCAAAATAAAAGGAAAACATAGGGTAAAAACTGTCAAGTCAAATACTTACTTGTCAATTGGCCTATAACTGGTACACTTTCTTCCACTTCATCATAAGAAGTTATTGTCACAACATATTCTATCTCAGGTATAAGGTCTGACAATAAAGTTTCGGTAGTACTAGCAGAAAGAGTAAATTCTTTAGTAGGCCCATCTGAAAAAAAAACAGGTTAGAAGTAAAAATCCTCAATTTCAACATAAATATTTATATCCATATATATCAAACTATGTCCAGCAAATAAACAGAAAAATAAAATCCCTTGTTAAATTTAAACAAAATCTGAAACATAATTTTTCAGGCATCCAAAGGTGGTTTCTATTTGTCTTTCAAAATTAAAACTTCTAATTACATGAAGATATTCAACATAGTTACTTAGCTATGCTCACATTCAACATCCAGAAACTTAAATATTATAATAATTAAAGGTCTAATTGGAAAAAACATAGCTCTTCTTTGGGGATGAAGGGGGAGAGGAGGAACAAGAGATAGTGATGAGAGGCAACATGGCATTGTAGATAAGGAATTGAAATCAAGAAGACTTGGCTTGAAATCCTTCTTAGACATTTACTATGTCACAAACCTCTCTAGGTGCCTCATCTATCACATGAAGTTAGATGAGACAATCTCTAGTATCCCTTTCAGCTCTAAATTTATGGTAATCTATGATTTCATTGATATGCAGAGTTTGCCATGAAGAAACTCTTTCTACCAACAGAGATTAGCAACATCTATGTAATTTACATTCTTAGAGTTGCCTCAAACATTGAGGGGATACACAAATGATCTTTCCAGAGTCACATAACCAGTATGTGTCAGAAGTAGGACGAACCCAACTTTTCCTGATTCTGAGTACTGACCTCCCCTACATATAATTGTTCTTTTGGTGCAATTTATTTTTAAATATTGGTGGTTATAAAATAATTTTCATATCAGATATCAAATCAAGTGAAAGAACTTATTTCAAAACTGAAATATATAATAAAGGAAAATAAGGAAAATGGAATCCGTGGTCATATTCAAGTATCAAAAGATAAAACTCTTATGTGAAGAGCAATTGGCTCTTCTCACTCTCTAAATGCAAATATAGTTTGTCCAACATATATACTTGTGAGGTCCTTGCAATTCATTTGATGATTCTCACTATAATTACAAAGTATAAAACCCCCCATTTTCAAAGTATTTTATTACACTTTTTATCAATTATTTTACTTCATGTTTTCCCCAAAGAGCAGAGAAAACTGAAATGTGGTACTATCATGCCAGGAGTCTACCATCTAGAGTCAAAATCTGGCAGTACACAGTGTCAAATGTTTCCAACCTCTCTTGGAAACTAAAATGTTCTCCTTTCCAATGGCAGTAATACTTTGGTATGAATGAATTGGGTAACTTCAACTGCATTTTTGTGACTGGGCTATTGGTGGGAAAGGGAAAATTTGGTCAGGGAAAGGATTGAGATGGGATAGAAGGAAAACAAAAAGGACAGAAAAAAATGACACTCCATTTCCTTTCAAGTTCATAAATCTGATAAGAAGAAAGAATATTTCCTAAATTTCTTCATAAAATGTTATTTTAATCTCTTGGTATTTTTAAGACCATAAAAATACACAAACACAGTTTATATGATAAATGCTTTTTTACCCCAGCCTTTAACACACTCACTCAAGCCATCAATATCCCTATCAACCAGCCAATGTCAATGGAAGTGGATACTTTCCCAATTGTTTTTGGATATAAAAATGGAGCAACTAAAAATAATCCTCTATACTTAAGTGATGTCATTAACCCTACAAACAATTTTTTTAAAAAATAATTAAGAAGGATGGATTTTTTTTCCTTTAAAAAAATCTCAATATAAAGTCTATAAAGATCACCATGGCTATTTCATTGCCTCCAATCAACACTATACCCAAATCGACCTACAGAAACATAATGCTCCTCATTTTTTGGTACTGTAACAGTCACTGCCATCATTGTGTAATAATGATTCCTAGGTTCTGGAGGTACAGGGTATTACAATTCAAGTTTCTTTCTGTTTTTCTTAGCAAATTTTAAGTTTTGCAAAGTATTTTACATGTGTTCTCCAAGTTATCAGAACAACCCTGTGAGGTAACTGCTATTATTATCCCTATTTTACAGATGAAGAAACTGAGGTAAATTAACATATTTGCCCAGAGAACCACAGCTACATGTCTGAAACAGGATTCAAATACAAATCTTTCTGATTCCAAGTCCAACATTCTACGTACTGTAGCACCTAGCTGCCTTCAGCCTTTAAATTGCTAAAGGATTGGATAATAAATGAAGAACGTCAAAAAGTTTGAATATTTAAAAAGCAATTAAAGACTATTAGTATTGCTCCAATATAACAATCAGCACACACACACACACACACACACACACACACACACACACACTCCTATATATCAGTTTTCAATAAGATAAGCTGTGTCTAAAAAAGAAAAAAAAAACTACAGGCTCAAGGAATGCTGGAACTTCAAATGCTGACTGAGAAATCAGGAGATCTAAGTGCTAGCTACTTCTTTCTCTACCCTTCATTACTTATATAACTTTATCCAATTTACTGAACTTTTCTGAGCCTTAGTTTCAAAATCTTGAAAAAATGGTGGTTGGATTACGTGATCTATAAAGTTTTTCTTGCCCTGAGATTTCATAATATACTATTATTATCTCTGTAACTTACCAGTTGTAGGATCCACTGTTACTCTGTAACCCACTATGGGATCAATTGGTCTTGCCCATGACATGTGAACAGTATTTTCATCTATAATTTTAAAATTCAAGTCTGAAGGTGGTTCAACTGGAAAAGAAATTGGGTATTAGTTAATTTTGAATGTCAGAAAATTAAAATGTTAATGAAAATTGTGTTCAGCAAAGCTTACTAAGATTGTCTTTGCATAAATTTGTTTCCAACAAATATGAACATATCTTGTTGGAAAAGAATAAAATAAAAGCTGACAAAATATGACAAAACATCAGAGAGTATACATATCACAGAAGACAGCACAGAACATATGTTTCTTGAGTTGCTAAGTCATTCAAGAATGACCAGCAAGTTCAAGCATGATGGAAAACATAATTGAATACATGTACAATGAAGTCACAGATAATAACCACATATGCAAACATTTCACGTAACAATTAAGGGACTTTTGATACATGCTGAGTGCAACTGGAACAAGCATGCCAAATCACAACCTGCTTACAATACCAGAAGATAATTTAGAATGCTAATACAATACTCTTCTTCCAAAAGGGATAAAATAATTGATTGGTTTTTTTTTTAATTGCCTCTCTGCATTATTTTATTTTTATTGTTTGTGTTTCAAGAAATCTGAAACCATGGCAGAGATGACAGAATTAATTTTGTTACTACAGAAGAATCTTGGGAATTATCAAATATTTGTTTAGTAATGCTATATTTCATAAGGAAATATGTATTTGAAATGTATAGGAATACTCATTTATTTGCAGTTTTTTAATTCCAAAATAAAGGATTTCCAATTTTAGCATAATTTATAATCATGTCAACATTATGATACAAACATTCATAACACAAATATTCTACCAGTGTACACCAACTTTCAGTATGATTTCCATGGTGTAAACACTATTATTTCCACTTTGCAGCAGGTGTACCCCATACTAGATGTGGCATTTTAGCTTAAAATGCCAGTATGGACCTTTACAAAACATTGGTTAATCATGAAAAGACAACATCAATGTATATTTAAGGACATTTATTTACAGAATTTAAAGAAAACAGTAAAGAAGCCATCAGTGATCTGAACAAATGATTGCAAATAAAAAAACTTGTAGGAGTTGATGACAGGAATAACCAAAAAGTACAGAAAGAAAAAGTTTACATACACCATTTTGCAGCATCATGCATGTGTAAATGAAATGTTGACTTGTTTTTAGTGTCCTACAATGAACAAAAGCCTCCATGTACAATGGTCATTACACAAAGACGTTCCAGAAATATTTTATAATGATATTCTCTCTAAAATGTTCATGCCTCATCATGCAGTATATTTACTGACTCACTGTCAGTGCATGGTAAGTATATTAAATATGACTCTTTGAACACGTCCTCAAAGTCAAGTGGATTTCAGTCATACTATGCTCAGTCTGTCTATGCTCCAAGCTGACTGAAAACCTCACATTCCTTGTGAATGAGGTCTTGTTTATTTTTTCCATGTACGATGATCATCATTTTTAGATGTAAATAGAGGTCAATTGAAATACAATAGTGGCTTTAAGACATAAATCATTTAATTTAATTGCTGTTAGGTTTTATGCAATATTAATAACATGGCTTAATGAAAATAGAACGAATTAAGCAGACACTTCTTTTAATGAACTCTCCCTTCCAACTCCAGGATAAAATAAATTTTACATTTATTTTGATATACTAGTGCTGGAATGAATGTTATTTTTCCTACTATCCATACACAGGCAGTGAGATTAGACTATTAATCTACATGCAAAGTTTAATAATTCAACATTCTATTTACTGTAATGAAATTGCTAAAACAAAATAGTTGATCATCATTTAGTTCTATGAGCATGCAACAGATGTTAATAGTACAGTATACACACATTAAGAATATCATTATAAAATATTGTTCCAATAGCAATGGCTCAGGACAAATTTAATGCAAAGGCAGACAGAATTGGCCTGAGCATGCTTTGAAAAAAATCAGTACATGGAAAAACAGTACCACCAACCTTGGAAGAAAATTGACCTGATGCAGCAGAGACATTAGGGTAAAAGTGCTGAAGGGCAGCAGCCCAACTTGATATCCAAATGACGAGATTCCAGATCAACTTGAAAAAAAAATGACTGTAGGGAAAAGTCTTTAACATTTCAAAGGCTTTTAACTTGTTCATAAAAATTCAGATATGGTAACCCCCAATGAAAAGTATGAGACAAGAAGGATGGACACAGTGAATCCCCTTTTCTGCCAAGAACTTTTTATTCGTTCATAATCATCTAGACCTGGCATTGATTATATATTGTCATCAACTTATGTTTCAGGTTTAAAAAATTGTTGGTGTTGGCATGTGAGAATGACAAGTCAAGTTGAAGAAGAGTAAAAGTTTAACATTATGAAACTCTTATGAGATATACCCATAAGAAAATAACAGCTACCATGTCATTTTCTCTAAAAGAATGAGAGATAGGAACTAGACCTACTAGATATAGGGAACTCTGCCAGTGCTTGGCACTTTCTGTGCAATTTATGAGCTTAGAGTGTAGGTTAGAACACTGAAAAAATTAAATGACTTACCTAACCTGTATCACAAGCAGTTTTTAGGCTCTACTCTCTCCTACACCACACTTATTCTCATAAGAAGGTTAAAAACCAAACAAACCTATCAGTGCTGGAATTCCAGGAAATATTAATTATCTAATTTGCAAGCCATCTCTAATTTTCATCCAAAACTACTTAACATAAAAGAATTATAGTTATGAGCTGAAAAAGGAGAAGTACAGGGAATTGACAGTAATTAAATATCCATTTACTGATTTGAATGTTAAGAATTAATGAAAATAAAATTCTCTAATATCATTGTTTAAACTACTAGGCATTTCACTCACTGATCAATTATTCTAGTACAGAACATATTCTGAAATATGAATGAAGTTTATACTAATTTTATGTAATAAACTATTTATAGTATCTAAGACTTCTTTTTTAGAAATTCAGAGCTTTATTATTACCAACAAATTAGGTAGCCTAAATGATTTAAAAACAATTGCAATTCTCTGTAACTTAGTTGATTATTGGAGAGTTGTCTGAGGAACATAATAGTTAAGTCTCTTGAACAGGGTTACACAATCAGTGTCAGAGTCAGGATTCAAAGTAATGCCTTCCAGACTTCCAGTACTATCATCTAAGATATACTGCCCTTGCTGAAAAATACTTTGTTCAAACAATAACTTTAGAAACCATTATTTTTCATAGTTTTAGATATGATTGTTTTATGTAACAAAACATACATCCTTTCATTGTATTTAAACTGATATTTATATTAAAGGATTCATAAATTAATTTAAATTATGTCTAATTACATTGTTGGTAAACAAATATTTTCAATTCAGTCATGAAGTGTTGTTCCAGAAAATTCAAATGAGTTTGTATTTGAATTTGCATTTCTCATTTAACCAACTCCATCATAATAAAAGTCATACTTATGGTCAACAATACTTGGCCACTATTGTGTCTGACTGAATATTTGCCAAGAGAAAAAGAAAAGGTAAAAGTATAAATATTTCTTCTATCTTGGCTACCACAAAGATCAAAGGAATCCTAAATCTATAGAAAAAGGAGATGTCCAGCATACTAGTTTTGAATAAGATGTATCCAAAAAAGGAAAAGGAGAATTTCTAGTCAGGGCTAGAAACATCATAGTTATGTTAACAAACTAAAAAGGAGGTGGAGGGCTAGAGGAAGCTGAAACACTACTTCAGTATTAGTATTGTATGAGAATTTTTTTCCTTAATTTTTTGGGGGGAAACTTCTTTTCATTTCCATGGCAACAAAACTGAAAGGGGCATTATCTCAATGATGAAATTCTTTCCAATCCATTATTATACACAAAGGGAAAAAAAATCATTATTTGCATTTCAACATATTCCTGAAAATGTTGAATATGTATAGATATTTTTTATTATAAGAATTATATTCAACAAATACTCATTTAAAATTTGCTGTATTTTCCATTTAAAGGTCAATGAAATATTAAACTAAGAAATAAATTTAGGCTAGATAAATAAGGCAGCAAAATAATTAATCAAAAATTAAAAACATTAATCTAACAAACCAGTTATTTTGTTTCTATGTTCCCAATCAGTATAACTTTGTTCACTTCATTGTTAAATTGACCTCATGTCTAATTCAATCTAGGAAACTGCATGATAAACAATGAATTATTGAACAAAAAACCTATGATCTAATCCTGATTTTTCCAAATACTAGTTTGTATGATGTTGGGCCAGTTTCTTAATCTCTACGACTTCATTTTCTGATATGTGAAAGGAAGAGAGATATCTCTAAGGTTCCTTCCGATTCTAAATTTTGATGTTAGAGATTAGATAGTCAAAGGCTTATGTAAAATGCATATCAGCTTTGTTCTTCCTAAATAACTGATCATTAAACAAGGAAATTAAGATAGTTATTTGATGAATTAATCAATAAATATTTTATTAGGTTCCAATTTTGTGTTAGGCCTTATGCTAGGTTCTAGGGCTACAAAGACAAAAATGAAATTTTTGCACTCAAGTAGTTTATGCTACATGACAAATGGGAATGAGAGGAAGAGAGGAAATGATATTATTATAACATTAGTATAGAAGTATTACAAAATGCATGCAAATCAGATTCAAGGTAACAATGGCAAGAGTGGAGAAATATTAGCAGCTGAAGAACATCGGGATAGGTACATGAAATAAGAAATGGCTTTGAGTTGAACATTGAAGGAAAGGAGGGATTTCATGAAGCAAAGGTGAGGTGAGACATTAAGTCCAGGCATGTTGAAAATCTACACAAAAGATGATGACATCAGATGAAATATCACAGTTGAGAAATAGTTTTCAAGTCAGTTTGGCTGAATTGTAGATTACACAAAGAGAAATAATCTATAATAAGACCAGAAAAGTAGCTTGGAGCCAAGTTGCAAATAACTTTAAATTCCAGAGGAGTATGTATTTGATATAAATGATCATAGGGGCATACTTAAGTTTGTTAAGCAAGAGAATGAGCCAGTCAGCCCTGTACTGTAAAACAGAAATGCCTTCTACATTGTTCAATAGTATATGAGAAGATATTGGTTAGCATCACACAGAATGGGCACTGATAGTTTGAATTCTACATTACTGTATAGACTATCTACACTGACAAGAGAAAAGCCAATGAATTATCAAAGAAGAATATTATAAAGTAGTCAATGATTAAAATAACATTTTAATTACAGCAATATTTAATTCATCTCAACTTCTAGATCAATTTAATTCTCCTGGAGATCTCAAGTAACAAGGAAATAATATCCTCAGGAAAAAAACTGACCAATGAGCTTTAAAATTCCTATCTAAATAGCAAAATGTATACTAGAAATGCAAAAGTCACTCCATGTAATTCAAAGAAAGTACTATCATAAGGGTAAACTGAAATACAAGTGGTCCATTAAAATGAAAAGTAATAAATCAAACTTTCATTTCTATGGAATACTTGAAGTCTAAAATGTGTCCTAGAAGAATATTTGAAGAAAAGAGAAACTTCTATATAAATGGGAAAATCAAGTGGACAGAAAAAAATGAAGTGTGGACAACAATCCAACAATGAAGATCAATGATGATAACAGAAATAAAACATACCCATAAGTAGACACAGATGGAACACACATAGAAAGAGAATGGATAAAAGCAATGATGAGTGAATGAGATATTTTAGTCCCATTTTAATCCCAAGATTATGATAACACAGTAGAAGGTAGAAGTAAATTTAAGCCTGAAATTTAAGTAATCAATCAACAAGCATTTATTTTGAGTTTAGTGTGTGCAAGGACCACTGCTAAGATCTGATGATACAAATAAAAAGCAAAAACCACTATCTCCTTAAATAATAGCTAGTTCATATTGAGCTTATATTCTAATGAAAAGTGCCCAACTAACATCCTGACAGACACCAATCCACTCCATTGCCTAAAAAAATGTTTCCTGACTAAACATCTTGGAGCATCCTATTATTTCTGAGCTATCTAAGAGTACAATTATGACTGTTATTGTTGTTGAGTCATTTCAAACTCTTGTGAACTCATTTCTTGGCAGAGATACTAGGAGTGGTTTGCCATATCCTTTTCCAATTCGTTTTACATATGAGGAAACTGAGGCAAGCAGGTTGGGTTAAGTGATTTGCCCAGGATCACATAACTAATAGGTAGTAGTATGAGGCCAAATTTGAACTGAGGAAAATAAATCTTCCTAATTCTTAATTCCAAGCCTGGCACTCTATCTACTTCACCACCCATAACAGCACCCCAAAATGAAGAATGACAATTCCAACAACAAATTAGCCCTGCCCAAAACACCAAAGATAGAAAAGATGTAACTGAGAAACAATTAGTAGGATGAAATGCCCTTTCTCCCAGTGAAGACAAAGATATGGCAAATTCTTTAACTATTAGAGATAGTTGGTATAAAGAGAATTTTGAAGAAAATGAGTAGCAAAGTTAGCTACTCTTTACAGACCACCCATCATCTCATCCAATTCTGATTATGTTCTTTACATTATTCCCAATCTATTTTCCTAAGAATTCTCCATTTTTTCTAATACTCAACACTTGTGATAATCCATTAGCTCCTTCAATGAATTATGTAAAGATATTTAAGAGAGATTTCAAGAAATAATAGTTAAATCCTTGACTTCCTGCTACAAACATCTATAATAATTTTCCTACTCATACTCTATTTGCTCATACTCATTTTTATCTATCCCTTACGATTCTCTCTGTTGTCCTGACAAGTTCAACTAAAAAATAATTCAAAAGACTACTGTGCAAAACAGTCATCATGAACTCACCTGAATTCACTAAAATATTCACAAAATAGGATCTAAGAGATTTCCATCACTTCTGAAAAAATTTTAAAAGTTAAAAAAATAACTCATATAAAAGATTCTGGAGAATGAATAACTGTTTCCATAACTTTCTTTTATATCCAAATCTTTGAAATAAGAACTGAAAATTTTCTCAACTGCATGGTTATCAAGGAGATCTAAAGTGTTAGAAAGGGCTTTAATTTCCCATGAATTCTAACCTAAGACAACTCCAACACATCCTCTAATATTGCTCCAATGTTTAATATGCCAAAGTGTTCTTCTTTCATTCAATCACTTTTGACTATGGAAAAAAAATCTTCACTTAAAAGATGAAAACATTAGAGGTACCTACCTAGGTATCAAGTCATCTAGTTTAACTTTCATTTTACAGATAAAGAAATGGAGGTTCCATAGGTGGCTTCTTAATCAAAGGTTAGTAGGTAGTAAATGGAAGGGAGGTCATTTGGTGTTAAATCGAGTCATTGGCCTAAATTCATTAGATTCTTCCACACATTCTTAGTATGCTTTTGGAGTTAGGGAACCCTAAATTACTAGAGTATCATATGGCTCTGGACTATGCAGAATTCTGTTAAATAATACCTAATTTGCAAAGATGTTGAATGACTGCATTTGGTTATACAAAATAGTGCCACATACTGTTAGATGACCTCTCTTCTGTTTGTTTAGCTTAAGAATGTAATATATGTAGCATAAATAATAAATTTTCATTTAGCCACTTCTAAGGCAACTTTTTAAGTCGTCTTCCTTGTTACATTCTCAAGAAACAAGGTCAGAAATTGGTTTTCTCCCTATTTCATTTAAAGACTCCCTACAGATATAACAATAACTTCAAACATATTCCTTATGTTGCATCCACCATTTTCCTTGTGTCACCTGGGTGGCATATACATAAAAGGAGAACTCATAAGAACTAAAAGAGACTTTAGGGATCATCTAATCCAACTCTCCTCATTTCACAGATCTAGTCAAATTTCAGTTTTACTAAGAAGGGAGCACAAGAGGGAGAAAGGATTAAGTAGGACAAAAAAAAAAAAAAAAACCTGAAATTCATTTTTCTGTGTTAGCTGGTTATTTTGTTTTCTTGTGATGACATCAATTTAATAGGTTGAGGCACGCAAATCAAAATAAAATTTAGATAATCCCTTAAGGTCCCTTTTCAGTCTAAAATTCTAATGTTCTGGCAAACTCATTAAAAGAAGTTTTCAAATGACAAGACACTTGGACGAGTTTTTTCGGTCTGCAGAATTTACCCACCTGAGTCCTACCTTGTGAAACTCAATCAAAGACTGGAATTTGTTCTTCAAGGCTACCCATCAAGTCCCATTCATTTTTCCAAGAGTTTGGGAAGAATGGGGAACCTCCTAGAGTAAATTCCATAATGAAGACTTGGGTTTTAAAGATACTAATGATTTCTCACCCTCTTCTCTCCTCTTCCCCTCCCCGTACCTTCAGCAAAGTTGGCTTCCTGGTGCAAATATAGACATTGGGTGCACAGAAAATTGAAACAGAAAACCTGTTGGGCAGGGAGAAAACCTAGGCTCTCCTGAAGGGCAGGAACAGAAAAGGCTGCGTCTAGTGATTTAATCAAATCAACAGGACTCTATCCTCTCCTTTCTGTTCAAGTGCTTGCGTTCCCCAACTGGGAAATGAAAGAGACGTTAGATCCCTTCATTTCGCCTCGATTCCGAACCAACACTTGAGCCACCCTCACCAGCTGAGACTGAAGCTGGAGGCGGATCCTGACGCGTAGTATAAAGTGCCCTAAAGCTGCCGGCGAACTGCCTTGGCTAGACTGAGGCTGGGTTATCCCGGAGAGCCTGAGGCTCCTCCCCGGGGCAGAGACCCACGTGTTTCAGAGCAGGGGAAGCCCCTGGGCACAGCAGCTAGGGAGCTCCCCTGCGGGGCTGGCTTTGGAAGACTTGCAGCTAGAGCCCCGAGCTTGGCATCCCCTTCCTCTCCACCCCCACTCTCCCCTGTGGCCTTTGCATCCGTGACTCACTCTCCAGGACTGGCCAGCCGAAGCACTCGACTCTCAGCAAAACACACAGACACATGGAGCCAGGCTCTGTTGGAGTATTTTATTGTGTAATGTGACTGAGTTCGCAGCACTCAGCCAGGTAATTAACAGTCGCGCGAGAGCTAGTGCCAGCGCTCTGGGGCGCCTGATTATTAATCGGAGGCTTCGTGTTTGCACAGGCGCCTTCTCCTTGAGAGCTAGCTGCAAAGTCGGGCCGAGGAGCCAGGAGAAGAATAACAGCTTCATCTGGGCACTAGCGCAATGGGTCCATTCCTTCGGAGGAGGCTGTAGTGGAAAGGTGGTGTGGACAGCACACCAGAGAGACACGAGCGAGCGAGAAACCCACAAAGGAGGGTGCAAAGTTAAACAAGCAAGACAAAGGAGCTGGCCGGCCCTGGATAGCAGGGAAATAAACCTTAAGAAAAGAGAGACGTTTGTCTTAAGGACAGAAGTCACAATAGAAAAAAGCAAACACACCAGGAACGAAGAGCAAGCAAATACGACAAGATATGGATCGATTCTTTTTTTCCCCTTTCTCAAATTCTGAATCACCATTTCAAGAAATAAAAAGAAGACAAGCAACAAAGGGGGTCATTACCTTCTGCCTCTATCGAAGATAAGAGGAAGGCTGCACATATAGCAGCAAATGCTGAATGTAGCCGAATCTTCATGGTGGCCCTCTCCAGTCACAACCACATGAATGGATCTGCGTTGGAGAAAGTGAAAAGTATTAGTACATATCAAAAGGCTGAGGATCTCCTCAGACCTCTGGGTTTGCTGTAGCCCTGAACATCTCTACTTTCCTCCTTTCCCCACCTCCTCCTCCTCCGAAACACGCACCTCCTAAGGGGGCAGGTTAAAACTGCCAGACTTGGAAGTCAATTTAACACAAAAACACATCTATCTCTATGCATGAATCTAGCACTGTGGTCTAGTCCAGCAAATAAAGAATGCACTCATTGTGACCTAAGCAATGGAAATCGAGTTCATCAGACAAGCGGTTAATCTTGGTACTGAGGAATAATTCAAGTTAAAGCCCGTCCTGTTTTCCTGAAGATTCATCCTACTTATTAGCCCCGGGTTAAAGACCTTGGAAGACTATGCATGACTTCATCCTGCAGTATGATGGCTAATTCAGAGGTCATTTTATCCCTCCATCAGCTAAATGTATCTTCCATCTGGGGATTCTAGTCAGCTTCTAGTTCCTAGTTTAACTGTACTTTAGTGATTTTAGGATAATTTGGAAAATGTAATTTTAAAAAATCTACTCCCCCACTTATTTGTTGTGCTTGCAAATCTGTGACTCTTTAAGGCCTGAAATAGATTATACAGAAGAATGTAAGGCAAAGCTTGAAACTTGACACATTCCTCCAGCAGTGTTGTTTTCACATCTGATCATTCGTTTATACAAGCTGAGAGGAAAATAGCTCTAAAAAGAAGACAAGGCCAAGCAATTGGAAAGGCAAAGATCTTGCCTGTTTTCCAGAGATCCTTTTTTTCCTCAAAATAAAATTTTTGCAGTTCTAGTTATCAGCAACAATTGGTTAGCTTTAACTCTTCATTTAAAGTCTTCATTTAAAGACTTCATTAACGGAGTCTAATTTAGCTATGGTCAAATAGAGAAATTATCTCTTCTAATTTACGCTATCAAGTGAAGAAAGCTACACTGATTTTTAAGGGAAACACAATGAGGTCTACTTCAAATAAAAATTCCCCAGTAATTTATGTGATTGGGAAAGTGCCAGTGGGGGGGGGGGGGGGGAAGGAGGAGGAGGAGGAGGAGAGAAGAACAAAAAAAGAGAAGAAGAAAAGAAAAAGAGAAGAAGAGGAGAAAAGAAGAAGAAGAGAAATAGAGAAAGAGGGAAAGATAGAAGGAGGGAGGGAGGGAGGGAGGGAGAAGATGATACAGTACAGAAATTATTGAAAGACTTAAAGGACAATCCCATAGGAAATTCAAAGGAACTTCTATCCAGGAAACACCGCAAAGGTTTTTTCTCCTTGAGTGGTTTCCGGAGAGACTCTTATTTTAGGGAACACTAGTTTGTAATCCAGAAAAGGAACTAAAAATCAAGCTCTCTTTAATTAAGAAAATAAGTTGACAAGATCTAACAATATCTTTTCAAATTATTGGCATATCCCCTAAGAATGTTTTCCTTAACTTGGTGGGTTTTTGTTATGTGTGTGTTGGTTGAAGAGTATCCTCTAGCCTTCCTATACTATTTAAAAGACCTGATAAATATAAAATTCCTAGACGCTCCTTTTTTCTAAAGTCAAGAAAATAATAAAACGATTATTTTATGTAATGATACTGTCGTTTCTCAACTTTGCCTCAGTATGTGAAAATCACAAAATACAAACCTAGCCTTTCTTTTTCTCCCCTCACCCAATCTATCATGTGGCTTTTAGTTGTTATAATGTTCTTTAACTCCTTTGGTTGCTGGGTTCGAAGAAAAACAACAACGTATAAGTGGAACTCCTAAAATCATTATGCAGTTTGTGAAGATTACAATTTTTGAAAAGGTGGTCGTCAAATCTTTTCCCTTGCCTTAGCTCGCCCTCTATTGGCTACTTTTTCGAAGCACTAGGAATCATTCCGCCTGGGATATCTGAAGTAACGCGCGCACAAATATATAGTCTAGTCACTGCCTTCTTGGCATTCCGTATACATCTTTCCAAAAATAAAACCTTAAAAAAAAAACCGAGCCAAAACATTTGCTTGGCTGCCTAGCAACCCTTCATTCAGCCTTTTTAAATAAAACGTCTCTAGTCGACTACAAAGGATAGTCAATGTCTCACAACTATGCTTTCATGAATGAAAATTAATAGGAATGGTGTCTGTTGGGGGCGGAAGGAACAGGGAAGAGAGAGAAGCAGAGGGAGAAAGATCTTTCCCCTCTTCCTTCTCCCCCGCCCCCCATCTAGGAGCAAATTCTTTAATTCTGGCGTCAACTCGAACAGATCCAACTCCCTCAAAGAGGAGGTTCCCTCCAGCACTTATACACAGCCTCACCTGCCCTTTTCTCCAGAAGATCCTAACTAGGAGCCTAGGAGTAGGGCTGACTCCCAGAAAGATCTTATCCCCCTTCTTTTTCTGCCAGCTGTATTACAGCTGGCAGAAAGGCTGAAGTGGAAATCTCTTTAATAGGGTTTTCACAGAACTATGAGGTCCGCTCCTGTGAAAAAGCCAAGGAGGAACCAACGACACATACCTTTCACAATTTTCTCCAGAGAAACAGGGATAGGAAAACTAAAGGAAATTCCTTTCTCCAGACAATGTGGAAAACATTTCCCTCTCAAGCTGAATACCTACTGTTATACTGAATCCACAATCTTAACTATCTTCTGAAAAGCAGGTGGGGTTTACTCCTTTAGTGAACTTCACACCATTTCTTGAACTGCGGATGGATGAGAAGTGGTAGATAATAGAGCCTCACTTCTAAAGTATCACTCTACTTTGTGAAAGTTTTCTCTCCACCACTGTCTTTTTCGACTACGCACAAATTCTCGGGAACAGTTTAGTCTGGTGATAAAATTTCGAGGCTGAAATCCAAATCACTCGGAAGCATACTATGAATGTCTCAGGACTAAGACCACTCACTACTCTTAATTACTCTTGAAAATACTCCCCTCTAGGGTTTTTTTTTAATTATTATTTAAAATATGGGGGATAGTGTCCCTAATCAAGCACGCGCGCGCACACACAGCCAGATAACAGATCTTGCAACAACAAATATATATATATATATATATATGTACATTATATATTATTCTTTCCCTCAAAATTAAAAAAAATCGATTCAATATTTCATATCGGAATACAGCCCTACAAATTCCACAATCTCACCCTAAAGTTCAAAGGCGTGCGCGCACTCTAACCATTTGTTTCACCGAGGAAATTGCTCCGGGACTGGAAGCCGCAAAGGGGAGAAAAAAAGTGGGGCTGATGGGAAGAGGGATGAGAGGAATGGAGATAAACAGACCTGTGCTGGCAGCAGCAAGAGCAGCAGGGTCTTCTATGCTGATGTACAAGAGATGCTCTAGCTGTTGAGGGCTCCGTGGATGCCCTGGAGTTGGGATGTGAGAGCAGGCAGAAGCAAGAGGTTGAGCTCCGGTGGCACCTGGTGGTGGAGCAGCTCTCCGCAGATTCAGCAGTAGCAGCGACTGCGGAGCAAAAAGGAGGAGGCGGAGGAGTGTGAGGAGGAGGAGGAGGAGGAGCGGCAGCCGGAGCTGGGAGGAGAAGAAATGAGTGCCCCGCGGTTTCTAGAGCTTCCAGGACGAGGGTCTGTCTGGGACGGCTTGCCGGCTCCAAGTGGGAAGAACTCTCCCTGGTCTGCTACTTAATAGAGGGCTGTTCCCAACTCTCAGTTTACTCAGTTACGAAACGCCTGAGAAGGTGGACGGCTGCCACGGGCTGATATATGCTCCTCCAGCAGTGAAGGAGGTCTCCTTTTGGAAACTTGCGCATACTTTTCGACATTCCTTCTGCATGAGGTGGCGATCGCCGTAGTAGCAGTGCCCGGGCTGACGGGAGGGGGGAGGAGGAGAAGGGGGACAGCAGCCGCCCGACGGGCCTGCCAAGGGGAGCTGTGCAATTCCTCCGCTTCCAGGGCCAGGCTGGGGAGCGGTGAGATCAGGTTTCCCTGGCCAAGTGATTTTCTTTTATTTATTTATTTCAAAATCAAGAACAATAGAAAAACTCAATCAAACCCCATTTTCAAAACATCAAGGATGAGACTCACCAAAAGATCATGAGTATAGGTCCCTTCTTCACTTACATCCCCCCCCACCCCCCCTCCCTTTTTGTCCTCCCTTCTTTTCCTCTTTGATCCCTCCCCCAGTCCTGGGTGCACTTTAAGCCGATTTATAAGGTTTCCATTAACTAACTGTCTGTGCACGCAGAGTGCCTTGTGTCTTTTTCAATCTCCCAAAGGCAACTGGAAACCCTTCTCGCCACTGGGCGCTCTAGGTTCAGAGCTTCGATGGCTTTCCCAGTCTTCTGTCGCCCCCACACACACACATTTTCACAAAGGTGCTTTGGCTCTATACCATCATATTTAATTCGGAGAAAGAGGGAAACTGGGAGTTAGGGGAAACCACAGCAAGAAAATATGCTGAGTAGGGGGCCACTCGTGAAACACTAAGCTCTACAATGCAAACGTAAACCCAGTAGGACCCGAAGAGACAGAGTCTACATTTGAGATCTATGTGTGAATATGTTGATTATATACTCATCTCTGGGCAGGACACGGGACCCTACTTTTCAAGACCTCTTCCAAGTTACCCTTCCATCACAGTTTCTTGGAATTCGCAGTCCACTGCGATGATATTTAATTTCATGTTAATTTCACTATTCCCAATTTGTCTTGGATCTGAGAGCGGGTCCCACTAGAAGACTTAACTTAGCTTTGTCAAGTTTTCTCTAGACATACTGAAAGAACTGTTTTAGTATCAGAACGTTCAGAGGGAGAATGACAAGAACTTAGAGTCACACACACGCAGGCACGAACAATCCATAAGGAGGGGAGAGGGGAGAAAGAGGAAGCAAAAGAAAAAGAGGAAAAATGTGAATCTCCACCTCTGCACATTCCTGGAGCACCCACAGCTCATACAAAGTTGAGCCTAGATCCCAATACAAAGAGCCCCCACGCACATTGCACCGCACCTCCTCGTCGACCTACACAAACCTCGTTACTATTACCAAGCAAGTACTATCTCGCTCCTCTACAACCTGATGGATACCAAAAAGAGTTCCCACCTTCACGAAAACCTTTGCACACTTACCAATAACACCTTAATCCTCCAAGATTGTGCTGCTGCATTATCACACTACACACACACACTGTTCCACCCCATCCCCTTGGAGCATATGTTTTTGGTGTGTCCTCTCTCTCCCTTCCCCATATTCCAAGCACGCAAGTGCGCGTGAGAGCGCCAGGAGCTCACTACCTCAGCCTCAGCCGCCCCTTGCCGCCCCCGCACCCAGCAGAGCTGTTCTGCTTGCAGCCAGGCGAAATCCTGGCTTACACCTCTGTTCCCTAACCGCTGCCTGGAAAGCAAGAGGAAGCCCCTCTGGGCACCGACACCACCTGTCTAGAAAGGGAAAACCTGCTGCCAGGCAGGAGCACATGGGCATTGTGTTTCACAACTTTGTCCTTAGCTTTCGGTAGGGGGTGGGGAGTAGAGGGAGGTAGAGCTTTGGCTGCTTTTCGCCTTTTTTTGTCTTCTGCAGTTTGCCTGAAGACAAGAAATTCATACGTCTGTCTCTGGAGGCACCCCAGCGGCAAACGAGGAGAGTTTTTACCCTCCGTAGCGAGCTGAAGTGTAGCAAGGGAGCACAACAAGCAACTCTGTAGGGGAGACACACTAAGCCGCTCCTGGTGGCTGCAATTTTTCACTGGCTAAAGACAAGGCAAAGTACTTGTTCCGAAGATACATTCTTTTTATCCTGTGCCTTCAAAGGGCGGAGACAAGCGTTGAAGGCACACGTAAATGCATCCAAGATACATAAAGCATACTAGAAGCCATCAGCAGATATTCGAGGTCACTACCTTTGGAAAATTTGGCTCTTCTGAAGCAATGTTGTTTTCCGCTAAGATTCCTACTTAAAACTAAGCATTAAATGTGCCAGAACAAAACTTTCAAGATCGTTCAGGGTTTCCTAACAAAACTAAAACTCAACCCGTTTCCAATGTGTGTTTACACATATATGTTTTCACGTCATATATATACAGGTCCAAATTAACATATTCCCATTCATAGAAATGTGCATACTTAAATTCTAATTTATTCTTGGGACATTCCAATGGGGGAATCAGCGAGCACAATATTTGATAGCCTTCCATTTCCGTAAAACTTTGCAAACGCTCACTTGGCTCAACGCAAATATATTTTCCTGTAAAACATTCAGTACACATTGACAGAAAAACCGGCAATCCTATTACTTGACGGGGACCTACCTCTCCATCATTCGGATACTTCACTATGTTTCATTAAACTTTGGGTCTCTCATTCGTAAAATTTCAAATTTTTATCAGTCACTGATTTCTGTAGCAAGCGATGGATATTTTATGTTCTTGTTTGAATTGTGGGGAAAAGAGAGGAGAGAAAGAAGGAGCGGGGTGGGGGGGAAAGGAGCAGTAGAAGGAAGAGATGGCTTAAGAGTCCTAAGAAGCTCTAACTACAGTCTGCTGATTTCTCGTACAGCAGCAGTTGTTTTATCAGATCCCTGAAGTTTCTCTCCTAGTACTAGAGCGACTCTCAAAGGTGACTTTGCAAGTCATTAATTGTCCAATAGCACGACCTAGTGGTCGATGCAAACAAAAGGTGGTGATTTCGCAAGTTGGGGTTCACAACTATGAAGGGAAGAGGTTAAAAACTAAGATGAGCGCTTACATATTGACAAATATTTGTGTGGATTTGGAAAAGAAAAACTGTTCACTATTCCCCGGATTTGCCTAACTGGCAAAGGAGGCAGAATGTAAAAAGACAGTCAGTGAAAAGGGCCACAAACTTTTTTGCGACTGTGTTGTCTCTGATCTTCAGCATACTTACTGTCCGGAGTTTTTCGCCGCTCCATTTGATTTCTTTTGATAAAAGGAAGTGAGGTTGGGGCAGATGGTACCTTCTAGTGCTGCCCATCCGGCTATTTGGCTCTCCTTACTCCAGTTTCCTATCTGGCCCAGTCAACTTGTGACTGGTAGTTAAATACGTTGCCTCCATGAATGAAAGCGCCAGGTTTAAAAAAACAAAAAATAAACAACAGCTTGCTTGTTTGTTTCTACGGGGTACCTGGATAGAGCATTACCGCTTTTATTTCACAGCTGCTGCAGAAACCTGGTTCCAATAGTGAGCCAAGTAGGGTCTTCTCAAGATTTTCTGCCTGCTGCCAGGTAGCAAGGCTCTGGAATCGCACTCCAAGAATCGTTAGTTCCACAGATGCTGCAGTATCAGTTCTGAAGATCAATGTGCCACCAGGGAACTTTGTCCCTTCTGCACAGAATCCAGGTGGATTGGTCAAATCTGCTAATGTTGGACACAGCTGGAGCATACCCTGGCAGTTAGTTTGCCTGCTGGGAGTCAGGCACTGGATTTCTTGTGTGAAGGTCATGAGGAAGGACACAGGATACTAGCCAACAGCCTGAGCTGGACCCTCCTTTTGGGTTGGAGAACTCAGGAAGCCAAGAAAATCTTTTGTCGTTGTCGCGGTAATAAGCAGAACTACTGAGATATTATTTTTCTAATCCGGGTTCAAGGGTTATTGATCCCTTTTCCCATCAGATGAAAAATAAATTATTTACCCTTGACACAAAGCCCTCCACAACCCAGCCTGGCTTGAGACTGGAGAGGAAGCAAGACTTAATTACTAAAGAACTTATCTCTAAGACAAGAACATCAGAGCTCAAGTTCAAATATTGCCTCTGACACTTGTTGACTGCATAAACCTGGAAAAGTCAATTAACTTTTTAGCGTCCTAGGCAAATCTCTAAAAGGAGAAAGTTCTGACTGTAAAGATAGAATTTCCTCACTTGGAGTTGAGAAATCACAAAATTATTGTTCTTTAATAAGAGATAGACACTTATGAAGGTTAGGGATGTGGAGACTGATAAATGTCCCCCAGCAGTTTTTACATAGTCAAATTTTTTTTGTCAACGTTTTTATTTTTTTAAGATAACCATTTCATAAGATTATTAAGAACTAGAAGGAACTTTAGAAATCTAATCTAACCCCTCATTTTCACATAACACAACTGATAGCCAGTTAAGTTAATATTAAATAGCTTGTCCTTGGTCACAAAGGAAGTAAGTGTGATAGAAGCTGGGACTCATCAAGAGTTAAGACAGCAGTGAAACAACAAATGTCCCCTTTCAAATACTACTCCACCTCATATATTTGTGGCTACATCCTTACGGAAACTAACTACTCCCAAATTCGATGTTACCTACACACTAAAAATGGGTATATCCCCAAAAAAAAAAAAAAAGGTCAAGGAAATTATGAGAAGGGAAGGATAAAAGTGGATAAAGTAAAATAATATACAACAATCGAGAATTTTTAGAGTGTTTTTGCATTTATTATTTTTTTGGATAGTTATTTGAAGTAGACAGAGCATGTATTATTTTGCCTATTTTATAGATGAAAAAAAGTGAGATAAGAAGGATAAGTGTATTGACTGTGACCCACAGCCTTTTAGTGACTCTAGACTCATATGGATCACAATCAGTTTTAGAGATTAAACCTAAGGAATCCATTTTTTGTTTTACCTTCCTGGTCTCATTTTTTTATTTTGCTCCAGGTGAACATCCACAATAAAGTTTAGGTGTGTCTTATGTCTGGTTTTTCCCAAAAGTAAATAAAAGGAGACTCCAATTTCCACAATATAAGTAATGATCTTTATTTTACCCAAAGAAAATTCATAAGATTAAAATAACTCAAAAGGAGTATATGAACATATACAGATCAATAAAGCCTTCAAATAGCCCATCATATCTTCCTTGAAGGGAAACAAACTTGGGCTTACTAAATGGGTTATATTTTGTCATTCTTGTGAGTCCTTTTTTCCTGATAGAGTCATACATAGGTTCCCACAAAGGCTCACAGTCCCACTCTGGTTTAGAAGCCCTTAGGATGGTAAATATACTTGGAGTTTGCTAAGGAAGCAAATCTCTTCTAATTATACTTTGTAGCTAAATAACTCACTGACTTTTCTCTCCAAGTAGGACATTATGCAAAAGTTTTGTGAACTATATTATTACTCCTCCAAGGAGAATGCTGCATGAGGAAATACCCCAGAGAGGTGGAGTTCCTGGATATTGTTCATCTGAGGCCATGGGAAACCATATGTACCTACCATTCTCATGTGTTTCTACTGTTAAGTCACCATTATTGCTATGAATCTTGATTTTCCAACTCCCTATTCAGGGCTTTCACACTTCTATAACAAATTCCAAATATCTTAGCTCTTCACTCAGTCCATGAAGACATAGCCCAACTAAATTTTCTCCTCATGACAAAACACAGACTTTTTTCACTGAGTGATAGTTTATTTCCATTGTGAGAGGCAATAAAGTCAGTAATCAAAAGTGTCAGATTTAAAGTAGAAAAAAAAAGATTCAATTTCAACAAAATAAAATACTTTTTGATTTGCATCAAATCTATCGATGATAAAACCATGGATGTAGACCCCTACCCTGAAAAAAATCAACTAAGAAAAATTCTCTATTTCAACACAGTAGAAATAACACTGCATTTAGAGTCAGAGAGCCAAGAAATAAATCCTAGCTCTTTCCCTTTCTACCTGGGTGACATCAGAGAAAACATTTCACCTTTTTTTCCTACTGTTTCCTTATTTGTAAAATAATTGATTTTACAATTAATTAATTAGATTAGAAGACCTCTAAAGTCCTCTCCAGGTCTAAATCTAGAATCCCATGAACTTATTTTGTGCAAGACCCTAGATAGTTAATATTTATATTGTTTTTTAAGGTTCACAAAGAACTTTCCTCATAATAGAACTGAGTCCATTTTACAAAAGATCAAAGCAAAATTCAGAGAAGTGAACACACAGTCAGGAAAATGTCAGAGCCAATATTTTAACCTATACAGATATAGATATATATGTATGTATGTGTATACAGAATAATATATATCCTAATTCAATCCTCTTTCTACTACAGAACCCAATACATTATACCATTTGCCAAAATTAGGTCGAAATAAATATATGACCCAGATATAAAGACAGAGATATTACAAGAAAATTTGAAGAACATGGAACATACAATCTATCAGATTTATGGGTAGGCAAACAATTTATAAATAAACAAGAGAGAGCAAGAGCTCACAGTGTAATATATAAGATAATTTCAATTAGATTAATTTATAAAGGTTTTATACAAATAAAACAAATGTCACCAAGATCAAAAGGAAAGCAGAAAGTTGGAGGAAAACTTTAATAGACACTTTCTCAGAAAAAGGTCTCATATCTCAAACATATTAATAACTTTGTCAAATCTATAAGGATACCAGTTATTCCACAATTGATAAATGATCAAAAGATACTATCAGTTTTCTGATGAAGAAATAAATATAATTTATTGCCATATAAAAATGCTCTAGATCATTATTGAATAGAGAAATGTAAATTAAAACAACCATTTTCTACCTACTATATCAACTAAATTTATTGAAAGGGAAAGTAACAAATGTTGAAGGGGATGTAGAAACATTGGGACATTAATTCATTGTTAACGGAACTGCAAACTGATCCAATTATTTTGGAGATTTGTCTTAAATTATGCCCCCAAAATTATCAAACTATCTATACTCTTTAATCTAGAAACACCACTACCAGGTCCATTTTCAAAGATGATTAGGGGAAAAAGGAAAACAAACCATATGTTCTAAAAATGTTTATAGCAGCTAGTTTTGTGGTAGCAAAGAACTGGAAATTGCAGGGATGCCTATCAACTGAGAATGGATGAACAAATTGTGGTATATGACCATGGTAGAATACCAACAGTACTGTGCTATAAGAAATGATGAGTCAATGATCTTAGAAAAACATGGAAAGATATGCACAAAATAATGGAGAGCAAAATGAGCAAACTCATGAGAATATTGTATACAGTAATAGCAATACTGTTAAGAAAATCTTGAGTGAATAATTTTGATTATTATAAATATCTATATTAACTATAAATGACATGTGAAGAAATAACAGATAAATGGAAGTATACATACAATAATTTTATTAGATATAGAAATAGACATACCTATTTGTATCTAATAGTAGCCATCTCTAGTGTAGGGGAGGAAGAGGAAAGAAGTAAAATGAGGAAGTTGAACTATATGACTTCTAAGGTTCATTCTAGCTCTAGAGTAATGATCCTGTTTAAAAAAAAAAAAAACTATTAGGGCATTCCACTCTTCTTTTATGCTGTTCTAATTGGAAAGATGGGTTTTCTTACATCAAGTCTAAATCTCCATATTTTTCCCAAAAAGATTTATATAACACTAAGACAGAGTGACATGCTCACAAAAGCATACAGACAATCTCTATTTAAATAATGACAGAATCATAAGACATTCAAAACATAGTGGATTAAGAAAAAACTTAAATTTGGTCAATAGTCTCTCTACTTTTTACACTTAGAAGCTATTAGCTCACAGTAATAGGACTTGCTTCATATCACAGGCAGTAATCCCATAGGACTGCTGTAAGACAGCAATGAATTAGGCATGAGAATTGTAAAAATAACCCTGGTCAAATAAACAATATCATTTCTCTTCTTCTCTTTAGTTACTACCCCTCTACATCCAATTTTATTCCCACTTCTCTCACTGAGCTCTCAAATAAGGTTTTAACACATAATTATGTTGTTCATTTATACTTGAACTTTTAACCCTTTTTTCTTCCCTTGTTCTTCTTGAGAAGGCAAGGTGGGAGGCAGGATGCTTTATGTATTGGTAACACAGAATTCCCTTACCCTTAACACCATGGGCCAAGGTGCAAAGGTACAAAGGAACAAAAGGAAATAAGAAGGAAGGAAGGAAGGAAGGAAGGAAGGAAGGAAGGAAGGAAGGAAGGAAGGAAGGACAGAAGGAAGGAAGGGAGGGAGGGAGGGAGGGAGGGATGCTCACAAATAGTGAGCATCGAATGAATCTATTTGTCCAAGCAAACAGCAAACAGAAATTAGAGATGAACAAATTAGAACATGTCTGAAAATACATGAGTGAATGAAATTTCTTTCTTGGATCAAGATGTCTCAGTTCAATCAAAAGAAAAGTTCTGATCTCACCTAAAGGGAAGTTCCCCAAAGTTTCTAGGCAGGTTTAAAAATCAAGAACTCATTGAGGAGACAACTTCCTTTGCATATCTGCAAAAGAATCTTTCTCTTTCTCCTCCATGAAAATTTGGAATTATATGTGTTTTCTCAAAGAAGAAATGATGAATGTCCCTCTTCTGCAAAACTCTTATGCTTACATCACTTCTCATGCAGGCAGGCATGATCACATCAGCATTCTTTCCATAATTTAGGAGATTATCATGCAAAATGATCTAAGTTTGTCTAGAAAACCAGTTTTCAAAACTTTATAAAAAGAAATCTAATTCTAGTCATTCCAAATCTGTATGATAGAAACTAACATGTTGTTGTTCAGAAAACCTCTAGGGGTGTGATGCAAATTATGAATAATTAGTTAAAACACAGCTTAGATTTTGCTATTCATTTGGCTCTACAACAGTACTTTAAAACTATATTTTCTCTTAATAAGACTGTTGATTTACACTGGTCATTTGCTCAGTAAATGTCTTTTTCATAGACAGCACAAAAGACCAATTTCATAGTAATAAGAAAAATTCCATATTAGTGAAATCCAGATTAATGAGGTTTCAAATGTAACTTTCAGTAATTTGTACTGTGTAGAGAAACAGCTGCAATGCAGAAGCTAAATGGAATTCTCTTCTAGTCATCATCAGCAATGTTTTAACTACTGGGCCTCACATTTGGCATATTTTTGAAACTGGTTCCATTTAAAAGCCAAGGCCTCATGAGAGCCAGACAGCATATGGCAACAGAATGTCCCCAGAGAGCAATGGTACAATGGAATCTTTGCTCAGGATGCAGCCTTGCATGGACATGTGTTTTCCTTAGAGACTCATATACTCTTTTTAAAAGAAAAAAAACTGATTTTCCTATCACATAAGGTTTTGTGATAGGATAAAAAGTAAAAGGATAAAATGACGCACTCTATAAACAAACGGCTGGAAAATTAAAGAAGTAAAGTAAATGTTGTTATAAATAGAAAAAGAAATCAGCTTCCAATGAAATGTGTTTTGGGAATGAAAGTTTTAAAAATGAGTATGTCTGAGCTGCTGCTGTCAACAGATGATTTTGTGTTTTATATAGGAGACATTTAATCTCCACTTCTTTCTTACTCTTCAAAATCAATAGGTAATGAGATAAAGTCCAACCCATAGACAGCATTTAGACTCCACTTGAAAATAATGGAATTTGACCTGTTTTCCCAGACATATAAACTGTATACTATATCTGAAATTGTATAGTCTTGTTTGTTTCTTATCAAGGAAGTTCCAATAAAAGGATATGTGGTAGAGGATAATTCAGAATCATAGATTTAAAGATAGAAGGTCTGTTAGAGACCATCAAGTCCAACACCCATTTCACAGAGGAAGAAACTGAGATAAATGAAGGTTAAGTGACTCAGTCATGAATACAGTAGGTGCTAAATAAACATTTATTGCCTGACTGATTGACTAACTATTCCAGGGTCTCACAACTAGTCAGAGTATTAAGTAGTATTTGAATCTATTTAGTCCACCATTCTTTTCTTTCTTCCTTTTTTCCCTCCCTATTTCCATGCTTCCTTAATTCTTTCTTTCGTTTTTCTTCCTTCCTTTCTTCTACTTCCAACTGACTCTCAAGAGCTAAAATAAACTATATATTATATAAACTACAATAGGCCATATTGGAAAGGGCTATGTCATGAGACAAAGGATTCTCCATGATTGGATGTCTTCAAGTGGAGAATGGAATACAATTTTTCATGAATATTATAGAGGAGATTCATGCTCATATTGGACTAGATGAACTGCAAGGATTCCATTTCTGAATATCTATTATTCTAATTATTCTAATGGTGACAGCCCTAATGGCAAACTTTTCAAGGAAGACAGTTAAAGTTCAGTAAAATTTAAATCCATTATTATCATTCTTTAATAGAGTTAATAGTGCTTTCAAATCAAATAAAGTCATGCTAAAATTTTACATTAACCAATTTATATACATGGTTGGCATCAAGTTCTCTTGTTTTACTGAAAAGTACATTAAACAGTTCCTTCGTCTAATAGAAACTTTCTCCAAAAATATCAAAATGTCCTCTGAACTTGATATATGTAAAAATCTTAATATTTCCTAAAGAAAAAAATAGAATCTAAAGGCTTTGAGCTTAAATCCAGAGGCTGAACTGTTTTCAGTGGATAAAAGAGAAATTTCCAAAATATCTTGAGAAGCTACCTATGTTAAGAAACTGACTGGAATTCTGAAGTTAAAGATTGCTGGGGGAAATACATTTAGAATAATTATCACTTATGTATTACCAGTTTTGCACAAGGGGCAGCTAGATGGCACAGTTAATGAATAAGGCACTAGGCCTAGAAGTCAGAAAGACTTACATTCAAATCTGGTTTCAGACACTTACTAGCTATGTAAATCTACAAGAGTCATTTAACCACTCTCAGTCTCAGTTTTTTCAAATATAAAATGGGTGAAATTAATAGCACCTACCTCCTACAGTTATTGTGAGGATCAAATGAGATAATATTTGTAATGACCTTAGCATTGTACGTGGCACATGCTTTTTTCTTCTTTCATATATACTGGATAGCAATGGATTTAGAAGGTCTCTAATTTTAAAACCATCCTTATAATATTAATAAAATACAAGATTCATCCTTCTAAGGAAGCCATAGAAAGAAGAATATATCTTCATCAAAAAGCAGAAAAATAATTAATAGTCTCAGAATAGATAATAAATTGATTAAAATTTTACAAAAATACTTTTGTAACAAGAAAACCACTTCACAAAACAAGTATAGTCCACTGAAATTTTAACAAAATATGATACCTCCAGATGGAGCCTATGAAATAGCTGTTTCAAGAGTAAAATTTAAAAATCATGAGTGACACCCACACAAACTCAGGCACCATGTATTTATCCATGTCACCCACAAGCCTTCTTCAGAGATTTAGATAGCTACACATATGTGTGTATGCACACATATATTTATGTATATGACATATATACATATATATGTATATATGTCTTACACCTACATTTACTTATTTGTTCCTCATAATAATCTGGTAAAGTAGAGACTACTATGACCTACACATTAGAAGGTAAGAACCAAAGAAATTAAATGATTTGCCTAGTAATACACAGTTAGTAAGTGATATTCCACGTTTAGCATCTACAACCACTGGAAAGGTAACAAATTCAAGGCCTGAAGTCCCAGCAAAACTCCTTAGTGCAGCAACAAAATGGGATTGGAAAATGTTTTAAAATAAATAAATAAAAATACAATATGACATAAATAATGTTAATTTGAGGTTTTCTAAGTCAAAATGTCTCTGAATGGATCATTTCTACTTGAGTTTGACACCATTGTGCTATACCATAGACTACTTAACAAGGCAGCCCACTTAATTTCTGAATACTTCTAATTGTTATGAATTGTTATGAGTATATGTTTTCATATATTTAACTAAAATTAATTATACATCTCCACAATTTCAACTCTGTTAAAATTCTTGCAAGGTGCCAAGTCACTGGAATTGATAGAGACAATAATTATCTAATTTAGCATGGTACTTAACAGTTCTCTAGCTCACTAATGTACTTAGTACTTATTAGAGTTCCACAAGATTCACACCTTTAAGAGAGTGTGTATAAAGAGGAGGCCACTAAAGGGCAAGCCCATTCTCGGAGGCGGAGACAGATTCATTCCATTTTCCACCTTTGTGCTGGCTGGAGAGATTCCGAGGGAGCTATAGGCAGAAGCTGGCAGAGGCAAAGGACTAGCAGCAAGAGCTCTCAGAACCAAGGAGAGATATAGGCCTCTAAGAAAGCTAACCGGGCCCAAGGAAGGAGACAAGATTTAGAAAGAGACAATAAAGGATTTGGACTTTAACACCTGGCTGCATTTGGGTGATTACACTGAACTTTAGTTCAGTGAAGGCTGCCTTCAGAAGCCCCAAGGAAACCTGCTCCCAGAGAAGATTACATTTTAGAGAAGAATATTATACAACTCACTGGTTCTTCTTCTGTTCTATAAAACCAATAAAAGAGACTGAAAACTCTTATTCATGACAGAATTCTGATAACCTGAAAACAACTGTTCTCAATTTTCCCTGTATCTTTTTTTCTCCAGAGTTAGCATTACCAGCTCTTTATATACAATCTTCATAGAATATGGCTTCATGGCTTCTTATTACTCCTATGGAGTTGCTTTAGCAGATTAAGACATGGCACCTAAAAACTAAACAGTACAGAAAAGACCTCACCATGGAAGAATAGTTAGATTCTCATCAATACAATGATGTTATAAATCCCACCAGTATCTTTGTTTGGCTTCAGCTCTATACAATACCATAGCCTCTTAATCTGATACTTTCTGGTGACCACCACCTCCTTTTTGCTTTTCAAACTTCCTTGTGTGCTGTGTTTACACAAAAGATTGTAAACTTCTTGATGGAAGGGACTATCTTTTTTTTATTTATTTTAGCAACCTCAGCACTTAACAGTGCCTGGCACATAGTAGATACTTAATAAATGTTTATTGATTAGAAATAATTTTTCTAATTTCTTTCAAATGCCACTGCCTGCCTTTGACAAATATGCAGAATGATGTAAGCTATCCCAGCAAAATTCATTTAAAGAGGCAACCATTCTGTTAAATTTGGGGTGCCAAAGGGAGAGGGTGGTGAAAGAGAGGGATCAGATCAGTGATTTCATAAATATACTGAACTCCCTTTAGCAGTGCAATTCTGCAATTTATAAGTTTTAGAGTTGCCTTTGGCGTTAAAAAAAAAAAAAGTTAAGTGACTTACCCAAAAGTCAATATGCCAGGATGTTAGAGGCAAAGCTTTAAATAAAATCTCTAGCCATCATTTCATGCTACCTCCCCTGCCACCTGGCTCTTTAACTTCCCTTCTGGAGGTTTTACTTGCTCATGATTGTGAAGAGTTCTCCATAACAAGTCTAACTCAAATCCACCACACTCAAGTCTTTTTCATGCTAAATCTTTTCTCCTACAACACAATTCTCCAGCTCCTAATTGGTGAGAATTGTTCATAACTAACCTCGCCCAGTCTCCACTTACATACACACACAGGAACATATTGCTTGCTGTTGTAAGGTCATCTTCATGACACATTGCCATTTACATATAGCTCCATCCCTTTTCACTTATAACTGTTTGAACAATAATTAAATCAACACAAGTGTTCCTGGAAAGGGCATGTCAGTCAGTTTCCTGTGGCTCCAGTTGTTATCCCTGTGAATTATCAGACCCAAACACCCTTCTCTGATCACTACTCCCTTTTATGTGTTGGCTTCTTTTATTAGAATCTAAATTCCTTGAAAGATGGGATCATCTTTGTTTTTGTATTTGTATCCCTAGCTCATGGCACAGTACTTGGCACATAGGAAACACCTAATTATGCATTTCATTCATATATTACAAGGTCTTTCTGTTATGCCACAATTACCACTGCTGAATTTATGCTATTATTGACCATTTGCAACATGGTGCTGAATAAATCCAGATAAGCTAGTTGGTTTATTTTCTAAAAAGCATTCTGGGAAATTTTTCACTAAGATTGAAAAGATGAAGGTAGGACGGGGTATTAATTAAATATTTCCACCAATTCCATTGTGTCGCATCAGAAAAACATTTGAAAGAATATTTCCATGAAATCATTTTTCCTCCTGGAAATTAAAATAGACTGTTACCATGAAATTGACCTAAAGACAAATTATTTTTACAACTAAATTTAGAATTAGGCCAAAAAGTTAATCACCATATGCATTCAATGTTATAATGAATCAGATTCACTCCATAAGAGTATCCAAAGATTGGTTGACCAATGAAAAGAGTGACTTGAGAGTAAAGCTAGCCAAAATTATCAGAAAGAACTTCCTTATCTTTCTTCTATTATAAATCAACCAATATGCAACTTCCTAGGAGGAACAGTTATAAAATCACAATCCAAAAAACTGAAGAGAAGGCTATTAATTTAGAGGACTTTAGAGGACCATATTTGTAAAGATGGTACTTCATAAAGAAGCCCTAGAGATTTCTAATAACACTATCAATAAAATCCTTAGTTTTATTTACAAGAAATAAGCTAGAGGGATTGTAATTGGAGTACTACTGTTGGGATTTACAGAGATTAGTCCTTTTTACTTTGTATTTTGAAGGCTAGGGTTGGCTGGTAAATATAGAAAGAGGGACTCCCTGTCCCTAAAGCCCACTGGTAGGGAACTTTTCCTTATTGATGGAGATGAAGGCCCTACTCTATACAAAGGAGGCAGAGTTATCAAGAGACAGCTCTCAGGATGTTCTTCATGTCCCCTTTGGGGGACTCATCAAGCTCATAGTCTCCACTTTGGAACTGGTCAAGCTTCAAGTTTTCTTTGAAAGTGAAATTGGCTTTCAACCACAAGAAAGAAGATAGAAGAGTCCAGTCCCACTTCAACTAGCTCAAATAAAGATTCAGACGACATGAGAGAAATTGGCAGTCTCCATCATGCCCCTATCCCCAACTTGTTACTCTAGATTCTTCAGAGGATTTCCCTTTGGGTAAGATCTAGGACTCTCTGGGTTGAGCTATTACCTCACTTCCTATGTCAGAGCTTTTTCACTGTATAATGTCTGGTATATTTTCTCTTATGTATACCTTTTCTGATATCTGTTTTTCTATGATTTGGATAAATGAGTTTCTTTACTACGTACATTTACTATTTGTGTAATTGGCATTAGGTAGATAAAGGTTAAACCTTGGATATATTTCACCAAAAATTGATAAAACAACAAAAACTTAGCTCAAACTTAATCAAATCCTCTACATGAATAATATTTAAGGAAGCAGACACAAACACTTTTAGCCCAGTACTCCTTCTCTATAAGGAGAACAGAATGGTGACTTCCTGCCCAATCTCTTGCTTCCCCTCCTAGAAGGAATGAAAATTCCTTTGGAAAAGGAGAGGAAAGAAAAGGCTAGAGTTATCTGTTTTGCCTTTCTTTGACAAGAAAAACATTCTTACCACAGAGGAAGCTCACTTCATATATGGAACCCATTCACCACTCCTATTCCTTAAAGATACATAGATGAGGATAGAGACAAAGAGACAGAAAGAAAATGCATTTATTATGTACTAAATATTTGCTAGGCAGTGTTCTAATTGCTGAGAAAAAGAAGGAAGGAAGGAAGGAAGGAAGGAAGGAAGGAAGGAAGGAAGGAAGGAAGGAAGGAAGAAAAAGAAAAAAGAAAGAAAGAAGGAGGGAGGGAGAAAAAGAAGGAAAGAAGGAATGAAGGAAAAGACAAAGAGAGAGAATAAAAAAAAAAACCTCTCCTCTCAAACAGCTTACATTCTAATAAGGAAAAACAATACATAAAAAGGAACTGAAGGGGAGCAAGAGAAAGAGAAGTTATCCATGGAGGATAGAAAAATCTAAAAGTTAGAAGTGAAACCAGAAGAAAAGTAAGGTATGTTTATATCATTTCCTCAAATGGCATTCCTAAGCAAGAACTCAGCAAGGGAAGTGTGCCCATAATGTGGCCTTCAATGTGCTTAGGGTCATCTGACTGAAGAAAAACTTTCACTCCTAGAAGTCTTCTTTCTTCATTATGAATGTTCATTAGAAACTTAAGAGTTTTTTTTTTTCTTCCTGGGTTTATATTTCAACAAACACAATAGGATTGTGATATTAGGAAAGCTAGTTCAGTGACTTTTGCCTCCATTGCAACTGTCCTTCACTGCAACATATTCTCTATTGAAATATGTCTTCTATTACTCAGTCTTTTCTCCATGAAGTAAAATGAAATCTCAGTTATAAAAATCTAACTTCCTCCTACATAACTGAGTTAATCATTTTTACCTGAATGTTCTGTCTTTATTTCAAACTAACCACCTCCAATAAATTGCAAATTCCTTGAAAGTAGATATTGTTTCATTTTTTATAGTGTCTCTACTACTTATACTAGGCACTTAATAAATGCTTTTTGACTGACATCTAAAATCACACTCATCTTTTCTCCTGCCTGTAATCCAAGTTCAAAATGCCTAAGGTTATATTTGACTCCTCTCTTCCCCTTACTCTCCATAGTACCCGTCAGTCAACAAGGTCTGCTGACTTTTCCTTCAAAATTCCCCTACTATCTGCCTTTTTTTTCCCCTTTCTTATAGCTATCAAGAAAACTGATGTTTTTATTGCCTCAGGCTTTGGCAACTACAATGCCAATATGTTTTTTCTTGTTTCCAGTCCCCTCCTTACTCCAATCTCTTCTACCTGACTATTAAAACTCAAATAATGTTATTCTCTTCTCAAAAATCTTCAGGGGCACCTCCTGAATCACTAGGTAAAGCCCTAATTTCCTAAGATGGCATTCAAGATTTTTCACGAAATGGTTTGAAATTGAATATCCAGATTTATCTTTGACTACTCTGTTCAGACACACTGTCAAACTCATTATCCCTTAGGCATATACTTTCACTTGCCTGTCTTTTTCTTCCTGATATTTCCATCTCTATTTCTCTTGGCTTGTCTAAATCTTATCCATACTTTAAGATCTAGTTGAAATGCTTTATGCTCTGTGGAGTTCCCCCAGAAACCAGGGTTCTTTTTTTTATCAGATTTATTGCAAATGCTATTCAGCTAATCTCCTACTGCCTTGGAAAATTTCTTGTACTCATTCTGAACTATAATTTCTCTAATATTGCTATTTACCTTATTTTGTCTTCTTCTCATTTCCTAAGTGTAAATATTCTTCAAGTTTTCTACCTTGGTTTCTCAACTCTTTCACATTCTCTGTGTGAGTAAACTCAGAAATTCCCATTGCTTCAATGATCAGTTCTATACAGTTGACTCCTAAGTCTATATTCTTCAGGGAGCCTAGAAATTTTGGTTATTTGTATTATTAGGCCTTTTTGATCTTCTCCACACAGTCCCACATATGTGATTTGCTAATTATTAGATTAGACAATATTTTTTAGCATAACTTCACCTTACTCTTTTGAAATTTTGCTAAGTGAAGTCCCTGGGAGTGATATGTCCAAAACAAGAGTATGAGAATAAGAAATCTTCTGATTTATTCAGTGTTCTTTGACCACTAGTCTATACAGTAACTATGCTACATGTTAACACAAAGAATGAGGAGTATGGTAAAAGAATAAAAGGGAATTTTTCTGACCTTAACCAAAATGAGTTTTATGGAGAATCTATAAGATAAAGAGAGATGGTTTTGAAAAACAAAAGGTGTCAAATGGCTTCTTCAATTGGGGGCTGATTGAGATTAGCTTGATACAATCAGTAGAATGTCATCAAGAATCAGAAATATCTGGAGGATGTTGATATCTCTAAGAAATTGTTCCTTGATTTGAACTCTCATATCTCTTCCATGACAATGGTGAAATATCTGATTTTGTACTTTTCCAACTATACCATATTGTCTCAATTTTCTCATTGTAAAATGAGGGTGAGAAGTGGGGAATCTAGACGATTACTAAGGTTATATTAAGCTCTAAGTCTATGACCTTAGGCACATAGAGCAAATATTATCATCCTTATTTTATAAATGAAGAAATTTATTAACTTTATGACATGTCCAAAGTCATATAGTTAGTAAGAATTACAGAAATGTATAAATCATCACCCTTGTCCCCAATAGTGTTAGGAAAGAGATAGGGCATATGGGGTGTTCAGGAGGACTAGAAACTCTGGTGTGAGGACTTTCTGAGTCCTTTTCAGGACTTCTTAAGCACCACATATTTCTACTTGTCCCACAGCTCTCACCTGTGACTCCAAAAAGTAGTCACACTCTGAAAAAGTCACCTCAGCAGATGAGCTAAAGCAGATTGAGGGTAACGACAGGCTCAAACAAATTGGTTAGCTAAAAGTATAGTCTACCCCAGCATGTAAAGGATGTGGAATGGAAAAATGAGAACAGTAACCATGAAAGCAGCTGAAGCAGGCACTTTGGAAAGCTTAAAGCTTGGTCAGACATCAAAGATGCCAAAGTCAACTATTATATCCCAAACCATCATCTTGATCTAGTGCTGCTACTGGACTTCAGGGACTCAGGAAAAGATAGTAACTTAAATCTAATTCATGTATGAGTCAAGATATCACCCTATGATATCATTGTCCTCCTCAAAAGTGAAGAACAAACAACCAGGAAGAGATAGGACATACACATATAGCTCTAATATAAGATAGCAAAAGAACAGATTGTCTCTAGGTCTAGGGAACATAGATCCTTCAAAGATTTAACCCAATTCCATTCTTTTTCAAATGAAAAAAAACAAGGCCTAATTTCAAGTTTGGATTTTTCACTACTACAAACTGCCACAATACAAAATGCTTAGAAAAAGATCACTTCCAACTTCTGTGATCAGAGACCAATATAACACTTGAAGTGGATATTCAATCAAATACTTCTGATGTCATTTCATTTTAATCTTTTATTCATGGTAACAAAGTAAATGTGTAGAATTGTTTTGTTTTAGTTTTTCTTTCATTACCTCTTTTCCTTTCCACCATCCCCACCTAGTGGTGAATCAATTCCTCAGAAAGTCACTCAATTCTTTTACCATGCTACGTTTGATGGCTTTTTTGGACTTACTTTTGGGACAAGGTAGTTCAAACTCATCATTTTACACATGAGGATACTAAAATGAAGAGAGATGAAACTTGCAATCACCTTCCCACATCTCCCCTTTACACACCCCCACCCCTACATGTCAAATCTCCCTGTCCCTGTCCCTCTCTCTGTTCCCTGTTCTTGTCCCTGTTCTTCTCCTTCTCCCTCTCCCTTTTCCTCTCTCTCTCTGCTTTCCCTCACTTCTCTCTCCCCTTTGACCCAATATAGATGGGCAGCACATTTCATTAGAGTATGCACCTCGAGAAAAATTTTTACTTTTTAAAGGTGAATCAGACAAATTAATCAGGGAAACCAATTTAAAGTAGCTGATAGAGAATGGCCTCAGAGTTATGAAGACTTGGATTCAAGTCTCATCTCTGACATAAATTGGTATGTGAATCTGAGGAAGTTTCTCAATTTCCCAGTGAACTAGGTAGCTCTCTAAGTTTCAAGCTAAAGAAAGAAATAGCAAACCACTCCAGTTTCTTTGCCAAGAAAATCCCAGATGGGGTCATGAAGAGTCAGACATAATTGAACAGCAACAACTAAGTTTCAAAGAAACTTTGATAGCAGAAATTTCCTAAACTAGAAATTCCCTCTAACAATGACATCACATGTAAAATCCTCATCCAATTAAAGAAACTAAAATATAACTAAAACTAAACATAATATTTTATTGTTCAGTTATTTTCAGTTGTGTCCAACTTCATGATCTGATTTGGGGTTTTCTTGGCAAAGATAGTGGTTTATCATTTCCTTTTCTAGCTCATTTTACAAATGATAATCGGAGATATTCTGAGCAAGATTAAGTGACTTGCTCAGGGTCACATAGGTAGTAAGATTTGAACTCAGGAAGATGAGTCTTCCTGATTCTAGGCAGGGAATTCTATCCACTGTGCTAGCTAGATGCCTCTCAGTATAATATAACAATTCATATTTTAAAACTGAAAGTTTCTTATGAATTAAATTAAAACACAAAAATACGCTTTAAAATGCGAAGGTGTTGGGGGGCAGCTAGATAGTGCAGTGGATAGAGCACCATCCCTGAAGTCAGGAGAACCTGAGTTCAAATCTGACCTCAGACACTTAACAAGTCCTAGCTGTGTGACCCTGGACAAGTCACTTAATTGCCTCAATTGCCTCAGCAAAAATAAACAAATAAATAAAATGGGAGGGAACATCATATACCAAAACTGTGATGTCAGTAAGGCTATAATTTCATGCTCCTTGCCACCAATATTGTACTTGCCACCAAGTTACTTTGTGTTGTCTCACTCACTGAGCCTGACTTCTGGCTCTATTAAGACATTTATTCTATCGCATCAAAGCACTGACCACACCCTAACTTTATTCCATATTAAAATATTCTGCTTTCTACTCATTTTGGAAATATTTGCCTTCCTTCTATATCTGTGACCAGAAAATCCCTAACATTGTTCACTACTATTGTCTACTTCCTTCCCAAATGTTTTTTTTCCCAAATCAAGAAGCATTTACTAAGTATCTACCATGTTCCAATCCTATAATAAACACTCAGATGACAAAGAAACACCATAAACAGGCCCTGTTCTCAAGAAGCTCACAATTTAATAGAGAAAGATAACACATAACTAGCTATATACAAACAAGATAAGGGATAAATTGGAAATGACTTCCCTCAAGGGAGGGGAAAATCCTTTAATAAGGATTGGGAAAGGCTTCTTCAAAAAGATGAAATTTTATCTGGAACTTGAAGGAAGTCAGGGAAACCAGGAGATGAAGATGAATAAGGAGACAATTCTAACAATGGTGTACTCCTAGTGAAAATTCATTGTCAGGAAATGGAGTGTCTGGTTTGAGGAACAGTAAGGATGCCAGTCTCCCTGGAATGTAGAGTTCAAGAAGGAGAATAAAGTATAAAAAAAAAAAAAAACTGGAAAGGTAGAAAGAAGTCATGTTATAAAGAGTTTTAATATTGAAATAGAGCATTTTGTATTTGACCTTGAAGGTTAGAGGGAAACATTGATATTTATTGAATAAGGTGGGGAAATGGGATGATCAGACTTTTACTTTAGGAAGCTAAATTTGACAACAGAGAGGAGGAAAATGGACTGGAATGGGGAGAGAAAAGTGGTCCTACATGAGAGTTGTTACAAAAGTAGAATTAAGAGAACCTGTTTGGATATGAGCAGTGAGCCTGAGGAGTCAAGGATGATACCTAGATTGTCACTTTAGAGAACTGGGGTCCTCCTTTTTGAATATAAACCATGCTGTTTTGGAAATGATATGCTTCAGCAGATATCAGCCCAAAATCCATTGGTTAGACATTTTTGGAACTTGGAATTCTGAGGCTGCTTTTTAAAATTTATGTGGGAAGGTTGGCAAATACCAGGAGCGCTGGTTTATATTAGGAATGGACAGTCCATACCAGCTCAGTAACATGCTTGTTTGACACCAGAGCAACAATAGCGATAGCATCCACTGATCTCAAGTCTGTCTTTGGAAGAGAAGAACAAATGACCACAAATCTAGATATCTACCTCAGTGCTCAACACTAGAATATCCACATGGTTCCCAAGAGAGAGGATGTAATATTATATGTGGAGGAAGGTGAAGGGGATGAGCTTTTATGAAGTGCTTACTATGTGCCAGACACAGTTCTAAGCACTTTACAAATCTGATTTCTTTTAATATCACAACAACACTGTGTCATTCAGCTGCCAATGTCAATGCCTTTGGGGTATTTATATTACATTACATTTAATGTAATATGTTATTAATTACATTAATAAAGCACTTTAAAACATGCAAAGTACTTCTTGAAACAATTCTTTTCATTAAGTGGGATAAATAATATCATCCCTAGCATTAATTTTTTTATAATTATGAAAAAAATGAGGCTTAGAGAAATCAAGTGACCTGTCCTGAATAATAAGTATGAAACCAACTGATTCTATATTATGTGTAATAATACCCTGACAACTGAAAATGGATGGTAGAAATCCCAAGGCCTGCACCTAGCTGGCCAGGATTACAAATTTACCCTCTTTTCCTTCAACTTTGTTCCATTTACTATCAAGCAAACACATTACTCAGCTGTCCCTGGCTCCTTCTTTTACAAATAACATCAACTATCAGGCATTCATATTAAGTTTTCTTCCTTGCTAGATGATTCCTGTCATCCTTGTACACAGACCAACTCTTAATCAGTTTCCCAGGAAAAAAATCACTTTATCTTTCTCAGACTATTGCAAGACTTTTGGGGGGGGGGATGGGGGGAGGTAGGGAAAGAGATTTCCCCATCCTTTAACTCTAGTCCATTTTAAATGCTATTCTCCAAATCCTTTTACCACTTCTATGGACATATAACTTTCCAAGGTTGTTAAAAATCAAAGGATCCTGGCATAACTTTCCACATTCCATGATATAAAGTGCAATTTGATTATTTTTTAGCAAGTACTCTAACATTCAGGACTCTACTCAGACTTAGCTCAAATCTTCCTCTTTAGTCAAGTTAACATCTTCATAGAGAAGAGTTGAGGTATAAAGGATAACATATTGGGCCTGAAATCATAAATAAATGGTTTCAAATCTTGTTTCAAATACTTGCCAAAAGCAAATTGCACTAGGGGTGTCAGGTTCTGTTTACTAGTTTTGTGACCTCAGGCTAGTTACTCAATTGCTTGCTTTTTGTTGCACAGTTTTCTCATCCATAAAATACCAAAGGGTATTGTTAGATGAGAGGCAGCTGCATGGCACCATGGATAGAGCACTGTGGATGGAATAAGGAAAAAGTAAGACTCATTTTTCTGAGTTCAAATCCAGTATAACTGTATGACCCTGGACAAAGTCACTTACCTCTTTTGCCTCAGTTTTCTTAACTGCAAAATAAGCTGTAGAAGGAAATGGCAAACCACTATAGCATCTTTGCCAAGAAAACCTCAAATGGAATCAAGGAAGAATTGGACAAGACTGAACAACAACAGCAACAACAAATTGTTATGAGAGTTAAACATAAAGTATTAGATATGTGTGGACTCATCCTTTTGATTAAATCAATATCAATTAGCATTTATTGAGCACCTGCTATGTTCCAGGAACCATACAAAGGAAGGAAGGAAGGAAGGAAGGAAGGAAGGAAGGGAGGGAGGAAGGAAGGTAGGGAGGGAGGGAGGGAGGGAGGGAAAAGAGGAAGGAAGGAAAGAAGGGAAGGAGAGAGGAAGGGAGGGAGTGAGGGAGGGAGGGAGGGAGGGAGTGAAGGAAGGAGAGAGGGAGGGAAGAAAGAAAGAAGGAAGGAAGGAAGGGAGGGAAGGAAGGAGGGAGGGAGGGAGGCTCCCCCTCTCACTCCCACCAGAAGTGGTGCCAGAGACTGTCTGATGAAGGACCATGATGTTCATGATCAAAATAAAGCAAAATACCTGGTTAGAAATGAAGAGCTGGAAAATCTAAGTCTATCCTCCAACCCTCCAATCAGAGGGAAGCAACATCTAAATATAGTGAGGAGGTGTTGATTACAAGAACTGAAGCAACAGTGATGAGCTTAATCTTGGGGGAAGTATAATATTCAAATTAAGCAGAGAAGCTAGTGAAAAAAAACTCAACATTTTGCAAGATTCTTTCAGTCTTGTTATTCCTCCATCATTAGTATCCTCTGATCCTCTGATTTGTGTAGTGGTGCCATAAACTCTTCCATTTAAGAAACGGGAACAGACAAACATTTCCTTATTTTCCACCATGTTGCATTTGCTTTGGTCTTCTTTGACTTCACTATAGGTTATCTCCCTCCCTTCTCATATCATATACCTCCACTCCAAACCCCTTTTTCTTATTCATTGGAAGTCTTTAAACAAAGACTGTTTGACCATTTATAATAAAAAGGAAACCATTTTGTTGCTCTTCATACTAATATTAATTTTTTAGTGGAGAGGAGTGAAACGAGGCAATGTGCAGACCAATGGATTCCATTGAAATCTCACTTCAGATGCTCACAAACTGGGTGATCATGGGCAAGTAACTTCCCTGAGCCTTAGTTTCCTTGACTGTAAAATGAAAATATGAAACTCAGTGACCTCCAAGATCTCATCCATAGATTTGTGATGCTATAAAATAGGAAGTACTATTCTTCTTCCCTGAATAGAAACTATTAGTCATGATCCTGTTATCTATTAATATTAGTCATCTTATAACTGCATGCATTTTTTTATTTAAGATTAGTGTTTAATGGTTTTGCCAGGTATGTTTCTGTATACAATTATCAATAGGTGTCCCTGCATACCTAAGTTACATCCTAGGAAATTAATTTACTTACCAATTCCAATTATAGCACAAGGTCTGAAAGGTGCAGGCAATAGACAGCTTATCTCAGAGTTAGGATGTCTTACATTCAAGTCTCATCCCTGATAACATATTACCTGCTTGACTTTGAGCAAGTCATTTAACTTCTTACTGCCGAGGCAACGTGCTAAGACTGAATTTTAGATTTGAAATAGTTGAATGAATGAATAAATAAATGCTAAAGCATTTATTGATGGCTTTATCATATAAGACGCTCTGTGCTAAGTACAGGATATAAATACAAAAACAAAGATAGTTCTCTCTGTCCACTCTTATGAGTGACACAATACACATACTATACTCTTCTCCTCTCCAAAGAAAGAATAAAGATAATAATTTTACCACTTATGTAACTGGGTGTTGTACTGTCTATTATAGGCTTTGGACTCTGGAACATATACAGTTTGTCTTATCACAAAATAAATACCTAGATGCCTCAAGGAACAGTAATTCCCAGTACTCTATGCATTGATCTATAAACTAGTTGCCAAAGAGGAAAATATTGGTTGGAAAGCTATAGGGAGGGTAAATGGGACTATAAAGATTAAACTGACATATCCCATTCAAGAACTATAGCAAGTTGATAATGATTCCTGATTGCAAACCTAAGGGACAGAAGAAACAAGGTTTCTGCACTGTGGCATGTTGGTTATTGATATTGTAGAAGAGATAGCCAAAGATTAGTGAAGAATGATAACTAAAACTTTCCCAAAATAATGTTCAGGAGAGCCAGTCAATGATTTAAGGGTAGAGAGGAGAAGGAGGAAGAAAGGAAGGAGGGGTAGAGAAAGTCAGGGCAAAAGTTCTTCTAAGGCATCCAGCAGGTTGTCAAATATGTAGAAGAGAAAATGATTATAGAGGTCTGAGATAAAGACAGTTTCCTCACAGGGAACCTTCCTATACTGGTGAAATCACATATCCAGACCCACCCCATCCAAATGTTCTTTGAAATTACTCAATTAAAATTTTAAAAGAACTTTTAATTTTTAATGATTGATCAAATAGGAAGAAGAAATGGACAAAACAGCCAAGAAAACATAGTAAGAAAGTGACTAGTAGACTTGCCCATTGTAAAAGTAGATTGCCCGTTACAAATTCCAATTTTAGGGGAAAAAACTACCCATAAAATTAGCATCCTGGCACTCATGTCTATGAAATGTTTTAGTACAAAAGATTATCTCAAGTAAAAATGAACTGGAAAGAGATCCAAGCCTGGCAAACAAGGACATCAGCCCACACATATGAGATTCAAAGCTAAGACAAACAATCTACTTAATTGTCTAAAAATAGTTTTAGAACCCATACTCCACCCCAGGAAAGAAGACAACATGCCTCCCACAACAGGTCAGCAGTATCTGACATAATCTCAGAATCCAAAAAAGAGTTCACCTCTCATGAGTCTGGATGGGACACACAGTTTATCTTGTCTTTTTCCAAATGACATGACACATTTGTCTTTTGTAATAAGTCTTATATCTAATGCCAGGTTTTCAGAATATCACTCCAAACACTAAATCTTGGACAGCCTTAATGGAATGAATTTCACATTTCTGAATTATTCTTCCTTTAGTCTTAACAGCACTTAACAGTAAGGTGCTTTTACAAGATCTCTTCTCATTTACAGCTTAATCTCTTTCTTCAGTTCAATTTACTTCAGCAGCCCAGTTACCTATGTTCTTGAATTGCATTGTTTCCCTAAAAGTTTGCTCTGGGGAAAGTTTCTGGCTTGGAAATTATTTTCCTTATTAGCTGGATATGTCATTCGAAATCCCCTTGGAGGAAATTAAACTTTCCTTTAATTAATTTGCAGCTAAAAAACACTCAATGGAGAAAGGAAGACACAGCTGCACGTATCTAAGTACATTGGTGGTGAGAAGAAATGAAGTAGAGATGGGGACATTATACTATATAGACAATGTAGGGTTTGACTGGGGATATAATGGCCAGCAGTTACAAAGAGAAGGTTTAAAAGATGGAGTAGTTGGGGGAGTTGACTGATAAAGAACATCTGCTATTGATCAAATTATTTCTTTTTCCTACATGGAAAGTTTCCATTATGAGATCACTAAGATGTGCTCTGGCTAGTATTAAAACAGCAACAAGAATTCTCTGTGGGAGAGAATTCAATGTTCTCCCATAATAGACTTAAGTCAATATAGATGGTATAGAAGGTAGTCATAACCAAGCCTAGCTTTTATACCAAAAACAGTTTGATCACAGATGATACACAAGATTTTACTTTTTCACTATGGACAGTCTGGTGGAAGATCTATTGCCCAGGCCTAGGCACTCTAAGACTTTACAATGCAAAGTCTGGCCTGGAAGCCATCCTGCAGCCCTCTAATATAAATGAGGGTTTGGGACTATATTTAGTAGTTTCAGTTTGGTGCATCTGACTATTGGATGTAGACACTGTCTATTCTACCATTTCACTGGTCCACATGAGAAAAATAATGCTATGGTTTCCATCACCATTGGGCAAGTCTTAACTAGACCAAAGTGAGTAGAGATTTGTCCAAGAGCATAATTTTAAAGGTTTCACTAACAGCACTTGTATCTCTTTAAGGAGCTATATTCAAACTTTAATTATATATGATAAGCATATAAGACAAACCAAAAGCCAAACTTTGACATTTTGACTAACTGTAATGCTCTAAAACACTTTAGAAGCAGAGGGAATGTTAGAATTCTCCTCCATGACTTTGGTATGTTGTTGAATTAAAACAAATCAAGAACTTGTAAGTGTATGTGAAGCTTTTAATTTCACCCTAAAGAGATAACAGTTCTTTTTACTGTATATAAATTTTGTAGGTGGGAGAAACTGATCATTCTAATCACCTTCATGAAAGCAAAATATAGTTCCTGCTTTCTTCCTGCCTCTCATCAAACCCAAATACCAGGAATGGGGTTTATACAGCCATGAACTTTGCCATTAGCTAGAAATAATCAAATAAATTGCTATCAGAAAAGGAATGAAAGTGAAAGGTAGAAAGTATACAAAGTGAAAGATAAAAAATAAAAAAGTTGCTGTTTGATCTAGGATATGGGAAAGATAAATTGAGTAAGTTTTACTGGCAAAGCCCACCGTATCCACAATCCCCAGAAAAGATAGCAAGAACTAGGTAACGAGGGTACCTGTAAAGATCTGTAAAGATTTTACCCCAGAAACATGAATGCAAGAGTATTAAGTAGTCACCCTAATTAATCAGACTAAAAGAATAACAAATCTGGGAGAATAGTCACTGACATTGTCCTTTGCTATACAAGAACCCATTCATTATACCCTGGGCAAAACAGGAGACTCATAAGTCTGAGACATGCTGATCCTTCTCAGGTTGTCTAGAATGGATCTAAAGGGTGGGCCACTGAGCTATTTTGGGGAAAAACAATGTAAACTATTTTCTGTTTTTATAATGTCAGTGTCCAATACACTGTCTTGCGTGTAGTAGGCACTTGATAAATTCTTGTTGAACTGAATAAGAAAGTGTAGAACTGACAGTTGGTGACTGGTGGAAAGAAGACTGTCTAATTGGACTAGATCAGAGAACAAATGGAGTGGAACAATGGTAAGGCTGGAAAGCTGAAGTGGTGCTTTGTAGAGCCTAAGAACTTGATGGGGAGTTCCAACTTTTATTCAATAGACAGTGGTGGAGAGTCATTGAAGATTTTTTGAGTGGATGTATGAACATAAATGGATTATTGTTCCATTCCATTCACTTTTTGCTATAGCCCAACTAGACAGCTCTCTTTCCACCAATCATCAAGTGTATGCTTGCCAAACTTTTTACATTTGCATCCCTTATGTCTTTCTCCCCTTTTCCCTAATCCTTTAAAAAGTCAGCTCAAAACTCCACAGACTTCCATGCATGAATTGCATATTCTTCTTTAGACCTCACCTAGCATTGTTCCCCAAGTATCTGATGCACTTATCTACAATAGATGCATATTATTCTTTTTCAAAATTCTTAATAGCTTTTTATTTTCAAAATACATGCAAAAATAATTTTCAACATTCACCCTTTCGAAATCTTGAGTTCCAAATTTTTCTCCTTCCTTTCCCCCCATGTCCTCCTCCCCAAGACAGCAAGTAATTCAATATAGGTTAAATATGTGCAATTCTTCTAAACATATGTTCACATTTAGAAGGCTGCACAAGAAAAATCAGATCAAAAAGGGGGAAAATGACAAAGAAAAAAAGCAACAAAAAAAAAACCCAACAAAAAAAAGTGAAAATATAATGTAGTGATTCACATTCAGTCCCCATATTCCCCTTTCTGGATGCAAATGGCTTTCTCCATCATAAATCTATTGGAATTACCCTGAATCACCTCATTGTTAAAAAGAGCCAAGTCCATCACAGTTGATCATTACATAATCTTGTTGTTCTCTTGGTTCTAGTCCCTTCACTTAGCATCAGTTCATGTATGTCTCTCTAGGCCTTTATGAAAGCATCCTGCTAATCATTTCTTAGAGAACAAAAAAATTTCATCATATTTATCTACCATAACTTATCCAGCTACTCCCCAACTGATGGGATATCCATTCAGTTTCCAATTCCTTGCCACTACAAAAGGGGTTGCTACAAACATTTTTCACATGGAGATCCTTTTCCCCCTTTTTTTTTTATGATCTCTTTGGGATACATACCCAACAGAGACACTGCTGCATCAAAGGGTATGCATAGCTTGATAGCCCTTTGGACATAGTTCCAAATTGCTCTCCAGAATGGTTGAATCAGTTCACAACTCCACCAACAATGCATTAGTATCTGAATTTGTCCACATCCCCTCCAACATTTATCATTATCTTTTCCTGTTATCTCAGTCAATCTGAGAGGTGTGTAGTGGTACCTCAGAGTTGTTCTAATTTGCATTTCTCTAGTCAATAGTGATTTAGAGCATTTTTTCCTATGACTAGAAATAGCTTTAAGTTCTTCATCTGAAAATTGTCTATTTATATTCTTTGACCATTTATCAATTGGATAATGTCTTGTTGTATATTAATATTATTATACAATATCAGTACAGATCACTTTTGCAAAATCCTTTTAACAGGCCCCCTTCTCTCTTCTAACAGTCACCACTCTAGTGCAAGTCCTTATTACATAAAACTTGGACTATTGCAATAGTTTGCTGGTGAATCTGCTTGCCTCAAAACTCTCCCCACTCTAATTAATTCTCTATTCAGTCATTAAAGTAATTTTCCTAAAATGCCAAGTCTAATCATGTTATTCCCTTCTACTCAATAAACTTCAGTGGCTTCCTATTACCTACAAGAACAAATACAAATTGCTCTATTTGACATTCAAAGGCCTTCATAGCCTAGCCTCTTCCTACCTTCCCAGTCTTTTTACATCTTTTCCTCCAGCATGCTGTTCTATGAACATTTCTCAGGTCTCAGGTCTTCCTCCTCTGCTCAGACTATTGACCTCCCTGGCTTCCTTTTTAAGTACTAATTAAAATCTCATCTTCATCAAGAAGCCTTCTCAAATTCCTTAATTCCAGGACTTTCCTCTTTTATTTCCTATTTATCCAATACATAGCTTGCTTTATACATATTTGTTTGCATGTTGTTTTCTCCCCCATTAGATTGTAAATTATTTAAGGACAGGGACTGCTTTTTTTTTGTGCTTTCAGTGTTTAATACAGTGCCTGGAATATAGTAGGCACTAAATGTTTTTTGAATGAATGAAAGATCAGTCTGGACAATGGGCATTTTTCATCTGACAATTTTTCTCTGTGTGAATGATTAAACCAAACTTTTTAGAATGGCCATGAATCCCATTTAAGAAGCTCTATGCTATTCTGGGATTTGATGAAATCAATAGAATGTCATCCACAAAATCCACATTTTGAGGACTTCACTTTTTTGCAAGAGTTCTTAACTGTTTTGGTGTTGTGAACACAAAACATATATATTGAATATATATTCAATATTGACATATATAGCTATAAAAATTTTAAGTTCATAGACCCTACTTTATGAACTTTTATCCTTCTTCAATGTTGACTCCTAGATTTATCTCCAAAACATTGATGAATACCTTTTATAGAACACACATTTGCTTTATGTCTTATTTAATATTTATTAATCAAAGGGTGACTGAACAAGGTTACTGCTCTCAAAGAATGTCTAATTTAGAAATACTCTGAAAACTTCATTTTAAAAAACCCTTTCAGAGAGTACTATATTCTACCTTACCCAATCAAATGTGTTTTAAATATTCAACATTTTGCTCCAGTGGTCCCAATCTCTGTGCAGAGAGGAGAGATATATTTCTCTCAATTCTATAAGACTATTATTGGCATTTCTACACTCAGGAGTTTGGCTTCCTTTTAAGGAACTTTTCGTTTATACTACTGTAGTCATTGTGTATAAAGTTCTTTTGATCCTCGTTATTTCTTTGAACAACAAAGTCTCCATTGTGTGAATGTAAAGATGTGGTCTTGCTATGGAGTATCATTTGCAAAAACTAGACTTGTCTATTCTAATACTGTCATCAAAGATGCCTTTAGTGAATACATCCTCATAAAATGTGTATAAAAATAAGAAAATAGAGATATAAGCAAGGGTTAGTTGGTAAATGTTTAACCACCAACTCTGACACACTTTTTAAATTTAATTTGCATTATTAATACTTTCTTCTTCAGTTTAAGTCTAGACTCAACAAAACAATAAATCAAGCCACAATTTATTTGCTGATTTCTGATGTATAAATGTTCACCTTGAAAATGTAACAATCACAAGCCAGTATGTAAGGGCTCCAGTACATTTCTGCACAGAAGTCAATAGTTATTAATGTTTTCTTAGTCACCTTTGATTTTTGGTTTGTTTGTTTGTTTGTTTTAGGGCGGGGAGGAAGGAAGAGGATGGTGTGGAAGAGATAAGAAATAGATCTTAGTTTTTTTCCTCCATGCCTCTGGTATTGTCCACTCCCTTAAATACTTTGAGAATCAACCCCTAAATGCCCTCAGATATGTTGCCTTCACCATGAATGCCCTCTGTATTTATTTGATCTATTTTAGCTATTCTTATTTTATATTCTCTTCAGAGAATATATGCCCGTAATATGATCACTGTATTAGAGAGTATGAACAATTTTGTCATTTTTCTTTCACAATTCTACATTGCCATACATAACAGCTGGAGCAACTCAGTTTCATCAAGTGAATTTCTGCACCTTTCCTTTCAGACCTTCCAATACTGACTTAAAGAAAAAAAATCTCTGCCATTTGGCAGGGTCTGAAGTGAAATCTCAATAGTTTTCATTTGCATTTCTCTCACCCTTTGAGTCTTTCATGGAGACATTTGTAATTTGCTATACTTTTCAAAACTATCATTATATTTTAACCAGTCACATATTGGGAAATTACCTTTGGTCTTATGCATTTATGAGAATTCTTTGTTAATATTCAATCTTTTTTTCTGCCTGATAGTCTCTTGTATTAAATCTGTGCAATGCTTTTAATTCTGTATAACTGATTCTCTCTTCATTATCTATCCAATGGTTAAGAATTTTCTCCTAAATATGTTTAGAAGAATTGCACATATTTAACCTATAGTAGATTGCTTGCTAGCAATAAAGAGGGGGAATGGGAAAAGGGAGGGAGAAAAATTTGAAACACAAGGTTTTGCAAAGGTGAATGTTGAAAACTCTTTGCACATATCTGAAAAAATAACAAGCTATTATAAATTGAGGGGGGGGGGGGGCGAAGAGGAGAGGAAGAATTTTCTCCTAACCAACTATGAGATACTTATTTTCTAATTTTAATGGCCTTATATGTCCATTTGGAGTTTAATATTCATAGCTAAGGTTTTATTATGTGTTTATATTCTAAAACTGCCCTTTGCTACCATATTTCTCTACTTTACAAATCAAATGTTGGCTCATTAAGATGGCTTTTTAGGCTCTTTTATTGTCTTATCAAAACAGGGAAAATTCTGAATTAAATTTACAGACTGTCATTTATCCCATATACTCACTCTTGCTATATCAACTCATTTAAATATATCAGGCTGGAGTTATAATGGCACATTATAACTTTTTCCAACTTTTCTGGAAAAATGATTTTTCAGGCCTCTGATTCAACAAGTCTTTATGCCCCAGACATACCTCTTAATTGGTATTCCCTAACTTTTACCCTTTTTTTAGACTCACATAGTTAATCTTTCCAAGCTAAACTTCCCTTAGATAGGAAGCATATCTCCCTGTCTTTGATCTAAATGGTGGGAAACCACTTAACTTTCCTCTCCATAAAGGATCTAAGTTGCCTTAAAGCATAAGGTAAACCCCCAGAACAAAGAGAAAATTTTACAAGACAAAAAAAAAAAAAAAATTCAAATATTCTTGAGCTACAATTAGGATTATACAGGATTTATCAGCAGCTATAATAAAAATTCCAGGTCCTGGAATATTATATATCATCAATCAAAATAATTAGGCCCTATGGGCCAAAATATCATATCTGGTGAAATTAACCTTAATACTAAATGGGAGGGGAGAGAGTAGAAAATGGACATTAAGTAAACTCATAAATTTTCAGACTTCTGTCTCAATCAAACCTAAACAATAAAACTTAACGTATAAAGATTAATTTCAAGAAATTGTTTTATACACTGAAATATAAACTACATGTCTAAGATTAATATCAGTAATTGAACAGTTCAAAAGGTTGGAGCAGAGTTGAAGATGATGACTCTAAAAAGCAAAACTGTCCAGGAAAAAATAAAAATAGTAATTGTTATACAAATGAGGTGCAGAGGAAGAAATGATACAAATTAGATGGGGGAAGAGGGCTAGTAGTTCTGAAAAACCTATGAATATTGGGAGTTAAATAGGGAACAATACAGGGACTAGGATAAAGTGGGGTACAGAAAGGTATCTAGATTAATAGGAATGGGACCAGGTATATAGATTAATGGGAAAGGGATAAAAGAGGTAGGGAAAAGATGGGTAGGAGACCATAAGGGAAGGAATCATTGCTGGGGAGGGGTTAATATCAAGTCAAGGAATAGAACTAGAGTTAACATTTAGAAAAATGAGATATACACAAACACAAAGATCAGGAATATAACTTACTAGAAAAAAAGCAGAGCTAAAGCATAAGGTAAAAAGTTAAATACCTTTGTGTATTTTCTCCTGTAGCCCATTGCAAGATGGCCTTATTATGCCCAGAGCAAAGAGATCATACTCCTCTCCTGCCCACCCTTTCCCCATTTTGAAAGTAGTAATTCTGGCACCACTGATGGAAGTTAATGTCATCTTTGCCTCCTTTGATCCTTAGATAAGCTATATGACATTTCTTTAAATGAGTCAAATAAAAAGGCCTATTCCTTTTAATATTTACTAGTCATTCAATTCTTCAGGAAGTCCCTTAGTTCCAGTATCACAATCTGTGCTCTAATATAATAGGCTATTTGGAAAGCACCTTTAGAAATGATTTCTACACAGTAAAGTCATTTGATACCAATTTAAATATTATCAAATTCATGTCCATTTGGTCATCCAGTGGCTCTCTCCAATTCTTTTTTTTTTTTAAATATATGTGATATTATGTAGTATGGAAAATTTAAGACACAGGTAAAGTAGATTAGTTTAAATGTAGTACGGAAAATTTAAGGCACAGGTAAAGTAAGTTATTTTAAAAGTCCAAGTCAAAGACCATGAAGACATGAAATAAATGTGAAGATGTAGAAAGAATTTAAGATAACAACTCCAACCCAATCTATTGGATCAGACATGTGAAGTAAAATTATATTAGCACAGATTCAGTTAGGAAAAAGTCTAAGAGTTAGAAGGAAACTAGTCTAATCTTATTTTACATTTTACACTGTAGGCATAGAGTAATCTCTAAAATTACACTCGTGGAAAGTGGCAAAACCACAATTCCAATCTTCACCTCCTGATAGTTCAAGTCAAATCTTTAAAGATTCAATCATTTAAAGACCAGGACAATGGTACCATCAAAAGAATCAAATGCTTTAGTGAAGACCAAGGATGATGAGATCCTTGTTAGGATCAGTGGATTTAGCAATTAATAAATTATGTGTGCATTTTTTTTCCCTCAGTGATAGGAGACTGGACATTAAATATCATAATACTATTAATACTTGGTTATTAGCTTTGCAAAAAAAAAAAAAAATTATATATATTTATATATAATACAAGAGATCTCTCCTGGGGCAAGAGTAGAGGGACAAATTTAGAAAATTAGGTGGTTAAAAATGATAAATAAAAACTTAAGTGCGATATAAGCAAGTAGTTTGAAGGGATAGCCAGATGAACAGTTTTTTGGTTTAGTTGGTTCAACCCTCTCCCTCCCTTTCCAAAAGGATAATGTATGAAGGAAATGCAGTACTTCAAAGAAATTTAAAATGATGAAAGATCCTGCAAGTGACTGAATCAGGAAAACAAAAGTTAATTTTAATAGAACGTCTACCTCCAAATGAGTGGGTTTGCAAAAGGTTAGGTGCCAATTTGCTAAAATGCTGCCTCTCTACATGCAGATTAAAAAACAGTTGCAGCATTAAAGAAACATTTTTGTTGGAACTAAAAAGAAATTTTCATTAAATACATAAAAACAAAAATTTCATCAGTTATTACTGAAGTTCAAATCTAAGCAGTACTGAAAAATTACATCATTGAAAGCAGCCAGCACCAGTAGCTTATATTTGATAATCTAACAATGGCTGAAATATCAGCTTTCCAGTTATTACTTGTCAATCAGCTGTCATGATTCCCATGCCAAGATAATTTTTGATACTAAAACACCCTCTTTTCCAGAAATCAGGCCCTGAGCTTGATATAGACAACCGGTATTGTGACAACCTGTGTAAGCTCTTTCATATTTTGAATTAACAGCAGTTGCATAACTGACTTTTTGGTTATTTTCAAAATTGATACAGTTTTAAGTTCAAAAGAAGGGTAAGAGATTTTCTGCATAAGGACATATTTTTTAATATGAAAAAAAAATTAAGAATCACCTTCAAAGGACTGTTTTTCTTTTTAATTTTAATAAAATAGAAGGCCAGATGATTTAAGTTCAACCTTTTAATTCTATGAAAGTTTTTAAAAAGGTTTTAACTTTCATAAGTATCATTAACCTATTTAGTTCTTACCACAAGGACATACATGTTTATCTTTTGGCTCTGACATAAATATTAAATTACTAATATGAAACCTGTGTTATTTGGAATTCAGATATCCATGATTCTTTTCCATTAATGCTGTAGTTGACAACTGGCACTTGTTTACAGTCAGTTGACAGCCTTTCCTTTATTGAAATATTTCCTGAAATTATTTCAATTACATGAATCAATTTCAAAAGAATTGCTTGCTGACTTTTTTTTTTAAAAAGTAACAGGGACAGAGAAATGTGCTTTTATCAATATTAAAAAACTCCCTCTCCCAAGTATTTAAAATCTTAGAGAATCAAGCTAAAGAGTCACAAAGTCAGTATGTGTCAGAAGCTGGACCTGCACCTAGGTCTCACGAAAATAAAACAAACTGTTTCTCCAATACTTCACTGGGATATTGAAAATAGTGAAAGCTATTGCAATAAAAACACTGACTAAATATTGCCCCCAAATTAAAGAATTAGACAAAGCAAGGTAAAACTGCTTTATTGATTGCAGTTAATACAGTTCAATAAATATTGATCCCCAAAATGAACTCAGCTATTTATCACAGATTGTTCCCTGGAAAGCTGCATGAAGTCGAATCAAGTGACTTCTGTGGACGTAAACTTGAATCAGTTCTGTTTCTTGGGAAATGAAGCCATGCCAAGCTGATAAAGGGCATAAACTGTTCCTGGGATGGGGATAAATAAAAGACAAGTTAGAGGAACTGTTCCAAAATCCAAGTATATAAGTTGAAACCTAAAACAATTAAATCAATCACAATTGTTTTCAATAAAATAAAAATGCCAACAAATGGGAACATGTCACAAAGCAAGTTGTATTTTCATAATTAATATATCTGAAATCATCTCTATGAATACCATAGAAGCCTCAAGTAAACTTGATGACTGATTAATTTTTTTTTAAATATAAAACCTAACTTCCAAATAAGATATGATTCTACTATTCTCTCAACTTGACCAAGTATTGGAAAAGTATAGATCCAAAGACAAAACAGAAAAAAATAAGACACACTGAAGGTAAAGTAAATCACATATATTTTTCTCTCTCCACAATGGCTACAAGTGCATACCTATCAATATCAGTTTCATATCTATTATCATCTCACTTTACAGAAATTGATATAGATTGGAATCACATGGGGTCAAAACACCCAGGGAGACAAAAGCAAAAAGCATCTAATACAGATCAAATTTCATATTTTATTATTATTTTTAAAAATTATTGAGGGATCTTGGTAGATCTGTCAATGAGCTCTCAAGCATTACTTACATCAATTCTTAGATATTTCTTTGTGTGAAATTTCTGTTCTTTGTGAACATTGCCAAGTCTTCAAAATTACTTACCAACAACTGTAAAAAGCATGGTGGCTCTATACAGTAGAGCACTTCCTACCCCACCTTTTAGATGCACTGGAATGCTATCATCCTCCTAAATTAAAAAAAAAAGTATTAACAGTCTTACAAAAAATCTTGGTAATATTCAAGAGACAGAAATATACAAGCTAATAATAATGTAGTTTCCTAAAATGAATTAAGTATTTTCACTAGCAATAATGCCACAAATGTACCTAATAATTTCCTGAAACACCTGGAATTAGTTTACTTGCTTATTAATAACTTTAAAATGTCAATTTTTAAAAGAGTACACAAATAAAAGTGTTTGTAATTATTTTTTAACAATATCAGAAAGGTAAATAATAAAATGATTTTATAACAAGTTCAAATATATTGTGTTTTACAGCTTTGTCAACAGACAATCACAATTCCATTAAACTTACAAAGGAAAACTAGGTTTATTATAAAGAGAAATGAATATACACATGGAACTCAAAATTCACAATCCATACAAAAATTTGCATATTTATGATAGTGGGAAGATGGAAGAAGGAAGAAACACAAATCTAAAGGGGTATGGCACAGGGAAGGAGGAAGGGTACAGGGTAAGCAAAGGTAGGAAAAGGACAAAACCCTTTCTAAAGAAGAGGAACAAGGAGATGACCAAATTTTCATTCTTTTTGTTTAGGAACTTCTAGACCATGAAGACAGGTCTGTTTTTATCTCCAAGAATCCCAGCAGCATAAGCAATTTCTCAGATTAGTACATACTAACTGGTGCCTGTCTTGAAGACCAAAGACACACAAGGTAGTCTAGCTTGGGATACACATAACACATTATGTCAGCTTGAGGGGGGAGAAGGGGAAGGAAAAGCCATGTTTCCTTCCTTGGTTAAAAATCCAATTTTTAACACACATCCCGCCCCGCCTCCTCCCCCTCCCCCCCAAAAAAGGAGAGTAGTGGTATTAGAATATAAATAATTGCAAAGTCATTAAGAGATCTTAAAGTATCATATAAATATAAGGTTATTATTGTTACATAATGAAAACCACTAAAAACGTAATCATTAGATAGTCTCTACAAGAAAAGAAATACCTGGAATAGCTTTTGTTTTTCTGGAACTTTGTTTTTAAACTGCCTGACTGGGGCAGCATTTATGGTCCTCTGGGGAATTTGGCGAAGAGCCTAAAGAAAGAATGTATATTAATAAAAAATTCCAGAACCAAAAGGTGTAAAAGCTGAAAATTCCTTCAGAAATCATTTGGTTTAATGCCACTATTTCTGTAGACAAAGAAAACCGATTCCCGAGTGTGACTTGCCCTGTAAAGTCCACAAAACTTAAGTTATTGATAGTGCTAGAACTTGAACACAAGTCACTGCTTTTTGTGATTTCATTAGTATAGGAAATCTTTGCTCTAAGAATGCATTACTTATCCTGAAACACAAGTGTACTACAGATTTGCCCAGAATGAGAAATTAACAGTGACTTGCCCAGCATTACTGATAATTTGTATCACTATGAAGACTAAGTCAAGTCCTTCTGAGGTCACCTGCACCATACTATCTTTCTCTGCAATTATATTAAGAAGCCTTTTAAATGGGACTAAATTTATCCTGTCAAAAGCAGAAGAAAAATACATGGGAAAATAGATGCAGGAAGGAGCAAAAGAAAAAAGGCAGAATATGCCAAATCTATGCTGAACTCTTCTTTTGTCATCCTGTTCAATGCATTACAAATCCAAAACAAATTATTTAGCTGTAACAAAAAGAATTAAGACAACTTCTATTTAGCTAAAAGGCTTCCCCATAATAAATGTATTTACAACTATGTATTAGGTTGAAATAAGGAAAACTTTCAAAAAAGTTTACTTCACAGAAAAAAAAATGCCAAATAAGTGCTTCTTTTAAAAAGTAAATTAAGTTAAAACGGATAAACAGAAAAGTTAGCATTAAAAATATCCTCTTACTAAAAAGAAAAATTACAAATTTGTGCTCCTTTTCAATTAAGTTAAAACAGATAAAGCACTAGAAAAATTTCTTATTAGAACTAAAAACATATTTTCTTAATCTATATAAACAAAAAATGCCAATGAATTATCGGAAAGACCTACTGAAAATTCAAAGCTAAGTGATACTGAAAAAAATTTACAAATTCAATGGAAACAACCAGCATCATTATCTATAGCTTACACTCTGCAACTGATAGTGGCTGAAATATTAACCTTCAAGAGTGCAGGTTTTTGCAAAGCACTTTTAAAACTTGGACCAAAAAATATATATATTTTTTTGCTTTCTTGTCATCGACCCCGAGTCTCCATCTTAGTTCTGCTTATTTATGTGATCTTGGAAGAATCACTTTATCTGTCTAGGCTTTATTTGTAAAATAAAGTTTTAAAAATCGGTTATTCCAAATTTGCTCTAGGTCCCTTTGGGTAATTAAATGATCAAAAACTAATCCAAACAACAAATCTTTAAAGATTTAAGAATTAGAAGGGCTCTTAGGGAGATTTCTTGTCCATCCCTAACACTCCACAAGAGGATCAGCTCTAAATGACTTGCTTGTCCAAGGTCACAAAGGTAAGTAAAGAGCAGGGCCCGACATATGGACAGGGACAGTACGTTTACATAGATTTTTCATCTCGGGCATCGATGCTAATCCCAATAGTGTCAACTACACAAAATAGGGGGGACAGGAAAAGATGGGCAATACTGAAGGAAGGAGGGTTTGGGACCAGCATTCTCATCCCCCTCCCGCAACACTGATTCTCCCACGCCGTCCTGCATAACAGCGGTACTCTCCATCACCAAGGTTAGCTTAGGCCGGTGACATTCCCCTCCGCCGAGGAGGAAAGCATCAGCCCCTTAAGGTCGGGGGGGGGGGGGGGAGGGGAGAGAATGGGGGAAGGGAGGAGAGAGAGAGGAGAGGCCGAACTGAGATCCCCGCCGAAGTCAGCCAGAGGCCGCAGAGGCCGACCGCCCAACCTACAAAGGTGAGGGCATTCCGGCTCCTCCGAAAGCTAGTGGGTACCTGCCCCTACTGCCCCAAGCCTGAACCGGGCCCCGAGAGTACTTTCCTCACCAGCAAGTTCCGCAGCATTTTGGTCACTTCGGCTCCTCACCAACTGCGACAACTGAACACTTGGCAAGGACAAGAGCTGTACCAGAAGCGGAACCGGAACTAGACCCCAACTTCCCTCGGCAAAGGGCCCGCGCACACTCTCTTGCGCAGGCGTCACTTTCCTTTACGCAAGCTCTCCTCGGCGCAAGCGTTACCGCCCTCTAGCGTAGGATATGGGCGGAGGCAAGTGTAACTTGTCCCCGACCCTAGATTGCTTTTGTGGTTTCGCTCTCTGTAGCTGTCAGTCTTGTCTGGAACTGAACTGATAAGCTGCGGCAGGAAGGAACTGCAGGGGAAAAGATGAGGACATTCGCAAGTCCAAAGAAGTGCAATTTCGATTCGATTCAGTGCAAACTTTGCAAACATCCCCTAGATAATTTTGTTGCAAATACTGGGGGAAATGCAGGGATTAGAAAAATAGTCCGAAAATATTATGGTTTAAAAAAAATCATCTTAAACTTTCTCAATGCAATCCTCATACCCATTACTTATATTTAAAAGAAGAGGAATCAGTGGGATTGAACAAAATTATCCATAGCCTAATATTTCCCCTTCCCCAGCAAAGTGGTGGGAGAAGAGATGCCTTGTGTAATTCTTTCTTTAGAGGCTATTGCAATTTATTTGGGAAGGAATGAGAGAATAACACTAGGAGTTAATTAGAATTTTCTAAGTACTGGTAAGAGGACAAATTTGGGAATTATAAGAAAGAAGGAATAACAAATTCTTACAAATTTGGAGGACCTTTGTTGTCCAGCCAATTAACCCTTTCCCGACTTGGAACATCCTCTACCTTATTCCAGACCGGTAGTTTACAAATTTTCTAGTGTTGAAAGGTAACTTGAAGGCAGGGAAGGACCTCAAGGGTAGAGAACATTAATTACACCATATATTCTCATTGGTGTTATGTGCAAATGTATGGAGATTAGAGGAGATAGAATGGGATTGAGTACAAGTAGGCTAATTTAGGTAAAGCATAAGAGTAAAGAACACGAAATGAGACTGAACAGATAGGTTACAACCAGATGGCCTTATGTAATTTACTAAAAATTTTGCTTAGATCCTAAAGTTTAAAGCTAGAAGAGACTTATCAATTTGATGGGGGTGTGGTCCTTTAAAATTCCTTTCTTTCTGATTCCCAACCCCTCCTAATTAATGTAATTTACATTTTGATTCACAAATTCTGGTCCCTTTGAATTCCAATAGAAGATCTGAGCCAATTTGGGACTACACCCACAGGCCCCTCAAGCTAAATCTCCCATTATAAAAGGGGCTGAACTGGGATTCCCCTCTTTGCAGCGAGGTCTCAAACATGCCAGCCTTCCACCTGGCATGTCAGGACCCTCTGTCCATTGGAACCCTATTTCCGGGTGCCCTTATCTCTACCTTCACCTATTTCCTTAACTATAACCTTATTTCCAAACCCCATAATAAACCTCTTTTATCAATCTAGCTTTTCAGGCCAATAAATGCTTTTATTGGGGACTTGCACTGCCAGTAGACTTCATTTAACTCGATATCCTTGAGCTGAATCCAAAGGGGTTGCAGGGGAACTTCATTTGACTCCCTGTACCCCAAACCTGCCACTAGCCCTCAAACCCTAATTTCATTTCGGTACCCCATATCTAGACCTCATCAAATTTATAGATCATCAACTTCCAGCCCTTTTATTTTGTATATGAAGATTAAAAACCCTTGAGGAGTTGTGACTTAATAGGTCACATCTCATTGATGAGAGCCAGAATTCAAACTCAAAGCTTCCGATTCCAAAATCTAGTGTTGCTATTCCTGTTTTATTTAATAAGCAATGGGGATCTCCTGAAAGTTTGCAAAGCAAGGCTTTAATTAGACTGAGCTCTTCCTGAGCTAATGAGAGTTTTTCTGGCGTAGAGGATAGATTTAAAAAAAGAAGAAAGAACTTGTCTCAGAGCTCTCAATAGAGAAAATTGGGCACCTAGTCTGCAATTTAGCTTCAAAATTACCTGGGCTATTGAGGGATTAAATGATTAGCCCAAAGGCAGGTTTTTGTGAGAATTAAATTATATTGTTATGCCAAAATTCCCTTTTGATTTCCTGACCTAGTTTCCCCATTGTCCTATTTAGTTATTCTATTGTTTGATGTTTGAAATAAAGGTCTACCTCAGTTGCTCTGCCCCAAAACCCCAGGCTATAATCATTCCCTCTTAAATGGTTGAAGAGATAAAGATTTTATATCTTTAGGTTATAGACATTCCTTCTTAATGTTTGACAGTATAAAAGTTTATCCATTTTAGATGTTATTAGAATATCAGTAGTCTCTCCAGTACCACCCCCTCCATTGTATCATTCCAGGTACCTCCCCCATTATGTCATTGTTCTTGTTAATCCACAAAAGAGTCTTGCTGTCTAATGCTCAAAGCTGGACTCTGAGATAATATCCTCGTCCAGCCCTGGGACCAAGATCCATTTGGTCCCTGTATATCTCTTCTTTTAATAAACTATTAAGTTGGTCTCTAACCTCTGTCTTGCTCAGTTTCTCCGGCATTACAGTATTATTTACCTTAATAGGTCTCTTTATTTAGATTGTTTAAAAAGGAAGGATGAAACTTAATTGAAGGAATTGTGAGACAAGGGCAATAAGGAAGAAGGTACAATGGCTGTGTCTACTAGTTTCTTCCCCCTCAACCCCATAGGCCCTCTAGGGTTGCACCTGTCCCCAAATCAAGACAGCAGCTAACATCTCCAAAGCAAAATGGGAAAGGAGAAAAATACTGTTATCTGACAAAAGGGCTTCTCCATCAAGACTCGGTTCAAACCCCACTTTTAGCAAAGGACTTTTCCCAGTCTTCACAGCTAATATTTTCCTCTCTAAAATTACCTTATATAGATATTTTTGTGTAGATATTTTGTGCCTATTTATTTACAGTTACAGTCATTAGAATGTAAGCTCCTTGAAAGCAGTAACTGTTTTCTTTTTTGTTGTTGTTTCAGCATTTTAGTACAGTGTCTGGGTACATAGTGAGAACTTAAATACTCATGGATTGATATGATGGTATTAAGCAGGAGGAGGGAGGACACAGTTGTCCCTACTTACAGTCAGCTACAGTGACACAAATTCTGGCCAGTTTGAGGAGTGGGAGTCTGTGATAACTTAATCACTTCAGGGAGCAAATCTGATCAAGGAAGCTAAACCAGGGGTAAGTATTTTTACAGGGAGGTTATGTATGGCAAGTCCATCTGATTGGTTTTCCAACTTCTGATGTCATAGTCAGGGAAATGTCAATTAGATAGGAAGATGAAAGTCTCCAGAACTTGGAAGGTTCCAAGCACTGAAAATTCTAGCTATGGGAAAGGACCCTGGTAAAGAAGTCTGTTAATAAAGGCTAAAAAGTATTTCAAAAAATCAAATGAAAGCACTAGGAAAAAATACAGAAAAAAGTTTTCAATAGAAGACTTGAAAAGAGAATTAAGATCTCAGAACAAAGGTACAAAGAAACAAACTCTCTGAATTGACCACATACATAGACCACCATAATAACTTAATGAGACAAGAAAAATTAAAATAAAAAGACAGGAAAAAAAAACAGAAGAAAATAAAAGATATAACAAAAACCGACTTGGACAACAGAGCAAGAAATAATTTAGGAATCATTGGATTACTCAAAGGTATGGCCTGAAAAAGTGTCTATATTTCAAGAAATAATAAAAATAAACTGGTCAGAACTCTTAAAAATTACATGGCAAAGTAAAAATAGAAAAAAAAAAATCCATTGGTAACTGCCTGAAAAAAAAAAATTCCCAAAAAAGATTGATAAGATGGCATAAGATTTAGCAGTCACCATTATAAAAGATTACAGAATTTGAAATATTCCATAAGGCAAAAGATAAAGATTTACAACCTCAAATAACTTAGCAAAACTGGGTATAATCATAATAGAGGGAAAAATAGATCTTTAATAAAATAGAGGGTTTCTTTCTCACTAAAAGATCAGAGCTGAATAAAAACTTGGAATAAAGGAATCAAAAGGAACAACATAAAACAAGTAATATAAAGCATATAAGTGAGAAATCTTGGACTTGAGGATAAACTGTTTACCTTCTTATATGGGAAAATAATACATACATACCTTCAGAATTCTCATCATATTCAAGTCATAGAGGGAATCTAAACAGAGGGCCTGCGAGTGGTTTTGTTATATCTTGATTTTGAAAGAAAAGAAAGGAAGATGAAGAAAAATATTCTGGACTAAAGGAGAGAAAAACATGTGGGAAAGTGACTCACTTAATTGGGACTGAACAAATAAAAGCTTATACAAACAAAAGGAAGAGATAGGGAAAGTGAGCCATACTTGAACATCATTTAATTTGGTCAAAGGAGGGAAGAAAGGAGTAGTAGGGTATAGAAATATTTGAGTCAACAATGAAATAGGGAAAGGAGGAAATAGAAAAGGAAGGTAATAAGGAAGGGCTAACCAATTCAGAAGACTGGCTTGAACCTATTAGTGGGGAAAGAGGAGCAGGGAACTTCCAGAAGCAGATTATATCAAACCTTAAACTGAGCTCACTCCTTTCTTTTCACTCTGTTCTTTATAAAGAAGGGGCAGAAAATTAAGAGAAGAAAAAGTATGTGAATAAAATGTAGAGAAATATACAAATAGCTATCATAATTGAATATGATTAGAAAGAACTCATAAAATTTAAGAGAAAAGCATTATGGATTAGAAACCAGAATCCAATAGTTTTTTATAAGAAATACAAGTGAAATAGAAAAATGTACACCGAGTTAAAGTAAAAATATTATGCTTCAGCTGAAGCAAAAAAAAAAAAAGAATTTGCAATCATCAAAAAAAAAAAAAAAAAAAAAAAAAAAAGAATTTGCAATCATCAACCATAGACAAAACAACAGAAAAAAAAGGGGGGGATAAACAGGGAAACTGTATTTAGCTGAAAGGTTAACTAGACAGTATCAATAGTAAATAAATGCATGCTATATAACATAATATCTAAATTCTTAAAAACTCCAAATAAGTTAAAAAAAAAAAAAGGGGGGGGGGAATAGCTAATCTGTAAAATATAACTTACCCCTCAAAAACCTTCTTAAGTCTAACCAAAAAGTAAAAAAGAACATATAAAGAATTTTAGAAAAGTTAAATAAAATAGATTTAGAAAAGTATTGTTTGGTACATAATACACACTTGTAAATTACCCTAAGTAATCCTGTGTTTGATAAAGGCAAAGAACCATACTTTTGGGACAAGAATCATTATTAGACAAAAATTACTGAGGAAAATTGGAATGTAGTTTGGCAAAAACTAGGTATAGATCAACATCTCACACCGTATTCCAAGATAATGTCAAAATGGGTACATGATTTAGACAAAGGTTGATATAAACAAATTGGGAGGCATGGCATCTTATCTGTGAAATCTATGAAGAAGAGAGGAATTTATGACAAACAAAAGGTTAAAAGTATTATAGGAAGTAAAATTATAAATTTGATTACATTAAATTAAAAAGATTTTGCAAAAATATCCAATGGAGCTAAAATTAGAAGCAAAAAAAAGTGGGAGGGGTACATTTTTTTACAGCAGGTTTCTCTGATAAAGGCCTCATTTTTCAAAAATATGGAAACTGAACCAAATCTATATAATAATGAATTATTTCCCAACAAGCAGTTTTCAGAAGAAATCAAAGTTCTTAATAGTCATATGGGGAAAAAAAATGCTCTAAATCACTACTGATAAGAGAAATGCAAATTTTAAAAACTGAGGTACATCTCACACTTATCAAACAGACTAATATGGCAGTAGGAAAACAATAAATATTGGAAGGGATGTGAGAAAACTGAGACACTAATGCACTACTGCTAGAATTTTGAACTGGTTCAACCATTAGAGAGAAATTTGGAACTATATTCAGATTGTAAAACTATGCAGACCCTTTCAGCCAGTAATACCACAACTAGTTCTATATCCTAGAAAAGATTTTTGAAAAAAAAAAGTATCTATATATACAAAAATATTTTTTACTACTTTTGGGGATGGCAAAGAATTGGAAATGGAAAGGATGTCCATCAATTGTGAAATAGCTGAACAAGTTGTGATACATGACTATGATGGAGTGCTATTGTGCTATAAGAAATGATAAGCAGGATAGTTTCAGAAATACCTAGACAGATTTATATAAATTAAGAGAAAGTGAAGCAATCAGAACCAGGAGAATAGTGAATCCAATAATAGCAATTGTGTATGATGTGATCAATTATGAATCAACTATATTCATTCATTCATTCATTCAGTTTTAAAGTCTAAAAGACATGATGAAAAATCCTATCCCTTCTTCAGAGGAAGAGCTAATAGAGTCTGAAAGCTGATCAAAGCATACCTTTTTTAAATTCTATTTTTCTTGGGTTTTGGTGTGTTCTTTTACAATATGGATAATATGAATATGTTTTGCATGGTTACACATATATAACCAATATCAAATTGCTTACTTTCTTTGAGTGGGAGAAGAGGGAGAAAATCTGGAACTCAAAACTTAAAAAAAAAAAAAATGCCAAAAATTGTTTTTACATGTATTTGAAAAAAATAAAATATATTAAAAAAAAAAAAGAACTTATATATGATAGACCTCTGGAAAATGTTGAAAAAGGGAAGTATACTTATTTCTCAGTTGTGTGAAATTTTGTGAATAACTGACCACATATTAGGGCATAAAGATTTCACAAAGGCAGAAAAAACATTAAATATATCTTTTATAGATCATAATACATTCAATAAAGAGCTATTTAAGAAATCATTAAAATTAATTTGGGACTAAATAACAATAATGAAGAATGAGTGGGTCAAAGAACAAATCAGAACAATTAATAAAGACAACTTTGAAAGTCTTGGATTTCTGATCAACATGATGACTTCTCACTATTTCAGGACTCATGATGAAAATGCTATTCATCTCAACATACAATGACCAACCACTATTTGAGAACTCATAATGAAATATACAACCCCTAATCAATAAAGATTGACCAGTAAAGGACTAGGGAAGTTGGGAAACGTGGCCAAATTCGGAACTTGTTTTGCATGGCCATATATTTAGAGGTTTGGTTTTTTTTTTTCCTTTTCCAATGAGGGTTGAGGGTGGGAAAGAGGAGATTTGTAAAAAAAAGATATTTTAAAGTTTCATCACATATGGATTAATGTTGCTTTTTAAAGTTTGACATAATTCTCCAGTAAATCCAGTGGGTTTCTTTAAAGTTCCTTTTAGTGCTGCTTTAGAACATATATGTTTATTTATGCATTTCTTTTCTACTGCACATGGTTAGATAAATGTCTTAATTATGGAAATTACTTGGAATTCAATGGAATAAGCACAATGCTACTCATAAATAGGACCATTTAGAGAATCAGCCATAAGTAATACTTGTATTTGTACTTTTAAAATTTGTATTCTATATTTTGTATAGGATATCCTATGTAACACCAATAAGCATTTTTTGCAGATGTCCTTGATCTATTCTTCTCAATGTTGATAACCAAAAAGCACTGATCAAAAGAACTCTATTGTTCTCAGATTTTCATTGATAACTAGAAATATGATCATAAAGATTTCATAGAAATTTGATATATGAAATGGTAATGAAGTTCATGTCTCTTACATTTATTTGAGATCATAGTCTTTCTGATTGTTTCCAATTTTTTTTAAAGAATCTTCCCCAATAGATATTAAAATTTTGTTTTTGCATACTTATGAAGATTGTCTCTGACATGGATTTTTTTAAAAATTTTTTATTTGTATATGTTTGCCTAGATTCCAACATTGTTCCCACTTACATCTTTCTAAGGACCACTGTCTCTTCCTCAGAGTACATTGGCGAAAGAGATCATGAAGGTTAAATACACTAGTCCTCATCACTGAGCATCTAGATTACACTATCTTATAATTTGGTATTGATTTTTATCTTTGTGAACTGACTACACATTCTGAAATGTTTTACATCTGTAACCATTAATTTCCCATGTTAATAATTGGTTTCATTTTGGTATGTGCATTGCTATTCAGTATGAATCAAGTATGGCATATTCCAACCCTTTTTTAAAAAGTTTTATTGATGTGTCATTTTTACATTGACCTAATTCCACCTGTATCCCTATCTCCCTTCCACCCAGACACCCATCCTGTAATAACAAAGAATTTTGCAAAAAGAGAAAAATCAGGAAAACTGATGAATACCAAAAAATTTATATACACTCAATATTCCACACATGGACAGGTGGTATCTCATCGTTTTTTAATTTTACAAGATTCATTCTCAATTGTTTTATGATTGCCCTTTTCATTTAAGACATTGTGTGTAAGTCATATGTGCTTTCTTGTGTCAGCATACTTCAATTTGCATCACCCTATCTTTCCCCGACTATTTATCATACCCATTATTTTTTATAAGACAGAATTATTCCATAACATGTACCACCATTTTTTGTCAATTCTTCAACAAACACATTTGTTTCCAGTTCTTTGCTGCCCCAAAAGTACAGAAAATATATTTTGATGTCTGTTTCTGGTTTTGTTTTTGTTGGGTTTGGGGATTTTGTGGGGTTTTTTGTTGTTGTTGTTGTTGTTGACCTCTTTGGGGTCAGAAAGATCTCTGACTCAAAGGATTCTGAACTGCCTTCCAGAATGATTGCATGAATTCACAGCTCATTCAACAATGCATTATGTCTGTCTTTCCACAGCCCCTTCTTTTTTTATCATTGTTGCTAATTTGCTATGTGAATCTCAGTTATTTTTTAAAATTTGTCTCTCTCCTACAGTATTCAGTTGGAACTTTCTTTCATACAGTTGATAATATGTAATTATTTTGAAAGGTGCATATTCATCTCCTTTGCCTACTTGGAGAATAGTTTTTGGCCTTAAGAGGTCTTAAATATATTGTTTGATGTGTATATTTCTTGCATACCAAATTCTTATGATGAATTGTGCTATCTGAATCATTAAAATTTGTTACATAACTTTGACTAAGTCTTCACTGGGGCAATATAATCCTTTTATACCCAATTCACAATCCAACAAAATATGGTAGCTTTTCCAAACTTTTTGATCTCTTCTCAAAATTCCCCCTCAAAATGAGAACATTTACTTATTTCACTAAAAATAATTGGGACCACATGCAAATACTCCCATTTCTCTCCATCTCACATCTCTCAAATGTCTTCCCCAATACTTCTTCCTTTATTTGTATCTCATATGAAGAGGCGATTCCCTCTTATCAAGACAAATGTCCCATATGCACACGCTCCCATTCAGCAGATTGCCTCTTCCATTTCCCCACATTTTCACTAATTTCCAATCTTAATGGGCTGCTTCCTTTATATCGTATATAAACACATCTATATATCTCCTATCCAATTCCACCACCCATTTCCTCACTTGATCCATAAAGCTGAACTATTTTCCTTCTCTTTTGTAGTTAGAAACTGACCACACCAAGGCCTCCACTTCCTTTTTCCTCTTAAAACTCTATAGCCTGGCTTCCAATCTCATCACTGAATTGAAATTGTTTTCTCCAAAGTTTCAAATAATTTCTTAATTGCCTTTTCTCAATCTTCAACCTTCTCGACTTCTATGTAGTCTCTGACACTGACAAAGAACCTCTTCTCTTTTATACTCTCATCTCCTTTGATTTTCCTAGCACTCTTCTATCCTGGTCCTCTTGCATGTTTGTTCTTTCTTAGTCTCCTTTGCTGAATCTTCCAGCTCATACCTGCTAACTGTGGATGTCCCACTGGGCTCATTCCAGGCTGTTCTTCTCTTCTGTAGTTATACCATTTCACTCGGTAATCTCATGAGCTCCTGTGGATTTAATTATCATCTCTATGCTGATTTTCAGATCTGCTTATTCAGTTCTAATCTCTTTCCTAACTTCTAAACTCAAATCTCCTATTCTTTAATAGGTATCTCAAACTCAGTGATCTCTCTCCAAATGCTCCCATCTTCCTAAATTCTCCATGGAGTCCACCACCATGCTCCCAGTGATCCAGGACTCATACCATAGGGGCTATCCTCAATGCCTCATTCATACTACTCTCCCCAATATTTACTGCTAAGTCCAGTAAATTCTACTTTTGCAAGTCATATACCCTTTCCTCTTTTGACATTGACATCATCCTGGTACAGGCCCTCATTACTTTTAATATCCTGTTGGTTGGTCTCTCTGTCCCAAGCCTCTTCTCACTCTAGTTCATATTCCATTCAGCTATTAAAGTAATCTTTAATTAAAAATTTCTCTTACCCATGGATGTAAAAGTCATTATATACTTACTTCTCTTCTAATTTTATACATGGCACGATCTCTTACTATGCAGGTCATGTTTCCATCTTGAATTTATGATACAATATAGTATATGATACAAGTACAAGCCTAATTTCTGTAAGACTTCTTTCCAGTGCTCCCGGAAATTCTTATTAGACAGTGTGTTCCTCAAGTAATCCATGTTTTGGGGTTTAGCAAATACTGGGTTATTAAGCTTTATTATTTCTGAGTCTTCCTTTCCTAATCTATTGATCCACTTTTCTATTTTTTTTAACCAAGACCAAATTTTTTTGATAACTGCTGCTGTTTAAAATGTATTTTGCAGTGGGAAGAGCCACTTCACATAGAAGTATGCTCTGTTTCTGAAAGTATTCATGAAATTAAAATGTGTAATTTTTTCAAGTTTTCTTCCATTTCTTGATTCTTATCCATTTTCCAACATAATAGTCTTCCCTCTGCTCAACTTGGCTTTGAAGTCACTGAATATTTTTTATTTCATCTTTTGCAACAAATGCTGACACATAAGCTATAGTTATGTTCACCAGAGTATATCTGCTAATGTTCAATATGTGCAAAACAATGTGAGATGATCAAATGTTACATAAATATTTTATTTTATATTTTAAATTATATATGGAAGAACAAATAAAACTTTTCCTCATATTTTCATCTGTAGCAAGACAATCAGTATGTATACAGTTTGATTCTTTTAATCAACTTAAATGTTTTTTCAATCAAAATCGTATACTTAAGAGGGTCAATAATTAAAATAATGTTGCAGACAGACTAAGAAGTATGCAATTCGTTGTACCCTCTGTACCTTTCTATGCCATTATGCCACTGCCCTTGGACATGAACAGCACTAAGGGCTCTTTGCATTTTTATCACTTTCATGCATTGGTATGGCTAAAAGATTTATAATTTAATGGCCAATTGAGTTTGTTCTCCCCTTGAAGAATCTTAGATAATAACTCAGGGTCATCTTCGTACAAGCATAAGGCAGTGAAATTAGCAATTAATGGGGGAAAAAAAACTATCTTGCCTTCAAAAAATCTCATTTAGTCATTGAAAACATAGCATCACATAAGAATGCTAAAGCAATGTTTCCAAACTAGACATTAGAAGATCCAGAAGATCACAAAGAGAAGAGTGACCAAACTGGGTGCCTACTCACTAAGAATTTCTCCCTCTTCATTCAAAACTATCAGCACACTTCTCAATCCCAAATAACCTTTCCTATATGCCATATCTCATATCTTCTTCACATCTCTATTGGACTATTTTTACTTCTACCTAATACTAACCTTAAAAAGTTTAGTTAAGAATTCTGGTGAGAATCTAATTTCTTAAATAGTTAAGAAAAAGGTCTCTTTAGACTTTAACAGTTTTCAAACATAAAAACACTAATACATTCTCTGCCCATCCCCAAACGTAGCAGTTATGGATCAGTTTGTATCACCTAAAATTAATGCATCCTTATTAGGAATATCTATCAATTTTAAAAATTATATTAATTATACTAAATCTCACATTGCTAGAAATATTACATGAAATATAAGGAATTATTAACATTTATTCATTGAGCTTAGGCTGCCATTGAATCTGAATTTCATCAATAAACCCAAGATATTATTAACAAGACATGGCCAATATACCAAAGTAAATCCAGTTTGTTTTTATTAAGCTGTAACAGATGCTAACAAAGTAATCTCTCAAAAATACAAAGAAATTTCATCACCAGTCAATAAACAAATTATATTCCAATTTAACTCTCCCTTTGGTTAAATATTTCTCTACTAAGTAATATGCTTTTCAATTAAAAAAAGAAACCTGCTTTATGATTTCAATAAAATTTCTTAAGCCTTTATTCACTGCATAACTACTTAAAATGGGAATCCTTTTAATACCTCAAAACATTTCTTCCAAGTTAACCCACAATCTTTAATGTATTTACTAATCTTCTCCAGCCTATAAATTAGGTGCCTTAAAATTAAGTTCAATTTTTTAAAAAGGAGAATGTCACTAAAAAGCATGAAAGTTGGCATAAAGCCTGTAAGATAAAATATTTTTCTTTCCTTATCCTTCACAAAGACCAAATAAATATTCCATATTCATTAGATTTAGGCAACAGTAATTTTTATATGGCTCAAGTAAGGGAAGATAAGAAAGGATTTAGGTCTAAAACATATTTGTAAGATGGATAAACTTCAAAGATTCCATCTTCAATACAGATTAGACAATTGTGGAAAAGCTCTTCATTTGTTCATTTAATGGCATCCTCTAGTCCCTCAGATTAGACTAAAAGATGGAAGATTTTAGACTAAAAGATGGAAGATATTTCTCCTTATACTCCTTGATGTCAATTTATACAAGTGAGAATGAGAGAACCCCATTAAATGTAAATCCTAAAGAAATAACTTGTCAAGTAGGATATTCCAAATGTTGAAAACAAGTGACAAAATCCGTGGGCTAACAATTTTTTAAAAGGCTTTTTATATAAAGAATACATTATACAGCTGTAGAGTCAGATTTTTAAAAGTTTCCGTGATAGTCACATATTAAGGATGCCATGCAAGTCATTTTCTTATGAATGAATAAGGTCAGTGTATGATTCCTATAATCAAAGTGTAAATTTCTATAATATATTAAGATGTGTGGCACCTTTTATACTATTAATCATTATGTTTTTAAATAAGCATATATCTAATGAAAATTAATACAATACCCAGACTTTTGATTTAAAACACAACATGGGATAAACCGCAAATTCAAAATAAATATACCTTTTTCTATGTAAATGTACAGATACATATACTGAAGATTAAATTTATTAAACAAAAATATAATTTGATTAATCAAGCCATCTTTTCTTATTAATTAAATCATACATTTTCATGCATGTAGAAAATAACTTTACATCACTTCAAGAATAAGTTTCATTAACAAATTACAGCATTTATTTAATATTGGATATGTATAATTTACCAAGATAGCTGCATATACAATAACCTCCACCATATACATTATAATTTATTATATGCATAATCTTCCTCAGAATTTAATCAGTAAGTTTTAAAGAACTTCGTTTAAAGTTAACACCTAAGAAGACCAACTAAAGGAATTGGCATCTTAATTATACAAGAGGCTGAACATACACTCATACTTCACATCTATGAAAAATGGAGTAATTCCTAGGTAAAAAGATTAATATTTTTAATGTGTTCTGGACTACAGTTTTAATATACAAGTCAAAACACTTACCTGTAAAAAATAAACTTAAGTTTGAGATACTTCCAATGGTGATGCAAATTTCCCAATGCTAAACATCTTGTAATGAAATATGAAAAAATTTGAGCATTTAAACTTGGTTTATCCTTGGGCACAAGTACTCTGCCACCACAGAATACTATTTTCCCATTTCAACTTCTCTTCTTTCTTCTCTTGTGAAGAGGAAGCGCCAAGGGAAATAAATGACCAAGACTTTGTGAAACATTTAAAGTTACCTGGGACACCTGGCTTTACTGACTTAAAACAAATAAAAACAAGAATTTAAAATTCTATCCAGAAGGTAAGTGGCCTACTCTCTTTAGACATGACTAATAATTTATTCCTATGCTACGTATGTTAAACATGTCCTATTACATCAGAGCTAGGCTTGACATAGATCTCTACTGGATAAACTGAATCTACTAACCACCTTAACAAAGATGGTACTTGAAGCCTATACACACAACATATGAAAGAGAGGAAATATTTTATTTAGATCTAGCTTTCTTTATCTTCTCAAAACCTTTCAACTCCTGAAAGGATATCAAGTCATAATATATTCTTATACATCTTGTTATCCTTTTCTTCATACAATAAGCATACTTATACAGCATTATGTATGTATATAATATTACCCATAGAGCACAAATATTAAAGCAGCAGATAACATTACATGGGAAAGAGGTTGTATACATCATGTGGCCTGTCTAATAAAAAGCAAACACAAAAAGCCATTTCAGCAGTCACAGTGTTGATATGATCAATATAGTTACAGCTAGTTTTTGTTGATATACCCGTCATATTTTCACAAGTCATCCACAGTGAAGAAGCATGAGACAAGGCTCTTTAAAAAAAAAATTAAGGGGGAAAAAAAGAGTTATGCAACCAGCTTCAGAAATGACATACTAACCAGATATTTAGCATTTAAGTGAGGCTGGATTGGACTGGCCTTGATGCACATGCAGATTTCTTTTCAGAATACAAAATTAATTGGGAATGTCTGCACTATTATTTCTGTTTCCATATTTATGATGAATTACTAGTAGCACAACTCCCAAAAGGAAACAAATGGATCCAACAGTGATGTAAGCAATTCCCAAAAATGGATTTTTTCCTCCCATCCATGAAATGGTGCTCAAGATCATCCGTTTTCGTCCATCAAAAGTATGTACAGGATAATCTGAAGATAGTATAGGAATATTTTTTTATGACAAGTTAGCTTATTTTAAAAACATTATTTAAATTAGTATTTTACATTTTTACAATTCATTAGCAACAATTAATTTATTTCACTTTGGCCCTAGGATATAACTTCCTGACAAATATCTAATGGAAAATAAATTCTGAGATTCCTAAAAAATTATCAGACATGCTACATTATAAGACTGAGGAAGATTATAAGTTATTTTCAATAACCATAAGGATTATGTAAGTGTATGACACAATGATTTAAGAAATGAGATTGTTTCAACAGTAATTATTTAAGTATTTAGATATAAAAACAATACAGACATTCTTTAATATTTCAGATCTTATTTTTAATATTTTCATGTAGCTTTTCTGTTTTCCATTTTTAATATTAACTTTTGTGATTTAAGATGGTTATAACATAGTAGGAATATGGTTGATATTCAGATATTAATTTCTTTCACTATTTAATATTAAATGGGAATTTATTGTTTGATTTATAAAACAATCTCTCCTTTTACATATATATGATTAATATATATACACACATCCATACATATATATACCTACATACTTATGTATATAAGTAGTGCATTGCAAATCTTAAGCACTGTATATCTGTAAGTATTTTTGTAAGTTTACTACTATTACTAAAATAAAAGTATATTTGGTTTGTGTTGTTCCACTAATCACTTTGGACATAAGGACTCAAGGAAGCACTTCATTTGAAAGCATTATTAAATTAATTGAAAGCATATTAATTTGGTTATATGATACTTGATGAGACATACACACATATATATTATGAATCATATATATTAAAATTTCATTTGATTTGCAATTACTTAAAAGTTATTTTTTAACCTTAGAAATATATTTAAATATGGGCCAGTACTTAAAGAAATAAGGAGTTATAACTGGTTTTGTTGATAATTTTATTATTTTTTACTAAGGATGAATAATAATCATCCTAAAATTTTATTGTTGCTCAATCATTTCGGTCATATTCAAGTCTTCATGATCTCAACTGAGGTTTTCTTGGCAAAGGTACTGGAATGGTTTGCCATTTCCTTTCCCAACTCATTTTACAGATAAGGAAACTGAGGCAAACAGTTAAGTAACTTATCTAGAATCACACAGATAGTAAGTATCTGAGGCCAAATTTGAAATGATTTAAGTGTTTTATCTAATGTGCGACCTACCTGCCCTTACTCTACTACTAGTAAGAGATAGAAGGCAATACTGAGAGATTATCTGGGACTCTTGGATAAATTAGCATTTTTAAACTTCAGAGATGAAAAATTACTAGTACAAAAAAAAAAAAGTTTCTTAAAATTTAAACAAAGCATATATGAAGTAAATTAACTGTATTCAAATGAAATGACCCATCCAGAGAAGCAATGTAGTATAATAAAGAACTGGCACTGAAATATGGAAGACCTGAATTAAGTCCTATATTTGACATATATTGGCTCTGTGAAGGAAATCACAAGTCCACTCCTTATCCATAACTCATTCATAGTTCTTATGAATCATTAACTAGTCTCATATTTTCAACACATTTAAGATACCTGATCATTGCAGCATGCTAGTTTATGAGAGGATAAATTTTAAGTATTTTTGCCAAGCAATGTACATGAAGCCCTAATGCAGCACTGGGAATATATTAATGTCATTTTCAAGGAATTTTCTGAAAGCTACAATTTGTACAAATGAAAGAAAAAGCATACTCTTTATCAATATCCTGGGGGAAAATAAAAGCAAATAAATAATATTACAGTGACATGTAATAAAAAAGAAAGTTCAGCCAATAAGACAGTGTTTAATAATACCTCAAAGAACTTTTTATAGATCTGTAACAAAAAAGGATACTGTAAGTGATTCTCAAAAGGTATTGTCCAACAGGTAAAGTTGGATGCAATACACCCTTTTTTTCTATCAGACGATAAAGTTTACGAAACGTAGGTAATGCTGCAGTACGCATCCATACAATAAAATCCTCATTTATAAATCCATTGTTTTCAGGATCTTCATCCAATTCATATACTGGTTTGGGCCAGTTTAAAGGCTTTGTCGTACCTACGGGAGAAAGGAGCAAAACTTTCATTCCATTAGAAAAGTTTCATCAAAAGAAAAATATACACACACATGCATGTGTGTGTGTAATTAAAATATTTAAGATTCTTTTTCTAAATCTTGAAGATTTAAATATAATCATATACTAAATAATTTGGAATTTCCCATTTTGCAAAATACAAACTGATTACATTAATAACAATCTTTAAAATGAACATTTAGCCAATTATAGAGCTGGCATATAAAATACTAAAATAAGCAAAGGAAACATTGGAGTACCTTTCAAAAGACAATTTTTAAAATGTAAAGATAAGATAATGGTAAAAATAGGGTACACCAAGAACAGGATAAACTTTTGATTTAAAAAAAAATCATCTGATATTTTTATTTTTAGGAGAAGACTCAGCCACAACATGATATAACAGTAATTTCATCAAACTTAAGTGTAAGAAGACTTGAGTTTGAATTCCAGCTCCAATGTAACTATGAGAACTTAGGTTATTTAATTTATCCTTGGATTTTTTTTTTTCCTGTAATATCCAGATAATAATACGCTGTCTGCCTCAGTAGTTATTATATGGAAAATATTCTGTGAACAACTCTAAGGCAATCATATAAAGATTTATCTAAACTTTAAAATGTACAATGTTTATGAAACAGTAATAACAACAATTATCCCTTCAACATTATGGGATGGAAGGGCACAGCACCTTCAAATATGCAAAAACCACACAAAATCTTTTGGTCCTCTCTTTGTTCTAGTGAAGAAGTCTGAATTATTATGATAATGAAAAATAAAATATATTGTTATCATGCAATACCACACATACATTTCATGCATTTCTGTGTTTCTAAACTTTTTCCCATCTGTTGGCTTTCATATATTGTCTGCAGCTTACACAAAACTCCCAAAAAATTCCCATTTAGTTTCTTATGCCAACCCATAATATATCTAAACTTCAATGGGGAAAATTACAAAGTGGAAGGGATAATTGTAATTTCAGGATTAATGCAGGATATGCAATGCAATGCAATGCAAATGCAACGCAGGATGCAACATACAATCTTATGAACTGACCCAGAAACACTAAATTAGGTGACTTGCCCATCCTGAACATAGGTCTTTCTGGCCCAAAGCTACTTTTATTATACTCACTATTATATTACCAAAACTGTTTCTAAAGCATATTAGAATTTACTTGTGGAGAAAAAAGTAAAAATAACAAATATTTAAGCTTAAATGCATACTTCAGGTTATGTGTTTGGGGGAGGGAAGTGTTCAATTTTTTTGTTTTATTTTACAAATTTTATGTAAAATTTATATCTTAAAATAACTTTTTTTTTTTTTTTTTTTGCCTTACCTTTAAAAACTTCAGATAGGTTACCTCCAGGTGGATTTCTGAATTTCACATTTTTATCTGTCCACCAAGCAATACCTTTCTTATGGAGAGGAACACGTATAAGTGAACTTTCATTCATCTGAAACAATTCTAATGTATCTAAAAATGAGATAAAAAAAAAAAAAGACTTTTTATTGCTCTTGGGGCTTCTTTCTCTCTATTCTCGTTTCTGCTTCATTCTGTTAGGTCAGATTCTCCCTAACAGTCACGAAGACAGTGATTTGCTGAACTCATTAAACTGATGAAAGAAAAGATATAGGAGCTCCTGAAGGAAATTCCTCTGGTTCCAAGCCATACATGTGGATTTTTACAAAGACAATACAAGTAGAAATAATAACAACTTGATATTTGTACTGCATTTTATTAAATAATAAAAATTTATAAATTAGTATAGACATGGTTGATGTAAAAATCTCTGGAATTAATTAGAACAAACATAAAAAATATATTAAATACAGAAATTCTGGACTCCACTGACATCCTAATGAAGTCTTTGAACTCAAAACATGTTTCAAAATTTTTAAAAATACCAAATTTTAGTTAAAAGTTAGTGAAAATAAAGATTTTTTCCTATCTATTTCACAGTTCAAGATTGTGATTTATTACGTACTTTGTTTTTAAACATGATATATTCTAAGAATGTTACCAAAAATTGTTTTCTGACCTCTGGTGTATCCGATAATTCCTTTTTGTTTTGTCTTCAATTAACCTTATCATGAAAGTACAAATAAACAATCCACAGTAGTAATTTACCAATAAGTTTTTTCTTATCCCCAAATCTAGCCTTAAAGAAAGTTTTTAAGAGATAGGTGGTATGGCATAGTAGAAAAAACATGTGGGATTTGAAGTTAGAAAGACTTCATCTTCGGCTTCTTAATATGGGCAGGTCAATGAAACTCCTTGAGCCAAGGATAACTCTCTAAGACTTCAAATTCTAGATTACATCGAGTTTTCAAAATCATAGGTCCTTAATAAAATTCTTTGACACAGCACAGCTGTCAATATTTACTTTTCTTAGTTATGCTTTTTGACAGTGTAGCTTGTTTCATACAATAATTTCTCTATTTCTGAATTAAGATATTTGTCATTTTTGAAAAATGACACAGAGAAAAGACATCAGTCTGGCAGAATACATTCTTTTCTGTCATTTTTCCAACCACTATGGCCTTAGATTATTTCAAGTTTTTCATACAACATCTAATACCACTATAAGCATCAGTATGGTATGTTCTGAGTATATTATGTAATAATTTTTATAATACATTAATTTCCCATAATTTCCAAGTATAATTCTACGAACTTCTTCATACAACTAGTTATCATGTAAAAAGGTAATTCAAGTATTTTTTAATACCCAAATAAAATGAAGATTAGCTCCAACTAACATCTAAGCACCCACTCGCCCCAAAATTTCACCCCCCAAAAATTTTCACTCTCCCCCATAAAAACCCAAATTCAATAATGGATTACCAAGTTAAATGTCACTTGTATTATCCATTGCTCCTCTAATTTAGTAGTATTAATGATTAGTATGTCATTTAATTATATCCAATATAGAACAGGTTAATAAAGCATGTTTTTCCTTTGCTAAATGCTGACCATTCTTTTTTCTTTCCTTTCCTATGTATGAAAAGATTTCCCAGCAGAATAGGGAAATATGTTACTGAACAAAGCACAAAATATTAAAGTTTTTACAATATTTTGATAACTAGAACAAGAGGGCAAACATTTATCAACTATGTATGTGTGTGTGTATGTGTATCTTGCCAATAGTGTTCAAAATTCTATAGATATCAATAAAGACATATATTACTGTCATTTTCTATTTAATAAAGCCTTAGAGAGATTTCTATACTTAAAATTGTCAGTTTATCAATTCTATTCATGTGTTACTGGAACATTAAATTTAACAGTATATATAAAATATCATATGATTTCAAAACAAATGGCAGTTTAAAAGTTCATACCATTAAACATACTGTTGGCAATAGCTCCACAAGGAGCAATTGGCTTATCTCCATCCTTGCGATAGGGTTCACACTCCTTACTGGGGTTCTGATTTTTATAAAGAGAAGCAAAGAAAAAATGTAAAGACAAACATTACTGACTAAACCATAGTCTAAATTCTCTAAATCTGCCTAGAAAATATTAATAGGTATTAATTAGTAAGTAGTTAACACTAGCATGTAAAAATTATCCTCAATTCTAATTTTAATGTACTAGTTAAGTATAAGTTTTTAAACATGTTTACCTTTAAGTATTCCCAGAAAACTTCCTTATTTTGATTTGGTACTATTATATAATAACTGAAACAATATGAAAAATGCACTAATATACACTAATTTTTCATTCATATCTTTTACTTCAATATTGTTTTTTATTCTGCCTATGCAACAACGAGAATTAAGAATTGACAACTATTTATATAAACAGAAGCATTGGAAATCTCAGCGTTACTTCTTATTACTAGTATAATTCTGAGCAAGTCACTTAGCTTCTCAGGGCTTCAGTTTCTTCATCTGTAAAAATGGTGGGACTGTTAAAGATGGTTTCTGCAAACCCTGTATCTGTGATCCTTTGTGTGACCACTCATCTCCCACTTTTGCTCTTAACTTACCAGACTTCTCCACCATATCCTGGTGGCTTTCTCACTCTGAAAGATTTTACAGCCCCTTCCTTCATTTTTCTTCAGTCTCCAAACTTCTTTCTTCCATCACTATCTTTGCTTTTCAGCTCTTTTATGTATCGTTTCCTCCCCACTGAATACAAACTCCTTGAGATCAGAGACTATTTTTTTTCCATGTATTGGTATTCTCAACACTTAGCACAGTGTCTGGTACATAGTAAACACTTAATAAAGGACTTGAAGCTAGGTCTTCCTGATTTCAAGACAAGCTCTTATGTACCACACCATGTTGTTTCTCACCATCACAATCAGAAATACATGTGATATGAAAAGACATCAATAAAGAATATTTTTTCCTTTTACACAAGAAATATCTGCTTACCACAAAGTGTCAAAAGGTAAACTCCCTTCTATTCCCTTTCAGAAGGATAAATCAATCTTCAAATGAAACCCATTATATATGACCCTAGTAACTTACTTTGTATCCTACAGTATCTTAAAACTTAGAGGACCTCTTTACTCTTACATCAAACTCAGAGATGCAAAGATCCCCTGGAGCATGCTGTGGGATGTTCTAAACTGAATCAGCACCCTGAATATACAGAAAAGATCCTAAATCAAATGCTCTTGGTTTTCTATAAATGAGAACCCAATAGAAGGCCAAAGAACACGATTTTGGGCAATAACAAATTTCCCAATTCAGATTTTTAAGTCAACTCATGGTCAATAAAAATTATCTCAAGATGCCTGGTATTTTGGATATTAATGAAACTGTCAACAATGTGCTTAATATAAAGGGCACAAAACATCATTAAAGCAAGTTAAGCAATGAGAAATATAGTCTCCTAATTTGTACTTGAGTTAAAAAAGCAAAGCACATGTACAAGTACAATTCTAATAAAAATTTTCAATATCACTGTACTTTTATTTATATAAATCTTTTAAAGTAGATGATAACACCCAAAATATAATCATTAAATCTAGCACAAGACTAACAATGAATTCTGGTTTACTCCAATTCCAAGTTTCAATATCATAGGGCAAAAAAATAAATAAATAAAAAGTTAAAGACTCCAAAGGCATACTAGCTTCAATTGGAAGATTCTTCCCTGGAAGAAAATATTAATCTGCACAAATTTTAGAAAATTTAATTAGAAAAACTTTTATATGCAACAAAACATTGTCCTTTAATTTCACATTAAATCTTCCCACAAATAATTTCTTTATTTGTAAAGTTGTAAGTAGTGATACCACTAGTGTCACTAGCTTTTTTTTTTTTTACTTACTTTTAAAGAGTCAGTGTCTCCATTTAGTTGACTATCATCTCGAGATTTCACATAGCGACGATGATTCTGATAAAAATTAGATAGTCCATAATACATAAAGACATATCCCTAGGGAAATTAGAGAGAAAAAACAAATTTTTATTTCAAAGACTGAAAATTTTGAAGCAAAATACATTTCAGTATGAATGATGCCTTATGTATAGTATGACTTTTTTGTACTTCAAGGATCCATGATTTTGCCATTGTGGTGGTCTTCATGAGTTGTTGTAGCTAAAAAATTCATCATCCTACAGCCAAACCTGGTGATGTCTCTCCAAACTCAGACTAGATTTAAAGCTGTTTCAGTGTAGGAAGACCTGGTAATAAGGCTTTCTTGTACCACTGGTATGGCTTTGAAAGGTTTGGATTACTTCTACATAATGAAGCACTAAGTTGTTAGCAAAAGATGAGTTTTAATAAGCATAATAAACCTTAATTCTCTTAAGTTCATTCAAAATCTGAGATAATTTATTTAGGTTCCTGGTTGAATTCAACTTTTGTTTAGCAATCTTTTTCCTTGAAGATACTTCAAAATTAACCAAGTTAACAAAACTGAAAGGAAATATTTGCAATGTTTTAAGGAAAACTGTTTTAAAGTAACCTTATACAGGTTAGATGGGCCATCAGTAAGCAACTGGTCTTTGTTTCATGGATTGAGTTGACATTTAAAAGGTCAATGGAAAGAAAATGGGCACAAGAAGGCTTCAGTTTATTTCCAGTGATGACATATGCAAAAAGTGACAGAAATTATATGATTGGGAAAAAAAGTGAGGTAGTCATATAATGAAAGAGATGACAAGATGGACAGCCTGAATACTACATTGGTACTCACGAAATGGTATAAGACCTAGAGAAAGGCCTCCAGCACATTGGATGGATCTTCTGTGGAGGATCTATGATAGAATATGGACAAGAAATACACAGGATGAGAAAGTGTGGATGGATTGCTATCAATACTGATGGAAGGAATACCCACACTGATGAGCTCACAGATCCACTGAGATATTAAGAAATCAATCACCTATTCATTAAATCACCCTTCCTGAGGAGTCCTAACAGGAAAAATTTTGTTATACTATTTTGTGTGGCTACCTGTAATTAAATTTAAAATCCTACAATTTGACAAATCTATGACTTTCTCAATGTGGGTAGTCCGTCCAGTGACACAGATTGCAATCCATTCATGCCTTACTATCCTGTGCATCTCTAGTCCATATCCTTCCAGAAATTCACCACAAGGGACCCACCCAACAAGTTAGGGAATACTGCTGTACTCATCTTGATTTTGCCTGGATATGGATAGAACATGTGACCTGTTTAACCTTGCTATATGACTAACCCATCTATCTTCTGACCACACTTTTTTTGGCAATATCCTTTATACCTAATCTGCACAGCTACTCATTTGTAATGTTTTGCAACCTGTTCATGACTACCATGCGACTACTGGTCTTTGAGTAACCTCTAATTTCACAATTTTTTGAAGACATACAACATAAGAAAAAAATTAGTATTAAAAAGGAAGGGCAGCTTTTGTTTCAGGAAGAAGTTTGGAGCCCTTAAAAAAACTGAACCATTTCTCAAAGACAAACTATTTTCCTCCTATGCAATTCTGGACCACAATCCTAGTTCATTTCTAAATCTGTGCAGACAAAAGGTATTTTAAAGTTGCTACTTTGTACCAGATACTATGCAAAGACAAAAATCAAACAGTCCCTACTCTGAAGGAACACACAGTCCAGATAAGGAAATATGTGAATATACAGGTATCTCCAAAATCTTAGTGTAGTTTTAAGTTGTCAAAGCTTAAAAGTTAAAGTATAAATGAAATTCATACCAAATAAAAATATAATTTTACATAATTTAATAATTTTAATCATTATTATTAATATACTAATTCCTTTTTTATTTCAGAGAAGTACATCTGTTTACTCTCTCCCTCCTCACGAGGAAAGTCCCTAATTTTTCCTCCAATTAGAAATTACTTAATTTTATATAATGGTTAATTGTTTTCCTTTTTTAATTAATTGGTCTTAATTCTTTAATTAATTGATTGTTTTTAGTACATAAAAATTTGTGTCTCCGTTTTCTGGATCCAGTGAAAAAGCTGAGGGACCTGGTCCCAAACTGTTATGTAATTGGCATGCATTGCTTAATAAATCAATGTGCTTGAACCTTTGTTCCCTCTATTATTTCATCTTTCACCAACCACAGGAGAAATGTGTAAGAAAACTACAAAGAAAAAAATGTTCCAAGTAGAACTTTGAATACTGAAGAATCAAAAAATGTTTAAAGTTTTATATGACAATCCAGTTTAGATTTGATCCCAAAGGTAAATAAGATCACTGGATTTTACTGAGTAGAGAGATGATACTATCAGAACTGTATTTTGGTGGTAGTAGGAGATGGATTGGAGACAGAAGGGAGGAAGAGAGGAGACCAATTAATCTATTACAGTTCAAGAAAGAGTTGATGAGGGCCAAACTTAGGATTAGTGTTTGTGCAAGCAAAGAGAAAGGGACATAAATGTCTGGAGTATTATGGAGAAAAATGGCTGAATATATGGGCTGAGTGAAAAAGCTGAACAAAAAAGAGAAATAGAGACAGAGAATTTTGGAAGATGAGTGTATTTGGAAAGGAAGATAAAAAATTCCTTTTTAGACACGTTTAGATGACCATGTTACATTCAGTTTGACAGATCCAAGCAACTGATAATATAGGATTAGTGCTCAGGAAACAGATCTAAGATAACTACTGGGTATTTTTTTTTTAAGGATGGAAGAGAAAGTCAGGGATGTCTGAAGGTACCAGGAACAAAAACAGGAGTTAGATCATGCATAAGAGAAAAGAGCATTATGCTGGAGAAAACAAAAGGAGGTGGATCAAAGGTATATAAATAGAAATTGACCTCTTTAGGTACTGAAGTAAGGAAAGAGATAATAGGAAATTATGTCAGATGGATATGAGATGATAAGAAAATTAGGAAGTTCATGATGAATTGATTTGATTTGCATGGTAAAGTTTCAAAGTTCTTATTTAAGGAAAGAGGATGTGGTTCTGTAGGGAGTTGCAAGAGAGAAATTTAGTATAGTCGCTGTGATGAGTTGAAGAGCATCAATTAGGGAGGAGCAAAAAGATTTTCTTGTTTTAGTGAGGACTCAGTTAACAAATCTGTGTTAGCTCCAGTAAGTAAAGTTGCTTCACTTTTTCCAACTCTTTTTATCTACTTTTGAGTAGCGGTGAAGGATTAATCCTGGTTTGGAGTCTGGCAAAGTGTGAACAGATAGGATAACAGAACAAGGGATTAACAAACCTTTTTCAGAAGACAGCATAGAATTAAAGTGATTCACAAAAAATTGACACTGGAAAGGGAAGAGAATACAAATAAAGTAGGGGTAATAGTCTAGGAAAAATACTCAGGAATGAAGGGATTAGAATTCAATGTGAGAATGAAGCACAGGTTTAAGAATTATAAAGCATAAGGAGAAATGGAATGAAGATCGTAAGATAAAATTCAATAGGGATAAGTATAAAGTCTTGTCCTTGGAATCAAAAAAATCAACTCCACCAAAAATCAATTATAGTTGGCAATTACTCTGAAAAGAATGTGTGGGTCTTGGTAGAGTGTGAATTCAATTTGAATCAGTGGTCTGATGTGACAGACAAAAAGGTAATGCAATCTTACTGGTTGTGAATGATCCAACCATTCTAGAGAACAATTTGAAACTATGCCCATAAAGCTATCAAACTGCATACATACCCAATCCAGTAGTGTTTCTATTGGGTGTGTATCCCAAAGAGATCACAAAAAAGGGAAAGGAACCTACATGTGCAAAAATGTTTGTAGCAGCCCTTTTTGTAGTGGCAAGGAACTGGAAACTGAGTGGATGTCCATCAGCTGAGGAATGGCTGAATAAGTTATGGTTTATGAACCTTATGGAGTGTTATTGTTCTATAACAAATGATAATAAGCAGGATGATTTCAGAAAAGCCCGGAAAAATTTGCATGAATTGATGCTAAGTGAAGTAAGTAAAACCAAGCAAGTGTTGTACACAACAACAAGATTATGTGATGACCAACTTGGATCTTTTCAACAGGAAGATGATTCAAGGCAATTCCAATAACATGCGATGGAAAGAGCCATCCACATCCAGAGACAGAACTATGGAAACTGAATGTGAATCAAAGCATAGTATTTTCACTTTCTGATGTTGTGGTTTGCTAATTTGTTTGTTTTTTCTTTCATCTGAGGTATGAGAATACAGTTTAAATGGCTAGGGATTTAGTGTCATTTAAAAGAAAAAAGTCAGGAGATGGAAAATATATAACCCAGATGGATAGTCCATCAAAATATGTATTATACTCTGAACAATAAGTAACTCTTTACCCATCTAATTCAATCTTAACTTGGAGGGTAATATCCAGTTGAGTATTACAGGGAGTGTTGGATTGTGAGCTGTTAATATGTTATTAATGTTAAAGGCATAGATAGCATGCTTACTAGATTTGCTATTATGTGTTCACCCTTCATTTCCAAAGAGGACCAATGCCATCATAAGGTGATGTCTTGACATAAGCAAGTGCTTATGAATTGGATTTAAGTGAGGTAGAACTGCATAAAGTCGTCAACCTTACACTTTCTTCCAGAGTCATCAAAGTCCAAAGGCAAAATAAAAGTTAACACAAGTGGTACTGACCAGGATGCTATGGATGACCACAGCATCTTCAACTCCATAGCACTTCTGTGGTCATTATGATAAATTGTTCTTTTCTGCCCATTCTACTATTCTTATGGTTGGGCTACACATCCACCTAACTCACCAATGATTTTAAGGCCTACTGGTTGTCATCAATCTGATTTAGCCATCTGCCAAGATTGTTTGACTGGGGTGTGGCCACTGTACATATAGTTTCTTGGAACCACAAATGAGAGTTGAATGGCAGACACCAAAAGTGGATAAGCAGCCCTACAAAAGGCTTGGCAAGCCCTCATACCAGCACCTAGAGAGGAGCTACTCCTTCCTGAATTCCTGACACACTTCTGTGAGAAATGGAAAACATACTAGATGAAAAAGTCAAGATCCAAAAAATAATAATTATAGGATGGGAAAAACCTAGTGTTTTTAGTAGATGGTAAACTCAAACAAAGTGAGCCAAATAATATGTTAATGCAAACCTGAGCTGCATTAAGAGAGGCAGAGCTTCCAAGAATAAGTGGGTAACAGTTATGCTGGAGTATTGTGTTCAATTCTGGATGCTATAATTTAAGGATTATTACATTGATAATGCTGGAAAGCATCTAAAGGAAGATAACCAAGAGTGGAAAGTGAAGGGTCTGGAATCTATGACTCGATAAATTCCAAGGGCTCTCAGATCATATACAAATGCTTCTCTGACATTTCAAGCCCTTTACAACCCTTACATCAACCATCTAATCACATTGTATATAAATTCCCCTTAATCTTTTGTAGTCCTCATAAATTGGCATCCTCTTTCTATTTTGACTCCCAGATAATTCTCCTTTCTTCCTCACTGGACTTCAGAACTTGGCTTGCAGCTCTTATTAGGATCAACATACATAATAATTCGTCTCACATACGCTAAATTCCCAGTTCTTCTATCTATTCAATTCCTACCCAACTTCAGCTATACATACAGTCACACCCTTTACCTTGCCATCACCTATAAGCTTTTTATTTCTACGTCCATGAACCCCCAAATTCCTTTATCTCATTATAATCTTTTTCTCAAATACTCTTTCCCTTTGCGTTAAAATTCCCAATACTGTTGGGAAGAGGGAGTGGTGTCCTCTGCATGACCTCTAATCCTTCCACCTCTCATTTCTTTCCCAGGCCATCAATCCCTGCTCTTATTGAATTTTCCTTCCTTTCCTGTCTCAATTTCTTGGTGAATCAGTTCAACTATACACCATTCTATATGCTCAAATATCCTTGCTTGCCTGCCCTATCATTGATCATGCTTTACTAGATGATGAGATTATTCTGATCATCTGATTATTTACAGGATGCTGAATAGAGCTTCTGAAAATTATGAAAACTGTGATGATTAAGTTTGCTATTCATAATCTCAACTGGCTCTCACTGTAGCATGGCAATTTTTTTATACCTCCCTAAATGATTTATTCTTCTACCCACCAAAAGGGCTTCACAAAGCCCTTTGTGCAAATTTGGTGCAAAATAAGTACTTAAATTTTTAAGTTCTTGTTGACCTATTATTCCTCATCCATAAGAATCCATGCCCCACCTTCATATCTTTATAAGAACTATCTCCCATGCCTAGAATACATTCCCTCCTCACCTATGCTTTAGAGTCCTTCTCTTCCATCAAAAAGCAGCTCTGATAGCAATCTTTACATGAAATTTTTACTGATTTTCCCACCTGCAAGTTTTCTACTTCCCAAACTATCTAGCATTAACTTTGTATACATTTGAATTTATATGTTTATATATATTTATATATGTAAATATATAAATATAAACATATATATATATATATATATATATATATATATATATATATACACTTGTTGCATCCCCTATTAGAATGTAAACTTCTTTAGAGGAGGAATTAATTCTTTGTATCCCCAATATCTATCACAGTACTTGGGGTCTGAATACAGTAAGTAAAGTTGTATCCTGTATTCTCTCTCCCTTAACTATGAAGATGTGTTTTGCTGTAGATTATATTCACAATTATATTTTCACTTATTCATCAAGCATGCTAGCAGTGCATATATAAATTACAATTATAAAAATATTGTAAAGATAGAAAAGTAGGAATAAAAGCCCTAAACTGTTTTCCAAGCTCTTGATATACCTATCTCCCCAACCTCTTTCAGACTCATTCCTTGACAACTAATCTCTCTAAATTTTCTCCATAATTGTTTCTCCTCTAGCACATATCTTTATTTAGTCTAGACCAGCTGATCTTCACAAATTTACTTCAGTGCCATTTTTATTTGTCTCAACAGCACACCAAGAATATGACACTGTAGTCCATGTGTGTTGGTTCCATTATCTTTGAAAGTTCAAAGAATTTGTAATAAAATTCTATATAGATCTTTTCCATTTTGACTTATTTACTATTGTTTTTCTACCTTCATCTTTTCCAACATGTTTTAACTATATTCCCTTACCTTGGCACTGGAATAATTGCTTAATTCTTTGTATCCCCAATATCTAGTCCAGTACTTAGGGTCAAAATACAATAAGTAAAGTGGTACCTTGTATTCTCTTTCCCTTACAGTGAATTCTTTAACTATGAAGATGTGTTTTGTTATAGATTATATTCACAAAAGTTTGTTTATTATATTCTCACTTATTCATCAAACATGCTAGCAATGCATGTGTAAATTACAATTTACACATTTGATTTGAGGATTTGAAGAATTCTCCAAATCCTTTCTCTACCTCATTCTCTACCAATGATAGTGGGATATGACCAACATCACAATTTGTAAATCCTCATCATACAACAAAAGCTCATCAAGTAAAGAATGGTCAAACAAGCTGTGTTTACATAAATGTAATAGAATATCGCTTTACCTTGGGAAATCAATATGAAGAATATAGAGAAGCACAGGAAGATTTATTTGAATTGATACAGAGTAAACTTAGCAGAACCAGGAAAACAATATACACAAAACTACAATGATGTGAATGTTGACAATATAAAATCAAATCTGAATGTTGTATAATTATAATGATAAAGCTTGGTTTCGAAGATGAGAACATGTACTAACTTCCTTTTTCTTTCTTTTTTTTTCTGCCAGAAATTGGAGGATATGTATATGTATATGTATATGTATATGTATTATAGTCATATAATATTGCACATATAATCAATCACACTTGGTTGATGAATTTATTAGTTCTGCTTCCACTGCTTCCCCCCCTTCCTTTTTATTCTTTATTCAAAAAGATAACTTGCTGTCTAAGAGAAGGGAAGGAATATATTTAGGAATAAAGGTGGCATAAAAAAAAGAGATCAACAAAAAAGTGATCATCAGGAGCACTGCGTAGATGACTAAATGTTCTATCAAATGTTGTACCTCAATATACAATAAATCAACTCTATCAATTCCTTTAACTGCCTCTCCCAAGAAAACCTGTAAACCATTTCATCTACCTCTAACTTTCTTTTATTTTCTGGGTTCATCTTTACAAAGAATGTCAAGATCAGTATAATTCAGTTCCTCAAACAGTATATCTATTCTGTTCTCAATGGATAAAAATTTCACATTTAACATACCATACCAACTATTAAAGTTAAGATTTACAGATGCTCTACAATAATGGTACTAAACTCAAAATAGAAACAGGTGCCATTAATTAATACTTAAGGATCCTCACGGGTTACATAATGAATTAGAGAACTACATACTAACATTACTTATGTTTTATTGTATTTTAATTTATTTTGTTAAACATTGATCAATTATGCTTTAATATGATTCATGCTCCATTTGGAAGTGTTTTGGGCCACATTTGGTCCATAAGCCATGTCTGAAATCTTTGTTCTATAAGATATACGACTCTTAGTACCCATTACCCCTTCATCCATCATTTTACCACTATTGTTACACAAATGAAAGGGAGCTATATAAGAGAAAAGACCATTTTGCATTTTTGTTTCATAATTTTCTATGGCTAAAAAATATTGTAAGTGGTTAGTTATTGATACACAGATTTTTTTATACTTATCTAGGCCCTTTCTCAAAAAGCAAATACAACCAGTCCCTAGAAGTATATTCAAAGTCTTCTCAGTATGACAGAACCAGCTATGCTTTACCAGCAGACTTTGATGACCCAGGGTCACCATTAATATAATGATGAGGGACTGCAATTAAACTTTTAAACTGTTATCTTAAAACTATATATTGGAGAGTTCCTGTTTTTTTCCAATTTCAACTAGGCATTCTCCCCAACTGGTCCAAACAGAAAAGTTTTACTTTATTCTTCAATAATCTTTCATTCTTCAGAACCTTAGAACTTTTTAAAGAAAATTTCAGCATCAATCTGATTAGCAATCCTCCCCACATCCATATGAATATTAGACAAATTCTAAGTATACAAAGTTACACTACAACAATGAGCAAAATAAAACAGTATTTTAAGTTTAAAGTAAAATGATTTTTAAAATCAATTATTTAAATTATTATTGAAACATTCTTCATAATCTCTTTTAAAAAACAGATATTTACAAAAATACTGAACCTCTTTCTGTTTTCTAGTTTCTACTAGATTATCTAAATTCTTATGTTCCATAAAAAAGGGAATTCAGGCTGAATATATGAGATTTTATTATTCTAACATTTTCCTATATTTTAAAATGATGTTTAATTTTCTACTTAAATTATTCAAACCTTGGCTTTCTGGAGAAAAAAAAAATTGAACTCTTGCAATTTATACAATGAAAGTTTATAACAAATATTCATGAAGGTATGATATAATAAAATATATATAATGATGAAACTATAAAAGGTAATTCAATTGTTAAATCAGCACTGTAAATTTAATTCAGTAAAATAAAAAATTAAGCACTTTCCAATAAATATGGAGATAAAATAACTTATTCACATTATTTTGGTGACCTGACAGTACTGTAGCCTCATTCACAAGTTGTATTTGGTCTTGTGATGGAATACAATACTCACAAGGGTGAATTTGTGAATGATCACTTTTGCAGAAGAGAAGTTCTAAAATAAGGGTTTTTGAATGAGAAACAATATGCAACTGGAGTTTCAAAATTTATTCAATCTTTCATCTAAAGGTTAATGTAAAAGTCTACTATTTTAAAAATAACATTTTGCAAGATAAGATGAGTTTACATGTTATCAGTGCTGATAAACAGTAAAAGCTTTAAATTCTTGCCATCTTTAGAGGTTGATACTTTTCAAGTGTTTCCTGAGATGTTTCTGTTTAACCATACCTCATTTTGGTGCAATAATATCAATAGCCACAAGGTGGCAGATGGCTTAGAATTCTAAAGGGCAGAAAAATGACTTTCTTAAGTAAAGAGAATCAAAAAGACAACTTCAGAAAACACATGTAAAATGTTAAAGTATGGATATAACTTAATCTATTGGGAAATAATCAAATGAGTAAAGTGACAAATGGCTAAGGAGACTGAACTTGTAATATTAGCTCTCCAATCCCATAGAAAGTTCTAAACTTTTGCAATCAGGTGCAAAGAAGATGGTTTTTATGTTAGCCCTAATACCAGAAGAAATGGATATGAAGTGGAAAGGCAAAGAGAGAAGAAAATTAAAAAAAAAAAAAAAGGGAGTGGGGGTGGGGGGGGCAAGTACTTATAAAAGCAGATGAGACCAATACAGTTTAAGTGTTTCTCTTTTTATGCTTGTAGCCAACAAAAAAAGTAATATAAAGACAAACATGTTTTATAAAATAAAATTTGCTTTTATCAGAATGGCATGTCATAAGTACAAAAATTATGAATAGAGCTCAAGTAGAAATTATTGTTATGTAATTTTAAGTACAACAGGTTTTATTAAAATGTACAAAGAGCTAAGTAAAAAAGTAAAATATATAATCTACATATATTTTTGGTTTCCTAAAAAAATTAAAATGGGTTATTATTTTTTCCCCACAGGGAGGAAAATTACTTAAATATGAAATTATTTTCATGTCTTATTTAAACAGCATTTCTCTACTCAAAATCTTCTGAAATACAGACCTCAAATGGCTGTTCCAATGTGAAGTTTATTTCACAAATGCAAGGTTTTGTGTCATTCCAGAACAAACACTTATTGCAGGGATCTTTTTCATCTGTTCCAGTATAATCAATCTGAAAAAAAAAAATTGATAATCACTATTCTATAAAGAAAAGCTGCTAAAATATTGAAATAGCTTATTACAAAGACAGAAAATTAACCCACAACAGGTAACTTAAAGCAGAGATTATTTTTAAGATCATCATTTGTAGGTAGTAATGGAAAAAGAAAAGTAACCAAAAAAAAAAAAATTAAATTGAAAAAAATTAAACCTAAAAACATTCTATGCATACTTCTTTTGTTAAACACATTTACCTTTGTATACACCTCCATCATTTTCCAACTTTCTAATGAAACCATTTAAGAATAAGATTCACAAATTTATAAGTACATATTGAAAAAACAAGGTGTTGGTTAAGATGTCTAAACTGAATTTTAAAAAAGATTACATAGTGGTAATAAATAAGTTACTACTTATACAATATTAATGCTTTTTTGTATCCTGCACAAGTTACATCTTTTACAATTATACTTCCCCTTTTTCACCCTTCCCTCTCCCTCTCTCATATATATATATATATATATACTCTATAAATTTGCCAAACCAGATATTATTTTTGAAGCACATAAAAACCCCATCAGTCTTCTAGTCAAAAAGTTCTAGTGCTTCCTATTGCTTCTGTGATAAAATACAAGTTTCTCTGTCTGGATTTCAAAGCCTTTTATGTTCAGTCTATCTTTTTGGACTTATTATATATTAATCTCCTTCATGTACTCTATTCTCTAAGCCAACTAAACTATCTGCTCTTTGCACCAATGCTCCATTTCTCATGTCTGTGCCTTTGCATGTCTTTCAGTCCTAAAATGTGCTCTCTTAAAAATCCTCCTTTTACTATTCCTAGCTTCCTTTACAGCTCAAATCTTACCTCTTACATGAGTTCTTTCCCAGTACGCTAACTAGTCATACAATATCAATAGAAGAAATGACAATGTGAATAATGATTCTACATAAAAATTTAACTAATATAAATTCAACAACCATAATAAAAGAGCTTAAAAAGCATATTAATCTACAGTTAACTTCCTTGGTAAGGGAAGATATATAGCAATCAAGGACAACATTAGCTTAGAATACAAATTCAATTGTAAAATTTGAGGGAGAAAGTTGATAGAGAAGTATAATTAGTATGACTTCATATAACCAAGTGCAAGGGATAACATGGCAGAAAGCTTATGTGATCAATGGTATTCTGGTATTGTTAGGAAAAAGCAAAAAAAGCCCTTAACACACTGGGGGTAGGTCTAGTCATGAACATATGAGAGGTGGCATAAATGGTTTGTAATCTTCATTATGAAGAGGAAAAAACATGGATAAGCTCTGGGATCTATTTGAGTATTTTAGTACTTTATATTCCTTTAATCACTGCTTGCACATAGGTCTTCATTATAATATGATACAAGAGTACTCACATCCACCAACAACTTTTCCATCTTTTTGATACAAAAAAATACTGCTATAAATATTTTTATGTACATAAGGTTCTTTTCTGCTTTCTTTGGGAGATGGATCCAATAGTAGAATCACTGAATCAAAAGCTAAGCATAATTTAGTGATTTTCAGGTAAAATTCTAGAAGAATTTTCAAAGTTCACAAACAATTACGGATTTTTCAAAGATTGTAATGTTCCAAAATTTGTAATCATATAGCATCACCAGTAAAATGTTCATATTTTTAAAAAATGGATTTTCTGCTACAGAACTTAAAGCAGTTAAAAGTACTGCTTGATTTCTCAAATAAAATCCAGCCTATTTTCTTCCCATTTTTAGTCTTGAACTCAACTCACTATCTTCATTGTGAAATACCAGTCCTGGTTATAATATATATAAATGTACTAATACAATCAAATGTTCTTCCAAATATACATCAAAAGTCAAGGCATTAAACTATATGATAAACTAAACTAAAATATATGATGGGTGATATGGACCTTTTAAAATTAAGGTCTTCTCCAAGTCTCAGTTTGTCTGGGTCCATACTCCTCCAATGACTAGGGGAGAGCTAAGGTAAAAGATCCCCAATTTAAGATATGAATCTGAGAGAAGATTCTTTTGAGTTTCTGGCCAAAACAGAAAAGAACTGCTATTTACACTCATTGTAAAACAGGTCAGAAAAAGGTTTTACTTTTTTTTTTTTTTTTTTTTTTTTTTTTTTAAGGCTCCCAGAGTATGTTCATAATTAATCAATGATTTGAAAGCCAAACTTCTGGAGAAACAGACCTTTGGCAAGAGGATTGGTCTTAAAAGGAAGTATAATAGGGAAGCTTAAAAAGAATATAATGGTTTTTCATGGTTTCATATATATAATGGCTATTATGTTTCTTGCTTTGTCAATGGGTGGGGGAAGGGATAGAGTGAGAATTTCAAATAGTAAATAGAAAAAAAAAAAAAAAAACCAAAGAATATAATGATTTGAAGGAGGTCAGGGAAAAAGATTGCAGTGGTCTAGACCAGAAGTGTTAGACATAGGGCCCACTCCCAGAGTTGGGGACCCAGATTAAAATGTTACTGGGAAATATTTAACAAAATACTAAAACAATAAAATATAAGATAATATTACACTTTAAAGCTAAATTATAATGAGGTAACCCCCAGGCAAAAAGGGTTTTAACACACTGGCCTAGACCTCATGTCCCACGTGCCAATCTAGGGGAAATGGGTCCAAATGCCAGTATCACAAATAAAGGCAGCATCAACTATTACCCTCTTGATATTGAATGTAGCTCAGAAACAACCAGAATATAAAGCATAGGTTCAGGCCAGAAGCCTTCCCAGTAAGATCAGGAGTCAAACAAGGATGCCCATTATCACTAACATTATTGAATATTGTACTAGAAATCTTAACAATAGCAATAAGAAAAATAAATGGAAGGAATCTCAATGGGCAATAAAGCAATTAAAGTATCTTTTTTTACATACAATTTCCAAGTAAATCACTTGGAAAATTTTGAAAATTCAACTAAAAAGTTAGTTGAAACAATCATTTTAACAATGTAGCAGAATATAAAAATAAATCGCCAGCATTTATTTAACCAACAAAGCCCTGCAAGAAGAAACAGTAAGAGATACTTTATTTAAAATAACTGTAGACAATATAAAATACCTGGAAGTATACCTGCCAAGATAAACCCAGGAACCAAATAAACATAATTATACAAATAAAGTCAGATTTAAATAATTCAAGAAATATTTATTCTTCATGAGTAGGCTAAGCCAATATAATAAAAATGGCAATCTACTTAAATTAATCCACTTTTTCAGTGCCATCCCAATTAAATTATTTTTTTTTAATTTATTGAGCTAGAAAAAATAACAAAATTCACCTAGAAGAACAAAAGATCAAGAATATTAAAGGTATTAATGAAAAAATATAAACAAAGGAAGTCTAATCAATATATAAATTTTAAGCTGTGTAATAAGACAGCAATTACAATGGCTAAGAAACAGAAAAGTAGATCAGTGAAATAGAGTTGACATATAACACACAGTGAGGCAGCTAGGTAACTCAGTAGTCAGAATGCCAGGGTTGAAGTCAGGAAGATTGATCTTCTGGGGTTCAAATCTGGCCTTAGACACTTACTAGATATATGATCCTGAGCAAATCACTTAACCCTGTTTTGCCTCAGTTTCCTCATATGAAAAATGTTCTGGAGAAGGAAATTCTATATCTTTGCCAAGGATACACCAAATGGAGTCAGAGCAAAACAACAAAATGTTAATTATTGCAACTTAATTACCAATAGACTTACTTAACTTAGAGTCTTCAATTACAAAATGAGAGGAATGAAAGGAATGATTTTTAAAATTGCTTCCAGTTATAATATCCTATATATATATCCTGATAATATCCTGACACATAAAGAATACTGGTGAATCAAGTTCTGGGTCTTTCAGAAGTAAAGAACAGTACAAGTTTTGTACAGCAGTGTTCTTTCACTGGCTGAACCAATATAATTAATTTAGAAGCTTCATAAGTCTGAAGAATTATATGGTAACATGAAGAAAAAATGTGATAGGTACAAATATATCTGCATAAAAAAGTGCAGAATATTTAAACTGCATTTAGACAAAATCAAAAGCCGGGTAAACAATGTTTGCTGAACTGAAAATAATTCATACTGTACTGTTTTGAACTAACTGAAAATAGCAGATTTAAAAATAACAGGACCTAATATGAAATGAATTAAATGTTATAATCATCAATCAAAAAATTTATTTAGCACCTTCACTTCTTAGTCACAATTCAGGTGGTAGATGTGACTCCTGCGCTTTAAAGAGAGAGAGAGAGAGAGAGAGAGAGAGAGAGAGAGAGAGAGAGAGAGAGTGAGTGAGAGAGTGAGAGTGTAAGTGAGTTTGGTGAGACAGGACAAAGTAATACAAGGGAGTAGAATGCCAAATGGCTAGTAGAAACTCTAAGTGGTAACTAAAGAAGCTCAGAAAATAGACTACAGGAACTAAAGTTTCAGAGGGGACAGGATCTGTGCTGTATCTTCAAAGATACATTTAAGTGGAGAAAAAAAGATAAACAGGAGAGGCAACATATTTATCATGATATAGTGGAAATAAAACTGACTTTGAGAGGACCAGATTTGGTTCAGTAGCTGAACCGTGGTATCTCCATAACTTAATTCTTATAGCTTAATTTTCCTGTTCTCAAAAATGCTTAATGGAGTTATAAGAATCAAATGTGATAGTGTATATCAAGTATTTTTTAAATTACCAAGTACTGCTTAAATGTTAGGAGGTACTGGTACGAACAAAGACAAATCACGTAATTACCAGTGCCCTAGACAACTGTCTTAAGGCTAAAATAAGGCTAAATAGTCACTGACTAACTTGCACCAGTGGAGATTCCACACATATGCCCTGACTCCCACTAACCCCACCCCCCCCAAAAAAAATTCAAAGGCAGAAGAACTGGACTGCTTAGGTGTTTGGTTTTCATTTTGACTGAAGGAAAAGGAAGGGAAAGGGGAAAAGAGGTGGTAGACTAATAAAATTCATCTAGAAAAGTTGGGAGTCAGACTATACAAGTCTTTGGCTACCAAGTAAAAAGTTAAGACTTTATCCTAGAGCAATTGAGAGACAGGGAATGCTTCTGAACATGTGAAAGTTATTTATGCATATGCTACCCAAATACCATTATTATCATACTAACTTATCCTTTAAAAATACTTTACATTTTTTAAAGTGCTTTTACATTATCTCCTTTGATTCTCATAGCATTCCTGGAGGAAAGACAAGTTGTTATTATTTCTATTTTTAAAAGCTACTTTGATATTATTTGATAATCTTTCTAAAGGATTTGTACATAGTTTAGGACCAGAAGAGGCCAAAACTCCTAATTCAGTATTGTTCCCAATGTACTATATCTTGACTATTCTTATTATGGGTCAAAGTTCTTTAGTAGTGGGATCTGCTCTCTGATACCAGTGTGACCCTAAGCAAATTATATCACTTTTCTGGGCCCCAGTATCCTCAACTGTAAAGTGAAAAGGTTAGACTGGATGATCTATAATGCCCCTTCCTAGTTGTAAATCTTTGAGTCTATGATTAGAGAAAAAGCAATATGACAATAGACTAAGAGCTAGCCTAAGAATTAATAAGAACTAGATTCAGGTCCCCACTTTGACATACAAGGGCAAGTCTTGTCATTTAAACTCCGAGGTTCCAGGCAACTAAGTTATAGAGAAGGTACCAACTTGCTACAAGTTTCCTTATAGGAAAAGGCTTCTACATCAATAAACTCAGAGATTTTATTATTTAAATAAGATTTGGTTCTCCACTCCAGCCCACAAATAGGAGCTAAACATTACCCTAAGTAATCTTCACTATGGTCCTATTCAGACTCTTCATTCTAGCCTGAAGAGGCTACAGCAAAACAATATTTTAGGCTTGGGAAAATGAAGGCAAAAGATTATTCAAAGAACCTTTTCACATTCTACTAGAGAAATACAACTTGTACATAGACAAGATACATACAAAGTAAAAACAACTAAGATAGGGGTCATGGGTGGGTTTGATTCAAGAAAAGCCTCTGGTAGGAAAAAAACACACCTGAACTGTATATTAAAGAAAGTAAGAGATTCTAAGGGGTGGAGTTTATTGAAAAGACTGCTGAAATAGCTGCCAGTGCAAAGATATAAAGGTGTTAAATGTAATCTGTATGGAAAATCGGCAGCATACAAGTTTAACTAGAATGAGAGGAATGATATAATATCAAATAAGTCAGGAAAAACATGTGGGATCTAGATTGGGAAAGGTTATAAATATTAGGCTGAAGAGTTTTTCTATTTTATCCTAGAAACAAGAAGCCATTCTAGATTTTGAAGTCAGGAAATTACATAGTTAATCAGTAAATAAGTATTTATTAAGTACTTACTATATACCTGGTATTGCAACAAAATCTATGCTTTAAGAGTACTAATTTGGCAGTGTGAAGCATAGATTGGAGAGGAAGAAGATTTAAAGCAAAGACTCTGATACTATAATTTTCTCTGTGAGGAATAGATATAGAAGATATGTGTATGTGGCTTGAGAAAAGAGGACTGATGAAAACAATGGTGTGGAATTAGTAGCAACAAGACTTGGTAGATTATTGAATATGATGGTTGAGTGGAAGGAAATAATTCAAAGAAATTTTTGGGAAAGAGGTTTGGGAGAAAATAAATAGAATAATAAAATAATAATAATAGAATAATAAATTCCATTTTTCAATCAATCAGTAAAGATTTATTAAGCTCTTAGTATGGGACATGCAGCGCTAAATGCTGGAATATAAAAAAGTGTCAAAAGATATATTAAAATTGTACGAATTAAAAATTTTACAAGATATTCTTGTAGAAATAATTGTGAAAATATGTATAGAAGAAGTGCACGTTTAACATATATTGGATTACTTGCCATCTGGGGAGGGGGTGGGGGAAGAGGGGAAAAATTTGGAACACAAGGTTTTGCAAGAGTCAGTGTTGAAAAATTATTTATGTATATGTTTTGAAAATAAAAAGCTTAAATTGAAAAAAAAAAAAAAGATATCCATGTAGAGATGGCAAGCAAATGTTAACACTGGATAGAATTCAGGAGAAAGATATATGGCAGTCACCTGCACAGACTAAGCCTATAGAAGCTGATAAGATCATCAAAAGCAGAGCTGTGGTGGGAAGTTCATATTGAATGGGCAGGAGAAGGTAATATTAGCTCAGAAGTTTGACACTTTAAAAATTCGAGAGACATAATTTCTGGGTAATTTAATCACATTATTAATAATGCCAGCATGTTTTTTAATAAAAGGATGGATATCTGGCCATCTCTTTCTCAGACCAAAGAAATCATGGAGATAAGCTCATAGCTTATAAGTCCTTGAAAGAGTGATGTTCCCAAAGGTGGCAAAACTCTAATTGGTTAACAATTAATGAGAGAATGAATATTACAATGAGAGTCTTGGAGTGACATTATGTCAAAGAGAGACTATCCCTATTTCCAGATCACCCCCAGCCTCAAAGAATTTATCCCCACCCAAACCTGAATAAAGCACAAAGTCCAGATCATGAAGAAGTTGAATCATTCCTGTATTATAAAGGCTTGTGATATTCCTGAGATGACTTTCTTGATTAATGATGTCCCTCTTCTAGCCATGGAGTACTGGTCAGGGGGTGATCTTTGGAAGTTACAAATCAGAAAACTGCTGTGGAATAAAAAGTCAAATCCTTTCTCTGCTTAATGATACTGGATCCAGATTCAATAATTACATGAAAATCAAATTTATTCACAGAGATCTAAAACTTGAAAATATAGTTCTTTAGGATGTTTGTGGGAAGTTAATTCATAAGATAAAATATAGTATATACTAAGATCTTGATCAGAGATGTCTGCAAATCTCTTGTGGGAACTGCAATATCTGGCCCCAAAGCTCTTTGAGAACAAGCTATTTACTGCTACTACTGATTGGAGCTTTGAGACAACAATGTTTGAATACAGAGTGAAATAAAGACCTGTCCTACATCATACTTGGCATAAGATTAAAAACAATGATCCCAAGCACATATTTCTATTTAAAGAGATGACTGGAGAAGCTGGATTTAGTAGCCATTTTTCTCAATTAAGTAAGTCTCTCTAGTTTCATAGTAGAGCCCATGGAGTAATAGTTTCAGTTGATGATGCCTTTGAGATCCTTAGCAGAGAGGATGAAGTCTGGATCTCATGCTTAAACAGCCAAGATGCTTTGTGTTGATGGACCACATACTGAACTTGAAGATAGTACATATGTCAAATATGAATGTTACAAGGATAATTTCCTTCCTGTTACTGCCTGAGGAGAATCTTCATTCACTAAAATCTCGATTTGAGCATGAACGTGGAATAAATACAGCTTCTCAAAACTGTTCTTAGAGATGAGAATTTCTCTGTACCCTCCTCCCTGGTAGCTTGTCTCTCAGTGTGTTTAAATAGAGTATGAAGCTGTGATAGTTACATGGAATATTGTTTGATAAAAGTGAGATCATCTATGAAAACCCCTTTGCTTTCAGAAGTTTATTTGAATGTGTAAATAATACTGTAAAAGGACAGCAAAATCCAATTCACAGTCATGCAGCTGCATAGAATGTGGACTGAAGCTATGAATTATGTGTCTGGATTCAAGGATGGATACAGCAGGCTCTTTCAGGGGCAGAGAGCAGCAATATTGAGTCTTCTTTGCTGTAATGCTAACTTAACAAAAATTAAGAACACCATAATCTCAGCATCTCAAAAACTGAAAGCAAAATTACAGTTTTTTCATCAGAGCATTCAGTTTGACCTGACTAGATAACAGTGATTACATGACTAATGCGATATCCTCAGGAAAAAAATGCCTGGAAAGCAATGGAAGAAAAAGCCATCTAGAATGTACAAGCTGGTGATATTGAATACTTGGGTGAGCAAATCATATCCCTGCAAACAAAAATTGTGGAGCTGCAGAGGAGCCCTTCTATAAGGTATCAGGAAGATGTACTGGAATCTCTGAAAATGAAAGCCATTGATCCCTCCAGGCATTTGAAGCCCAAGTCTTCAGATCACTTCTACATTGACAGCTCCCAGATGATAAAGATCAATGTGCTGACCACAGAGAACCAGAACTGCATAGTCAAGGAGTCTTTTGGTCACCTTGGCAAGTAATTGGGCTGTAAGCAAGCCTCTGGTCCTCAAGATTGAAATGGCTCTCAATAGCATCAAAGAAGCTGACAATACAATCATGTTTTTGGCAGAAGGAAATTGGGCACCAGTTAAAAATTGCTTGTACTTAAAGAGTTCCGCTCAGTTGTCTTATTGGAACCACTCTAGAAAGTACTATCACTAATTCAATTCCTATAAGTCTATCCTCAACTTGAACCACCCCCAGACCCTGTTCTCTGTCATATGCACTAAGTGCATAGGATGGAGAAACTTTTATACAAATAATAGAGGAAAATCTGAATTACCTTAGCTTTTGGAATACTATTATTCATGAGGTAACAGAAAAACAGGAGTCTTGACTGAAGTTGGCTGATGTAGTGATGACCCCTGATTGACCCAAAACCCATGATGAAAGATGTTGTTCGTTCTCATATATCCTATACTAAAATCTGCCCTAGATTTATCTGTATAGGTACTTGGTTTTCATTCATCTTAACCTGTTAAATGATAGGAAGGTCATTGGATTTTTATAAAATGTAGAATATACTATTTAGCAAATATTGCTACTTGGGAAGTACTGTGAGCCATCCTTTTGATGTAAAATTCTGTTATTTTATATTTTTCGCTTCTTTTTGCCATCTCCTTTAAGTATTTTTATGTTAGAAAAATACAGGTAAACTGATGACAAACAAAAGGGGGGATAGGATCAAGAACCTTCCAACAGCTTTCATAAACTGACCTTCCCTTTGAGAATGGGATCTTTGGGGCCCTGGGTGCCACTTCTAGATGATGTAGCTCCAGCTCATGAGGGATTTGACTGGAGTGAATGCATTCCATGGGAATGAAGTCATAGTTCTTTTTACATTGGTCTTTTACTGTTTTAATTTTTCCTGACTTCAGATATTTTCCAGAAACTTGAGGCAGTCATGCTGGCAAAGAGTTACAGATATTGTTCACATATATATACTGACATTAAGTGAGCTAGGCATGGGTTTGTTCTTATTCCTCTGACAATACCTTTGGTACCTGCGAGAATTGGCAAATTTTCCAAAGAGTGTGACTGGTAGTGTAAATATATTGTATTCACTGACATGATTATGTTTAAATGTACATTAATCATGTTATATTCTGCTGAAATTCAGAGATCAGCTTTTTCAGGTCCTACAAATAGTGCTGGGTAAACAACAATATTTTCAGATGTTTTATTAGGTTTTACTGTATGAATTACATACAATATTTCAGAATTTAGAAAGTATGGTTGCACAAGCAACAGATGTTTTTCTGTTACATGTGAACTAAATCATGTTTTGTGTATTAAATGATTTTTAGTCTAAAAAAGAGATGAGGAAAAAATATACATACAACTAAAACAAATCTAAGCAGAACTATTTAAATTATTAACCCTGGAAAGAGTTTGTCAGCCTACTCTTTTATAGCTCTATTCACTATACCTATAACTTAACAAACCAAAATTTTCTTTCCTGGCCATCATTCTCCTACACATCTTGTATCCCTCTGTCAGACTATAAGCTCTCTAATGATAGGGGACTATCTTTGCTTTATTTTTGTAACCCCAGCTTACACAGTGAATATTTAATGAAAAAAAAAAACTTACTTCTCCATTTCTGTTATTAGTACCATTACTCTCAGTCACTCATACTTAATTTCTGATTCCTCTCCCTTACTCCCACAAGTCAAACCAAACCAGTCACCAAGTTTTATCAACTCTTCTTTTTTAACCTCAATGGCATACACACCCTTCTTTTCCATTTTCCACAGGCACTACCCTAAATCAAGATTTTATCAATGTATGGTACCCTATTCAATAGTCTCTAATGTTACCTCTGTAATTTACATTACAATGTAATTGCACATTTCAGTCAAATTCACCTTCCAAAAATATTGCTAGGAAATTCACTCTAGCTCAAAAAACAAGTCAAAAACAACAACAAAAAAAAAAAAAAAAAAAAAAACCCTTTTCCTCCACCCCCACCCTGCCCCCAGCCATTTAAGCATTTTCCACTCATAACTTCTTTTCACTCAAGAAATTTTAACATGACGCCAGGTATATAGCTATTTAAATAAAATAGGTATACAAATCAAACATTTATTGATGATAAATCATAATTTCATAACCCCTACATTCAGTTATGAAACCTCAATATTGGATCATAATCAATAATTTAAGAAGCTGGGATCTACAGAATAAAGTTCAAATATTTCAGCCCCACATTCAAGACTCCCTTCTAAATTTTAACCACAACCAATGTCTCAAACCTTACTCTCTTCAATCTCTAGTCCAGCTAATTGGTCCTGTAAATACACATATATTTCCTTTTTGTCTCTTTACTCACATCTTCTCACCCTCAACAATACTTACTTCTTGATACAAATATTTCCCCTGTATCTGTTTTTATTAAAATCCACTAAGACCTTCTACAACTAGCTCAAATGTCAAGTCATCTATGAAAAGAAATAATTTCTTTACAGTAGAAAAGTTTAAGAAATTATAATAGATTAATGTTATGGAATATTATTGCTGCATAAGATATGATGAATGAAAGGAATTCTGAGATACACAGAGTGGCATAAGAATCGATAAAGACTGAATTAAACAGAAGCAAGAAAAACAACATACATAATAATGGACATGATATCAACAATATAAATTTAAAATATAATAAAACAAAGAAGAATAGCTGTGTAATTATAATCACCAATATAGGCCACAGAAAAGAGATGAGCTAACAATATAATAAAATGGAGCCAGAGGACCTGGATTCAAATTCTGATTCACTATTACAAAGGAGAAGATAAGTGGCACAGTGAAAAGAGTTCTGGGCCTGCAGTCAAGAAGACTCATCTGCCTGAGTTCAAATATGGCCTCAGACACTAATTATCTGGGTAACCCTAAGCATGTACTTAATCCTGTCTGCCTCAATTTCTCATCTGTAAAATAAGCAGAGAAGAAAATGGCAAACCATTTTATTATCTTTGCCATGAAAACCCCAATAAGGTCACAAAAAGCCTGACGTGACTAAAAAACACCTGAACTGAGTTTACTATAAAACTGTGAGGAAATCTCTTTACTTTCATGGACTTCAGTAACATCATAAATAAAATGAGGGTGTGTTGGACTATATAGTCATTGGGGTCCTTCCCATCTCTAACTCTATGATCCTTATAATCTTTTAGTAGGTTAAAAATTATGGGTTAACCAATAAGAAATATATTTTCTTTTTTATACTTTTGTTTATGGGTTACAATTACATAAAAAAATTTTGAGATGTTTTTTAATTTGAGTTATAAATTCTCTCCCTCCCTTTTTTCTTTCTCCCCTCATTGAGAAGACAAGCAATTTGATATAGTAATACATGTGCCATGCTGAAAAATATATTTTCATATTAGTCAAATGGTGAAAGAAAACAAAAGAAAAAAAGTAAAAATAAAAAGTATGCTTTGACCTGCAAAAAAAAATTAAAAATTAAAAAAAAAAATTATGGGGTAAAAATTTTGCATACTTTTTCAAAAATGGTTAATGTGTCAGCTGGCTTTGCTCAACACAAGAGAAAGCTAATTGATGGCTGGGAGAGATAATATAAAAGCAATAGTTGTGCTTGGGAAAATTTGTTTTTCTAAATTCTTATATCAACTCAACAGAAAAATAACAAATCGATGAATCGGATTCAGAACTTTAAAAAAAAAAAAACTAGATAAAGAATAAATTTAAAATTCCTAATTGAGCACCAGATTGGAAATCCTCAAAATCAAAGGGGAAATTAATAAAGTTAAAAAATATATATTGAGCTAATAAATAAATCTAGCCATTTGTTTTACCAAAAACTAAAATGTAGTAATGTGGAACAACTATAGTGTAATTTGATAAGAAAACCAAATACTTATATCAAAAATTAAATGATTGAAATAACCACCAATGAAGAAGAAATTAAACAATCATTTTGCCAAATTATATGCAATAAACCTGAAAATTAGAGCAAAACAAATCAATATTTATGAAAATATAAATATACAGGTTGGCAAATCAGGAAATGGAATGCTTAAGTAACCCCATCTTAGAAAAAGAATTTGAATAAGCCATTAATGAATTCCTTAAGAAAAAATCCCCACCAGTTTTTACACAAACAAAATTAACGTAATCAAGATTGGAAGGGAAGCAGAAAGATAGAAAATTTTTATAACCAGTGTTTCTGATAAAGGCCTCATTTATAACCAGTGTTTCTGATAAAGGCCTCATTTCTAAACTATATAGAGAACTGACTCAAACTGATATGACTTTAAGTCATTCCTCAATTGATAAATGGTCAAAAGATATGAACAATTTTCAGATGAAGAAATGAAAGCCATCTATAAGTCATGTGGAAAAATGCTCTAAATTACTATTGATTAGAGAAATGTAAATTAAAACAACTCTGAAGCAGCACCTCACACCTATCAGATTGGCTAAGATGATAGGAATTGATAATAACAAATGTTGAAGAGGATATAGGAAAAAACAAAACACTAATTCATTGTTGGGGGAGTTGTGAACTGATACGGATACTTTGGAGAGCAATTTCAAACTGTGTCCAAAGGGCTATAAACTATGTATAGTTGTTGATCCATATTAGTAACACTGTTTGGTGACTAAATATGAATGACTTTTCTTAGCAACACAATGATCCAAGACAAGTACAAAGGATTCACGTAAAGGAAACTGCTAACCACATCCAGATAAATAACTGGTGGATTGTGAATGCAGATCAAAGCATATTTTTGTTCATTTGCTTTATTCTTTTACACATTTCCTCCCCCCCCCCCCCCCCCTTTTGATCTGTTTCTTTTTTCCAAATGTAACTTACGTGGAAATATGTCTTACATCAAAGGTTTTTTAAACTGTGGGTCATGAAACTGAATGTGAAGGTTGCAAAAAATTTGGCAATAGTAAAGGTTTCTGAACACAATGACCAAAAATTAATTCAAAATCAAATGCATAATGAATCCAAGGAGTTTCTGGCAGTATATGCTCATAATGCATGGGAACTTTACTGTAGCCTGGATTCTGAACACAAAACATGCATACTTTGCACTGCTCATGCACTAATGGGGTCAGAAACACCATGGCTCAGATTTGGGATGAAGTCATGTAAAAATTTCTCAGCCTAAAAGAGGTCATAACTGGAAAAAAGTTTAATAAATTGTTTTACATGATAGCACATGGATAACCTATATCAAACTGCCTACCATTTTTGGGAGAGGAGAAAGTCTGGGAGAAAAATTTAGACTCAAAATCTTGTAAAAATAATTGCTAAAAATTGTCTTGACATGTAATTTGGAAAATAAAATACTATTTTAAAATAGTTACTGTTAAGATTTTGTTTTTGGAGAAGCAAATTCTTCCTCTTTTCTGAACTCCAAAACTATTGCTCTTTTGGTAATTACATTCTGCCTTAGATTCTTAAAATTTTTAAAGTTATTGGGATTTTATATATCACCTAGTCTAACTTCTCATTTTTAATGCATGAATCACTTCAATATCTCCAATAAAGGAACACTCAGCTTGTCTGAACTCTTTGTATTAGTGGCAGACCTAGGAGTATGAAATTTGACCAAATTTAAGCCTGTAAAGCTGGAAGTCAATCTATAAAAACAGACCTGAAGAAATCTTTCCTGAACCCTACTCCCTCTCTCCTTAAGAGAAGGAGAAGGAAAGAACTGAGAGAAAACTCTATTGGCCTTTGGTATATATACATTATTTTTAATACAAAATTTTGCTTGATGGTAGAGACAGCTAATTACAAGTAGTCATTTAAATATTGTAGAAATAATTTACAAAATAATGCTTCACCAATTTAATATCTATTTCTAGCCCAGAGAGAAAACTGATAACAAAAAAAGTACCTGTAGTATGTTATTCTAGAAATAGACTTAGATTATATATAAAATGTCATTTCTGGTCTGCTATATTAGTAAATCACATTAAGCAAGCCATCTAAATTATTTGATTCACTGTTTTATCAGCTGCAAAATAAGGGGCTTGGACTATTTAGACTAAATGACTTAAAAGGTCTCTTCCACAATTTCCTGATTCTATCTATGTATCATATCTAACCAAACAGATTTATGTGCCTTGCATCAAGGACTGTTTCCTATACTTTATAATATCTCTAGTGCCTACATAGACAAATGTTCAATATATATTTACTAATTGGCTAAAATCTTTTACAAATTTAATAGATCAACACCCTTACTCAAGTGGTGCATAGTGTTCTTCATCAGTTGAAACTTCAAGGGTGGCTGGTTCTCTTTAATGTCCATTTTGTAAGGAAATCTGTTGGATATAATACCTGTGAATGAAACAAGTTTTGTACTAAAGATCTTAAGTCAGATCTTTCCTATTATAGTTAGAAAGGAAAAAAAATACTCAGAGCAATAACAAGTATCAAGGAGTTCTAAGAGCGGGTTAGGTTTCATTATTTTAAAAAATTCATGCTTATTAAATGTCAAAAGAATGAAAGGTACAATGCAGCACACAATGATAGTCTAAGTTACCTGCCAAACAAGCTTAAGTCTTAAAGGCAATAAACCAGAAGCAAAATAGAACAACAGATGTGGATGAATAGATTAGTTCTGGGGTTATCATGTTTCTGAGTTTTGTTTTCCTACCATTGTAATTGTTCCCCTAAATCAAAATGAATTTTTCACCTTGGAAATTCTAAAAACATATTCTATTTCCTAAGGAAAAGAGTATTAACCCAATATTATGGAAAAGATAGAATTAAAGGCTATGCACTTTTTATACTGCGCAAAAGTAGTGGAAAACTTCTATTTCTGAATGTAACTCAGCTCTAGAGGAAATCAATATAAGGTCTGTATTAAGTAACTCAACAAAATGCTGAGTAACAAAGTATGTTAGCAGTAGAATTAAGCATATTAACATCAAAATGGAATAGACACATAATCCCATGAAAGTATTTCAGTGATGAATGGAAAAAAATGTTATTCTGTTTGAATGAACTATTTCTGGTTGATAAAAGAATATAAAATCATCAGAACATTAAATTACCTGATTTACCATTACCTAAATTACCTAAATTACCATTAAGTTACCTGATTCCAAATAGGTGCTAATTTAGCCTTATACTTTCTCCTACATATTTATCAGATGATGGAACTCAAGCAGATTCAGAAAGCTTTTTAAAAATTACATCAAAATACTCTGAATTATATTTCATTTATAAACAATATTATATTTAAATTTCTTTTTAAAAAGCAAGTGTTAGATTTATGAAAAATAATTAATTTTGTGAACTTAATTTTCACTTTAAAATAATTTTGTGTAATTTTAAAGGCTCAATTTCTGCTAAATGACTTTCTTCTGAAATCTAATCAAAAGCATTTCTTTAGTGAGAATTTTATAGAGTACTATATATTTAGCCAGTTGGAAAAGAAATTTGTTCTTATGATACTTAAAGAGACTCTTGTTGATCACACACACACACACACACACACACACACACACACACATATAACGGCAAAAGAGTATCATTAAATAAAAATGATAAAATAACGAAAGATACCAAAGAACCAATTATAAAAATCTGGGAGTGTTACATGGGGAGAGAAAGAAGAATATGATTAACTTGGGATCATGGAGGTAGGTCGAAAAAGTTTATTAGAATCAGGTAGAACTATTTCTTTAAGCTCTGAAGAAGAAAAAGAACAAAATTTGGGTTGTCAAAATGGTATCATAATTCAGAACACATTTTAAATTTTTGTAGGATCAGAGATTTAGAGCAGCATGTGACCTTAGATGTTTAAAGTAAGGTCGAGAAAGATTTACTGATTTGCACAAAATGACATAAGCAGCAAGTTTCAAAGCTCCAATTCAAACTAAGTCCTCTGACTCCAATTTCTGTACTTTTCCCACTATATCACAATTTACAAAGTTAATTCTGCTTGATGTCTTCATAATCCTGTTACAGAGAGTAATTTAAAACTGGACTACATTCAAGGACATAACCTCGCACTAGTTAGTATCTACATTAAACTCAAGAATCCTCTCACTTTAGCCTCCTCCAAGTAAGCAGAATACAATTTACATTACAAATTTGGTATCTTGAGCCATAATTAACACAAGGGCCTTGGCCTAAAAACATTACTTTTGTTTCAAAAAATGTTAACTATCTCCCAACCTATTTATTATAAGACTTCAAGAAAATACTACTTTATTCTTTGATACATTTCAAATTTTTGTGACATTGTTTACTTAGTGGATGTGGACAAGGATCAAATCTGCATAGTTATTTAGAATATCTATACAATAATGAAAACAGATCCACAGACAAATATACTTCAAAATATTCAAAGCATATAAATTAACATTTGCACTATTCCTATTCATTTTATTTACACTATGCAAATCTAAAAACCTCAAAAAACATAGATACTTACATTTTATGAGAGAAAAAAAGCAGAATGTCAGGTACAAGCATAAGAATGTGGAAAGAATAAGCACTTTTTTTCAAGGACTCCAAGTTAATCTACAAACAATTAATTATTCTTTTTTGTAACATTCTTAGGTGGCAGATAATGATCAACTGACTTTATCTCAAACTTGAAAATCTGAAGTTGATTACAAGAATATCCTGACCTTCAAATGAAATCTTACATAAAAGTGCCAAGTTTACTTTGCCCTGCTATTCTGGTATAGTACAGGAAAATGAAGACAAAGAAATTGAGAAATGAGGAAATAAACTTAAAAGGTGGGGGGAAAGGGGAGAGTATGGTTTCTAAGTGATGTCAAGAACTTCCTGTTACCCAGTTGTATGAAAATTCAACATACTTTAAGATACATACTTGTTTAAGCAAATTAAAAATCCAGAGTATAAATATTTAGGAAAATTAGCTGGACTTTTATGTTAAAGGGATAGGAGGATATTTATTATTGTCATTTCTTCAAGTCTCCAAAAGTAGCAAAGTTTTAAGACAAAGAATTTTTAAGAGAGTTAAAATTAGAATCAGAATATTGAAATTTAAAGAAATGTTAGAGATCATTTACTTCAATTTTCTCATTCTATAAAACCAAAGCTAAGATTCTAATTTTTTTCATGTTATAGTAGAAAAAAGCCTGGATTTGAAATTGGTGGATCTGGGTTCAAGTTCCAGCTCTGCTACTTACTATCTATATTACTTGTTGGCTGATACAAATCATTTTATGAGTTTCTGGGACCAAAAATATTATATCACCAGAAGCTTGCCTAACCTGGTAAGGATTCTTTTGCCTCTAGGAACTATGACTTCTCTGAATTTAGCTAACCAAATCCTCAGCTAAACACCTCTAGGTCTCACATGACTTCTAAAACAAGAGTCACCTCCATGAGCCACCATGAGATAGAAATAGAACTTTAGTTTCTTAATCATACTAGTTATAATTACTTCTCAATAAAAGTTTAATACCACTAGTAGATATAACTGATACATATTCTTGAAATCAACAACTCTGAAACATTTTGGGAAATGTTATTTTCTAGCCAAATGTAATTACTTTAGATAAAATCTTAAGTACTGAAAGAGCCTTGGATTAGAAATCCAAACACCTAGGTCTGTGTTTCAGGTCTACCATAAACTTGCTTTTTCCTCTGGTGGGTTTCAGATTCCTATTTGTAAAAAGAATACATCTCACCTACTAATTCTAGAAGGCAACTATAAGGATATTAGCCAATGTAGTCAAAGCATTTGGAAAAATTAAAAGCACTACAGAAACATAAGGATTACCTGTCATTATCAATAAATTTGAATAATTTTTAACAAGATTTTTAAAGTTACTTAGCCATGCTCAGTATTAAATATTAATATTCTTTTAATATTATTATTATTTATTAATAATATAATTAATTTAATTAATTAAATATTCTTTTAAAGCCATAAGGGCTTTTTCCACCTCATAATCCCTCATTTTGCAGACAAAGGAACTGAAGCACAGTGAGTTTAAATATCCTTCCAAAGACACAAGGGCTCCTGATTCCCAGAACACTGCTCTATATTATAATGCTCTAACACAGAAATAAGCATTAAATAGTATACATACACACAGAGAGAGAATCTGCCTTCAGCAGTTAATTATCAATTAAACAAGAAAAATACACACAGAAAAACAGACATCTGTGCCCTTATTTGATAAGTCATATACCAATCAAAAAAGGAATAATCCTAAAAGCCCAACTAGAATACAAATATAAGAACAAAAGGACCATAAATCCATATTACTGTGTTACAAAATTGGATGGGAGATAAAGTAGTTGACAAAAAAGGGAATTTAAAAAATTTTAGTATTCACCCCTCTCCTTTTATTTGTTTTTTGTTTTGTTTTTGTTTTCTTTTCTTTTCTTTTGTTCTGGGGAGGCAATCAAGATTAAATGTTTAGTCCAGGTTAAGTGACTTGTGACTTTCCAACTGTTAGTAAAAGGCCGAATTTGAACTCATGTTCTCCTGACTTCAGGGCAGGTGCTCCATCAACCTAGCCACTTAGCTGCCCTCATCCCTCTCCTTTTAAAAGTAACAAAATGATTTCAAATAGGCAAATATACATGACTGCATAGGAGATGGGCAGTTCTACAATTTATTCCCTGGATGGAAATTATAAAATGGCACTTTAAACTCATATTACTATAGAGAGCCAGATGTAAAAGATATGAGGCAGTGCTCTGATCTCCTTTCTTCTAATCTCTCCTCTCTCCAAATCATCCTTCACATACAACTGTCAAATTGATACATCCAACATATAGGTCTAACCAAGCCACTCTGCTAAAGAAGCTTCAAAATCACTCCACTACCTTTAGGTCAAAATACAAATAGGCATTTAAAATCTTGCACAACCTATCTTCAACCTATTTTTCTGGCATCATTCAGATTATTTATTCTTTTATACATTCTATTTTCCAGGCAAACTTGCCCACTTTCCATTTTCCTTTCTAACATTCCATATCTAAATTCTCTGATTTACAAGTTATTCCCTCCCCCACTCCCCATGAAATGTACAGCAATCTCTCTTATACCTTATTCCCCTATTGGTAGTAGCCCTGACATCACTAAACCTTGTCAATGTGTGTGTATGTGTGTCCTTTATTTACAAGGTAGAAATTATTTCATCTTTTCAAATTGTATCCCCAGCTCCTGGCATATAGTAGGCACTTAATAAAGGTTTGTTGATTATTTTCAAAGATGTCATTAATGGGAGATTTCGTTGATGATCTGAAAATAATCCTAGGTTTTAGCAATAAAAGTTTCCTACTAAAAACAAAATTAGAGTAATCTTCTCATTGCTTTAAGGTCATACTCTCCAAAACCAGTTTTCTTTTTTTTTTTAATCTGTGGAACCACTTCAATCCTATGACTGAGAATTATGATGAACAGGATTAGTAATAAGACAACTAAATTACAATATAAAAACGTTAAAAATTCTAAAACAGAAATGATGTTTCCCTCAAAGTTCTAATAATCTCATACCCTATAACTAAAAAAAACCTACCAAAACCTAAAGGTTATCTGTGCAATGCTTTCATGCCTGACATCATCTAACAGTTGATATAAATATATATATATATATGTAATATAGTCTTAAATGAAAATCACCAACAGCTATGTCCTTTTGATTCCTTTCCCCACAATCTAGCTATTCACCCTGGTGTCCAAGACAATCTTACAAGTAGGTAATTAAACTATGATATTTAAAAAAAAAAAAAAATTTTTTTTTAAAGGTATCGTTTCTTATCTTTACTGCCAGCAATAAGGCTATTAACATTAGACAGCTGCTATATAGAGAAGAAATTCGCCGGGTCAAGTCAAAGGCTTACAAAATCCACCATCAGCAAAGTGACAAGATACCCTTTAATAAAGGGCCCTTTCTTCCCCACCCCCACCCCCGTCCCAATCCTCTTTTTAAAAAACCAACCGAACAAAAACTCCACTATCAACACTCCTCCAATCATTATTCTCTTAAGTCACAGACTGGAGGGGACCCGGAAGATACAAGAGAAAGTTAGACAGGAATCCGGTAGCGAGAGGAAGCGACAGATAAACAGGCAAATGCAAGCAGAGAAAAGAGGTGATTGTGGAGACTAAGACCTCGGTGTCCCACGACCCCTCTTGTCCTCCCTCCTCCGTCCTTCAGTCCCTCACCTCAAACTCACGGATGTTGTTGGAGGTGACAAAGACGCCGATGCCGATGGGGATGAAGATGAGGCCGACGATGAAGAAGGCAGGCAGCACGGTCCCCGCTGTCAGGATGGGCTGCCAGGCTGGAAGCCGCTGCTGCTTGAAGGCCGTGTTGTCCGGTCTTCGGCTCTTGGGCCCGCTGCCCCCGATCGCATTCCCGGGCCCCGTATGGCTACCCACCACCAGGTTCGACCCGTGCCCGCCGTCCACCTCATCTTTCGCGTTATAGTTGATCGCCATGAACCCCTGGGGCCCGGCTCCCGGTCACGCGGAGGAGCCTCCAAGGGGATGTAGCCGCCGAATGTGACAGGAGACCGGGAGGAGGAGGAGGAGGAGGAGCAGGAGCAGCCGCCGCGGCCGTCGGGGCGGAAGGGGCGGAACGCCCTCGCGCCCGTGGTCAGTGACCGGAAATTGGCGTCAACTGGGGGCGCCGGAGGAAGGGAAGGCGGAAAGGCGAAGACGCGGAAGGGCGGATGCACGCTCTATTTAACCGTCAGCCCGGCGACTCAGGGGAAGCTCGTACTGCCCCAGAACCAGCGGGGCTGGCTTGGCGCATGCGCAGCGAAAGGGTCACTGCGCCTGCGTGAAAAGCGATACCTGTCTCCTACTCTCCTTTCTAAGTTCGTTGACTTATTGTGGAGGCCCTTTCCCCGATCTTCTAGCTTTCAAGTCGCCTATTGCACCCTGAAATCATAGAGTCCTAGACCTAGAGATTGAAAGGCCTTTAGCAGTCATCTAATCCACCCCAACTCATCTAAAAGCCCAGTGAGGGAGTTGTTTGAGGCCTCACAAGTAATCAGTTGGCAAAGCTGAATTCGAACTTGGCCCCTCTACGTTCCTTCCACTGTTGATAGCCCGGAGAACCTGCGTGGGAAGAGCGTTGTGGTTGTTAAGTCGCGTCCTACTCTGTCGCCCCCACTGGGTCGGTGGAGTTTTCCTGGCAAAGATACTGGTTTGCCGTGCCGGGTGGATTCAGGCAACTGGGAGAAGAGACTTGCCCAGGGCCTTACAGCTAGCCTCTGCGGTGTTCGAGACTCCCGGCTCAGCGCTAAGTCCACTGAGCCATTGAGTTATCTTTGTTAGGGAAAAGCTTTGTTTTTCACAATCGGCCATAAAGCCTTGCAACGCTCCACCTTCCTGGACAGATAACCTCATCTCTTCCCCCTCACCAGCGTCTCATCGTGGGCGTGGCCGTTAGCAGAAATCCGTGAAAGTTAACTGAAGGCTTAAACCTGCCCTTTGAATGCACTAGTGTGAAGATGTGTGACTTGCAAAGGGCAAGTGACATGTATATGATTCACCGCCAGCTAGCAATTCTTGACTGATGCCTTAAGGGATTGTTTTAAAAAAATAGATGAGAGAAAAAAAGAGAGACGAGACAGAGACAGAGAGACAGAAAGAAAAATTCTAGAACGCGGACTTGAGGTGTTTTTAAAATGAATCCATCCCTGTTTGCTTCCCGTTTTAAAATCAGCAAGCTGGGACCTAGCTTCTGAATGAAAGAACTCAAACTTCTGCTTTGGGGAAGATAGGCATTTTTTGTTTGTTTTCTTTGGACAAGAAATGCTAAAAAAAAAAAAAAGAGAAATGGGAGGAAGTGCATGTATAGGATCTTTGCCTATTAGATATTTAAGTAAAATAGAATAACCTTCCAGACTTGTGTGGGATTGGTTATCTATACCACTCAATCTGATAAATATTCCAGGCATACATTTTTGGCCTTTGTAATTTTTAGTGTTTCCTAAAATGCTTCTGGTACTGGCACATGGCAGCATCTATCACTAAGATGTTCAGTACTTGTGACATAACTAGTCCTCAGTAAATGGCTTTACTAACTTATACCATAGGTTTTGATCTGTGCTATTTTGCGGAGCATGGCTTTAGGTTTGGGAGACAGAAGGCATGTAGCAAATAGACATCTGTTGTTTTGTTTTGTTTTGTTTTGTTTTGTTTTTTGTTGTTGTTGTTAAATAACATCAGGAACAATGCATACAATTATAAAGCAAACAGCAAGTATCAGGAACAGTTTATTTCAGTGTGGTACTGGCCTTCTTTAATAGAATACACTTAGTGGTCTCTAAAGGTCTTTCTAGCTCTAAATCTATCTGTAAATCTAACCACTTAGGAAATAACTGGATTAATGTTTATAAATGGTGTTATTTTGCCTTCAGGTTGCCTGGTGTGTATTCAAGTGTTTTGTGTAATCCTGATGTGCCTGAATACTAATTTTACTTTATATCTACTCTTGTAATTTAAAGATTAGCCCCACAAAGTGGGGCAATAGAGTAGGACTCCACTTAACAACAACAACAACAACAACAACAACAACAACGCTCTCCCCACGCAGGTTCTCTGGGCTATAACAGTGGAAATTTAAAGATAAACAGAATCCTGGTCTTGACATAACCTCAGGATTCACATCTACAACAGGAGAGCTCACAATTAAAAAAAAAAAAAAAATCCTGGCAAATTTAATATCATTTTTATGAGGTTACAAGGTGACATTGTGATTGTCTTTTCTGAAAAGAAGGAAGGATTGAATTCAGCTTTGTTGGGCAACCAAAAAATGAGAACATTTGGAATAAATATTTCTCAAATTTTAGTTTAATTATCAAAAATAACATTTGCTTGACAGTATGAGGTTTCTTCTGTCCTTTATGGTTTTAGCAACATTTCTGAAGAGATGAGTATAAATACTTTCTTAAAATAACCCTCATTTTCAGTAAACATGTTTAGAGTCTCTGGTTATTTGGAACAGCCATTCTAATGGGATTTTTTTTTTCAAGTTAATGCCTTTGTTCAGTTTTTGATTTTGTCTGCCTAACAGATGCTATTTTCTCAATGCTAAAGGTTATGGGCATTTGAGGACCAAATATTTTCTAAACCATCAATCACTGAGGTTATTAAATCACTATATTTTAGAGCAGAGCCTCACTCTGAGACCTAAGCCTATATAATAGATAATCTGCAAGATTTGAGTCCTGGATTTCTACCACTCCCTCTATAACTTTGGACAAATCATTCTACCTCTGGGGCCTCAATTTCTTCCTTTGTAAAATGTAGGGGAACAGCAAGGTAGAGAGGAAGTTTAACCAAATCCAGTCAGGGAGTCAAAGGGCCAGAAACAACCTACATATTTGTGTAGGTTAAAATGGGAATAATATGTATGGGTAAAATGGGAATAATAATACGTACAATGCTTTGCAAATCTTTGAAACATTATATAAATGATAGATGTAATTTTTATTATTATTTGTATCACTTTTTGAGATGAAACAAAAATTGGGCCATATCTAATACTTTTCGAATAGTTTTAGAGCTATTGCCCTTTATGCCACATCTATGAAGACCTAAAGCTATCAAGTCATGTTCTGATATCCAGGAGCATTCATGAAAAAAGCATTTGAATACTTAATAAGTGTAAATCATTGTACTAAGGGAAGAACTTGAGTGAGATCAAAAGCCAAAGAATGGTTTATGAAAAGCCAATGAAATTGAATTTGGTCTTTAAAATCTCAAAAGTATAAAGGAAAAAGGAAATTAAAAAGTCAGCTATATAGGTTAGATTAGGAAAACTAAGGCCATAAAGGCATAAAGGAATTTATTTTTTAGCAATTGACATAAATATAATAAAAACATATTTGTTTGTTAGATTCCTTTGAAAAAGTTAGGAGGGATGAAGGGGTTTTTAACTTTCACAACTAAGAATTCCCACAGGAAATTCACTAAATATTCCCTTATCTCAGTTGAAGCTTTCAACCTATGCTATTGCTTCTTTTATTGTCTTATCTCTACAAATTCTTCTAGAAATTTTGATTTGTAATAAACATCAGAGTCATTTTTCTAATTATGGAAGTCTCCACCGATATCCAACTAATTCCTTATCATAGCATGGGGTTTCAAAAGCTATGTCAATAGAACACAAGCTCTATTCATTCTAGCTATACAGCCTTTGATTATGGTCTCAATGATAATCACAAGAGACAAGTGGCCCACTGGACAAAGTACTGGGCCTGGAATAAGGAAGACCTAAATTTAAGTCCTGACTCAATTTGACCCTACATAAATCATTTAACTTCCATTTGCTTTAATAAACCACAAACCACTTCAGTATCTTTGCTAAGAAAACCCCAGGGACAGTATGGCCCATGGGAATGACAGAAGAGTCAGATATAAGTGAATAACAACCATCCAGTTGAGCAGTCAACTTTTCTTCTAGTTCTTTGCCACCATAAAAGTGCCACCATAAATATTCTTATACATGTCAGAGCTTTCCCTTTGTCATTGACTTGCATGATATATAGGTTTTATTTTGATATGAATGTACAATTTAGTGATTTTCTTATTCTCATTATAATTGATATCCAAAACAATTGAACCAATTTACAACCCAACTATCAATATCTTCCCATAACAACTCCAGCATTTATCATTTTCTTCTTTTATCAAATTTATAAATTTTATGGCATAAGATAAAATCTCAAGGTTTAATATACATTTCTTCTGTTAGTGATAATGTAGCATTTTTTTAGAGCAGTTAGGTGGCAGAGTGCATAGAGCACTGACCCTTAAGTCAAGAGTACCTAAGTTCAAAAATAGCTGTGTGACCCTGGGCATGTCATTTAACCCTATTTGCCTTAGTTCCTCATCTTTAAATGAAGTAGAAAAGGAAATGCCAAATCACTCCCATACCTTTGCCAAGAAAACCCTAAATGGGGTCATGAAGAGTCTGAAACAACAAAAATGCATTTTTTATATAGTTGATGACGATTTGAATTTCTTCTTTGAAAACTGACTATTCAAGAGATTACCTCAAGATGATAGAATGAATGAGAGCAGAAGAGCCCAGCTCTCCTCCACTAAGGATGAAAAATTAGCACCACACCAAATAATGATCAAAAAAATGTTTAAAAAAATCATCTTGAATTTTACAGCGTAGGTTAATAACCAAGAGCACAAAAGTTTTAACAAGAAAAGTCTACTCCAAAAGCATACTGCACAGAAGCCTTCTAGCAATAGCAGTAACGACCCAGGGGATCCTAGAATACGCAGCTAAGTACCCAGGAACAGAGATAAAAGAACATGGAGAGCTAAGACCACTAGAATCTATAGCTATGTTATTTTCAGACTTCAGATTGGAGGTCAGGAACCTGAAAGATTCAAATAAGGAAGACAAAGTTTACCTTTGTAAAAAATCTGGATTATTCTAGTACAGTTTGCTAATCCAAACTTCCCCAGATCTCCTTAAAGAATACAATATACAGTCCTTACAGAAATCTGTGAGAGAACTTTAGACTATGATCAGTACCAATAAGGTTCCACTATTTCTTCCAAAAGTGTGCAATCTGGTACTGACACAAAGTCTCAGTTTAGGAGATAGGATTATAAAAATGAATAAACAAAAAAAAAAAAAACCATAGTAACAAATATGTCTTCAGGAACACCAAAGTCACAAATTTGGAAGAAGAGAACACCACACCAATTCCAATGAAAGCCTCAAGCAAAAAACACAATTTTACCACAAATTCTATTAGAATTCCTGGGAAAATAAAACAAGATGAAAAATAATACTTTCATTTTTTTTCCATTTGAAAGCTCGCAAGGAAAACATAAATGAGACCAAACAAAATATTTGACAAAACAAATACCTAGTACCATATTTCAAGAAATCATCAATGAAAATTGTATAGATCTACTAAAACCAGAGGACAGTATAAAAATAGAAAATATCTATTATTGCCTCCTGAAGGAAAAAAAAAACCCAAAATGAAAACTCCCAAGAATGTCATAACCAATATCCAGAGCCACACAAATTAAAAATACTGCAAGAAGTTAAAAAGAATTCAAGTCCCAAGGAATATGAGGACAAACAGGACTTGGTAGCTACCCCTATAAAAACAGGGGAATTTAGAATATGCTATTCCATAAGGCAAAAGATGAAGGCATAAAGGCTTACAACCAAGAATAATATTCTGGGAAAACTGAATATAATCCTACAGGTTGGTGGTTGGGTTTGAGAACCTATGGATCTTTAATAAAGTAGAGAGCTTCTATTCTAAGTTTGATACTTGAAATGCAAACAAAAAAGTCCAGAGTTGATATTTGAAATGCAAACAAAAAAGTCAAGAGAAACAAAGATGAATGCATTTGAACAATCAGAGGGGACTTATATGATGAAATTTTTACATTATGATGAGATAGGAGAGAGAAAAAACAAGTGTCTTCTTAGAACTCTCATGTCTTTAACTGTAAAGAGGGTGTAAATATAATCTAAAAATTGTTCTGATATATTTTAGTGATCTTAAGTGCTGTAGCATCTGCACAGTTAGCTACCAGGTCACATCACAAAACTTGTCTCCTTTTATGATGTCTAAAGGAGTCAAGACCTTATACTTTTGGGGTGTTATGCCTCAGTTTCCTTTTATTCTTGAGGTTTCCCTAACGTATTCTGCCTCAGTTTCCCTAAATTGTTCTGCCTCATTTTTCCTAAATTGTTCTGCCTCAATCCCCCTGGTTGCAAGCCCCCTTCCTGATCATTAGAACTGAGATAATTAGGGCTGGGAGTCCTGACCATTAGCATTCCATAAGAGCCATAAAAATATAGCTGGATCATTTCAGATCTGGGAAATATCTCTTATTGCAGACTTCCTGTTTCTAGTTTGACTATCCCCTTCCTCCCAATGTATCAGAAATTATGCTCCTCACCCCCTAACTTGTCAGAATCGGATTGATCTTTCTGGAAATTCCCGCTCACCAGTGATTGGACTTCACCCCCTTGCCTTTGCCTCCCCTGATCACTAGAACCCTATAAAAATCATTGGAATCATATTAGAAAATGAATTCTTTGAGACAAAAGTTCAATTCAGCCCTGGGGGAGAGGGAGAATGGATTCTACTCTGCCCACAGACTATCTCTCCCTCTCAGAAATTTAAATAAAATATTAAAAACTCTCTAATCTCTATCTTGCCTCAGTTTCTTCAGCATTACAGGGGCCTACTATTACTGAGACTCAGTTTAAGTTTATGACATACCATTCCATGTGGCATGGAATCTAAAGGGAGAGGGTGATTGAAAGGGTGGCAATGGTTTGACCTTCATGGCACTTGCTGCCTCTTCCTCTTTATTGGTGGGAGAAGAAATAGGTAAGAGGAAAGAAGGATGTGATGAGGCATTAAGTAGGGACAAGGAAAAGTAGAATTTAAGTAGGAATTATATTCAAAAGAAACTCTAATTTTCAGAGGGTTAATGCAGAAGGAATAAATAGAAATAGGAAAAGCATAAGAAGCAGTGATCAAGGTCTGGGCAAGGACAAGAGTCAACAGAAAAAAGCAAATTACATCTGTTATAGAGGTGTTACTACTGCTGTTCTGACCACCCTGTTCTTTGTAAAGAATGAAGCAGAATGGAGTAGAAAACAATCTAACAATACAATGTTAAGAAGTAGACTTGAAACATAAATATTCATACAGATTTAAATAAAGGACTACAGCAAAACCTATTATACTTTGAAAGAATTTTAAAAAGCATGTGCAATGGGATGAAAATCCTACTTTCCTTCCTTTTGTTACTCCTATGTAAGATCAGGCAAGATGGGATAGTTTTTTCCCTTATGAAAGTTTATAAACTTGATTGGATCAGGGAACTAAAGGTTCAAGGTCTTAACAGTTCTGGAAACCTGAGTACAAAATAGTTACAAGAAAATCCAGACATTCTGATATTGTTGTTCATCCTTCATTCTCAGAGTCATTTTGCTATTAGGCTGATGGACAATGAGCTTTGCTCAGCTGAATCAATTGTGTCTTCAGTGCAATATCCTTCTGCTATGTATAGGAAAATCTTTAGTTAACTATTAAATTTTATATTAAATATCTCATTTCTTTCTAATATCAAACATAAATTACCAGGGGATTGACCTGAGCCCAGAACAAACAGAACTATCAAACATGATTGCGGACAAAACAATAGCAAAAAAGGCTTGATTAAAAGAGCTAAAGAAGGAAATAACATCCTGCTTAAAAGCATGATAGACAGTGAATTAATATAATTAATTAATATATATCAATAATATCTGTTCACTGAATGAAATGCACAGGGAATACTTAACCAATTTATAGGAAGAAATAATAAAACTGTAATGATTGGAGATATCAAAATATGATTCTTAAGCCTAAACAAATATAATATGCAAAAAAAAAACCCTGAATAGAATTCTAGAAAAACTAGATATGATTTATCTATATGCATATGTGTGTGTGTGTGTATACACATATATTTCAGAAGGATGTGTTCAGATCCATTTAGCTATATAGGGTTTATATAAGGTATGTGTATGCATGTTTATAATTTCATCTGTTCAATATGTGGCATGGATAAAAACATGATCTCGGATTTGGTCCAAAGAAAACTATGATTTCCATCCTGTAAGGAGCAAAAGGAATGTTGTGACTGGCTAAATGGTCCTTCACTTATATACCACCAACTGGGATGATGTACTATTATTTCCATCTACCATACCTCAAATATTTGTAGTTTCTTCTCTTTTAGGTACTGAAAATAAAAGCTACTTTCCCTTATTGCTCTCAATTATTCTTGTCAGCTTTGCTCTCTCCTATGGAATGTTGGCTACCAAAAAAACTATTTCAAACTTATTTAAGCAAACAGTAAATGGAAACTGAGGAATACATATAGATTAGAGCAACTGAAAGAATACACCAGAGTATTATAAGTAGATAAGTTCTTTGGGAATGACATAAAATGTTAGCTCAAGTAAGGGAACTGGCAGGCAAATCCATTCTTATCAGTCTCTAGGTTTGTAGATCCTGGAAGTCAAGGTTTACATTGGGAGGGGACAGCATTCCTACATATATGTCTCTGAGATGATCTGTGATCATAAATCAAAAGTTTGCACCTTGTTTCTCCTGAACTCTGCTTCTACTTGAGGCAGCAGGCTGGCTTAGAGGCTTCTTAGCCAAGCAGGACTCAGTTCACTCTCTATATAAATACATAGTATTCAGCATCACAAATAGGTCCTTTAGAAAACCACCTAAGTCTAGAAAAATCAAACAATAGATTTTAAAAAATATCTTGTCCTTGACTACATAACTGAAATTAAAACAAATACCAAAGTAAAACAAACATTCCAGGAAGCAATTGTTCTTATCTAGCCAGCAAATACTGATACATGGTTATTTTTAACAGTGTTTTTTTTAATTGAACATTATCTGCAACTGCTTTTTAAAAAGTAGCCCCATACTCTTTAAATCAAAATAAGTTTTCTGATTCTTCCCATGTATATAGTAAAAGACATTCCTAATGCTGATTAACTTATCAATATGAAATGTCATCAATTAGTAATAATTAGACATATGCAAATTAAAACAATGTTAGGTTTGACTTTATACCCACCAGATTGTAGATAATAAAAAAGAAATATTACAATTATTGGGGATGCTTTGGGGAAACAGGCATACTATTAATGTACTATTGGTAGTGTTGTGAATTGGTGCAATTCCTCTAAAAAGCAATCAGAAAATATAATAATATAATTTTTGCTATGTGCAAGGTTTCATGCTAAACGTTATAATCTCATTTAATGCTCTCAATAATTCTGGGAGTTGGATGCTATTATTATCCTCATTTCACATATGAGTTGCTTGGGTTACATAGCTAGAAAGTGTCTAAAGCCATGTTTGAACTCAGATCTTTCAGACTCTAAGCCTACTTGTTCGATCCACTGTCAGTTTGCTATCCCAGAGTCACTAAACTGTGCATCCTGCGTGATCCAGAAATATTTCTACTGTTTTCATTTTCCCTTCTCCACCCCATCCCAAATCAGAGAGGAAAGGCCCCATATATGCAAGAATGTTCATAACAGCTCTTTTTGTGGTAATAAAGAACAAGAAACAAAGAGAGTACCCATCAATTTGGGAATCACTGAGCAACATGGTATATAGAAATGTAATAGTTATTACATATAAGAAATGAGCAAAAGGACAGACTCAGAGAAAATCAAAAAGATCAGTGTGAACTATTATGGAGCAAAAGGAGGAGAACTTAGAGAAATATTTCTATACCATTTTTTTAATGACTTTAAAAGACAAGATCTACATTCAATGCATTCCACTAGCCATAATTTCAGGGTAAAATATATCTTTTCCTACCACTTCTTTCCCAGAAAACATACCAGTCTTCTCTGACTCCATACCAGTTGTCTTTTCCCTTTAGAATATAAACTCTTTTAGAGGAGGGACCATCCTATTTTCTTATTTTTGAATTCTCAGTACTTAGTACAGTATCTGGCATATAGTAAACCCTTAATAAAATACTTTCTCTAAACTTTCTTGACAGAGAGGTAATGGATATAAGGAACAGAATAAAAAATACATCTTTGGATAATGTGGGAATTGATTGCTTGATTATACATATTATAATAACTTGATTTCTTTTTTTCAGTGGGATAGAAGGAAAGGAGATAAGGACAAAACTATTTTCCCCTACCCCCAAAAAAGAAAAGAGGACCATTGAAGCATTTTTTTCGCATTCCAAAGAGGAAAAAAAAAAAAAAACAAAGTCAGCAGGAAATATAATCAGTATATCACTGAAAATTATATATTGAATGAATCCTATTTAAAACAAAAAGCAGGACTTCCAGTGCCAAGATGGTAGAGTGATGAAAGTATCCTCTGAAGTCTTCCCAAATTCTCTTCCAAACAACTAGAACATGGCCTCAGAATTGATCTAGAAATAGGGAAGCTCACTACTCCAGCAATAAATCTCTATCTCACTGAGGTAGGAGGGCAGCAGCAGCAGCAGCAGCAGCGGGCCTACACCAAGGCTCTAAGATTGAAGCAATCCATCAAATAGGGTTCCTCTTTTGTAAGCCAGCAGCCCTCTAAACAAGTGAGCAGTACTTGCTAGACAGCAAGCCCCACCCCCTGAGTGATCTCATGCCAGGCACAAGCCAATAAAGAGGCCTTGATTCCATTTCTGACCAATAGGGTAGCCCTGCTCCCTGGGCTGACCAGCAGACAGATCCCACATCTTGGACCTATTAATAAAGAAACCCTGTTTCTATAGCAATCCAACATTAAGGTCCTACCCATTGTGCAGATCAGCAAGAAAATTAGTGCTTCAGAGGCAAGCACTAGAAAGACTGTTACTGTAGCAATAAAATAAAATAAAAAATGTTAAAACAAATAAAAGAAAATGTGAAATTTCTCATGGGAATAACAACTGCCCTAGAAAATACATGCAAGAGAGATAATATAAGCACTATTGTATTACCTGAAAGGCATGATTTTTTTAAAAAAGTCTGTACACCGTCTCTCAAGAAATTATCAAAGTAAACTGTTCCGCTGTAGTAGAACCAGAAAGTAAAATTTAAATTGAAAGAATTCACCTATCACTGCCTAAAAGAGATCCCAAAATGAAAATTCCCAAGAATATCATAGTCAAATTCTAGAATTCACAAATCAAGAAGAAATAATTGTAAATTGACAAAAAAGAAATAATTCAAATATCATAGAGCTACAGTCAGGACTGCACAAGATTCAGCAAATTCCACATTAAATAACTAGAGGGCTTGAAATATGATATACAAGAAGGCAAAGAAGTTAGAATAATAACCAAATATCACCTACCCAGCAAAATTGAATATAAACTTTTAGGGAGAAAATGGATACTTAATGAAATAGAGGAGTTTAAAGCATTTCTAATTAAAAAGCCAGAGCTAAAAGAGACAAAAACAAAAACTTTACTTCCAAATACAAGACTCAAGGGAAATATAAAAAAGTACAAAACAACAGCAACAACAACAAGAAAGAGAAAATATAATAAATTCAAAATGGTAATGTTTTATATTTCTATATGGCAAGATAATATTTGTAACTCTTAACAACTTTATTACTATAATAGCAATTAGAAGGAGTATATGTAGACAACATATATGGATTTAAGTTGACTTTGATGGGATGATAGCCCAAAAGACAAAATAAAGGGATGAGAAAGAAAACCTCCTGGGAAGAAGAAAGATTTAATGGGTTAAATTATTCCATATTAAAAAAAAAAAAGAAAGAAAAACTTAAGAGCTATTATAATGGATGGAAAGATGGGAAAGTTGATGGGCAAAGCATAGACTTTAGTCTTATCAAAACTGGCTCAGAGAGGAAATAACATGCACACTCAGTTGGATTCAGAAATCTATCTCACCCAATATGTAAACTAAAAAGAGACAGAAATAATAAAAAGAGGAGAGGGACTTATAAAAGGGAGGATAGCATGTTGAGAAATGAAACACTTATGAGGAGGGAAAGGATGGGGGAGGGGGTGTTGTGCAGGGAAGGAATTAATAAACAAAGGGAAAATAGCATGGAGGGAAATACACAGTTTCATTACTTATAAATGTGAATTGGAGGAATTCACCCATAAAACAAAAGTGGATAACACAATGGATTAAAAAAACATTTGAAGCAGAGACACACAGGGTATAGATAAAGTCCTGAGGCAAAAATCTATTATGCTTTAGCTGAATCAAAGAAAAGGGAGTAGCAATCATGATCTCAGACAAAATAAAAGCAAAAATACACCTAATTAAAAGAGATAAAAAAAGGAAACTATTTCCTCCTGGAAAGTATCATAGGCAATGAAGTCACATTCAATATTAAACATATATATAGGTAACAAATATATAGCATCTAAATGCTTGAAGGAGAAGTTGAATGAGTTATGGAAGGAAATAGATAATAAACTTATACTAGTTGGAGACCTCAACTTTCCTCTCTTAGGACTAGAAAAAAATAAATAGGAAAAAAGGTAAGGAAGTGAATATAATTCTGGAAAATTTACAGATATCTGGAGAACACTGGATGGGAATAGAAAGGAATATATCTTTCCTCAGTAATGCATGGCACATGCACAAAAGTTGATCACATATTAGGAAATAAAAACCTTATAACCAAATGCAGAAAAGTAGAAATTATAAATGCATGCTTTTCAGATCATAATGCAATAAATATTACATTTAATAATGACCAATGGGAAATTGAGATTAAAAATTAATTGGAAATTCATCCTAAAAAACAAGTGGGCCAAAGAATAAATCATAGAAACAATTGATGAATTCATTAAAGAAATTACTATGCTCAAATGAAAATTATTCCAGGAATTCAGGGCTGGTTCAATATTAGGAAAACTATCATAATAATGGACCACATCAATAATAAAACCAATTCATATGATTATCTCAATAGATGCAGGAAAAGCTTTTAACAAAATATAACACCTATTCCTATTTAAAAAAAAAAAAAAACACTGGAAAGCATAGGAATAAATGTAGTTTACCTTGAAACGATAAGTAATATTTATCTAATACCTTTCCAATATAATCAGAAATGAAGCAAGTTTTCCTATTAGCACCTCTACTATTTAATACTGTAGTAGAAATGTTAGCTATAGCAATAAGAGGAGAAAAAAATTAAGGAAATTAGAATAGGCAATGAAGAAACAAAACTATTATTCTTTGCAAATGATATGCAAAAAAAATCCTAAAGAATCAACTAACAAACTAATAAACTATTACAAAGTTGCAGGATATAAAATAAACCCACTCAAATCATCAGCCTTTCTATATATTACCAACAAAGTCCAGCAGCACAAAATAAAAAGAAAAAATCCATTTAAAATAATTATAGACAATATAAAATACTTGAGAATCTACCTGCCAAGACTAATACAAGAACTATATAGAGTACAACTATAAAACACTTTTTCATACAAATAAAGTCAAATCAAGACCAAATGGAAAAATATAAATCATTTACGGGTAAGCTGGGCCAATATAATAAGAATGACAGTTATATCTAAATTACTCTATTTATTCAGTGCCATATCAATCAAATTATCAAAAATTATCTTATAGAGATAGAAAAAATAATAACAAAATTCATCTGGAATAACAAAAGCTCAAAGATATCAAGGAAATCAATGAAAAAAATATGAAAGAAGATGGTCTAGCCATATCAGATTTCAAATTCTATTATAAAGTGGTAATTATCAAAATAATTGGGTGCTGACCAAGAAATAGAGAGATACAGATTACATTATAGTTAATGACCATAGTAAGTTAGTATATGATAAATCCAAAGATCCAAACTTTTGGAACAAAAATTCATTAATTTACAGAAACTGGAGGGAAAAATAGAAAATAATATGGTAGAAACTAGGTTTTTTTCACTGCATACCAGGATAGGTTCAAATGGATTTATGATTTACACAGAAAGAGAAACAAATTAAGAGAGCATGGAATATGCTGTCCGATTTGTAGGTAAGAAAAGAATTTAGGGCCAAAGAAGATATAGAGAGCATTACAAAATATGAAATAGATAATTCTGATCATTTAAAATTTATAAATTTTTGCACAAAGCCAACATAACCAAAATTATGAAGAAAGCAGAAAACTTGGAAGTAATTTTTGCAGCATTTGTCTCTGATAAAGGCGTAATTTCTCAAATGAGAGAACTTAGTCAAATTTATTTTTAAAAATACAAGTCATTCCCTAACTGATAAATGATCAAAGAATTTGTATAGGTAGTTTTCAGATGAAAAAAATCAAAGGTATCTATAGTCATAAAAAGAAAACACTTTAAACCAGAATTGATCAGAGAAATGCAAATTAAAACAATTCACACACCTATCAGAATGGCTAATAACAAAATAGAATAGCATAAACAAAGCAAAATATTGGATATTGAAGAAGTAGGAAAACTGGGACATTAATGCATTGTTGGTAGAGTTATGAACTTATCTAATCATTCTGGAAAGCAATTTGTAACTGTGCTCAAATGTCTATAAAACTGTGCATACCTTTTGATCCAGCAATGCCATTACTAGGTCTGTATCTGAAAGAGAGCAAGGAAAAGGAAAAAAGGGCCTATTTATATAAAAATATTTTTGACAAGTTTTTTGTGTGTGTGTGTGTGTGTGTGTGTGTGTGTGTGTGTTGGTTAAGAATTCAAAATCAAAGAGAAGCCCATCAATTGAGGAATGGCTAAATAAGTTGTGATTTAATGAATTGTAATGGAATTGTGATTCCATTATGATTGTAATGGAATATTATTATTCCATAAGAAATGACAAGCAGGGTAACTTTGGAAAAACTTGAAAAGACTTACATGAACTGATGCATAATGAAGTGAACAGAACCAGGAAAACATTGTACACAGTAAGAACAATATTGTTTCATGAAAAACTATGAATGACTTAGCATCCTAGGCAATCCCAAAGGACTGGAGATAAATACTATCTGCTTCAAAAGAACTGATATAATTGAATACAGATTGAAGCATGCTATTTTCTTTCTTTTTTTTTTCTTTTGAGTCTTCTTATACAAAATGTATAATATGGAAATGTTTTTCATAATTACACATGTGCAACCTATATCTCACTGCTTGACATCTCAAGAAGGGGAAAGGAAGGAAGGGAAGGAGGAATAGAATTTGGAAATCAAAACTTCCATTAAAATGTTTTTAAATGGTGGAAAAAAGGAAAAGCATCTACATAACAGAGATTTGGGATTTAGCAATATAATTGACATTTTAAAAAAATATCTTCTATGTATCAGGCGTCATACAACAAAAAAAGGAAAAAAAAAATTCTAGAACCAGTATGATAACAGTGTTAGAAGAAAGAAAAGGATGTGTACAATAGATGTTAGGAAGGTTTTGGCAACAAATTGCTTATGGAATGACAGAGAATGAGGAGTTTAGGGTGACATATTGATTATGAACTTAGGTGACCAGGAGAATAGTGGTGCCCTTGGCAGTAATGAGGAAGGAAATGGCAAATCAAATTATGAAGGGTCAACTGGAATGAACAATGATAATAATAATAATAATAATAATAATAGGCAGTTGGAGGTATAGCCTAAGACCCTCTTTTCTTCTCCTTCCTACTATTTCACTTAGTAATCTCCTTTTTTGAAAATTAGTTGTCTATCAATGATAATTGGATCTGTAGAAGCTAATGAAAATTATCACATAATGAGGGAAAAGAAAGAGCCCAGGACAAATTCCCGTGGCTCACCCATGGTTAGCAAATATTACCTTACCACAGTGAGAATCCAGTGAAGATTGTGTAACATAAATTTGTAGTGAAATCAGTCAACATCATTTCATGATTTTTTCTAGCTTCTTTCTGTAGCAAATCAATAGGGGTGTAAGAAGCAGATGGCAGAAGTAATTCAAGGCTGAAGTTTGACAGAGCAATATCTGAAAAAACATTTTAAGAAATCTATAAATAAACTAATATCCTCTCTGTTGTATCTTTTGATATTGCGTTTCTGATTATAACTAATTTGGGAAGTTACAACTTTAGGACTTGAGACATCCCTGAATTAAATATGGCATGCTTATTTGTTATGCCCTAAATAAAAAAAAATTATGGTAACCCCCACTTCCCCCTTTCTTGTTATTAGGACTGGGAGAATTGACTCAGGAAAAATCTTGGAGCTCCTATCACTTTTATATACCATTGGGTCATGAACTCCAGGTACATTATCTCGATCATTGCTAGGACAATCCACCCTCCATTACCCCTCACCTTGCTGTCTCCTGCCCTGGACCTTCTTTTTTGACCCCTATCCTGTCAGGATTAAGTTATGATCCTTTCCTGGAATTATGGCTTGTTCATCCTCCCAGCATCCTTGCCTCCCTTATCTACCTTTGTTAAATCCCAGTTAACTAAAACCCCATATAAGTTCTCTGCCTTGGTTTATCTGTGCCGAACGCTTTGGACAAGAATCCCATCCAGCCACCCAGTCTAAAACTGTCCACATTAAAAGATTAAAAAGCAATCTCTATCTTACCTCAGTTTATCTGGTATTATATATTATACTCATAATAAGTTAGTAATAATAATAATAATGAGTTAAATACTTGAGGAAATATTTTTCATGATCTCACAATGTAAGAGTATCTCACTCAACTTAAATAAATAACCTGTGATATCTTTCAAGTTGTTGTAAAACTATATCTAATAATCAAAATACAAGTAAAAAATTATTTTATGAGTTTGAATGAATGGGGAAAGAGAATAGTAATCACATAAACATATTTTTCCCCATCCCAGCATTCCTTTTTAGACCTAGTCTAAATCTTAAGTTTTGGAATGTCTACTTTTTTTTTTTAAGAGTGAGCCTATCATTGCATTAGTTAAAACACTTCCCCTACAAATGCAGATCTCCACATACTCTTAAGCTTTTGTCCTAAAAATTTATATGAGAAACCAAAAGATTAAGTGATTCTTCCAGATCACAAAGCCAGTATGTCACCAGAGGGACTTCGCAGAAGTACTTTAACCCAGGTTGTCCTATCTTTTAGGCTTACTTTCTCTCTACTAACATTTTTTTCCTTCTCTAAATGGAAGAAGAAAAAAATTAATTCTAGTGACACACCAAACCTTGTTTCATTTAGCTAGGTATTCTACAAAAATCTTTCAGCAATATATTGAATTTATGTTGCATATTTTGGTCCCAATTGTTTTATAAGCAGAGGCTCCTTTTTTAATATATAGATATACTTTAGACAATAGCTAATTTAAAGACATGTGATATAAAGACAGCTAACTGACACCATTTAGTACACAATAGTAAAATTAACAATGAGAAACATTGTCTTAATAGGGAATTAAGTTCTAAGAAATGTGGTCACTTAAAAATTATTAAGAATAGTGGAAATACATATAGTATTTGGTGTCAGAGAACATCGATTCATTCTTCTGTCATCTGCTACTTAATTCTTATGTAAACTTGGAGAAGATAATTTCCTTGGATCTCAGTTTTATAATCTTTAAAAGAGAGAATATTTGGCTAGAATAAGTTCTAAGTTCCTCCCCAATTGTAAATCTATAATTCTTTTGTAACCTAGGTTCTACCCAAACCTGGGGTGTTTTTCATGCTACTGAGTGAGGCTGATGGCTTTGCATAGGTCTGTCTTACAAGATATCACCTTCCAGTTATCATTGATCCTCTTTGAGAATGGAGAATAGATAACAAAGACATTTGAGGGTGAGGAAAGTGTCTTCAGATTGATGGAGAGAAGCCTGAGCTGCATACTTACATAAGGATTTTTAGCAGTTTTCAGAAATATACTTGAAGAGTGACAGATGGATAGAGGACATTCCAGGGAGACCATGGGGAAAGATAAGACATTAGCATGACAGATCTGTGTGAGGAGTCAAGCCCCCAAATGTCATTTTACTTGCTTGAAATACTAAAGGCTTCTGAGAATAGATTTCTCCTGGAATGGGGTTGTTTCCTTTCCTGATTCAAGCCAAGATCCAAGTGAGGAGCTAACAAGCTCTTTTACTCTTGTTTATTCTTTGGAATTTTCTAATCTGTACCAATTTCTGTTTGCTATTTTGCTTGGAAAAATAAGTGTTTACTCAATATTTGCTATTGTGCCTCTCTTTTGTGCAACCAGTGTTTATTAGAGAAGAGTTAAGCTGACAAGAAAAGTGGTGTTTGTTTTGAACTTACTATCCACAATATTTGAAGAAAGCAAATAAATATAATTCTAACTCAATACCCTTCCCAGAGACTAGAGAGAAACTACCCTTCCCAAGACTAGGCAGAACACTGCCAGTCTTGAGGATCCTCCTGGAGTTTACCTGTCTCTCTCTTTCCCTCCCAGTGCCCCCAGCTATTATGATGGTTGCAGGTACAGCCCTTGGCTCTTCTCCTCTCTGTAGAGGTGGATTGAATCTCAGTTTTCTGAGCTCTGTCTATATGTTTAGTTAATCCATGTGGACACTTATCTTACACATTCTTAGACTCTTATTTAGTCTAAATTTTAAATTTAGCCCAAACCAAATAATATATTTTATATAAAATTTTTTGCAACCTTAAAATGCTAAGTAAATCTTATTCTTTCTAGACTTTAAGTTGTTAAAACACTGAAAGAAAATGTCTTTAATTATATACTTGTTTTCTGACAAACACCTCATCACTAATTCTGATAATTTTTTCTTCAAATATCTTTTAGTTGAAAAGTAAATTACAAATATGCATTTTTCCCCATTAAACATCCCAAAACTCTAAGATTCAAAGTTAGGTAATGGAGAGAGAATACTGTTTAAATACCTTTTTGCTTTTCCACAGAAAGAAATGGAACATAAATATGAGCATATTTAGTGAGAGTTCTGTACTTTAAATGCAATTGTCAAATCGGTCTATTCTGCATCAAATGTTTATGAGATTTAAATTGTAAAGTCAAGAAAAGCTAAGTTAAAAAATTCTTCATGGACAGATATTGATCTTTTTAAAAATCAATTTTAACCATAAATAGAAAAAGTAAGAATCTGATTTCAAATTTTGTTTTAAAGCAAGAGAAATGACTGAAGTGGCCATCTAGTAAGTAACCCATCACTCTTTCTTGAACACTCTGTTCCAGTCACACCAGACTGCTTATTGTTCCCCATACATGATGTTCCACCTCCAGTCTCTGTCCCTTTGCACAAAGAGTTCTTACTGCCTGAAATGCACTTCCTCATCATCTTGACCTTGGAGAATCCTTTGCTCTCTTCAAAGATGAGATCAAGGGCCATCATTTAAGAGAAATATATGAGATCTCTCCAATTTCTAGTGCCTTCTCCCTGGAAATTATTTGTTTTGTGTGCACATTATGTGTTTATATATGTGTATTTATACACATGTTTGTGTGTATATATATATATTCACATAATATATATGCTTATACATACACAGATATAAATATGTATGTGTATCTTTGGAGATTATGCACCCAATTTATATCACCACTTGCTTGTTGAGTCTCCAGAAGAATGACTGTTACTGCTCCCAGATTTCTAGTGATAATCCTGTAAATCTGGCTGCCCTCCTAAATATTAGCTTACAAGAGCCATCCAGTGTGCTTCCCCTTTAACAGCCTGTAGGTTCAATAAGCTCTTTAGTTAAAACATTTACTCAAATGGCATAAGGACAGTAATTACAAAGCATTTCCCCCCAAATATCAGGGAGCATACACTCCCTTAATCTCACCCAGAGTGCAGGAGAGGAAAACAATGGGCACAAACTTAAAGTACAATGGCAGTAAGGCACGTGTGTCAACTCCAGAACTGCAAGACCTTGATACCCCTTTTTAGAGAGGGATCTCTTGAAGTTTGCAAGGAAATGTCTCCTGCCTCCAGTGGAATAGCACAGCTGGGCTTGCACCTCCTAGAGTGCCGTGTCTGCTGGATGGGAAGCCACGAAGGTCTTTCAACAATTGTGCTGATTTTTCACCAAGCTTCTCAGGACATGGCATCTCCGGCTAAACAGGCTGATCCTTTGATTTTTTAGACTTGCTTTCCAATTGACAGCTTCTGTCATTTTCCCACTTTGCCTGTTTCACAGGTAACAGATTGCTCTTCATTATAAATCTTTTCCTCTCCCACTCCTTCTGTCTTCTAGTTATAATTGAAACTTAGCTCCCCTTCTGATGACACAGCCTCTCTGGTCTCCTTTCTAGTACTGGCTGTACCTTCATTTATTCCCTCAGTTCACTGATCAAGGGGGAGGAGTTATAATATTCCTTGTTCCCCCCTTGCCGCTTCCAAATTCTTTTTCTCCCTCATTACTCAGGAACCTCTTCTTCTTTTGAGGTTCTTGCTATTTAGCACCTAATCAAAATCCTGGTAACTATTATTTACAGATCCCAGGTATGCAGCTTACAATTTTTTTCTCCTCCCTGACTCCTATCCTCATAGTAGGACATTCAACATGTATACTTACTCTCACAAACATTCTAAACCCTCAGTTCCTCAAGCTACTGTAATGACCTACTCTTGCAACCCACCTCAGCCACACACACTTTAAACTTGTCATCACCCACAAATGTACTATTTCCATGTTCAAGAATTCTGACATGTCCTTATCCAACCAAAACATAACTCTTTCTATTTCTTTCTGCTGGATTTTCTTGGTAATATACAAAAGTGCTGATGATTGCTGTGAGTTTATTTTGTAACCTGAAACTTTACTAGAGTTGTTTTCATTGTTTCATTTTTTAAGTTAATTTTAAGGTTCTATCATACCATCTGCAAAAAATAATAGTTTTTCTCATTTTCCTATGTTTATCCCTTCCATTTCTTTTTCTTGTCTTATTGCTAAAGTTGGAATTTCTAGTGCAATATTGGGTAGTAATCATGACAATAGACATATATAAGATAGTTTTACAAGAGACAGTACTGGTAGGTTATCAGGAATAACTTCATGCAAAAAAAGATCTTTGAGCTATGAACTTTCCAGGACCCTTTCTCTTTTAATTCTTTGATCCTATGTGTGTCTAGACTGATTATGGAATAAGAGCAGAGGATAACACATGTTGATTGTCTGGTGTTCACTATGTTTCACTGGTATTCATGAAATGTCAAAAGGTCTAAAGTTTGGCCATGAGACATTGGATGGCTCATCTATTGAAAATTTATCAGAGTGCATGGACATGAATCAATAAAACAATGAGAAGTTATGAATGTGTTTTGATCTACACAGCTGGACAGAGTATCCCCTAAACAATGACATCAATGATCCATGGAACCATGAATGTGTGTACATACCTTACTCATATCTTATATTTTTAAATTTTCTTTTTCTTTGCTGTGTTCAAAATTTGATATTTTTAGCCAATTAAAAATAATTAAAGACATAAACAAAAACTCAACCTCCAGCTGCTTACATTTTAATTCACAATACCTGCACATACCTGCATGGTTGTAGATTATAGACTTAAGAGGCATGGAAGTACCTCCACTTTTTATTCAACTTATTGTCACAGCTCATTTTTTTGTATATCTCCTATTCATTGGTATTACTTCTGTTCTAACACTATATATAAGCCATTAATATTCTCAAACCTATTAAAATTTTTTCATACCATCATGAGGAATATGTCACAATGCATCTTCTATCTCCCCCTTCAATTACATGTAAAAATAATTTTAAATATCAATTTAAAAAATTGAATTCTAAAATCTCTCTCTCCTCCTCCCTTTATTTCTCCCTCCTTGATATGATAAGCAAATTGATATAGGTTATACATAAACTTGTGCAAAAGATTTCCATATTAATCATTTTGTGAAAGACCAGGAAAAAAAATAAAGTGAAAAATAGTATGCTTTGATTTGCATATCAGACTCCATCTGTTCTTTCTCTGGGGATAGATAGCATTTTTCAATATGAATCCTTTGGTATCATCTTAGATCACTGTATTGCTGAGAACGATAAGCTGTTTCCTATTGATCATTGTACAGTATTGCTGTGTAGAATGTTCCCCTGGTTCTGCTCACTTCATTTTGCATTAGTTCATGTAAGTCTTCCCAGGTTTTTCTGAGTACATCCCACTTGCCCTTTTTTTACAGCACAATGGTATTCCATCACTATAATATACAATAATTTCTTTAGCCATTCTCCAGGTGATAGATATCCCATCAATTTCCAATTCTTTGCCAACACACACAAAAAAAGAGATGTTATAAATATTTTTGTATAAATAGATCCTTTCCTCTTTAAAAAAAAAAAAAGATCTATTTGGACTACAAACCCAGTAGTGGTGTTGCTGGATCAAAGGGTAGACATAGTTTTATAGCCCTTTGGGTGTAGTTCCAAATTGTTCTTTAGAATGATTGAATCAGTTCACTACTCTACCAGTAGTGTTATAATACATCTTACCCCTGAAGATGCTGGGATATTGCCGTGCTCTCCTAGCTGGCATTCTCAGACCTTATCAATTTTATCCAAGGACCTATGGAATCACTAGGTGATAATTGTTCTATCTCTGCCCTTCCCTCTCATGCTTTATCCTCCCCTCCTAGAAAAATCCTTTTTTTAAAGAATGTTAATAACTTTCTGAATTATCAGAGTTTTAAATTACCATGGATTTCAAATTGTTAAAACTAGTATAAATAAGGTTTTATTATAATTTATATAATTTCTTTCATTATAGAATTATCAATCCTTTTCATTCACATCCTGTACTCTGGCTGCTTCAATCCTTCATAGTTAATTTATTATTTTTGTAATGGAATCTACCAGAGCCTTAAAAGACAGAGAGATATAAGCTGAGGATAAAGTACAATTATGAGTTGAAGAGGTATTGCTGAATCATTAGCTGGGTTCAAAACTAATTGAACACTGAACCCAAAGAGTATTTTGGTATATTCAAAATTAATTGTACACTGGACCTAAAAAGTAGTTTTTCCATAGTTGGATATTGACCTTGAAGAATATCTCTGTGGGAGTGGTTCTGTGATCATTTGCTTTGTCCTAAAGTGATTTTAGCAGTGACAAAGAAATAAATAATAAATTCCTCAAACCTGCAAACAACCCAAAACTAGTAGATGTTGGAATCCTTACAAAGTGTTAAGTCATTAGAATTGATAGAGACAATAATTATCTAATTTAGCATGGTTCAGTATGATTGATCTGATCCTATGAGGAGAAGTTATGGGCCAGAACTTGAAACAAGGTACTAAGTGGAATTGAGGAGACAATGTTTAAATCTAGTTTAGAACTGATTTAATCCTACGACAAATAATGGTTTCCCAGTGATATAATGATTGGTGTGTACTCAGTGCACAACATATAAGCAAAAAGCTATCAGGGCCAGAGAAGACTCTGGGAGATATAGAAGCCTACTCTTGGAGGTGGAGTCAGATTCATTCCATTTTCCACCTTTGTGCTGCCTAGAGGCTGAAGGACAAACCTTTGGATTTGGAGACATTCAGAGGGAGTTCTTAGAACCAAAGAGAGAGATAGGTCTCTATTAAAGCTAACCAGGCCCAAGGAAAGAGACAAGACTTGGAAGGAGAAAATAAACGTTTGGATTTTATTAGCTGGCTGCGTTTGAGGTGATTATTGATCGGAAGTGAAACTAAGGCTGCCTCCAGAAAACCTCCCCAAGAAACCTGCTCCCAGAGAGAACCATCATTTATTACATAAAACAAGAACACCACAAGTAGAGATAGCTAAAACACTGAATAACAGAATCATAATTTGAAAAAAATTTCAATAGGCTAACTAGATTATTGGGTCCAAATCTAAATAAGATTAATGTTAATAAGAATAAATATAAAGTCTACAATGAAAAATGGAAGGGATATGGCTAGACAATTTCTTTAAAAGAGACTTGAGAGATTTAGTGGATTGAAAAGTCAATGTGAGTCAGAAGAATAGTATGACAGTAAAAAAGCTAATTCAATCTCAAACTACATAAAGAGAGGATTGTGTCCAGGACTGGGAAGCAGAAATGGTATTTCTGCCATACCATACCTCAATCAACTTATACTTGGGGATTTGTGTTCAGTTTTGGCTGCCATTGTTTAGGAAAAACATCAACAAGTTAAATGTGCAGAGTAAAGCAGTCAGAATGATGAATTGTTTCAAGATTGTGTCCTGTGAGAATTAGTTAAAAGAAATGAAAATATTTATCTTTGAGAAGAAAGACAGGTATAATTACCTTCAAGTATTTGAAAGGCTATTATGTGTTCAAAGAGATTATGTTTGTTCTGCTTCTCCTCAATGAACAGAACTATTAGCAATAAGTGAAGGTTTCAGGGAGCCTGTTTGTCCAGTTTTAGGTTTCAAGGAAGGGAAACATAGTTCCTCCTTCTTTAAATCTAAGTACAGTGTTTAATGGTAGAGTATAAATCACTAGTGATACAAAAGAATATAATGTTATATATGCTAATCATTCTTATTAAACCATCCAAAATTCAGCTGTTTCTGGTTTCTGGAGGCAAGGCAGCTGCACAGGATATAGTACTGACTCTAATATAGAACTGCAAACTGATTTGAAGTGATTTTAATTCTGCAACTAGGTAGAACAGTACATAGAACACTAAAATTGGAATCAGGAAGAATCCTCGGAATCAGGAATCAGGAAGAATCTTTTACAATTCAAATCTTATCTCACACACTTACTAGATATGTGACCTTAGGGAAGCAAGTCACTTAATCCTATTTGCTTCAGTTTCCTCCTCTGTAAAATAAACTAGAGAAGGAAATGGCAAACTATTCCAGTATCTTTCCCAAGAAAACCCCAAATGAAGTCATGAGGAGGCATCCATAACTGAACAACAAAAGCCATTGTATGCACCAGAGGGCAAAGGGGAGCTAAATCTTTCTCAAATGCACCAGTCTATGAACAGATTGTTGTTGCTGAATCATGTCTGAATCTTTGTAAAATCAAAAGGGTTGTGACCTGTCCTGAGTCATACAGCTAGTAAGTGTCTGAAATCAGAAAATGACTTCTTGACTCCAGGCCTACCACTCCATCCACTGTACCCCCTAGCTGCCCCCTTTGTACATATATTAGGAACTCTTTCAATATATCAATTAGGAGTAAGATACATAGTGATTTATCAGTCACTCTAGCTTTCTGCCTACTTGTCTCTGTTTTTCCCAGTAAGACCCAGAGCATCCAGACTATTTTAGAGGCAGATTTAGGTTTGATATAAGAAAGAGCTTTCCAGCAATTAATGCTATCCAAATGCTTCAATACTGGTACCTAATATGGTGCCAGGTACCTCGTAATCACTTAATAAATGCTTGTTAAATGAATATGATATAAAGCTCGCTGATGTAGATGTTATTAGATGTGTGTTTTAGTTCCAGTTTTGCCACAAGCTAGTTATGTAATATTGAACAATTCATTTCACTTCTTTTAGAATGCCTCTTCCTATTCAAAAACAAAAATGTGGCTGGTCTAGACAATTCTAATGATTCTTTTAAAACTAAAATTCTCCTTCTATTCTATAATTCATTTGCATTTCCACCATTTTCATTGCAAGAGTGGCTAGTTTCTTTACGTTCCATATTTGGACAGCAATTGAGGCATCAGCATTACACAATCTTTATCTTATGAAATAACCTACAAAATGAGAAGATCATTTTCTGTTGGAGGGTAACCTTTTAGATTTTTGTATTGGAGGGGAAATGAAAGAATTGAGAGTAAGAACAGAGATGGTGCAGTGGATAGAGTGCCAGCCCTGAAGTCAGGAGGACCTGAGTTCAAATGCAGCCTCAGATACTCAATGCTTCCTAGCTTTGTGACCCTAGGCAATTTACTTAACCCCAATTGTCTTAGGGAAAAAAAAGTAAGAGCAGAATCTAAACTTACATATGATTATATAGAACAGATAGTTGTCTTTACTCATAATTACTCAGGCAAAAATATGAAGTGTAACATTTGCAGACTTCGGTAGTATCATATCACAACTAATCATCACAACTTCCCCCATTTTCCAGACTATGTTATCAATTTTTGTCGACACACCATATATATCTACTATACTTATGCATTGTTATAGAAGCAGGGACTTGTGTGCACACATTTCTGAAAGCACTTGAACCTTGATTCATTCATTTTATTTACCTAATTATAGAAGTTCCTGGGGTGTTATGATGGTGTATACATACAAGAAAATGGAATACGTTTATATCTGGAATATCCTAGAAAATCTAAGGTGGATGGTCAATGTAATTATATAATTTGGTGGTCATAGTTTAAAAAAAACCATTGGTTTTCTAATTTATATTTTACTTCATTCTATACTGTTAATTCCTAAGTCATGATTCTTTGTCTCTGAACTTTGTTCAGAAATTCCATTGATCAGTAAAATGTTAAATCTGCTAATCTCTGTTGTATTCTTGCCTCAAGGAAACCTGCTATTTTTAAAAGATATGGATAGATGTCAGAAAGTCTGGTTCAGTACCCATATGCCACCAAACTATCCTTCAGGATGTCAAGAAATCCACTATCTCTGACCTTATAGGTAGACTCAAACAGTGAACATTTCTTACCTACAGAAGAGGGAGTTGTTTCAGGCCCCTCATAATTAAATTCCAACTAATCATGTTGTTCCAACTAATAAATCTTGTTACAATGTGTAATCATATTGTTCCCTCAGTCATATAACCAGTACTCAAACCCCTGCTGTGACTAATATTATAATCAATTGAATTATTTCCTTACCTATCCTGTTTTGTTGTTTGTTCTATGCTTATAAGGAGGAGGAGCTGCATCTTGACCTTGGAGTCTTTTAGCTGATTGAGGCAGTCCTTGATCTATTCTATTGGCAGGTTCCTACCCAGCTTGTCATCTTGCTCAGAAAATATGTTATTTACTCTATAATTATTGAATTTTACTCACCACAAATGGAATGCAGAAGATAAGTTTATACAGCAGAAAAATCCTGCTCTTTCTCAAGCCCTATTAATACCCAATTTTGTAATATTGTCACCCTTTTATTTTGTTTTCTCTAGTGTTTTGGAACATCTGGTTTTTAATCTAATTTCTGGCATGTTCTTAATTTGTTTTCATGTGTTCATTCTCTTCAACTAGATTGAATATGAATCCTTCAAAGGAATGGATTCTATTTCTGTTGTGTTTTCCCACAATGTTCTGTATCCTGTATGTATTCATTGAACATCATTTACTGATACTGAATCCCTTTGAGGTTAGACTAACTTTACCTGCCAAACCTGTTATAGCTTACTTCAGCTCTGTGATTAGGGGAATATGTCTACAATAAGTAAGACATTGAAGGAGTTAGAAAAGCAAATTTTTAAAAATAAGGTGTCTTAAAGCATTAGAAGCTTGTTGCTATCTATTTTTACATACCAAATGAAGAAATATGGGCTAGGTGAGTGGAGAACAATGATTTTGCCTCCTTCACTTAGCCTTTTTTTTTTTTTTTGGCTCAAATTATATTCATATCCTAAAAAGGGGGGGCCATGAAAAAATTTCTATCTGTAATTCATAGATATATGAATCAATGTGACTGTGGCTCAGCCCTAGATCCAGAAAATTGAAACAGACTGAATGCCAGTGACTTCTACTAAGCTTGATAACTTCTTTCTGTTTTAAAAAGCTTAATTTCTCAAGGCTAACACTGTCTATCTTTCTTTATGAAGAATCACTTATGGAAAGTTTTCCTTAGTTTGATATCAAGTGTGTGAAGAGTCTGCCTTCCTAAAACATCAGAACTTTAAGTATCTGGGCTGTAAGCTAAATAACAAATGATAGAGTCCCTTCTTGTTTTTGTGGAGAATAAGAACAATTGTAACCAACATCTAAAAGCAGAGTATTCAGAGAAGCAAAACCCAGCAGTAAACATGAGCACTTCCAAGGAGAAACTAGACACTATTTAATACCAGTTGAAGTGGCATAGTGACATCCATGAGGTCTAGGATTCCCAGCAACTCTGATGGCATTTGCTGGTTCTTTTACATTTTCAAGGTATACACACTCTTCTCAATGATGGTATGCATGTTTTGGGGAGACTATGTCCTGTGTATATTTTGGGAAGTGTTTTATTACTGCTTTTCTTACTATGCTATTTAAATTTTTTCCCGCTGAATCACTGTCTTCCATCTGACTAGTAAAATTAAATACATTGATTGGTGTTTATGAGCTGTGGTTTATAAGTAGATCAGATTTACAGAATGAATCTGCAGTAGTTTATTAGGGAGAAGCTAAGTGTAAGTTAATGTGTTGGAAAAAAGGAAAGAACTATATTTTAAATGAAGAGGAGACTCTGAACTCACTTAAAACATGGTTTTATTTTCTATGGTTTGTTTCAACTCAAAAGGAATATTGCACAATGCATTTGTTTTACAAACCTTATTTTTCCCACACTGGTAAGGTTTTGATTGCTACTGTTAATTGTAGAACTAAACCTCCAAATGTCTTAATTAGTTAAATGAATTCAATAGTCAGTGAAAAATTTAAGGCAGGATATTGCATTCATATAAAACATAGGTATATGCACAATTTAATAGGTTTCATTTGAAAATAATTAATTATTACAATTCTCTCAATACAATTCAAAGGAGGCAATATTAAGAGTACACTCTGTTACAAGTATTAGGGAAATAAAGTGTACTTCCAACTGTTTTCAGATGTATTTTTTTTCTGATAATACATTAAATCTCCACAAATTCTGATAACATATTTGATCATATTGTAAGCTTCTTTGTGTGGAAGAATCTAGCTTAAATTCTTTAAACCAAAATATAGACTATAAAACTGCAGTGCTGAAAAATCAAATCCACAAATAATAAGATAAAATTCCCAAATAAAATAAAAGAAATAACACTGGAGAATAAACGTAGCATGTTATGACACCTTGAATGTTTCAGTTCAAAATGAATGAACCTATAGTATTTTTTCTAAGTAAAAAATAAAATAAAATAGTTTTCATGAAATCACAGAGTTATAGGCTAAGTGCTTTGGAATTTGGAAAATACAAATATCAAAGGTCTAAAAAACAAGATTAATTTCTCCAAATCCCCTATTTTATGGGTTTGTTATATTTTTTTCTTTTTGTAATTTTCTTTCTTTGATTTGTAAACATAGTACTTTTAGGTGGTTATGAAATTCTTTTCAGATCAAGGTTTTTCTACTTATGCTTAAGATATTATGTTGCATAATCAATTCAGGTTAATGTTTCTTTCAAATTGATAATTTTCTTAAACTAAGTCCTGTTATAAATTCTTCACATATGGGTAATTAGGGCTATCATTCTGAAATTTGATTTATTTGTTATATTTACTAATGTCATAAAAATAAATATTTTATCAATATATTGGGGGACAGCATAGGGAATTATTTCAGGATATTTTCTTTCTGTAATATCTTATATAGTGAATTAAGTACAACAGTAGATTGATTCAGCCATGTTTCATCGTTAAGAAAAAAGCCTCTGGTAATGTGAACTGAAAAGTTTGGTATAATTCCATTGGGAGAGCATTCAATTTTTAAAGGATTAATATCTAGTATAATAATGATTACGATGGAGTTCTTATAACAGATACTAACATTTTGTGAGCCTCTGACACTTACAGACTGAGGCACACATATTCATAAGGAGACTTAACTTATTTTCCCTCTATTGCCAGTCATCCTCCTATCTTTATTCCTGCCACAGTTGAGAATTTCAAGTTTTTACCTGTTAGCACAACTTTTCAGCACATCACCTGCCCTGTTGTAGTTGCTACAAACACAGAATGAGACAATAACAATTTTGATAACAGTAACAACTTGAACTGCTAATGTCCTATCTATGCCAGCAATTAATGACTGAAGTTTCTGGAGCCATTGTAATAAGAATAAACATAGATAGCCTGGTGAATAATCATGATTCAGAACTTACCTGGGGCATTCTAGAAAGATTATTCTAGCAAAAGGCACTATTCATATTATCAGATATAGGGATAGAGGTGGGAAAAGGGATTGTGCAAAGATAACCTGGATACTAAAGGAAGGTGTTATAGGTTGATATATTTGTGAACTTGTTTGGTTTCATGCTGAATACATTGGACTGGATGGCTTCAAGGACTCCTTCTAGCTCTAAATCTATAATCTCATAAATATGGATCCTACTGTTATACATTTCATTGTATAAAGCTTTCTCATCTTTGTTAATGCTGTACCTTCTTACACAAAATCAATTTTTAAATTAATATGTCAAGGTCAATTCTCTTGCTTTCAGATTCCAATTTGGGATATAGAATCTTTCATCATAAAATGGATAGAAACATAAACCTCAACTAAATTATCGCTGATTATAGCCATTATTCTCAACCTTTCTTGTTTTGAGATAATGTAGTGCTTTCCAAATATAATAGGAAAACAATTATTTTAGGTAAAAATATGATAGATTGCCTATCGCATTTCTGTGAATAGTCAATAGTTTGAAAACTATTTGAAATTTTGTTCTTTTTATCATTATTCCATAGTATTTGGAAACAATCACAAATCTGTGATATTTATTATATAGAGGTAGAGGAGAAGAGCTATTAAATTGATTGAATGCAAGATTTCATTGTAGAACAAATTTTTGTATCAGAAGTACACAGCTGAGAAAGACACTTAATCATAAACCCCAGATATAACATTACATAGTTTTTCTGAAATTGTAATGTCATTATGATTCAACTTTCTTAGAAAACAAATCACAATAATAACAGTATCATCAACCTCCCACATATGTACAATATTATTTTTGATCCAGCAGTCCAAAATCTTATGTTATGGCAATGCTATCATAGTTATTTGGACCAGAACTAATGTATAATATTCCTTTTTCTTTGTGAAAATCAAAATTATTTAAACATAAAACATGGCCACCTGATAATATAATATATGTTGAATGTGATTTCCTTGTTTTTTATAAGGCATAACTATTCACTCTTTAAATCTTCATAAAGGGAAAATCTGTCCTTGTCATAGAATTTCTGAATTCTCCCATTCCTCTTTAAACCTAGCAAGAGATTCTTCTTTCAAATTCATAATATTATGGACTCCTTGCTTTGAAAATTTAAGAAATAACCTCATCACAGTTTTACTTATATTGATTTTATCATCCTTCTGGTACTGAAAATAAAGTTTTCTTTAACTGTAATATTTTATTATTTGCATAACATATATAGATAAAATTAGAAATATGTCCTGTCAGTTTTTAATTTGTCAGATTCATTCTCCTTTAACATTGCTCCCAGATAATTATGTTTTGTTACAGGGCTATTGACAAAGGTTAAAGAAAAACAAAAATGTCATCACTTCAAGTAAACTTTGGGGCAAATTTTCACATAAAAATAAAGTCAATAGCATCTCTGACAATAAGATTTTAGTAAGGTATATTGTCTGGCTTTAGAAATCACATCTCTCAACTTTTAAAATAGTTCATAAACATTTGTCAAGATAATCATCTATTCAACCCAAAACCCATCAGTGGATAGCAACTGTGCCTAATTTATTTTTCATCATGGTTGGTCACTTTTCATCTTCAAACTTTCATATATGATAAGCTCTGAGGGTATAACAAAATCCTAACCTCACTAAGGCTAGGCTAGCAGCACACAGTGCCTTTTTTTTTTTTTTAACCTGTACTTGCCTATACTTACTACATACTGCTAGTAGGGAAACATTTCAATTATCAGTATGAAACTACAGGTTTATATTTTGTGTAACCATGCCCTGCATTGTCATTTTGCAGTAACATCAATTATGTGCTGTAACCAAACCCAATCATAACATTGAGAAACCTTCATATAAAATTGTTCAGCCATTGCCCAGAGATGTAAATCAGTTGGTTTGAAATGATCTAGCCTAAGCTGGTGCTTGAAGCCTCAGCAGCCAGTAACATTCTTTTCCCCCTTCTAATGTTGCTCTGCCTTAAATCATATTTTCACAGAACCAAGTTAAGTGGGGTATGCCTTTATTGGCTTTTAAGTTACAATGTATAGGGTTAATGTCAGGTTAAGCTCCCACATTTCAATGGTGTATCATTTCCTAGTATGATTAGCATAAAATTTGGGGTTTTGGCAAAGAACATATTAAAGTAACAGCAGCTTCCACAAATACTGGAAAATATTTTAAATGAAGTTTGTAAATCAGAACATATTCCATAGCTATTATTTGTTAGTATTGAATCACATTCAGAACCACAGCACTATGTAAAAAAATACGTCCTCTCTAAGGATCTTGTGCTTAAGTCTTATCTACAAATTCATCCTGGGAATTGTACAGAATATTATTTCTTGTTTTCCTTAAAAATAACCTAATTCAATCAAAAGAAAAAAAGGATTACATTTCTTTATCATTTTGAAAACAAAATATCAACACTTAGAGGAATTGATAATATATTCACCAATTCCATGTGCCATTGACTATGAAAATGAAAAAATTACATTACAAAGTATACTTTTAAAATAAATTACATAGCAAATAACAACAAATACAAGCATGTGCCCATGGACCTGAAAGCTTTGCAAATAGGAGAATGAAATTCAGTTGTCAGACAGGCTGTATTGTTTTAGTTACCAATTTCCAGATTAGCAAGGAATCTAAAAGCTTTTAAAATTCTACCCCCCTTCCCAAACATTCATTGGAAGTAGTAAATTATTTCCATTAGTGATCAGTAGCATAGAAGACCATAATGATGGCAAAGGACTGAAGAAGAAATATTCATCCAACTGGGGTTCAGAGGAGATGCACACACAAAGTACATTCTTGGTGGTGTTTTTCATCTAGAGTTCATCTGTAACTGATGAATGATGATGCTTTCTAGAATGGAAATAGAAAAACAACATATTTTAAATTGTACTTAAGCTGAAATTCAAAGCTGAAAATAAGAATAACACCTGTATTTTATATTTCACTAAAATACATGAAAGAATTATAAGAGCCATCTACATGAGTCCAGTGGTTTGTCTTACAATTTTGATAACCATATTTTCTGATAAAAATCAGAACATATGATTTGATGGAGAATTTTTTTTCTCATTTAGAAATGGACTTTTAAATTGGGATAGCTTAGCTAAATTCTGGACATTGAGTTGCTATGGATATAATCAGCCATATTTAAGTAACTTGTTCATACTATGATTATGCTTTACATTCAAGGCTCTCAAAGCGCTTTCCAAATCATTATTTATTGGAATGTTCCATTTGACCAATTTTACCAAGGGAACAATTGAGACAGAGAGGGAAGTAATCAGAATCCTATGGTTTTTAATAGTTGAAACAGAAATGGAAACCATATTATGAAAAAGAATAATTTTTTATTCCTGTTTCCTATACTAGCTAAGCCCACACTGTTTCCTATACTAGCTAAGTCCAATAAGACTGACTCATCTTTCTGAATTCTCTATTTGATAAGAACTTCTAGGAAAATTGGAAAGCATTTTGGCAAAAACTGGGCTTAGATCAATATCTTACATCATATTGCACAATAAATTCAAAATGGATATGTGACTTGAATCATACTGTAAATATCTATCTATCTATCTATCTATCTATCTATCTATATGTATATATATGAAGCAGATCATAAACCTATAGAAAGGAATTGAATTTTTAACCAAAGAAGGAATTGATACAATTACAAAAGATAATTTTAAGCACTTGAACTTGAATTTTTTTCATAAACAAAATCAAGCCATCTAAAATTAAAAGGGAAACAGCTGACTGGGAAAAATATTGGTGTCATATATTTCTACCTAGGTTTTAATATCAAGCCATAAAACAACTATACCCTAAAGACTTTTCATAATAAAGAACTGTGAAAAGATCTGAGCAAACTTTTCAGAAGAACAATAGAAGGCTATTAACTATATGAAAGAATTTTCCAAATCACCAAGATAAATGCAAATCATTCAAAATAACTGAGAGTTTTCCTCTTAACCAGAAAATTAGCAAAGACACAAAAGATGGAAATAATCAGCTTAGAGAGGTTATAGAGAGACAGGTATATGAATTGGTACAACCAATCTGAAAAGCAATTTGGAATCATACGAAAATTTACTAAAATGTTTGATATCCTTTGATATAAAGATTCTACTGTTAAGCATATACTCCAAAGTCTATGACATTAAAAAGAAGAGATTCCATAAATATCAAAATTTTTATAATAGCATTTTTTGTGATACTAAAGATCTGAAAACAAACAAGATGCCCATTAAACAGAGAATAGTAAAACAAATTGTGATACCTGGATGTAATGGAATATTATTGTCCCTCTAAGAAAACAAGCATGATGAATAATGAAAATTATGGAAAGACTTGTACATATTATACATATGTATTTCTACAATGACTACAATAATGTAAAGGAAAGAACATCAATGAAACAACTAAAATGGAATGTTGAGAAATTACAAAGACAAAGTTGGCCTCAGTGAAGAGATGCTGAAAAGATTCTTATCCTTACTCCTTTGCAGAGGCTCAGGACCATGGGTTATGGAACATTGTACATAATGTTAGAATTTTTGTATTGATCAATTTTACTTTTTCTTTTATAAAAATTCTTTGTTATAGGGGATAGATTTTGGAGAGAGGAAAAGGGGAAAATGAGGTGGAAATTTAAATAATATAGGAGTAATCAATAAAAACTTACTAAAATATTCGTATTTCTTTTTGCGGATTATTGGGCTTTTAAAAGTAGAAGTTTACTATCTATTCATCAGAAATTACAAACTTAGGTAAGCTTACAAGGTTAGGAAAGTGTTTAAATCTCTAAGACTGCAATATCCATAATGCCTATATTTCTATTAAAGGAGATTATTTATATAAACTTTTTTTGTTTAGGTTTATGTACAGAAAAGTAAAGTCACAAAATAGTGTTTAGCAACGTCCTGGCATAAACTAAATCCTACCTAACTCATAGGGGCTGTTATGTGGAAAATCTATTTATATAGTGCGTGGAAAATCTTTGAGCATTATATAAACATGTTGTTTTTATAGTTGTTGTTCAATTAATACTTGTTAACTGACTGATTTGATTGCAATAGCATTCTTTTTTTGGTATTGTTACACATGCCATTATCATCACCCTCATTTATTTATTTTTAAATTTATGGAATAACAAAAAAAATGATTGAACATGAAAACGCAAATCCATTGTCAACAACTTGCTATTTCCCTTAAATATATAATAAAGTAATGTAAATTTCCCTCTTTTTTTTCCTCCTCTCTACTGGAGAAGGAAATGTTTCTGTGAGAATCAAATGGGATCATATTTACAATGCAGTTATCACAGAGCACCTTGTAGGCACTTGAGAAATAATTTTCTCCCTCTCTTCACTCTTTCTCTTCTCAGACATTAGCTAGCTATATGACCCTGGGCAAATCAGTTAAATTCTCTGGTCTCAGTTTTCTCCTTTGTAAAATGGGGATAATATTAGTATTTATCTCAAAGAGTTCTCATAAGGACTAAAAGAAATAGCATAAGTAAAAATACTTTCAAAACCTTAAAGCATCATTTAAATACTAGCTATTATTATCCTATTTTGGAATTTTTATTTTAACATTTTCAAAACTTTTAAAATTTTGTCACCCTAGCTCAGGTTATCATTATCTATTACTAGACTATTGCAATGGCTGCCCAACAGTCTCCATTCCCTTTAACACTAAATGATATTCCACATAGCTGCCACATTAATATTCCTTTAAAAAAAAGTCATTTCCTTGTTCACAAAATTTCCTCACAAAATTGCCTCTTGCCTTCTTTTCTAGGATAATTTCCAATTAGTTTGCTTTATCCTCTCCACTTTTCAGTCACACTGTTCCTTGTATACTGTACTTTTTCCCCACCCCTTTGCTTATGTGCAGCCTGATCCCTTGCCTGGAATGGTTTTCTTCCTTACCTCTTTCTCTTAAGAATCCCTAGTTTCCTTGACCTTGTCAAAGGTCATACCACCTCCCACAAGAGGCATTTTTTGATCTTGTAGGTTCTACATAGTATATCACTTATGTCCCCTTCTCTCCACTCCAGCCACCATTCTAATACCAGGTTTCCATTCATTACCTCTTACCTTCACTACTGTCTTCTAATGGATATCTGTCTCAAATTCTTCTCCACTCCAATCCATGCTCTTTACAAGTGCCAAATTGAAACTTCTTTGTTTGTCACTTAAAATCCTCCAAAACAACTCTATCTTACTTTTTCACTCTTATTATATATCATTCCCCTCCATGGATTCTACATTTGTGGCAGGGCTAATAACCTTAACTGCTGGGACACTTTCCACAGGGTTTGGTGTTTATAGTTTTATACCCCTTATTTTATGTGTATAAAGATAGGATTTTCCTTTTTAGAATTTTGTAACTGCAAGCTATCTTTCCTCATCTATGAAGAGGGTACATGATAGAATATTTCTTCCTAGTGCATAAATATATGTATATGCACCCTTACACATATTTATAACAATAAATAAGTCCTTTATCCTCATGATAAAATATTAAAAGTTTAGCTCTTCTCCCTTAAGCCTAAGGAATCTGAAGTGATATTTTATAAGGAGCTCTTCAGATTAAATAAATAAATATAGATAGATAGATAGACAGACAGACAGATACATCTATAAGGCCTCTGATTACTTGACTGACTGAATAATCCTAGATCTATTCTCCTTGCCCTTGCAAAATTCTTGGTATGCATCCTGTAAAAGTTATTTTTTTTCTTTTTCTTTGGTTTTACTTCTAAAACCAGCTGAGAAGCTATCTTTTCCCAACTTATTATTTTTCCAATAACAACTTGTCTACCTGTGCCTAGACAGGCCCACAATATCTGGCACCATAAAGTCTATCATTTTTGTTAGCTAACCTTAAACTAATAGAGAAGTCTTCCAGTTTCACACTTTTCCCCTCAACCAATTACTGTACTTAATGATTCCAAAACATGGCCAACATGGGAAAATATTTTGCTTGACTATGAGTATTTGTTATAAGGGTTTTTTGTTGTTGTTGTTATTAGGAGGGGGATAGAAGAGAGAATAATTTTTGTCAACTAAAAAAAATTGATAAAAAAATAAAGATCCCAAAGCATGGATCTGGAAGGAGATTTAGCAGATAGCGCCTTGCTCTCCATCGATCAACAACCTGAAGAATCTCAGAGGTGAAATTTTTCAAAGGGAAAAAGAGAGAATGAGAGAGAAAGAAAGAAGAAAAAAGAGAAGGAAGGGAATAAAAAGGAAGGAAGGAAGGAAGGAAGGAAGGAAGGAAGGAAGGAAGGAAGGAAGGAAGGAAGGAAGGAAGGAAGGAAGGAAGAAAGGAAGGAAAAGCTGTCTTTGAAGTTTCCACTCTACTCCCATCTGGCAAACTACCATATCATCACCTAATATTTGGATGCAAATTTGTAATCCCAGTATCCCATCATCATCTCCAGGCAGCTATAAAGAATATCTGGTAACAAATCTCCTTTGGACATTTTAGTCTTGTAAACAAATTTCTTTGTCTCCCCCTGCTTCCTTCCCCTAAAATGTGAACACTTGGATTACAACAAAATCTGTTATTTGCAGAAGCATTTGCTTCTCAATGAAATGAAGGATTTGAAATGGATAAGAGAAACTAATCAAAATTATTCATTAAATTTTTTTTTCAAATCGGAGTCCTCATTTCAGTTGATACAAGTAGCCCCAATTTAATAGTTCAGCCAAACTAACTTTCTTACTACTCTCATTTTGACTTTCTATCTTCCATTTTTGGAAACAGCCTTTGCACTGGCTATCCCTTACTCTTATAATGTACTCCTCACTTTTGCTTTTTAGAATTCCTGATTTTCTTCAAGACTCAGTTCAATTGTCACTTTATGCCTGTGGCCTTTCTGATTAGTGCCTTTTTCCTTCAAGGTTACTTTGTATTTGCTTTATCTCTCTTTTATATAAACATATATATACACAGAGATAAAGGTATTTATCTATCTACATATATGATGTCTACTTCATTTGAATGTAATTTTCTTGAGAGATACTTCAGTTTTTGTCTTTGTATTCTAGTGTCTAGTATGGTGTTTGACTATATAATTTAAAATGGCTATTGGTTAGAACACTCTCCCCAGTTATAGTGTCCTTCTTGACTCCCAACAATACTATTTTGTCCTTTGTATATATTTATTATTTGCTTATCTGTGTTCATGTTGTTTCCCCCAGTATGGAAACATCTTCAGGGTAGGAACTGTTTTAGTGTTGAGGATTTTTGGTTTTGTTTTTCCGTTTTTTTTTCATCAGTCCCTTGCACTGTGCCTGCATCCTTTCTTTGTTCAGTAATGTCTTATTCCTTATTACTCTATTTGGAGTTTTCTTGGAAGAGATTCTGGAGTGATTTACCATATCTATCTCCAGTTCATTTTACATATGAAAAAAACTGAGGGAAACAGTGTTAAGTGACATGCCCAGGATCATATATAAGTTAAATTTGAACTCAGGAAGATGAAAAGGCCTGGCTCATTACTCATTGTACCACCTAGCTACCACTTGCCGTCTAATGGGAACTTAAATGTTGAATTGCTGAAGTTTCAATGTTCTATCTCAATTTAGACCACAAGATGGCACTAGTTTCATTCTATTAAAATCAGTACCAATGCATCAGCCTCACAATAAATAAGTACTCAGCTTCTGAAATTCTCAAAAATGTATGAATGCTTATATACAAATAATTTTGTCGAGCTCTAAAGGCAAATATTTATCTTGACTCCCCCAATTGGAAACTCTTAAATATATTACATCATTACTAATAACAAAGTAACACTAGATTTAAATTTTTGAAATGTATTAAAATAAAATTTCATTGGGAAAACTAAAATGGTAATTGGAACATCTAAGAATTCTGTTAAAATCAAGAGTTAAAAGGATTATTTCCCATTAAAAATTATTTTTCTATGCCATAATGCTGGACAAATAAGTGAAAAAACTCTACCAAGTCTTATTTAAACCATCCTTCCAAATGGTATGTATGGCTAGGAGGGTATAAAAGAGTTTTATAAATTAATCCTCTCGCGTTTAATAATGTTGTGAATATTCGTCAGAAAATCTGTGCTTTGGTTTCTTTGCTTCTAAAGAAGTCTTAGGCTATCTGATTTCTAAGATTCATTATATCTCTAAAATTCTTCTTCTATGATACTTTCTTACCCAGTTCACAAAGCCAGACTTCCTTAATTGCATAGCAATACGATTTTCATGTTAACTACTGGCATTTAGGAAAGAACAACCTAGCTAGTTAAATTGATTTAAAACATACTATATAATAGGATGTAGGGACAGGGAGATAATTTAGTTATCTCCAGGCATAATCTGCCAAATTCACTTTGGGGATATATTTTTTACAATGACTACATGTATAGATAAATTTCAAAATGTTTGGGTACAGATCCTTTTTCTTTTTTCTTTTGGAGAAGAAACCAAGTCCACTGTACACTAATACATTTATTATCCTGAGATCTAAAAATGAGTAATCCAGGTGTGATATATATCACAATTCTTTATTAACCAGAGTACTTGGTTAACCAAATCCTACCCACATCAGATAATAGAATATTTTAATTATAGAATCTAATTAAGTCATAAAAATGGATGTTTGATTTTACAAGCATAATGCATGCTTACTATTTTATAACTAAAGGATGTATTTGTACCTCAAACATTTTTTATTTATATGCATGAAACAAATGTTTTATGTATGTCCGTAATAGTGAGATATAATCTATGAAAGCTATCCTGCTAAAAGTTCTTAAAATAGATAGGCATTTTTTCCAATGGTCGTTTCAAAGCGAATATAAACAAAGTCAATGTGCATGCTTTTGTTTGAAAGTAATTAATCGTGTTGCAGTAAGGGAAAAGAGACACAAACCATTGAGTAGTTTTTTTTTTTTTTTTTAATTCCACCAGGTCAATAACATCTAAAATCATAGAGCTGAAGGTTATATTGAAGAATTCAAGCATGATTGAGAGGTTGGGAGTGAATTGTGTAATAGACCAGAGTAAAATATCTTGTGCCTTTCAAAAATCGTCTTATATTTATGTCAGCACACTAAAGATTTTGAAACCAACCAGTTGTCAACATGTACCATGTAGTCAAAATATGCTGCTTTTTTTCAAGTTAGCCATATCATTAAAGTGAGGTTGGCACACCATATGATATGATGGGCCTGATCAGGATGGCCTGAATTTCAATCTGTGCCTCTAGGCAAGTCATTTAACCCCTATCTGCCTCAGTTTCCTCATTTGAAAAAGGGAGATAATAACAGCCTCCACCACCCAGAATTGTTGTAAGGATAAAAAAAGGTTTTTGTGTAGCACTTTTCAGACTTAAAAAACTATATAAATGTACTTATTTTGTATTTAATTTATACTTTAATATATTTAACATGTATTGGTCATCCTGCCATCTAGGGGAGGGATGGAGGGAAGGAGGGGAAAAATTGGAACAAAAGGTTTGAAATTGTGAATGCTGTAAAATTATCCATGCATATAACTTGTAAATAAAAAGCTATTTTAAAAAAAAGCAATAGAAGCTACAACAAAGTTACTTTGATGTGTGAGGATCAAAATATTAAAATCTCTGCTAAGATTCTTCAAGTGAATTATAAAAGTATGAAATGATATCTATCTTCAAAGTAAATAAAATGGCCAATTGAAAAAAACTATATAAATGCTAGCTCTTGTTATTATTAATTGTTATTAGAGTGCCAGAAATTTCAAAATGCATCTGAAAAAAAAAGTGTTCTATCTTAGTAAAAAAAAAAAAAAGTAGCTCTTTCGTAACTTGCCATTCTAAATGCATAAAATGTTATTTGGTGTTCATCTTATCTAAATTTTAACTATTATTGTTTGTGAAGATAATTGGATTAAATCTGTAATCAAAGAAAACTGGACATCTAAAGGTTAGATTAAAGATTAGCACATTATTATACTAAGTATTCTGAAAAATCTGTGTTTTCACAAAATATGTATTTTATATCAGGGAACCCCTAGAAAGAGGAGATATCTGTTGACTGAGCATTATAGTTTTTTTTTTCCTAATTACCATATAATGGAATTCAGACCAGTTGATGAGAAATAAATTGAATGATTTCTAATTTACCCATTCCTTCTTATTTTCACTGTTAAATAAATTTTAAATAGGAAATCTTTATCATTAGAAAGTTCTGTGTCTACTCCATGCAGAAAATATTAACCCAGACCCCTGTAAGTTACAGGAAATGCTATTTGTGGGTGTGTGGGAATATGTATGCAGATAAAGAGCAATAATTAAAACCTCTGGAATTGGAAAAAAATTTTGATGGGCTTTCAATAAAAGAAAATGGGAATGTAGAGACTTAGAGAGTAAATCCTTTTTTTTTAAAATAATATGTAAGATAGTCAGATTTTATAGTAAACTCCCTCTTAAAATTACTAAATTATGAGGCAAAGTATGTAACCAAAGAAAATTCTTAATTCATTGATAATTGAGCCTTAATTTCATAGACAATTCCCAGAAAGAGGCCTGTGCTTGTGTCTTCATATAAAACAGTTTCCCTCCCACAGTGGGCCCCCCCAAAATTATTGCTAAAAATTTGACTTGGAAAACCAATAAATATATTAGATTTCAACTGCTGTGAAGTTCTCTTGTCACTCCAGATATAGTCTCTGAGCTTTAAGACTCTTTGCATGAATATGGCATGATTCTATTGTTAAAGGGCTCATCTCCCAGAAAACAATATCCCAGCAATTTCTCTTTTTTTCACCAGTGTTCTTTTTCTGATATCAGTAATCCATAGAGTACTTAACAAGTAAATTTTGACAAAACCAAAGGACTCGTAATTAAACAGCAATTTAGTCACCAAATTCAAATAGCCGAGCATTAAATGTTGAATTTCTGAGCTAGTCATTTATTTATCAATATACTTTATTTTATTATAAAAATAAAGGTTGGATCTCAACACATACAGTATTGGGGAAATAGATTACAGTATATATTTTTAGATGCACAATTATTTAAAAATATTTAAACATACACATATTTTCACTCCAGTATTATCAAATTTTTCATTCAAAGAAATCAAAAGGGAGTGGGATAACCATTAAAATAATAGATAATAAGAAAATGTTTATAGGTAAGTCAATTCCTTAATAAAAGCAAGAGTGTTTTCTTGGAAAAAGGCTTCCAGATTTTGGCTAACTCTTTTAAACCTCTGGTTCTCTTGATTTTTGCTGGCTAAAGGCAGATTTAATATATAATCAACTCCCGATTTTCCTTAAATTGCTTCCTGGTATCACAAATTACTCATACTCCTTGGAAGCCATCCCAGCTACTTGGACAGCCAGCTGGTTGGAAAGCAGTGTTTTAAGTGTATTGGGAACAGGAAAGGAGTTCTCAGCTTGATACTGCCAAAGAATACTCCAGCCATAAATTGCATCCCTAAGCTTTCCCTATGCTGAGAGAGATAGCCATTACATAGTAGAGAATGAGTCAGACTAAGAGTTGGGAAGACTTGGGTTCAAGTCCTGCCTCTGACATGTACTGCCTGTGATTCTAAATACTCCTCTAAGACTTAAGTAGCAAGAAAAAGTGCTGACCTGAAATGGTGGAGGGAGTTTCCTCATCTTGGAATTTGCTTCCCAAAGAAATTATTGGTTCAATGCCTCTTTAATCCTTCTCCAGCAGAGTTCTATGAACAGTCAGTCTCTTTGATAAATCAAACAATAAATGGAACCAAGGCTACTCTGAGGGCTAGCCTCACCATGGAATATCAATCGTGCCCATGCAAGAAGAACAATAGCATGACTTTCATTTCTGTATGAGGAAGGCGGACCTGCCTTCTGTACATTCATATGAGGAATAAGGAGACTCCTCTCTTCAGGAAACACAACTTGGCCACTAGTGTGATGGCATGGCAGCCAGGGAATTCTGCCAAGGGGACCATAGATGCCTCATGACAGAGTTCCTTTCTCAAATAGCAAGCGACTACACACTCCACCTATTTTTCTACCCCATGACCTACAACAATTTTTCTGAATATCAAGGAATAGGGCCAAAGAGGCCTTTGTGACCAAATGGGATTGTTATCCATTATTTAAATTTTTCTGTGCTACTCCTTCCTATTAGTAAAAATAATAAAGAGTTGAGTCTATGAAGATTACTATCCATTTAAAGCACTCATTCAAAACAATTTTAGGATAATTCTTGAATTCCCGAGTTTGGGGGCAGCAGATGACTTAATTGTCCTTAACTGTCAACAGATGTCTCATGGCAAGCACCTACAGTAAGCCTTTTTGTGGTGGTTGTAACTTTCCACTTTTATGTTGAGTCTCTGTGATTTTCCATGACTATGCCCCTGCTAATTCTAGAATGTTTGAGAGGTGTGCATTAGCAAAAGCCTAAGTTTCTAAAAGGAGCACAAAGAAATAGTGCAACATCCCCCTGAGAACTGGGATATGTTTTGGAGCTCCTTCTATTCAGGAGAAGGGGAGTCAAAGACCCTTTTATTTCCTTGACCTACAGGAAGAAAGGAAACCTTGGGGCATAAGGCAAAAGAACATCTTAAAATACCCATCTCACCGTGTTGTTGTAAGGGAAAGGATTGATAAATTTCAACATATTGTAGACATGTAAGTTTTTATTATAATTAGCATTTGAAATATTTGAAATAAAAAGAATTATATAATGTTAGGGATCTTTGATAGAATTAGTAGATCCTAGTAATAACACTATTTTTGCTATGATACCTATACTGTCTCTGGCTTTTCCTTTTGCCTCATGAGACCTGATCAATCCCAAAAAGCATGGGAAATCTTGACTGCAAACTGTTCCCCACCCACTAAACATTTGATCCTGTTATTACTACATTAAGATATAAGCATCCATTCTACTAAAAAACTGTGTCTTGTGTAAGGAATTCAAGAAACTTCCTTTGCTGTCTCGGACTCAATGCCCTTCATCTGGACTTAGTTTAGTTAATTAAAATGTCTTTTGTGATTACCAGTCCTTTTTCACTGACTCCAACACACTCTTTGACAAGATGATATAAATTCCTCATGGGATTCTTAACTGATCTATGTTTGACTCGATTCACTGTAACACATTATTCTCCCTATTTCATAAGAAAAATGAAAATTATCCTCAATTCTATAACTTATCTTTACTTGTATAGGAGTGAGTCCCTTTGGCCCACTGATAATTTCTTTTTCAAGCAAACAAATCTTTTTAGCTCGTCTCCTCAAGTTGATGAAGTTTTCCCAAAACAAGCAAATTTGGACTCTTACCCCAATGTATGAAACTAATTATGAAGGAGAAAATATTAATTGGCACAAAGAATAGGCACCAAACTATTAGTATGCTCTGCTCTGAATCATGTGCACTGTAGACCTTTGCTTATTTCCTTTTACATAGATTCTAAAATAACTGGGGTTGATTTAATTTATGTCTATTCTCATAATAGTCATGCAAAAATATTATTGCAGAAAATAAAACTGAATCAAGTTCCTTGGAGGTAAAGACAAAAAGTTGTTCATTTAAAAAAAAGTTAAAAGTTTGGAAAATACTTTTTAAAAAAATTGTGTCTAATAGGAAATTCAAAATTCTCCAATGGTTTAGCAATGCAATATTTTCGTCATACATAAAGGTCCCATCTCTGATACATAATGGCTGTGTGACTTTAGGCATATCATCTAACTGCTCTGTGCTTATAGGCAATTCTCTAAGAACCTAAGTTGAAGAGCAATAGAAGGCAATTGCCTTCCAGAATTGGTAGAGAAATATACTCATCCTACACTAATGAAATCAGAAGTCCAATCCTTATCCCTGCCCAATGCTTCAATCCCACATTACTACAGAAGTCTTTGTATTCATATGCATATATCTGTAGGCCTGTATACTTAATGTATACTTACTGTCATTCTACAGAATTCATTTTATTACATAGCAGGAAAATTTAATGAAATCAGGAGACTAGTACTAATTCTATAACTGCTACTCATTAATTGTTATTTGTTAAGGATCACACCTAAGTGAGAAATGCAGAAAGCCTATAAAGGGTTAAAGGGGTCTGTAACATTATGGGGAGGGATGGTTCTCCCAAAACCCTCACAGTTGTGAATCATAACACACTGGAAGGAAGTGCAAATCAGCCTTTACTGATGCAAATGTTAGGCCAGAGAATGCAACTGCCTCTCAATCTCCTTGTATCATTATCATCCTCTCACATGAAAGAATCTATTCTGCTGGTCAGAATTAGAACCCCAGCAGCCACTATCAGATGACTCCTGCAACAATTATTATTATAATGCATTAACTTTAGTAAATCACATAACTTCTCTCAGACTCAGTTTTCTCATCTGTAACAAGACATAGCTAGGTGATGCAGTAGATAGAGCACTGACCTGCAGTCAGGAAGATCTGAATTCAAATCTATCTACAAATTCTTACTAGCTTTATGACCCTGGGTTAACTCAGTTTTTTCAATGGTATAATAGAGATAACAATGGTACCTAGGGTTGTTGTGAGGATCAAATGAGATAATCATTGTAAAGGGCTTAACACAGACGCCATATGAATGCAAGCTATAATTATCATTAACGATGAAGCTTTTAACCAAGGTGGTGCTTTACCTTTTAAAAAAGTTGATAACTATATTTTAATATGAATTTAAAGCATTATTCTGAGAAGTTCATAAATTTCACCTTACTGCCAAAGGTATCCATGACATTGAAAAAAGTTAAAAACCTGTGACTAGATGATCTCTAAGGAACCAGCTCTGGAATTTCATGATACCTCCTTATTACAGATGACTTTTGGAGTGTCCAGAGAGCTTTGGTTGTTAAGACAAGCAAATTTGTCAAGAAGCAACCTTGAAGCTATAGAGAAGGGAAAAAGTGACAGTGAGTAAGACTTTATGAGCCTATATGCTAGGCACATAATAAGTGCTTTGCAAATATTATTTCATATGAAAATAATGTCTAAGAAAATAGCTGGTTTAGTATAAGTGAAGTCCAGTGTGATTGTCTTCTGTGAGGTACAAAGGACATTTAATGGGAATATCAATCCTAGATACCTTATTCAATAAACTCCAGTGGTTTTCTAATTGACTCTCTAGATCTTAATACATTTCATTGTCTTGTCTCCAACCAATGCTTCCAGGTTCATTGTACATGATTATTCAAAACCCATTCTGAGATCCAGTGAAATGTTTCTCTCTGTTCTTCATACATAATGCTCTATCTCTCATCTTCTTTCCTTTACTCTGTTTTTTTCCTATATATTCCCATCTCACCTTCAACCTCATAGAAACCTCTTCCTTCAAAGGTACAACTCTTTTCTAATCCTTCCAACTGCTAGTTCCCTCCCTCCCAAACTATGTATTTAATTCTTTTGTATGTATTCTCTTTATATTTATTTGATATATACTTATATATGTCCTTGCTATCTTCACTGCTCTATAAGTTTACTATAGTGCTATTTATATCCCTAGTTTTTAATACAGTACCCAAGAACACAGTGAGTTCTTAATAAATGTTTAATGATTGAGTGAATATTAAAGGGGAAGGATCTTAGAGACATTAGGCATAGGAGCTATCTTAGTTTTAGGAATATACTTTAGAGATCACCTAGTGTAACTTTTCCATTTTTCAATACTTAGTAGGGAAAGTCTTCTTGATAGCTGTCTCCTTTATCATCATTTAAGTCAACTTCCTCTTCTTGATTTGAGTATGGCTGGATAAATTATTAATTTTTAAGTACATTCTGGCTCTAAATTTAAGATGCCATGTTCCTCCAATTAAATAGTCTCTAAGTCCCCTTTCCCCTTTAATATGCAATTAATATCAATAAATTAGCATTTATCAAGAACCTACTATGTGTCAGAGCACTGTGTTAGGTGTTGAGAATTCTTCATGGACTTGAAGACGATAACTACTGTCACTTTTTCAAAGCTTTCTCTTCTCTCTGCTAGAGTATGCTAATCTATTTAGACTCTTCTGCAGTTTAAGTGAAAAAGTACATCTCTCCTGTATTTTCTAGAAACACAATTGTTAAATGGCTGTTCTTACTTCATTTAAGGCAGAGTTTCTTTAATCATCAGTGTTAATGAGCACCAATGGTGTGATTGATTCTGAATTGCCAATACATTAGTGCTCTTCCTACAGCTCTATCTCCTCTGAGTCCTGCTCTATTTAGCATTGTGGAAGGGAAAGAAGCAGCCTACTTTACTAAGTATGACTATTTGCACTTTTCATATTTCTTTTTACTTTATTTTTTATTTCCCTATAGGGGTTCATTTCTCTATCACTCCTTCAAAGAGTGACAGACTCAAAAAGGAGAGCAAAGTCTAAGTGTTAACACAAGATCATCTTGACATTAGTTTATCCTCCATAATGAGTGTGAATATTTTGAGGAAATTGACAGCCTCCTGGATAGTGGGATAAAACTCCCCCCCCCAAAATGGCTTCTGTTTTCTTCTCTCCTCTTTCTAGTTCTCAAATCTAAATCATTAGAGCTGTAACTAGGGTGGAATGACAAAAACTGATCACTACAGGGGTCATACTAGCATTCCTACCCTAGGCACTTTGCCTAGAGTGTTGCACTGCAGTGATAGCCCTTTCTTAGGACTTACCTCAATCCCTCTGGGGATGAGGAATGGACTGTCTAGGCGGTCAAACTTTTTAAATAGGGGGCCATTTCACTGTCCCTCAGACTGTTGGAGGGCCAGATTATAGTAAAAACAAAAACTTTGTTTTGTGGGCCTTTAAATAAAGAAACTTCATACCCTGGGTGAAGGGGATAATCGTCCTCAGCTGCCGCATCTGGCCCACAGGCCGTAGTTTGAGGACCCCTGCTAGGGTATGGACTATCTCTTCCCTCCCCTGTTGCAGCTGAAGTTTATTTTGTTGCCTCCTTTCACTCTTCACTCAATTTTTCCCTGGTAAAAAAAAAAAAGGTTCCACTGTGATACATTAACTATGCTCAGTCTAGAGATTGAGCATAAAAGAATCCATAGAGATATTTGTTCCCCTCTTTCCCTTTTCCCCACTCTTCCATCATATATGATGTGTATCATCCTTATATTCACCTTACTGAGAGACCCTTTATTCTCAACTAAGTCTCTGTAATATATTATATGTTATTTGGACTTTCCTAGGAAGTAAGAAATTCTAGTCTATTTGGGGGTCATATGCTCTTGGAACATTTTTCTTTCCATAAGACTACATACTATGGCAGAGTATGCATTTAAAGAGTCTTTAAATGAAAGACAAATTAACCAGAGAGCCCAGTAAAATATCCCAACTACCAGGTGTGTTCTGCCTCCACAACTCTTACCCCCCCCCAAGAAACCCTAGAATATTGTTAGCAGAAATATAATTATTCAGCACAAGTAGATACAGGCTTGTTTGTTTGTTTTTTTCCCTCTTTTCTAACTTTTATACTAATCTGGCAACTACTATTTTGGAGGAGTTACAAAAACATGAATCCCAAATTTTTTCATAAAGAAAATTAGGGCTATAGTGCACTATTACCTTAGTTGTCCATGTTACTCAATAGAATTCCCTAATTCACAAGAGAAATGTGGCATGTTGATGAATAGGCTTAGGTTAATCATTACTCTGACAGTTAACAGCTTTACAATCATGAGCAAGTTATTTGGGCCCTCTGAGCCTAGGTTCCTCATTTATTAAATGGGTATAAAAATATGCCTATGGTACCTATCTCACAGGGTTATTGTGAGACTCAAGTGAGATGAGGTATATAAAGCAATTTGCAATCCCAAAGTGTTATACAAATGCCTGTAATTATTATTCCCAGGAAGTAATTTCTCTTTATGGAAGAAATTTTTCATAGAGAGCTAATTTGACTGATTGTCTTTTTTAAATTTTACTAGACAACACATATTGAAGCAGGTAAAAAAAATAGGGGTTTTTTTGAGTAACACATCATACTTACTTACTCCTACAAAAACCTATCCAAAAGCATCTTAGAAACATGATCACAAATGGAAGCCAGTGAATAAGCTGTGGTATATTAATGTAATGGAATACTAAGAAATGATTATCAGATTTCAGAAAAACCTGGAAAGACCTGTACAACTAATGCAAAATGAAATGAGCAGAACCAGGAAAGCATTGTACATACACAGTGTCAGCAACACTGTAAGATGATCAATTATGAATGACTCAGCTTTTCTTGCCAACACAATGATCCAAGGTAAGTACAAAGGACATATAAAGGAAAATGCTATCCATATCCACATAAAGAACTGATGGACTCTGAATGCAAATTGAAGCATAATTTTTTCACTTGCTTTATTCTTTCTCATGTTTTAATTTATATATGTATTTATATATTTGTATATATATATATATATATATATATATATATATATCCTTTTGATCTGTTTCTTCTTTCACAACTGTGACTAATATGAACATATGTTTTACATGATAACACATGTATAAATTTTATCAAACTGCCCATCTTTGGAAGAGGGGAAAGGAAGGAGGGAGAAAATTTGGAACTGAAAGCCTTGTAAAAAAAATTAATACTAAAGGAATAACTAGGTGGCACAATGAATAGAGTGCTGGCCCTGGAGTCAGGAAGATATGAATTCAAATCCAGCCTCAGATACTTGACTCTTACTAGCTGTGTGACCCTGGACAACTTACTTAACCCAAATTGTTTTACCCCTGCCCCACAAAAATAGAACAAAAATGAATGCCCAAAATTTTCTTAACATATAACTGACTGAGGAAAAAAAATACTATTAAGGGAAAAAAAATTTTTAAAAAATGGGAGCCAAAAGCTAGTATGCATTTAATTTTCCACCTCCTATCCCCAGTGGATTTTCACTTCCAATACATGGCTTCAAACAGTTATACAATAAATGTAGAGAATGTTCAAAAATCACAAAGAGAAACTATCACAGAGATTGTTTTTCATCATTTCTGAAAGCAAACGTGTATTAGTTCTGCTAAGTTTTCTTAGTAGATGCATTTTGTAGGCTAAGCTATTCCAAGATGCAGATGTGTAAATATCTTGTGGATGCACTGTTAAACCTTTCCCAGCATCCTCTGCACTGATGGTACTGTCTTCTCATAGAGAAATCAGGAAGCATATCATGAGCAGGTAAGAGCAAAAATAGCAGTAAGCGATATTAACACTGTGATCAAAACAGAAAACAGGCAATAAAGAAGGGCGCCTGGGAAAGGCAGCAAGAAAGAAGAAGAGTAGGATGCCTAGTGTCTGTGAAAGCCCATTTTGCTCTGTCTTTACATTATAGGGTAGTGGCAGTCAATGTTAGACAATATTGCCTGGTGAAGCAAGGAATCCATTTTTTTGAATGTCCTTATTTTTGAAAGTTTTGGGCAACAACTTTATTAAAGGGGAAAAATACCTTTTTCAGACAAGTATAAAAATCAGTAATCTAAAAATGAGGATTTTCTGGAGAAATACTATTTCAGTCTCATTTTTAAAGTATTCATATCTTTCTGATCTTCTTTGATCTCTCTTCCTCCAACAATAGAACTCTACCAATACAACATGGCTCCATCATAGGCCCTTTCCAACAATAACATTTTGAGTTCATACCTTAAGAATTCAAGAGCAACAGGCCAAAGGGGCCTAACAAGAAGAAAGTGTGGAACATAGAAAGCCATCACTATTATAAACAATTCAAATCAGAGAGCCCTGTCAATGACAAGAAGCATGAATCAAGTATTAAAAGGTGAGTAACTTACCCCTTTCCCCCTTTTAAAATATGAAAAGGAATTCTTGAGTCAATTCATGTTTTAATTCCTAAATTTTACAAATTAAAAAAGGAAATTCCAGATTTGCAACTTTTGGGTTGTTACAGTCTCGTAAAGTTCACCCAAATGGTTCAAAAATTAAGACAAAAGCGCAGCCTATGTGAGACCTTGTATGCTAAGCTACTGTTAGTCTTGAGCTCACTTTTTGTTATATGAACTGTAATTGCCAATGTCTACTTAAATATGATTAATCACATCAGAATGACATCTGGTTTTTGCATCCACACCCAGTTTCATGCATATTAAAAACATGCTTTAAAAGAATGAAAAGAAAAACGAGATAAACATGGATAAAAATGATAAAGGAGGGGGGGATCCACTTCTCCATGCCACAAAGATTCCTGAGACTGGATCTACACTCATGAGCAAAGATTTCAATGTGACTTGGGGAGAAAATCAAAATCCAACTAAGCATCATATGAATCTTTGCACAATGAAAAGCATCCTGAATTTGGAATTGGAGGACCTGGGTTCAAATCTTGGCTCTTTCACTTACTACCAACATGTCCTTGGAATTGGAGGACCTGGGTTCAACTCTTGGCTCTTTCACTTACTACCAGCATGTCCTTGGAATTGGAGGACCTGGGTTCAAATCTTGGCTCTTTCACTTACTACCAGCATGTCCTTGGCACTTAACCTCTCTGGGTGTCAGCTACTTCATCTGTAAAATGAAGGACTTAGACTAGCCAATGTCTGAAGTCCTTTCCAACATTTAATCTCTGGGCCTGTGTTTCTTTTTCTGGAATCCTATTGCAATACACCAGCATTTCCTTTGAGCCGTTTATTGATATAGTTGGGTTGCGGCATAATCATCTGAAAGCTACAGTCATTCTGTATATAATTTAAATACATTGCATTTTTTCTTAATTATAGTAATATTACATTAAATTAATGGTTTTCAGAACATCCTCTATAAAATTCAGGAAATCTTTAAGAGATTATAGGAATTCTACCTTCTTGATCATCACTCCCTTCTCCCCCCCAAAAAAGAAATTTAGTAACAATAACAATTCTAGTTATTATGCCTCTGTCACTCATTTTATTTTATTTTATATTTTGAAAGAAATTATTTTTTGAAATTAATTTAGGAAAGATTTCTCTTTTTAAATTTTAGATAACAATGATGTTTTTTGAGACACATATGGTAAACCAAGAGTTCCTTAGAGGTAGAGGAAATTATCCAGAAATTTCCTCTGGAAAACAAGGTATAATTAATTACTTTGTTTTATGTAAACTCTTTTTTCGGAAATTAAAAATGGCAGAGACAAATTAATACTAAACTAGGGCTGTTGAGAATCATACACTGCTGAGTCTGAAAAAGCCCTTAACTGTCTTCTAGTTTACTTCTCTCACTTTGTAGCTGAGAACAGAAAAGCCAAGTGATATATTTCCAAGACCTCACAATTATTAATGAAGCTACAACTATAATCCAGGTCTTCTAACTTCCAGTCCAGTGCTTTTTCTAGTGTACAATGCTGCAAGCATTTCTTTGACTATAAGTTGTCTCCCCTGCACAGAGACAAAGGTACACAGTAAGACATGTCATTATTAGTTCATTATTTGGTAAATAATATATTCACAATTTAAATTAGTACATGTAAACAGTTGCCACTAACAGACAGGAGGTAGATTTTTATGGTAGCCATAATAGCTGCACAACATACCCCCTTAGCCACTGCCCTCAGCCCTTCCCCCCTCCAAGAGAGGTAGTGCTGCGGGCTGAAGATTTCTTCAGTTCTATTTTCATAGACTGAGTCTCTGCTCGAGGCTCGAATTTGGTCAGATTTCCTGCTCCTGGGGCTCCCACTACTGCCTTTCCTGCTTTCATACCTTTTGACATAGGAATGCGAGTGGGTGTAGGCCTCTGAGATGACCCGTCTTGTCCTGACTGTGAAAGAAAAAAGAAACAGAAATAAAGTTAATTTGGGTGGCTTTTCTGTGAGCCTAGACATCAAAACCTAGAGCTTTATTATGTAGTGATACACCAGGGGAGTGTCTCATCAGCGTTTATCTAGAATGAGATTCATACAATGATATACACATTACTATCTTTAACAATACTGGGAAGTAAAACATGTGCAATTATTTTATTAATGTACAGATGAAGAAACAGGTTCTGAGAAGATAAATGGCTTATCCCACAATTAATCAAGCATTAAGCAGAATAGCCAAGATACTACAAGATTTTCTGGGTCTAGTCTTTTCCCCTCTATACCAGATTCTCCCTAGATATAAAAGGGAATAAAGTACTGATCTTAGATTCGCTAAAACACAAGATCATGTTTAAGCTCTGATATTTACTAACTTGCTATGTACCATTAGGCAAGTGATTTAAGTTTGATGAGCCTCAGTTTTTTTTTTTTTTTTATCTATAAAATGAGCATAACAATTCCAGTCATACTTACTCCCAGAGTTGTCATGAGGCTTAAATGTCACGTAGAATTTTCCAAATTTTATAGTGCTATTTGGAATCATAGATCTAAAATTGGAAGGACAAGAGGCCAAGTAGTCCAAATTCCTCATTTTTTAAATAAGGAAACTGAGGCCTAAAAAGATTAAGTGACTTGCTCAAGACAATAAAGATATTAAGCATCAGATATGGAATTTGAACCTAAGTCCTCTGATGCTCAAGACAATGCTTTTTCCATTGTTCCCACAAGGGTTCCTTTATATAAATGTCACTTATTATTTATTACTTTAATTCCAAAAGACTATTTCAGTTTCCACCCCCCCCCCCATGGTGAAAGTTTATGAAACTATCAGCTGGGACATGGTAGTCTTTTGGTTCTACAAAAGGTTTTGTTGCAATGCAAAAAGAAAAGATTTTATTTTTTCCTAGATAAACTTTGAAGATTATATTTCCCTCTATATCATGTCCTATAAAGGTTTAATCCTTAACCAACACAAATATAAGTTGCCTTATCACAAAACAAATACATACTATAGAGACAGGAATTTTCTGGTATTCAAAATATATTTTTAAAGTAATACTGAAAATATCTTTTTATCCCATATTCCCCTTCTAGATGTGCCATGCCCTGACTACCCCCTTTTCTTGAATGTCCTTCAATCCCTATCTATTTCATTGAAATTCTATTTACTGTAATGTAAGCATTCTTCAACTTTATTGTGTCATAGACCTCTCTGTCAATATGGAGAAGCTGATGGAGCTTTTCACAGGATAATATTTTTAAATCATCCCCAATTTCTCCTATCTGCCTTGTTTGCATATACATTTTTGGCATGTTGTTCCTCCATTAGACAATGAGCAGCTTGAAAGGAGGTTTTTTTTTTTTTTTGTCTTTTGTCTTTCTTTGTATCCTCAGCACTTAGCATGTTGCCTAGCACATAGTAGGAACTTAATAAATACTTGTTGACTGACTTGACTGATTTAATGCAGAAACATATATATAGGATTTCACATGAATTACACTGAAAATAAGATATATTTCCCCCATGTCCTATCCAAGTCTGCAAATTCATGTTCACTAATATCTCGGCAAAGATATCTTGGGGATCCAAGAGCTTTACACTAAGAACCTTTGTTTTTAAAAGATTTCTCCCTATAATCCAAATGATTGGCTGATGAGGAAACTATGTAGCTGTAATACTTGTATTGAAATTACCAGTATCTGAAAAAAGAAACTGCCTTTCAAATGCTAAGGCAATTTGAGCACTCGTCTTTTTAAGAATCTAGGACATAGGAAGTAAGTCTCTTATCCAGTCTTCCATAGATGATATTGAGCTTTTCTAAGACAGTAATTGGCTAAATAGCCTGATAGATCTTCCCAACTACCACCACTTACAATTCTGAACTTCTCTGCACCAAAATAGTCAAGAGAAAGAAAGCTTCCTAGCAAACATCCTAAGCTTCCTGTGACTTCCTGGGCAAAGAGTCAGACAAGATAGCATTCCAACCCTTGAGAAGGATGGAGAACTTGGAATTCTATTTGTTTCCAAAAGGGAAAAAAAACAGCTTTTTATAGCTCAAAGCTGTAATTAGAAAACTATCAGTAGTTTCAATTTAAAAATCATAATCTGAAGGTATGTGTACCGTAGAAAAGTTCTATTTCTTTTTTTTGTTGTTGTTGTTAAAGCTTTTTATTTACAAAACATATGCATGGATAATTTTTCAACATAGACCCTTGCAAAACTTTCTGTTCCAAATTTTTCCCTCTTTCCCTCCACTCCCTCCCCTAGATGGCACATATTCCAATACATGTTAAAATATACGTTAAATCCAATATATGTATACATATTCATACAGTTACCTTGCTGCCAAAGAAAAATCAGATCTAGAAAAAAAAAATCTGAGAAGGAAAACAAAATGCAAGCAACCATCAACACAAAGCATGAAAATGCTATGTTGTGGTTCATACTCAATTTCCACAGACTTCTCTGGGTATAGATGGCTTTCTTTATCACTGAACAATTGAAACTGGTTTGAATCATCTCATTGCTGAAGAGAGCGATGACCCTCAGAATTGATCATCATATAGTCTTGTTGTTGCTATGTATAATGATCTCCTGGTTCTGCTCATTTCACTAAGTATCAGTTCATTAAGTCTCTCCAGGCCTTTCTGAAATCATCCCGGTGGTCATTTCTTACAGAACAGTAATATTCCATAACATTCATATACCATATTTTATTTAGCCATTCTTCAACTGATTGGCATCCATTCAATTTCTCTCATTATGAAAAGAGCTGCCACAAACATTTTTGCACATGTGGGTCCCTTTCCCTTCTTTAAAATCTCTTTGGGATATAAGCTCAGTAGAAACACTGCTGGGTCAAAGGGTATGTACAATTTGAGCTCCAGATTGCTCTCTAGAATGGTTGGATCCATTCACAACTCCACCAATAATGAATGTATCAGTGTCCCAACTTTCCCACATCCCTTCCAATATTCATCACTATCTTTTTCTGTCATCTTAGCCAATCTGACAGGTATGTAGTGATATCTCAGAATTGTCTTAATTTGTATTCTCTGACCAATAGTGATTTGGAGCACCTTTTCATGTGATTAGAAATAGTTTAAATTTCTTCATCTGAAAATTGTCTGTTTATATCCTTTGACCATTTATCAATTGGAGAATGGCTTGAATTCTTATAAATGTAAGTTAATTCTCTATATATTTTAGAAATGAGGCCTTTATCAGAACCTTTGAATGTAAAAATGTTTTCCCAGTTTATTGCCTCCCTTCTGATCTTGTCTGCATTAGTTTTGTTTGTACAAAAGCTTTTTAATTTGATATAATCAAAATTTTCTATTTTGTGATCTATAATGATCTCTAGTTTTTCTTTGGTCACAAATTCCTTCCTCCTCCACAGATCTGAGAGGTAAACTATCTTATGTTTTTCTAATTTGTTTATAATCACATTCTTTATGTCTAGATCATGAACCCATTTTGACTTTATCTTGGTATTTGCTGTTAAGTGTGGATCAATGCCTAGTTTCTGCCATACTAGCTTCCAATTTTTCCAGCAGTTTTTGTGAAATAGTGAATTCTTATCCCAAAAGCTGGGGTCTTTGGGTTTGTCAAACACTAAATTACTATAGTCATTGATTATTTTGTCCTGTGAACCTAACTTATTCCACTGATCAACTATTCTGTTTCTTAGCCAGTAGCAAATGGTACTGCTTTATGACTGCTGCTTTATAATAGTTTTAGATCTGGTACAGTTAGGCCCTCTTCATTTGCCTTTTTTTTTTCCCCTTAATTCCCTTGAAATTCTTGATCTTTTGTTATTCCAGATGAATTTTGTTGTTATTTTTTTCTAGGTCAGTAAAATAGTTTCTTGGGAGTTTGATTGGTATAGCAATAAATAAATAGATTAGTTTAGGTAGTATGTCCTCTTTATTATATTTACTTGACCTATTCAGGAGCACTTAATATTTTTCCAATTGTTTAGATCTAACTTTATTTGTGTGGAAAGCATTTTGTAGTTTTGCTCATATAGTTCCTGACTTTCCCTTGGCAGATAGATTCCCAAATATTTTATATTATCGACAGTGATTTTAAATGGAATTTCTCTTAGTATCTCTTGCTGTTGGATTTTGTTAGTGATGTATAAAAATGCTCATGTTTTATGTAGATTTGTTTTGTATCCTGAAACTTTGCTTAAGTTGTGGATTATCTATAAGAGTTTTTTAGTTGAATCTATGGGGTTCTTTAAGTATACCATTATATCATCTGCAAAGAATGATAATTTGGTTTCCTCATTACCTACTCTAATTCCTTTAATCTCTTTTTCTTCTCTCATTGCCAAAGCTAGCAATATTGAATAGTAATGCTGAGAATGGGCAACCTTGTTTCATCCCTGATCTATTGAGAATGGTTTCAGTTTATCACCATTACATATAATACTTGCTGATGCTTTTAAATAGATGCTACTGACTATTTTAAGGAAAAGTCCATTTATTCCTATACTCTCTTGTGTTTTTTAATAGGAATGGATGTTGGATTTTATCAAATGCTTTTTCTGCATCTATTGGTTGTTGTTTTTCTAAATTTTATTAAAGCTTTTTAATTCACAAAACATATGCATGGATTTTTCAGCATTGACCCTTGCAAAACTTTCTGTTCCAAATTTTTCTCTCTCCCCACCCCCTTCCCTAGATGACAGGTGGTCTAATACATGTTAAATATGTTGAAAATATATTAAATCCAATATCTATATATACATATTTATACAGTTATCTTGCTTCTACATTTATTGATATAATCATATTTTTTGTTAATTTGGTTATTGATTTAATCAATTATGCTAATAGTTTTCCTAATATTGAACCAGCCCTGCATTCTTCATACAAATCCTTCTTGGTATTATCCTGGGGATGATTTTCTGTAATCTCTTTGCTAATATTTTATTTAAGATTTTGCATTAACATTTATTGCATTAATATTCATTCATAGTCTATAATTTTCTCTCTCTGTTTTAATCCTACCCAGTTTAGGTATCAGTACTATATCTGTGTCATAAAAGGAAGCTGATTTGAGTCCTTTGTTCCCTATTTTTTTTCAAATAGTTTATGTAGTATTGGAGTTAATTGTTCTTTAAATGTCTGGTAGAATTCACATGTAAATCCATCTGGTCCTGGGGATTTTTTCTTGGGGAATTGATTAATAGTTTGTTCTATTTCTTTTTCTAAAATGGGACTATTTAAGTAATTTATTTCCTCTTCTGTTAATTTGGACAACCTATATTTTTGTAAGCATTCCTCCATTTCAATTAGGCTATCAAATTTATTGGCATAAAGTTGAGCAAAGTATCACCTAATTTTTGCTCTAATTTCCTCTTCATTGGTGGAAAGTTCTCTCTTTTCATTTTTGAGACTAATAATTTCATTTTCCTTTTTCTAATCAAATTAACTAAAGGTTTATCTATTTTGTTAGTTTTTCATAAAACTAACTTTTAGTTTTATTAATTTTATTAATCTCTCCTTTTATTTTTAGAATTTCAAGTTTGGTATTTGATTGAGGGATTTTGATTTGTTCGTTTTCTACCTTTTTTAGTTGCAAGACTAATTCATTGATTTTCTTTTTATTTTATGCAAGTAAGCATCTAGGGATATAAAAGTTTCTCTTATTACCACTTTGGCTTCATCCCACAAATTTTGGTATGTTTTCTCATTATTGTCTTTTTTTGGATGAAATTATTGGTTGTGTCTATGATTTGCTGTTTCACTCATTCATTTTTTAGGATGAGATTATTTAGTTTCCAATTACTTTTTGGTCTATTTTTTCCTGTCCTTATATTACATTGATTTTATTGCATCCTGATCTGAAAAAAATGCATTTACTATTTCTGCCTTTCTGCATTTGATTTTGAGGTTTTTATGCCCTAATACATAATCAATTTTTGTATGTTCTATGAACCGCTGAGAAAAAAAAGTAAACTCCTTTCTGTCTCCACTTAATTTTCTCCAAAAATCTATCATATTTAACTTTTCTAACATTTTGTTTACTTCCCTAACTTTTTTCTTCTTTATTTTGTGGTTCAATATATCTAGTTCTGAGAGAGCAAGGCTGAGATCCCTTACCAGTATAGTTTTGTCTATTTCTTCTTGCATCTTTTTTAACTTCTCCTCTCGGAATGTCCATGCTATACCAGTTGGTACATATATGTTTAGTATTTATATTGCTTCATTATCTGTAGTACTCTTTAGTAAGATATAGTTTCCTTCCTTATCTCTTTTAATTAGATCTATCTTTGTTTTTACTTGATCTGATATCAATATTGCTACCCCTGCTTTTTTCCCTTCACCTGAATTATAATATATTCTGCTCCAGCTCTTTACAGTCACTCTATATGTATCACTATGCTTTAAATGTGTTTCTTGTAAACAACATACTGTAGGATTCTGGCTTTTAATCCAATCTATTATCCGCTTCCATTTTATGGGGGAGTTCATCCCATTCATATTCACAGTTAAAATAACTAATTCTTTATGTCCTGCCATCTTATTTACCCTAGGTTATACTTTTCTCTTTCTTATTCCCTTTTCTTCTCCCCAGTATTTTGCTTCCCTCAAACAGTCCTCCCCCTTTAGAGCCTCTCCCCTTTTTTATATCTTTCCCCTAATTCTTCTGTTTTCCCTTATAATGTCTTTCCTTTTATTTTCCCCCTTTCCCCTCTACTTCCCTATAAGATGAGACAAGTTTCTTTGTGATACCAAATATGTCTGATATTCTCCCTTAGAGCCAAATCTGATGAGATCTGTTTTTATTTCTAATTCTATTGAGTTAGAAAACAGATTATATAACCAAAACACACATCTTCTAGTCTTCCTTAAAAGAGCTGCATTGTGATGATTAAAAGTTTGAGATTCACAAAGATTTCCTTATAGTTACATTTCCAATTGGTTACTTTAAATGCCCTAGAATATTGATGGCAACTCAAATTTAAATAGAAAGGAGGGGAGCACAAAACTATATCTAAGGGACCCTATAGGCTGCATATTGACTTAGAAAACTACTATTAACATTATCTGTGTTCTGTTGTATTTTTATTTATTTTGTCACCTATTTGTCACCTATTTTTGTCACCAATTCCATTTTAATCTGGTTCAGACTTCACTCTGGAGTACCATGAACAGTGGATCTCAATCTTAACTGAAGGTAGGGGTTGAGAAAAATTTGCCAACTTTTAAAAATATCAAATATTATGCCAAGATTTAATTCTTTATGTAAAAACAAACATGTACCTTCATCTCATTAGAATGCAAATTTGCTTTCATCTTTAATAAATGGTAAAATTGTATATATACCAAAGAATTGTTTTAAAATAAATTTCTTTATGATTTATTATCAGTAAATGCTTTATTTGAATACTTATTTTATATACTCATTTTCCCAGGATCACATAAAAATTTCTTGTAAACTTATTTCTTATTACTTATTTCTTGTAAATTTCTTGTAGGATTCTGGCTTTTAATCTAGTCTACTATCTGCTTCTATTTTATGGGAGAGTTCATCTCATTCACATTCACAGTTAAAATTATTAACTGTATTTCCTGCTATCCTATTTTTTCCTAAATTATAATTTTCTCTCTCTTTTCCCTCCTCACCAGTATTTTGCTTTTGACTACTACCTCCCTCAATATGCCCTCCCTTTTTTCAGCCCTTCATCCCCTTTCTTATCCCTTTCTCCTTCTATTTCTATTCTCCCTTTTATTAGCCTCCCTTTTCTTTTCTTCTTTCTCCTCCTACTTCACTATAGGGTGATAAAAATTTCTCAGGCAAAATGAGGTCATAGGTGGAAAAAGTTGAAGCCTCTCTAAGGCCCTATGTTTGGATCAAGATCCAGCTGTTGTGTTCTACTACATTTATATTCACCAATTTGTTCACAATTGCCAAAAGTATTCTCTAGAGATATTCTGATTTGCTTCAAAAGACATTGTAGAAGAGTTGCTGGTCAGTGGATGGAGGTTTCATATTAGCTGTTTACCAAGCTGACATAATCAGAGTTTGAAACAACTACAACAAAACATATTGATTTTTCAGAAAATGGCCTCCCCTTTTTTTTCCCACTCATTGACAAACATAGATCGAAGCCCTTACTATGTGGTGAAACATTGTATCAAAAAATTTAGAGTTAAGGGGGATATTTTTTTCCACTCACAACCTCTTTTTGCCTAAGAATTTTTTATATGACTATAGGTATATAGGTATATAAAGTAGGTATGCAAATCAAACATTTATTGATACTAAATCCCCCCACATTCAGTTATGAGACTCTATATGGTGTCACAACCCACATTTTTAAGAAGCTGAGATCTAGCCTAACTCCCTCATTTTATGAGGAAATAGAAGTCCAGGGGACTGAAGACCTGTCCAAAGTCACACAAACTTTAAGGGGCAGTACCAGGATTTAAACTCAGGCCTATTAGTTCAGTTCTCTTTCTATTGAACTTAGGATATGAATAGGATAGTCCACACCAACTTACATTTTTTCTAAAACTAGCAAGCCAACCAGGTATAAAGGACTTCTGCAGATGATTATAGAGCTAAGAGATAAAAAGATAGTAAGGAGTAAGGGAAATACCTCCACTAATAAAAGATGAATTAATTTTATGGAGTAAATTCCTAGTAGAAATTCTATATTTTTATGACAGTTTTAGAAATCCCCAAATTCCTTTAGTGTCATCTTTTAAAATGGTGGCAAATTACTAATCATAAAATTTTATAATTTTAAAAAATATTTCTATTTTTAAAATAGAGGCAACATTTGCAATGGCACCAAGTACAACAGACATACTTAAATATTGGGGCAGAAGGATTTATAGCATAGTATATAAATGCCTTTGAGAACTCACTGGGGAAACTACCTGAAGAGATGCATTGTGGCAATTTATAATTTCTGAGAGTGGGTTGGAGTGCTAGAAAATGTAAATAACTTGCTGATAATTACACAATTTTTATATATCAGAGGGGCTTGGACTCAGATTTCTTTTTCCCCTTTACCATTTTACCCTGCTACTTTAACAATACATAGTGGAAACAGCGAAAGAACTCTGGGAGATGACTAAAAACCATTACATTGAATTCCCAATCCCTATATTTTTGCCCACTGCATTTTTGATTTTCTTCAAAAGCTAATTGTACAATATTTCAGAGTCTGATTCTTTTTGTACAGCAAAATAACGGTTTGGTCATGTCTACTTATTGTGTATCTAATTTATATTTTAATATATTTAACATCTACTGGTCATCCTGCCATCTGAGGGAGGTGGGGAGTAAGAGGGGGAAAATTGGAACAAAAGGTTTGGCAATTGTCAATGCTGTAAAGTTACCCATACATATAACCTGTAAATAAAAGGCTATTAAATAAAAAAAAAAATACATAGTGGAAAACCAAGATGAACATAATTGGAAAAATTCCTGTTTGTGACATTTTGTGCCTGGAATACCACCATTTGAAATATACTTTAGGAATTTTGTGTAAATGCTTACATTGGAAATTTGCCAATAAAGGGTGGTTGGGCAGTATGTTGGATAGAACACCAGCCCTGGAGTAAGGAGAATCTGAGTTCAAATCCAGCCCTCAAATATTACAAGCTATGTGATTCTGGCCAAGCCCTTAATCTCATTACCTCCAAAACAAACAAAAACTTTATAAAAGAGTATTTCTAGAGTTTGATGCTTGTAGGACCTGAACCCAAGTCTTTAATTAAAATTCAATATATTTCCCTCTCCATTTCTCTAAGGATCATGTAAAAAGCAATTCTGAATAGCAGTAAGAACATTGTTCTTTCTTTTTTAAAAAAAAGTTAAATTATTTGATATGAGGATATTTTAAAAGCTTCTCTTATTTTACCTCCTTGATCAGTCTCAATGAATATGCTATAAATCTATTCTACTTACCATTGACTGTGTTCCCCTGGTGGAGGATGTAGTAGCAGGTGTTATAGTGATGGTGCTTGTCACTTTGCTTGCTCCAGGTCTTGAGGAAAGGTTGTTCCTAGGAGAACGAAGGACAGTCCCAGTGGCAACCTCCTTTTCAGTTGTCACATTGACTGGTCTAACTGTAATGAGTGGACTTGCCCCTTCAGCAGATGTCGCAGGGTTTCGTTTAAATTGGGAACCCAAGTGAATGTGAATTTTGTTGTCCTCCGTGGTTATGATGTTGGCATTAGAGTTGAATTTTCTTACTGGAGTTGGAACAGTCTGTTTTTCTGGAGTAACTTTGAAGATGGTCCTTCCTATGGGCATTTCTTTTGATTCTGGAGATACAGAGCTTTCTGCTGGTGCAGCAGATGTTGACACTGTCATTATCTGAATGGGGGATGTGGGTCTCTCCATAAAGGTTCCCCTGCCACCATCAGGGGCCTTCTCTCTTGAGAATGTAGTTATTGTGACAGGGGACATGGCTCGTTCTGGCCCCAATGTTGTGTCATTTCCTTTTGATTTCTGAGACATGACATTTGGTGAGGGAATAATGGTGATCCGTGGTTTTTGGTTTCCTAATGTAGGAATGACAGTGGTGCTAGAAAAAAATTCTTCAGATGTTGGACTGGTTATCTCCAAAGTAGCTGTGCTATTCTCATGATCAGGAGTCACCCGGATATGAAGAGGTTGTCCCTGCTTTGGTGAAAGAACCACTTCTCCCGGATGTCCTGGACTAGAATTGGCTCGAGGTCCTTTTTCTGGAGTTGTTTGGGGACAATTTTCTCTTTTTCTCATCCATGGGATCCAAGATTTTCTCATTGTTAGCTCATTTGCTGCTGGAGGATACCTGTCCAGTACAGATGAACGCTCCATGGGCTTCTTTAGCCCCACCTGCCTCAGATTGCTCATAATATGATTTTCCTCTTGAAAGGATTTTCTTATAAATACAGCTGGCGTCTCTTCCTCTGCTGCTTCACTACTGACTGCATCTGTCTGCACTCCAGTAGACGCCACAGGAATATCTACCATCCTCCTTCCATTCACACTTGGCCTTAGAGCTCGGCTATAACGCTTAGAGAGCTCTAATTCTTTTGTCAAATTTAGGACTTCCTGTCCCATGTTTCGATTCTTGCTTTCTTCTTCCATAAACCTTTGCTGAAGAACTGAGTAGTCCACCTGTAGCTGAGAAAGCTGGTCTTCTTTGTTCATTAACTCATGAATCTTTTCTTTTAGAGCTTGTACTTCAGCCTTCAAGTCACGACTTTTGGCCTCTTCCAAACGGAATCGGTGTCTCAGCTCAGCTTCTTGACTCACAGCCTCACCTTTTTCAATTGCCTTATTTTTTGCAATCTGGTGCTTTATCTCCTCTAGCTGTTGAGAGAGAAAGTTAGCCTTATCCTGCTCGGTTTTGAATTTTTGCTCCAACTGATCATACTCATCCTCAGTCTTCATCAAGTCTCCTTCAACTACTTCTAATTGTTGGAGACGCTTTTTCAGTCTTTCTATTTCTAATGTTAATTCTTTAATCTTGTTATCTTCTGGGCAGCTGAGTTCAGGTCCTTTACGGGATCTGCTTCTGGTTATTTCTCGCTCTACTTCCTCCATGCCATCCAGCCTCTTCTTTAATCGGTCAACACTACAACTCAGCTCTGAGGATTTTTCTTCTTCACTTTTCAATCTTCCCATTAATTCATCTCTCTCTTTTGTCAAGCTATATACCTTTTCCTCCATTTCAGACTTAAGTTTTAAAAGCTTCTTACTTTCATCAATTAGTTTCTCAGTCACATCCATAACCTTCCCTTGCTCCACCTTAAAATTTTTATTGAGCCCATCCACTTTTCTTTCTTCTTGTTTTATTTTTTCCATCATATTTTTCCTCTCATCAACCAGCATTACAGTAAATGACTTCAACTTTGTTAGATCATCCTTTAAACTCATTTCAGCCTTTTCTAATCGACTTTCTGAAGATTCAAGGTCTTTAACTCGACTCTTCACCACTTCCAATTCATTTATAAGGTCTTTGGTTAAGTTTTTCTCTTTTTCCAAATTCAAATGCAGCTGTGTGCATTCTGATTTGCTCTTGCTAAAAGCTTCTTCCAGCTTCTCCAGTTCGGCCATTCTCTTCTGTAACTTCTCAACTTCAAGCCTGAGCTCCTTACTATGATGTTCTTCTTCTTGAAGCTTCTTCTTCAGTTCTCGACACTGCGATTCTGTTTTGGTGATCTCTTCATCTTTGCCCTCCATTTCCAGCACACGCTTCCGGAGGTTTTCTACCTCCACCATAAGGCTGGAGTTCCCACATTCCCCTTTGGCTATTTTATCTCTTAGCTCCTGAAGTTCTTCCTCAGCTTTCTGAAGATTCTTGTTGGTTTCTTCTAGTTCCTCAATTCTTCGAGTTAAACCCACTAGTTTAAGCCGAAGCTGTCTGTTGTGTGATTCCTGATTAGCCAATTTAGCGTTCATCTCCTCATGCTCTTGAGAAAACCTTGAAGACTTATGTTCAAAGTCCACTTCTAACTTAAGCAGTTTTTGCCTATCTTCTTTCGATTTTGAGGTTATAGCTTTCAACTTTTCCTCTTCTTCCTTTAATTTCTGTGTGAGGTCTTGTACCTTCTGACTTTGCAGACCAAGTTGTTCAATATGCATTTGTCTTTCATCTACCAGCATGAGGGCAAATGACTTGAGTTTCACTAGTTCATCTCTCAGTTTATTGAGCCTCTTGGTATTTTCTTTCTCTTTTCGAGCTTGATAGATCTTCTCCTGTTCAAGAAGCTTTTTTAACCTGAAATATAAAACACAATCATGCATTAATACATTGATCAACACTGATATTTGGATTATACTATGAAATTAAATTTGAAATCATCACCTCAACATATTATCTCATATCCATAACTGTATGTGGTATGCCAGACCAATATTAACAAGAGAAGGGTAGAAAACTGACTATTCAATATCAAAACAAAACAAAATAAAATTGAAATTTACTGAAGATGGCAAGGAGACTTTAAAAGTACAGAAACAAGAATTAAAGAGTTAGCACTATAAAGGCTCTTGGAAATCATCTTGTCCAGTCAATAAACTAGTAAGGATAAAGACCCTACTATGTGCACACACTGTCCTAAGTGCTAGGGATACAAAGAAAAGCAAATAAATAAATAAGTCCCTGCTCTCAGAGGAGCTCAAAATTTAATGGAGAATAAACCCTGGGAAACTGAGGAAATTAAGGACCATCCATGTATGAATTATGTTAAAAATCACCAGGTATGCATAACATACTCACTATTTAAACTAAGTAAATATTAATTAATGATGATGAAACTAAAGAAGATGATTTGACAAATGCAACAGCAGTTTACAAAAACCCCTATCTCTCCTATGTCTCCTTTTTTTAAATACTAGGTTAACCAATGACTTTGTGCCCTTTTCTTTACTATATAATTTTACTATTATAGAGACCAAGGTTGGGAGGAAAGACTTTTCCAAATAAATAAATTTAAATTTCTAGAATTGCTGCTCTGAAAAAGCCTTTCTTTTTTATAAGATATAGAAAACAGGCTCATTTAGGATAAGGATTTATTTATTTTTGTCTTTGTATCCTTGACCCCTAGGGCATCTTTTGACACCAGGAGGCCCTAGACAAATCCTTGTTGATTCATCAACACATTCATAGATTTCTCAAAATAAAACAAAACATAATTGGCTGTTGATTATTAATTGACTTATTTTACTTACTTTCGTATGTTTATAAAAGCATTGGTTAGTATAATAGTTAACATATATACCATATGTTAATATGAAAATGTCTCTGTAGCCATTTAATGTGTTTATAATCAAGTCATAAACAATCAAAAAATTTATTTATTTAGGTACATTTTGTTCCTTTGATAGTCACACAGACTACATAAATATTGTCTTCACCTAATCTGTTTTAAGTAGCTTTTTAAATATTTTTGACTAGATCATCTGTTAATAAAGTAAATGCAATTATAATGGATTTCATCTTGCATCATGTAATGCTGGATGAATCTATGGAAATGATTTGTAACAGCTTTATAACAGAACCATATATCATCATGTTTTAATGATTTTGATAAACAGTTTTAATGATTTCACCACAACATAATCTATATAATGTATTTTATAAAACATATTATGCTCTTTCAAGAGCTATATAAACATATATATCTAGGACATGTAACTTTGCAAAGACCACTTAAAGCTCCTATGTGAATAATAAAATGAGATCAATTAAATAGATCAATGGGATCAAATTCAAGTACAAGCAGATCCCTATGGATTTATTAGATTATTAGAAAATTTTTATTAGAAATATTAGAAAACCACAAATTAAAATTTTTATTGAATGGGATAAACTCATATGATTGTGGCCTTGACCTGCCCTAATTATGACTTGAAACTTTACAATAAAAAGTTGTTACAGCTAAAAGCTGCAGGTGTTTGATTATCTTAGATAAACAAATATTTCCTTCTTGTTTCCAACCCCTGTTTTGATTAGCATTTAAGTACCTAATACAGTAAAGCATGTTCTAGCATCAATATTTAGTTTGTGGGTAAATTAGAACTTGCCAGCCAATGAGAGAAAGGGGCAGAATATAGGGACGAGGGCTTCTGCCTTAGAGTTTATATAATCTTGTGTTTTATAGTTTGCACTTTGCACTCTTCTTCTATTTACATCTTGTCTTTTGCAAGTTGCCCTTTCTAGCAAAATAACAATCAAATCTTTTTTTTTCTTTTTATCTTAGGAGTCTCTAATTTTAATTTGGGTGAGGGTCACTGTCCCACACACTTCTGAGGGTTCATTTTTGGGACCCCTCACAAGGTCTTGCCCATATCAAATCTTTAGGCAGGTGTCTTCCAGAGAATTCTCCAGTGATCCTTGGACTTGGCTCAGGAACTCCCTCTCTGATCAGGTAAATTCCCAAAGAGAGACTCTCAGAGAGCAAAACCAGGAGTAGGATGACTAAGAGGATTAATTCAGCTCAGGAGAGAAGTCAGCTGAGAAAAGTTTGAAATCACTCAGGTAAGTTGTGCACAACTCAGGGCAAGAAACTGGTGAGGGGTGGGGAGAAACTAAGCAATTAGAGTTTATAAGAATATTTTTCCTTTGACAAAAACTGTGAACTGCCTGAATGATTGGGAATTATTGAAAGACTTTAAGTAGTTAGAGTCATAAAAGTTTCCTATTTCCCTTTGATACTGGGAAACTCTAAGCAGTTAGAATCCGTAGAGTGCTCCCATTTTCCTTTTATAAGATAGGGTGAGTCCTCCATCAAAGAGGACAAGATACTATGAACCATGGGAAAGGAACAATCTAAAATAACTGGCTCTAAAAACCTATCTAATGTCCCAAAAGATAGTTCTTTAGGAAGAATTGGGATGAAGTGCCATAATTTATAGGGATTAAATACTACTGTTTTGTTTGGACAGGTGTGAAAATAATTAAAATGCACCAGTTTCTTAAAGCCCTGTAGATGGACTTGAAAGGGCAATTTTCTGCCACTTTAAATTTTGGGTCTGTGTGTATTTAAATTGGAATTCTGATTCTGAAATTATATAATTACTATTAATTAATACATGCTAAAACTGTGAACTTGTTTATTCTGGCACATAAAGTTTTAGAGTGTGCTCATTAATATTGAAGTTTTGCTACTAGAAGTTTAAATCTGTATTTGATTTGATTTTAAGTTAAAAAATTGGGATATTAAAACAAAGTTCTCTGGTAACTTACCTAAAGGGGTCATATGTTTATATCTTCTAATTAGATCATATTGCTTTCTAAATTGTATATTAGATAATTTGTAAAGATTGTACGAGCTATGCTTTAACATTTTGTCAGCCTTGATGGATATGTGATATACATTTTGTGAAATTTGGTCTAAAGTTATTTAGATATTACCTATACTATGAATCTTAAGGTTTGTCTTGCTTTCTCCCTTTAATAAAGAAATAAAATCAAGAAAATGTGATATAGAGGGATATGTGTAATTGCAAAAAAAAAAAAAATGGATCTGAAAAGTGTGTAATGTGTTTAAAGATAAATAAGAAGGTATTGAGGAGGCATCCCTCTGGAGAGAAGGAGCCTGGCTCCAGAATATTCAAGTTAGGTTTTACTGGCATGACACCAGTAGGAAATACTGAAGTATTTACCGATTATAATGGACCATTTGATAGGATGTGTAGGAACTTTTCTCTGAACTCTTGCTGCTTTAAGAAATGTTAGTGGAATAACACTGGAACAAAATGTATTCTAGGTATGGATTGGGAGATACTAATGATGCTAATAGTGGAATATACATCTAAGGTTTTATAAGAAATAATGGGGAGAGATTACAAATTGAATTACAATTCCATACATCTATCCGTCCTTATCAGGGAAAGAAGAAAGAATGAATCAGTTTCTTAAGAAATGGATTACTATATTGATGTTAGAGACTAAATTGCTTTAACTAAATGTTTGCCTATTGCTTTGTTTAAGAATGAGAACTGTTCCCAGAAGTGATCTGGGACTTTCTCTATATGAGATGCTGTTTGGTTTACTTTTATTTGAAAAAAGAAAGGAAAATACCGTCTTTTGAAATAAAAGATAAATTTGTGAGGAATTATATACTGGCTGTGTCCTCATCCCTTTCAGCTTTAAGAAACAAGGATTGCTGGCCCAGACAATACCTTTGGAGTGTGTAGTTCCAAGAGAGTGGGTGCTTATTAAATCCTGGAAGAAGTAGAGTGGGAAAGACCTTACCAGATGTTATAGATGGCTAAAACTGCAGTCTGAAGGCTGAGAACACCAAGGTTAAAGTACTTGTGGAGGAATCTCAAGAATGGACTGTTAAGGACAATTTATTACCTCTAAAATTGACTTTACTTCAGGGCAATTAGGAATGTTTTGAAGGGAGGGGAGATTAATTATGCGTAGAATAATTTTAATAATATTGGTATTTTACCTCTTATTTATATTTCCAGAAAAGTTTATAGGAACTACTCGATTGGAGGAAGATGAATTAACATTTTTTTAAGTATGAAGAAATTATTAAGGTTAATTATGAGAGGTTTCTATTAGGACAGTATATTCTATATTCTATGTAAGTTTTAATTAGTTATATTGAGCCATCTTAAAGCTGTTCTCATTGTTTAGGGAGATTCTGAGAAAATAGTGGTCTATGTCTTTGTCTCTGAACATGGTTAACACCTGAACATGTTTTGATATAGATCATAATATTGAACATCTTTAAGTAAAATGATTTATGTAATGTTGAATTTAAAACTCATCTTCTTAGATATGAAGATAAGCTGTGATTTTAGTCAGTACTTATTTAGGATATGTGATCCTTAAAATCTAAATTCATTTGAAGCTTTGATTAATAAGATTTGCTATTTGAGATAAAATCTCTTGAGACTGTAGCTAATATTATTTGGAGTTTTGAATCAGGCATGATTGTCTCGATGGATCATCAAGTCAGTAATCTGAAAGGAATGTGCCACAAACTATTCAGAGGAATATGATCCTGAATTGTTACAGGTGGAAGTTAGTATCTGGGCAAGAGTAGAGAGGACAACCTTGATCTCCATGTAAGGTGGAATCCTTCTAATTTACTTTCCCAGTGGTGTTCCTTTGAATAAGAACTCACCTGATTATTCTCGAGTCTGGCTATAAGGTGAAATTGTTATTGATACAATTACTTAAAGTCAAACTGAGCTAAGGATTCTTTATCCTGTCATATATGTGCTCTCAGACTGAGGTCTGAAGGGCCAGTTTTTAAAAATTATAATCATGTCTCTACTTTTTCCTCTTGTAGCACATTTCCATAATCAGACAAATGTTTAGTAGAAGCTATGAGCACAATTCAAGTATTTAAGGTTCTATAGTTTTTTCTTATTATTTTTTTTTCTTGAGCATCTCAGATTTTAATTTAGGTAAGAGTCACTATCTCACACATTTATGTTGTGTTATATTTTTGTTAAATATTTCCTAGTTATAGTTTAATCTGGATCCAGACAATTTTGTGGGCACTGGTAGATATGTAAATTTGAAATCTCTTAATGAAATGACCTCAAAAATCTATTCCATCTCTAAATCAATAATCCTAATATCGTTGGTTGATTGGTTGGTTGTTGTCCTTTGTTCTGAATAGACCAAAATGATATCACTAAGTTACAGTGCATCTGACTATAGCTGATCAGACAAATACAAACTTAGAATACTCTACCAAAAGTTAAAGGCCTGTGATAGTCCATGAACATTTGGAATGGATTCTCTAAATTGGATCATCTTGCATTTCTTTTGAAGTACTTTAATTCTGTTTTGTTCATAGAACACTTGGATGAGGACATGCCATGCTGAGCAGTCCTGTGCCAGTGCCTCTCATGTTGCACAATCAATTACTAAATTCTTAAGAGAAACTTTGAGAGTATCCTTGTATCACTTTTTTTGACCACCACGTGAGCATTAGCCCTGTGTGAGTTCTCCATAAAATAGTTTTTTTTTTTTTGTTTTTTTTTTTGGCAAGCATACATTTGGTATTCAAATAACATGACCAGCCCAACAGTGTTGATTAGCAGCTTATTTCAAGAAAGGTACTCAGTGTCTGGTATCTTATTCTACCAGGTGAGGTTCAGAATCTTCTCGAAGACAATTCAAATAGAACCAATTCAGTTTCCTGCATGGCACTAGTATAGTGACCGGGTTTCACAGGTATACAGCAAGAAGGTCAGTCCAACAGGAAAAGTTCGATTTAATATTCAGTTTAATATCTCTTCTCTTCCACACTTTCTTTCAGAGTTCTCCAGAATAGCTAATTCTGGCAATGCATGTGTCAATCTCATTATCAGTGTATACATCTCTGGAAAGTATTTTCAGAAGGTAAATGAACTTATCCATAGCATTTAAAATTTCTCCATTTGTCATAACTTCATTTGTCGATGGTTCCACATATAAATAATGTGGTGCTGGCTGATGGAACATCTGTGTTTTCTGGGTATTAATTGTTAAGCCAAAATTATCATAAGTAAAAGAGAATTGATCCATACTTTGTTGTGTCTCAGCTTCAGAGACTGCATTGAGTGCTCAATCATCTGCATACCAAAAAAAAAAAAAAATATGCACCAACATTCCCTCCGCTTTAGTCTTGGCTTGTAGCCTTTTCAAGTTGAAGAATTTATCAGCAGTGCAGCAGCTCAACTTGTGCCATGTTCATCCTCACTGAAGGCATCCATTGTTGTCTGGGAAAGAGTATCATCTAATATTCAGAACCCAAGCAACTGACATACAATACTCATGAACTTTTCCAGCAACTAAATTTTGACATAATTTTCCACAAACCCTCACAACTAAAGTATCAAAGACTTGGTTAGATCTATAAATGTGTACTTTGTTCCACTCTTGGCATTTCTCTTGGCATTGTCAGGTGATAAACACTATTTGCCCTTTCTGATACTATATTGACTCTCAGATAGATGACCATCTTTCAGGTAAAGGATAAGCTCTGGCAATTATCTTGCTAGCGATGATTAAGAGAGAGACCCCTCTGTGGTTGTCACAGGACAATCTATTCTCTTTTTTCTTTATAGAGAAAGACAATGGAGGCATCCTTGAATTCCTGAGGGATAACTTCCTCTTGCCATATAACCCAGGAAATCTCAGTTGGCTTTTATACAAGTAATGGACCCTCCACCTGGTAAATCTTAGCTGGAATAGAATCAGTACCAGGTGCTTTGCCACACAAAAGAAGCCTAATGGCATTCAAATCTTTTTCTTCAGTTGAAACTTCAGGAAAGGAGGAATTAACTTCAAGATGAGAACAGGCTGTTGAGAATACTATGAAAATGTTCAGTTTCTCTAGGATCATGTCCTTATTGCTAATCTATGTAGCTCCATTAGCACTGAATAGCTGAGATGCACCATAGGTCTTTGGCCTATAAATAGCCTACAGGACATCATAAAAGCACTTTGGATTGTTACTATCAGCATAAAACAGAATTTCATCTGCCTTCTTATTGAGCCAGGAATCTTGCATTTTTCTAAGCTTTGCTTGTATTTTGCTCTGGATAGAATTAAATGCCACCGCCTTCTTAAAGGTGAATGAACAATACTGCAGGCACAGCCTGCGGGGTTCTCATTTTTCATTTAGCAACTTCTGAATCTCCCCATCATTTTTTGTCAGATGAGTCTTGATCCTTGTGAGTGTTCCGATCCAGATGGGCAAATACATTGCTGTACACTAAATCTCTGCAAGCTGGCCACTCCTTTTCTGCTCCATTACTGCCAACTCTTCCTCAAATTTAGCAACCAACTCAGAGAAGCACTCTAATCTTCTGACAATAATTCTTCTGGGTAATCAGTTTGCCTTGGGGCTGCCACTTTTGTTCAATGTGAATATTTAATTTGGAGAGGATAAGTCTATGATCAGCCCAGCAGTGAACACCACACATTACCATGGTAATTAGGACAGGATTAGGTAAGCAGACAATTTTTTTTTAAATAGCCTTTCATTTACAGGTTATATGTATAGGTAACTTTACAGCATCGACAATTGCCAAACCCCTTGTTCCAATTTTTTACCTCTTAGCCCCCATCCCCTCCCCCAGATGGCAGGATGACCAGTAGATGTTAAATATATTAAAATATAAATTAGATACACAATAAGTAAACATGACCAAACCGTTATTTTGCTGTACAAAAAGAATCAGACTCTGAAATATTGTACAGTTATAAGCAGACAATTTTTAGGGCACCTTTTCTAGTCCTTTTCCCACAGTAGGAGGTGAGCAATATGATCCTTAAAAGGCTGTTCAGACTCCCGGATGATTGCAGAATCCCACTACTGCTTCCAGTGAAAAGACTACCCTCTGGCCTAGACTGTGTATGTGCAGGGTTGTGACTACAGTTCCCAGTTTATCCACACCTGCTGCTTCATCACTTGCCTGTTGCTCCAGGACTTTGTGATAGATAGTATATGGGTAATATCTTTTGATTTGTGCATAAATTGGATTTAAGTGAGGCAGAGTTGCATGAAGTCATCAGCTACACTCTCTCTTTGGGTGTCATCATAGTATGGTTCAAGGATTCAATGGCAAGACAGAGTCAAGAAGACTGGTGATGGCTCAAGATAAAGAGGATGACCTTGGTGTCTTCAATATCTAACCAAGCTCTAAGCACTTTACAGTTCCCATGTCAGCTATCTTCATGGCTGTTGGGACAAATTGTCCTCATCTTCCCCTTCTACCACAGAAAGTCTCCACATGCTTTGAGATAGACCCTCCCCTAATTCATCAGAGGGTTTGAGACCGCGCAGTTACCCTCATCTTGGTATTAGCTCGTTTGCCAAAACAGTTTATGGGGATGAGGCTGCTGTACCTGCTACAGTTTTTTGGAGTCACAGGTGAGTGTTTGGAGATCAGGTGGTCACCAAAGATAGAAAATAACTCTAAAAAGGGCTCGTAGTTCTGGCATTGTCAGGTGTCAGGTGGGGAACACCCCAGAAGTAATATAGTCTTCCCTGAACACATCCTATACCTCTCCTAATGTCATAAAGTTGGAAGGAGTCTTGGAGATCATCTAGTTCAGCAGCCTCTTTTATAAGTGACAAAAGAAAGACCTAGAAACCCTAGGTAACTTGTCCAAGATTATTCATGTAATAATATAATAACTAAAATTCATTTAACATCTTGAGATTTGTGAAGTGCTTTAACCATATTACCTCATCTGAAGCTCACAACAGCCCCATGAATAGATGCTATTTTACAATTTACAACTGAGGAAACTGAGGCAAACAAGGGTTAAGGTGACTTTTCCAAGGTCACACAATGAGATGCCTAAGGCAGGATTTTAATTCAGGTCTTCCTGACTCCAAATTCAATACTAGATCCTGATCATCTGGATTCAAATCTAAAATTATTTCTACTGTAAAACACTAGATCTATAAATCTACACAACTATTCTAAATTTATTGTTAGAATGGGAAAATGGGACAAATAATTTCTCTTTAAAATCATAGATGCTTTAGATGAATTTTGAAAACTTTAGCATTTTGAACACAAATCAGTGAAAAGTGAAAGCAGAACTTAAAAAGCAATATTACCCCCTTACCCTATAAAATACTTCAAAACTTCTAAAGTCACAGAGCAGCATAATAAAACAACAGTCAGTGCTGTAACAGCAAGATCAGGATAGTCTAAGACTTAATAGAGAAACTCTAGAGTTTCTTAAGTTTTATAGAGGTTAAATGATTTGTCCAGTGTCATATTGTTCTCCAAGTCCAGCATTCTATCCATTATACCATATTGCTTCTTAAATATTTAGTTTGAGTGATGTCTCCTCCTCCCCCTCCTTTTCACCATCATCATCATGGTGGCACAATAAAGAGAGTTCTGGACATTTAGTAAGGAAGACTTGAGTTCAAATCCCACCTCAAACCCTAACTATATGACCCTGACCAAGTTAATTAATCTCTGTAAGCCTCAGTTTCTGCATCTATAAAAATAAAGATAATAATACTGTCTACCTGCTAGGGTTGTTTTGAGGATAAAATGAAATGCTATTTGAGAAGTGCTCTTATAAATTTTAGAATCATGTTCTTTATTATTGTCATCATCAGCTAGGAAATGATTGCAGAAGAGCTTCTTAGAGACTTGATTGGTTTAATCAGTTCTCAGGCATTTATTAGGCACATATGGTGAACCAAGCACTGTGCTAGATGCTGGACACAAAGATGCAGAGATTAAAACTAATACCCTTCATGGTCTATGATGGTCACTTTTGACTAACAAAATATTCTTTAAGGAAAGGAACATTTATTTCTACATGGGAAAAAATACAATTGAAGCTTCAACTTACACTTCAAGTACAATCATTTCCAGTCACAAGCAATTAAAGCCCTTCCATTGCAGGTTTTTACTAAAACTATGATGTTCCCAATTCTATCCCAGCATTTCTGGGTTGCTATTTTTGCAAAGTGATTAACAAAATGAAGCTCAAAAACACATTCAGAACAGCACACTTATTTACACTCATCTGGGCAATTTTTGTTTTTTAAAACACCAATGTATGGGAAAAACATCAGACAAAGAGTTGAGAAATCTGGGTCCGCCTGCTAATTAAATAACTAGGCAAGAAGCAGTATTCTGAAGCTGGTTCTTTTGTTGACTGCTGACTCTTCAGTGTGAGCCTGAAAATGAACAAATTTTAAATCAGGGTTTGATTTATTGTTTTGTGGATTGTTCAGGCTTAAGAAAGTGATAGGGGAAAATCTTAATAATGCAGATTAAACCTAAAAGTGTATCCTGAGTACGCTTTTTGCCTTTGGAGATCTGGTTGTTAAACATTTACTAGACTACTCCTACAAATCCTTCTCTAGGCTTAGGATGATACAAAGCTGGGAAAGAAGGATGGGTAGTAAGAGGGAAGGAGAATGGAAGAAGCATTAAGAGCCTACCATGGGCCAGGTACTGTGCGGAGCACTGAAAAAATATCTCATTTGATCCCAAAAAACACTAGAGGTAAAAATCCCCTTTTTACAGATGAAGACACCAAGCCAGAAAAAGGTTAGGTGACTTTGCTACCCACTAGTAAACATCTGAGACTGTATTTGAACTCAGGTCTTTCTGACTTTAGAGCTAATGCATTGTAGAAGCTGTAGAATGTAGAAGATAGCTAATGTGTTAGGCAATAGTCAGGATCCAAAACTAGAGTCCATAGGCTAGAATACTGGATCAAATATAAGATGATGAAATTTTGTAGGGACAAATAAAACCATAGATTTTAAAGTTGAGAAAAAATTTAAAAGTTAATTGATCTTTCCTCTTCCTTTCATAGAAAAGAGTGAGGCAGAAGAGAAGGGGAAAGTTATTTTCCCAAGGTTACACAGATAGTAATTAGCAGAGGCAGATTCAAACCTAGGTCTCTGACTCCAAATCCAATCTTTGTTTCATTTTATCCCAATGACTCTTGCACTTGGTTTCAAAAAAAAAACACCCCCAAATCCAGAATATCCTGTCTTCATAGATATAAGACAGAAAATATGCAGTTGTATAAAAAAAATTTATCTGAAAAAAGATCTGGTGGTTTTGATGGATAAAAAGCTCAATATGAAATAATAGAATGTCATAGTTGCTTTAAAAAAATTAATACTATCTTCACTATGTTAAAAGAGGCAAAGTATACTCCCAAAGTACTTACCCCAGTCCAGTGCTAATGCTAGAATCATGGCTTAAAAAGAGCTGATTGTTAAATTTTCAGTAAGAATTTTACTCCCTCAGAGGCTGTCATTAGATACAAAATAGAGCATGATTGATTGTTTTATTAAGTAGACCCTAAACTTCCTGATATTTAATCTTTCATAAAGCTTTAATAATTTTTAATCTGCTCTTGAATGAATGAATGAAACAAGATGACTGGCTCCTTCCAGTTCTAAATCTTATGATTTAATATTAAGGCATGAAGATAAAAAATGGTCTCACATTTACATCTAATCATGGGAATGGGTAATGTGGCCAGATCTAGACTATGTCTAAGCCTTTAATGAGAACCAGGGAATCTAATGAGAGATTGAAAATTCTCTGTCTCCTTTTTGTTTCTGCTTGTTTAGTTTTCATGAAAATCTGTTTAGAATCAGTACTGATAGAATTGCTGGAGATGGAGGATAGGGGTGGAAAAGATTCCAAGTGCATTTTGCTACAGGAAAATGCTAATATTCATTTATCCTATCTTTTAGTACAGCAGTAGGAGGTGGGATGAGTGGGAGAAGTCGAATTAGTAATGTGGATGGGAGCAATGCAGATTTTGCAGGCCTAATTAAATTTTTACTGGAGGGATGGTTTTAGTAATTATTTGCAAAGCTGGCATGATATCCATCCATTAGCATGCAACCAATGTAAGCAGAACCCCCAATTCTCTAAATGCTTTGCTGGTTTTTTTATTTTAAAAGATTTTCCTGTGAAACGAGCAGGGCCAGGGGATCATTATATACTTCAACAACAATACTATATGATGACCAATTCTGATGGACCTGGCCATCTTCAGCAATGAGATGAACCAAATCAGTTCCAATGGAGCAGTAATGAACTGAACCAACTATGCCCAGCGAAAGAACTCTGAGAGATGACTAAGAACCATTACATTGAATTCCCAATCCCTATATTTTTGCCCACCTGCATTTTGGATTTCCTTCACAGGCTAATTGTACAACATTTCAGAGTCCGATTCTTTTTGTACAGCAAAATAATGGTTTGGTCATGTGTACATATTGTGTATCTAATTTATATTTTAATATATTTAACATCTACTGGTCATCCTGCCATCTGGGGGAGGGGGTGGAGGGAAGGAGGGGAAAAATTGGAACAAGAGGTTTGGCAATTGTCAATGCTATAAAGTTACCCATACTTATAACCTGTAAATAAAAGGCTATTAAATTAAAAAAATAAAATTAATAAAAAAAGATTTTCCCATAAAGAGGACAATGAAGGACTGATAAGTGTTCTACTCATTTTCAGAAACAAGCTGCCTTGGTTAATAATTGCTATCTAAATATACTTCTCAGCTTTATGAAATAAAAGGAGAGGTGGCAGATAAAATTCAGACTGTAAGGAGAAACTTTCCTTGCTTTAAGGGGAGAGGGGAGATTTCTCTCTTCTCTATGTCATCAGCCATGTTATCTTAGAGTGGAACTACTTGCCCAGTAGAAGAAAGACACCACACTCATTAAGGAGAAAAAAACAAGTTGAAGCAGCTCAGATGAGTGTAATCTCTGGAAGTAGAGTAGAGCTAGTTATGAAGTCAAGAGAGTTAATGCTGGTAGTTGAGAGTGAAATTGCTAAGAGAAGGAGACAGGTAGATAGCACAGTGGAAAGAGCAGGCACCAGCCCTGAAGTCGGGAGGACCTGGGTTCAAATCTGCTCTCAGAGCAGACACTTGCTAGCTGTGACCCTGGGCAAGTCACTTAACCTCAATTGCCTCAGCAAAAATAAATAAATGGTTGAATAAATAAATAAATTAATTGCTAAGAGAAGCAGTCCTTGGGAACCCATCTGAGCAACTTGCCCAAGAGGCAGTGTAGGGATACCTTGAGAAGAGAAAGGCCATTGAGGCTCTGAAAAGCAGCAGGAATGAGGTATCTTGTTTCTTATGTGTTCCTCTCTTCTAGAATATTTTATGTATGTTCCAATTCTTTCTACTAATGGTGGGCATATCTATGGAAAAGTACATCCCTGGTTTATGGGAAAAAGGTTTTGTAGCTACTATTCCTACTATTTCAAAAAATTACTATTAAAAGTAAATACAATAATATGGGCTCGCAAATTCAGAGAGTACCTTGACCTTGGGCTTGGTCTCCTTCCCTGGTGAAACCAATTTATAATCTACAATTTCAAGTTGGAAATGTAACCCAAGAGGGAGTGTGATCTTAGTTTGGACCTGTGATTTCATGTGTGCAGGAAATTCTATTGTAGAAACTCTCTCCTCCAATACAGGTCAGCAACTCAGTGTAGATAGACAACGAATTCCTTTGTAACTTAAAGTTCTAGAGAATATGCACTGCAAATTCAAGTAATATGACATGGACCTAGCAACATCTTCAGATCCTGAGATATTCAGTAATTTACTCACTGTCACACAGCCAGCTTTTGTCATAGGAAGGACTTAAACCTAAGCTTTTTCTGAAACTAAGGCTAACTTTCCATCTATCACATTACATTGCCTTTTGTGAAGAAAGGGACACATAGATGGAACAATAGAGCATTGCACCTACAGTCAGGAAGACCTGAAATCAAATGAAACCTTTGGTACTTACTAGCCATGTGACTTTGAAAAAGTCACTTAACCTGTGCTTTAGTTTGTTCATCTGTAAAATGGGGATAATAAATAATACCTATCTCCCAGGATTGTTCAGTCATTTCCTTCATATCTGACTCTGGGACCCATTTGGATTTGTTTGAGTTTTTTGGCAGAGATCCTAGAGTGGTTTGCCATTTCCTTCTGCAGCTCATTTTACAGATGAAGAAACTGAGGCAAACACGGTTAAGGGACTTACAAAGGATCCCATAGCTAGTAAATATCTGCGGCCAGATTTGAATTTAGGAAGATAAATCTTCCTAGTGGCACAGTGGGGAGAGTGCTGGGCTTGTAGTCAGAAAGACTTATCTTTGTGAATTCAAATCTGACTTCAGATACTTACTAATAGTGTGACTTGGGCCAAGTTACTTAACCTTGTGTGCCTCAGTTTCCTCATCTTTAAAATGAGTTGCAGAAGGAAATGGCAAACTACTCCAGGATCTCTGCCAAGGAAACTCCAAATGGGATTATAAGGAGTTAAAAACAACCACCACCACCACTACAACCCTTTTTAAAGTTTCAAAGGTGTCATTTAAAGAACATACATATTATACTTTTTAAAATAGTATATAAAAATAGGTATATAACCAAATTTAAATGATCACATACATTATGTTTAAATTTTTATGTGTACATATATACATATATATATGCAGAGAGAGGAAGGAAGGAAGGAAGGAAGGAAGGAAGGGAGGGAGGGAGGGAGGGAGGGAGGGAGGGAGGGAGGAAGAAAAAGAAAGAAGCTTCACTTTGAGAAGCCAGAGTAAGCCTGAAATGAATCTTTATATTACCACCTGCTCAGAGACAGTAAAATTCAGTTCTTCATGACACATTATAGGGATGACTCCATAAAGGGCAGGAAACAATAACAGAGCAACCTATGATGATAGATCTGGAACCAGAAGAGACCATTAGAGCCTTTTAGCCCAACACTCCCAATTTTCAGATGAAGAAATAGGCAGAGTTTAAGTAACTTGCCAAAAAAAGTCAAATAGGAAATAAGCATTAGAGGGAGAATTAAAACTTAAGTCCTCTAACTCCAGAATTATTTGTTCATTCCCCTGTACCATGCCACCATCTATTTTTATTTTAGCAATTGATCGGAGATTTTCCCAAGCAACAGACTGCATTCTCTTGCTAATGTGGCAGAAACAGACTGCAAAACTAGATGAGGAGTAAAGGGGGACCTAGATGACATCAAGAATTTGCCTTGGCTAAATTCACAAAGTGCAACTTCTAAATTTGATGGTATGTCCCAGGTGATATGCTTGAGTCCTTCTAAAGGAGCCAGCCAGTGCTCTAGAAGGCCATCTGTCATATGGACTGAAAATATTATTTGACTTTTAACATTCCTGGGAAACATTAAAAATGGGGCAACTTTTAGAGTTTGATCCAGCATTGAACAGCTGGCTGCTAATCCCATAAACCAGAGCCATGCAAGGATGTGAACAGACAAGTAGCCAAAGTATGTCCAATTAAATCTTAAAGAAAATAAACTAAACTAGCCAGAATCTTCCAGCCATTTCACCTTGATTTCCCCTGTTTAAAAGTAAATAATACATCCATTAACAAAGAGAATGCATTCCAACTATTTCCAGAAACTTCATAGCCAGAGGAAGGAATTAAAGAAGAAGGTTCAGAAATGAATTCCTGGACATCAAGTAAAGGGGTGGGGACAGAGGAGGAGTTTGTCCATCTCTTGCTAGTTTTTCCAACTCAGAAGAAGTCACTCAGACTTACTGGTCATCAGTTTCTTCAATGGTAAGATGAAAAGTTTGGATTATATGTTCTCTGATGGCCCCTTACCATTCTAGTATTATACAATTCATTGATTTCTGTATAAAGTCATTTTAAAATAGCTATAGATTGACCAGAAAATATAAAATATTTATACATATAAAAATATGTATAAAAATGTAAAATACATATTCCAAAATCTTGGAGAAGAAAGAAGGCAGTGTTAAAGTTTAAGAGCACAATCTGAGGGAGGGAAAGGGTTAAGGATAGTCTGAGAAATATCTACCAGAAGACCTTTATAAACAATAAGCATAACATGGAGATGGTATTTAAAGAATGCAAGAGTTTTATATGTGTTAGCTTGAAGGATGCAAGTCTTAGAAGGGAATAAAAATGGCCACAGGTTTCTCTGCATTGAGGTTGGACTTATTGCAGCCTCTGCTAGCAGTGGCATGATATACCCTGTTGATTCCACTTTGCTTTCTGTCAATCAATTAGTCTTTATTAAATGCCTGCTACATGCTGGATGTCATACAAAGATCTGAGAATATAAGACAAAAATCAAACAGTCTTACCCTCAAGAAGTTTGTATTTAGATTATTAGACTAAACCATTTGCACATGTGTATACATGAGTACAAAATATAGATAAAGCAAATCCGGAATCCTTTTAGCAATAGAGTTAATGACATAATAGGTAGCATTCTGTATTGTGTGTTTGTTCTAGATCAACTTCAGACCCAACTAAAATCTTATCTTTTACAGGAGGCTTTTCTCCTATAATCTTGTACTTGTACTTAAGTACAAGATACTTAATTCTAGTGCTTTCCCTCTATTAACTGTACCCTATTTATCTATTTATCCTGTATATATCCTTGCTTTGTATATGTTTGCATGTTATTTCTTCCTTGAGATTATAAACTCCTTGAAGACAGGGACTTTTTTTTTGCCTCTTTTTGTATCCCCAGATATAATACAGTAACTGGTACATAATAGGTGCTTAATAAATGTTTGTTCATTGATTACTCTTTATTTTAGACTAAACCTAATCCCTCATTCTACCCCCAATCTAGTGAGTTATCCCTTATAATAAAGAAAAGGGGGGAGGGAGAAGATAGGTAAACAGCACAATGGATAGAGCACTGGAACTGGAATCAGAAAAACATGAGTTCAAATTTGGCTTCAGATAGTTACTGGCTTTGCGATTCTAGGCAAGTGACTTAAATCTCTGCTTGCCTTAGTTTCCTTCTCAATAAAATCGGGATGATAAATAATAGTACCAAGTTCCCAAGGTAATAATGGAGGGTCAAATGAGACAACATTTGTAAAGTCCTTTGCAAATCTTAAAACACTTTGCAAATACTTACAATTATTATTAGTTTTTTTCTTAAAACTGTTCTGCCAAACCAATTGACAATTACCTAATTCTGATAGTATTTGCAAAAATACCTTTTATCATCAAAGAAGAAAAAGAGGTATGTTTTCTCAATTTTTCTCTAGAACCAAGCTTCTTTATTATAATTGCAATGTTCAATTTGTTATTTGTTCACTCTTTCTGTCTCTCTCTCCTTCCCTTTCTCTTTCTCTCTCTCTCTCTCTCTCTCTCTCTCTCTCTCTCTCTCTCTCTCTCTCTCTCTCTCTCTCTCTCTCTCTCTCTCTTTTTGTGTATGTCTCTCTCTGGGGAAAATTGGTGGGGGGGAGATATTTGTTGTTATTCATGCCTTTACATTGCTTTCCCAGTTCTGCTTACTTAGAGAGTAACTCATTTATAGCAATTCATATTTCTTCCCAGCATTGTCTGCTTTCTTTATATGTCCTGTTTTTATGATAGTGTATTACATTCACATACAACATATCTGCTTAATCATTCTCCTACATATTGACTTCTATTCCTCTACCCCCCCCCCAGTCTTTTGCTTTCACAAAAGCTGCTGCTATAAATATTTTGGTACAAATGAGATTTTTCTTTTTGCCTTAAGTCTTCATTGTCTTAGGAGACTAATCGATCAGATTGTTTGATATCACTATTTGGGCAAAGGTGTGTTTGAAATTATTTAACAACTGGCTCTTCAGAAATGCAGGCAACATTTTAAAGTTGAACCTGCATTATTAATATTTTTCCCAACACTTTCTTCTTTAAAAATTTGTTAGTTTTTGACATTTACTTACATAAGATTTTCATTTCCCTTTTTTTCCTCCTTTCTTCCCCTCAGCCCTCCCCAAAACCCATCATTTTCTTAAATTTAGATAATCAAAGAAGGAATAAATCAAGTCTTGATGTAACATTTTCTGGTCTCCAAGGTATAAATGATCATACTGAAAACTTAGCAATCTCTAAGTGGCTCTGACATATCCCTTCTTTGGTCATCTTAATATTAAACAATATATTTGTCCTTGAATAAATGAAGATAAAGCAGGCAATATTATAAAATACATTTTCCAGACCTCTTTAGATTCAATTTCTTTCTGCCTCTCTCTCCCTTTAAGGCTGATCATTCTTACTTACTCTCTTCTTGTTTCCTTCATGTCTAGCATCAAGATGTCACAGTCAAAGAATATAAACATTTTAGTCATTTTTTTTTTGCTTTCCAGGATGATTGGTCTAATTTGTAGTTACATCAACATAGTATTCATATACTTGTCTTTCTGTAGACACTCCAATGCTGACTGTTTCTAGTTTTTACCATTTTTGTCAATTTGTTAGATGAGTAAGACTTCACAGTTGCTTTGATCTGTGTGATATTGCTTTGATTTCATGATATGGAGTACTCTTTCATATGGTTATTCAGTGTGCAGTTTTTTAAAAAAGGTTTGGTTATATCCTTTGACCAACTATCCAATATATCTTAAATGTTTGTGTTAATTATATATTAATTCTATATCTTAGATATCACACTTTTATAGATAAATATAGTGTAAAATTTCTTCCTCCTCCTCCTCCTCCTCCACTAATCAATAAGACACTAATGGTTCTAAGAAACTGAGATAAGGAGGGAGTATATTCTCGGCTTAGGAGACAGCCTATACAAAAGTTTGGACCTCTTTTTGCCCAATATTGTATTTGAAAAACATCAAGTGATGACCTCAAAGTCAGGAAGACTTGGGCTTGAATCCTACTCCAATAATTACTACCTGTTTTGACTGTTAGTAAGTCACTTAAAGTCTCTTGATCTCAGTGACCTTATTTATAAAATGAAAGGGTTGGTCTCAATGACCTCTGTGGTTTATTCACAATCTAAATGAATGATCCTAAGCAGACAAGTTTGAAAAGGGAAAGGAATAAGCATCACATAGTGCTTACTATGTGTCAATTACTGTGTTGTACTTTTTTATGTTCTCATTTAATCTTCACAATAACCCCAGGAGATAAGTGCTATTATTATCCCCATTTTACAGTTGAGTAAACTGAGGCACACAGCGGTTAAGTGCTTTATCACCATTACCTCATCTGTTCCATGAAGTTATGTCATATTTAGTTTTCTATCAAGCTGAGCACAGTGCTTAAAAGAACAACCAAGTTAAGATGATATGAGTCTAAGAACTACCTCTATTACATACTAACTTAGATTACCAGAAAGCAACTAATCCTTCCAGTACTTTAGGCAACTCACTAAATTAAGGAAAAGTTACTGAACAGTATAGATCAAGGAAACTGCTACCACCAATCCCCCATCCCTCCAAAAATTATTTTTTAAAGTATTCAAGTATACTTCTCACTGAAAACTTAGGAAAATTATTGTTATTTTTGCTTTGGAACACATCATTAAATTTTTTCTTCAACTATGGGGTATGTGGGTATGTATGTGTGTGTGAATGTGTGCATAATGACATAGGAAAGAGGGTAATATTAAAACCAGAATAGACATGTTAGCAATTAAGAATAAAGGAAGCTCAAAAGATACAAGCTTGTGCTTAGTGTGAATTGTTTAATTACAAGATGGGTCTTTTATAGGAGGGGATGAGGCAGTATTAAAGAGCATGATAACCTGATGGGATGTGGTCTCTCTCAGTAGAGCTGCTACTAGATGAGTCACCTTTGCTCCTTGTGGCATCTGTCATTATTCTAATTATTACTCAGCAATTATTAAACATCCACAAGATACTTGCACATTGAAAGTGTATTGTCATTTATATAGATCAAGGTAGAGCTTTGCACCATCACCATCATCATCATCATTATTAATGATCTAATTTTCTCAGTGTAAAGGAAAAGTTAATGAGAATGAATGGACAAAGAATTTTGAGCAAAACTTAAATAGTAGATTAAATTGATATTAATCAATAAATATTTTTCAGTTGCTCACATGTGTCAGTCTTTGTATTAAGTGTTGGGAATAAAAAAAAGAAGCAAAAGACAGAATCTGCCTTCAAGGAGCTCCCTGAAATTAATTAAGAGTAAATAATCACTAACCAAATTTTTTTGTTTTGTACTCTTCTGGGACCAGTCAGAATGTATCTATTCGTTCTTCCACATGACACTGAAGAGGGCTATCACATACAGCTTGACTTTTCTCTTCTTCAAATTAAACATTCTCAAGTTCTTCAATTGCTCTTCTATTCAAAACCTTTCATTATCTTGCTTGCCCTCCTTTGACACTCTAGAACTTACCAATATTTTTTCTTAAATATGATGCCTAGGACTAAACATAATTTTCTAGACCAAGGTCTGTTTATGCTAATGGCCAGTTATAAGATTTTAATAGGGATAGAAGCTATACTTGTGATTTCTTTAATATCAGTGAACTTTCCTATACCAAATAGCATCTTTTTTTACTATCATCTTAGAGTTATTTAGAGCACTCAGAGGTTGTAACTCACCTGGAGTCACATAACCAGTATTTGTCAGAGATGGGCCTTGAACCCAGGTCTTCTTGACTCTAAGGTAATGATCCACCACTTCAAGACTATCTCTAAGTTTTTAATTTAAAAAATTAATAAATTATGCTAATGACTTACCTGTCATCAATGGGACATGTACTTCGAAGCTTTTCCCCAAGATTTGATATGAGCTTATATGCATATATCCATATGCTTTGACCTAAACAATCCCTCTTGGGGCCATTTTTAGGATGACTGAGGTTATGATGCATTCCAAGACCATGGCAGAGAAAAAAAGGTCATTACCAGTACCTTTGGTCTACCAATACAGGGTCATTAACAGCACATTTGGCCTAATTTACATCAAGCTCAAGCCAATTAATCTCACTGGCATTAAACTTGCTTCAGGAACTTAAACTGATTCATGATTTCATTGGTGTGGACACTCTCTTCTCCCACACAGAATAAAGCCACATAGATATAAGCATCTTAACCGACTTAAAGCTCAATGAGTCAGCACTGCAGTGTGGGATCCAAAAAAGGTTTTGTGATCTTGGGCTATATTAAGAGAAGCAGAGATTCCAGGACAACTGGTGATAATCTTACTGGTCTCTACCTTGTCCACACATTGGTCTGGAGAATGATGTTTAGTCCTAGGTATAATTAGGAAAAAATATTAATAAGTTCTAGAGTATCAAAGAAGGGCAAGCAAGATAGTGAAGGGCTTTAAATGGAAGAGGAATTGAAGTACCTGGGAATGTTTAACCTAAAGGAGAGAGGAGTCAAGCTGCATGTGATAGCCCTCTTCAATGTCATGTGGAAGAAGGAATAAATACAGTCTAACTGGCCTTAGAACCAGGAGAAATAGACAGAAGTTTTAAAGGGGTAAATTTAGTCTAAATGTCAGGAAAAACTTTTTAACAATTAGAGCTGTCCAAAAGTGGAATGGCTTTCCTCAAGAAGTGGTGAGTTCTTCTATGCACCCCTATGGCCAGAGGCCACAATGGATGAAGTACTGGACCTGGAGTTGTGAGGACCTAAGGTCAAATGTGGCCTCAGATATTTACCAGTTGTGTGAACTTGGCAAGTCACTTAACTCTGCTTTAAAGAAGAAGAAGAAGAGGTTGAATGACTTGCTATTAATTAAATTTTATGATACTGTGATACTTAAATAAACAGATTCAAGAGCTGTGAAGGTAAAAAAAAATTCATTTTCTGTGGCCAGTCTTTTCTCAAAACCACCACTTGTTTTTGGCCTACTCCCCAAAGAACTTCCCAATGTGGTATGATCTTCCAGGGCTTGCATTCTATGAGAAAGAAAGCATTGGTCATCCCCATCTTGTTGGTATTAAAGCAGGACTTTAATAGAGAATCTAAAGTTATATGAAACATAAGAATATTTTTGTTTATACTTTCTGGGGGCTAAAGAGGGATCACTCCAGTAAGATTTGAAGAACTCAATAGCTGTGATATATTCCATTTCCTCCTTGAAAGCCCTCAGTGATTCTCCAGATGAAAGGGCTTTTTCCTTCAAATTATCTCACTATATATTATTTCCTCTACTGCACTTATACTCTAATTCATACTGAATTTTTCTATTTTGGATTTTTTTCTTTTTGGTATTGCCTTACCTCCTAGATACCATACCTCTTGAGGATATGGATTATGTCTTGTTTTAGCATCTTTAGTGGCACCTAGGACAGCGCACAAAATACAGTATGTTCTTAATCAATGTTTATTGAAAGCATAAATTTAAAAATGACTTGCATTATCTATATAAACTGACTGCAATTAGTGAACTGCTGTTGCATTAATTTTTTGAAGCCAATTGCTATTACAGGGATAATAATAAAGTAAATTAACATACTAATTGTATATAAATCATTTATAGTAGAGAGTGCTTTTGTACAAAAATGGAAGGATGGCTTATATTGTCCTTAGAAAAACATATAAAAGAGTTGGTAGAGTTAGTTTTGTCATGCACACAGAAGCAATGAGAAATATTATTTCATGGCGCACTTGCCCATTTCATATATCTAATACTGTTTATGGTAAGTATCTGAAGAAAGACTAACCCAAAGCTTATTTTCATTTTTGCAGCAATATTTCTAGCAGAGTAAAAAGTGAAAAGAAACTCTATCCCAAAATTAAATCAACATATACTTGATATTCAGTGGGATTTCAATGTTAAAGGTAACATGTGAGGAAAGAAAAAAATATATTAAAAATTAAGATTCAGAACTACAGAATAAGAAAAGTCAAAGATTTATAAGCTTCAGAGACCAGTTATGTCTATACATTATGAATAATTTCTTTAAAAAAATTGTAAGGCATTGGACTTGTAAATATCAAATAGCATAATAAAAACTGAAATGAATATGTATTAACACATAAAAAAACAACTTTTTACTGATATGAGGAATTATTCCAGGGTCAGGGATCTGTGTATAGCTAGACAACCAAACTGTCAGAATAAAGATCAAAATTAATATAGGATTAGAAGAATAAAAATCAGGTAAACATAAAAATTTTAAATGTTATTGTTGCCTCAAATAGAAAATGGATGGAAGGAAAAACATTAAGTCTGATTGTAGCAATTTCATACTAAAGTTTAATATATGTAAATTAGCTCTCATGTAGAGACCAAAGCATTTAAATATTATTTTAGTCAACAAACAGTTGAATTCTTTAGTGTGTAGAGATGAGGTAACCAAAGATAATACCAATTTAAATTATGTACGAAATTATAAAATTATCAAGAGAAGAATCATAGATACTTATGAACCACATAATCTTATAAAACAATAAGTGGCACAAAGAAAAATAATTTATAGAAATTTAAAGAGCATTGGATTTTGAGATCATAGATTTGGTTTTCAAAATTCAACCTTGCTACTTAACAGACTTTGGGCAAATCATCTGAATTCTCTATGCTTATGCTTTCTTTTCTATAAAATGATAGGACTGAACCCAAATGAACTTCAAGTTACTTTATAATTCCAGATAAATGATCTGACACAAAGCTGGAAAGAGATCCAAATAACCAACATCATTTGCAAAATGAAGTTGGACCAAATGACTAGTGAGGTCATATGGCTGTAGGCATAATATTTGATACAACTTTGGGAAGAACCACAAAAAGGCAAGATCATCCTGAAGACATTTATGGATGAAATTGGAAGAACAACTAATAGATCAAAGATGGAAAGCTATGTAAAGATTTTCATAACAAATTATCTTCACTATGAAGTGTAACAGAGCTATTTCTTTGCCTTTAACATCATAGTACTAGATGTGTTTCTGGGGGAAGTGAAAATGCCGCTGAATGACTTAAAATGAGGAAAGTAGCTAAACTAGGGGAAAAAAAAAGAAAAACTAAGGTAAAGGAATGTTGGAGTCATCAATTTTGACATTAAGAAATTCTCGGTGTATTTTGATAGAAAGATAAAGAAATTCATTGGAAAAAAGGTTTCATACATTATAGACAAAAAAGGCAAATAAGAAAACATTAATAATTACTGACTCATCCACTTTCCTATATACATAATTTCTTGTGAATATTGTATATATATATATATATTAAGCAAATCACTGATAAGGGCATTAAAAGAGAGCTTTTTACAAACAATCTTACATACAGTCTATATTTTCCATCATACAAATGAGTGAAATAAATATAGAGTACAAGATACTACTGTGCTTACTGTTTGCTGACTATTTAAAAACCATATAATTCAGTAGTGCAAAATGCCTTAAATGCTCTATTCCAAGAAGGTGACTTCCATGCATTTGTCAACATTATATGAACTTTCTTAAAAGATGTAACCATATAGATAATGTTATTTGACAAGCCTCTCATTATGAATATCTAGCAAAGCAATAAACAGGGGGCCATATTAGTTCTGTACATGATCAACATAATGAAAGAGGACCTCTAGAATAGAGTCCAAGTCAAAGAAAGATTCACTATAGATGGTGAGGTCCTCCAAATACTCCTGTTTGAAGAAGTATTGCTATCCGGAGCTCTAACTTTCTTGCAGAGATGCAATCCCCTTCCCTAACTTCTTCTGAGACATATTCATTCGCATATACTACCATCTCAAATACTCTATTTCCCGAACTGAATTTCTGCTCCTCCTTCAGATTTCTCCATTTCTATTCATTTCACCTCCATCACTAGTGTCTGAAACCTTACAGTTATCTTTACCTTTACTTCTTACTTCCAATCAGCTACCAGTAATGTCTTCCCTTCCAACTTCAAATTCTTGACTTTATAATGATTATAATGACAGTTCTTTAAACTCCCTAAACTTCAGTTTCTTCATGTGTAAAATGGGTGTATCTATCTTAAACAGTTGTAATGAGGCTTGAAAGAGATCATCTAAAGAAAGCACTTAGCAAAACCTAAAGTGCTATATAAATGGCTATTATTATTATTACTAATTATTATATTCAAAGACCATCTGGGTTCCAGTCCTGTTCCAGTCACTAATCCTGACAGTGAGTCACCTAGCCAATCTCTATAACTTCAAATGGCAAGACAATGGCTGATTGGTATCAGAATAGGGAGCTCCCTACATCAATAAAATCATGTGCGTTTGGAAGAAAAAAAAACCCTCACACATCTATCCACTCTAAGAGAAATTATTATTTTTCTATTAATAACTAATTATTAATGTTAGGATCCAGGTTTCTTGCTCCTCTTTACTTCCTTATTTAAAGACTAGGTCAATCAGTCTCTGAAAGATAAATTGTGCTGATGAGATTGGTCTAGCCCTTCAAGGAATATCCTCTTCTATCCTAGGTAAGACTGGATCTCACCCAACACCGAGAGCTTATTTCTGATAAAGAGAATGCAATCTAGGTTAATTCTGGACCATTGTGTAATTTAAGTGTTCTGGTGGAAATGGATCCTTTTGTCTAGCTAGCTGGTGGCAGCAGGAAGAGCTAAAGACTTTTGTCCCACCTCCTCATTAATATGCCCATCTCCTCATTGATTATTCACCCACCAGGGATGATCTGTCAGGTACACCCACTTTGGTTATACCAAGAGAGATCACTGAGCATCAATTTATTGATTATTTGATAGTCTAGGTAATACATTGGTTATTATTCAGAAACCCTATTTCTCAGGCCTTTTATTCATCTTGACTCCTTCTTATTCCATTGCTGCCACTTTAATCAGGGCCTTCATTACTATCCACCCAAAGTATTGTAAAAAAAAAACTCCTAATTAGTGTTCTTGCCTACAATCTTTCTCTGCCCACTTCAATCCATATGGCACACTATTGCTAGAGTAATCTTTATGGAAAAGTTTGAACATGTTACTTCTCTCTAATTGTAATCTTTCAATAGCTTTCTCTTACCCTTGTAAATGAAGTCTAAACTGCTCGGCCTGGTATTCAAGATCCTCTGCAATTTGGCACAACACTACATCCTCAGGCCACCATTAGACTCTTCCTTTCTCTTCTCCAATGTTCTACCTCCAGCCAAACTAACTTGTTTATTCTGTGCCCTCCTTCTGTCTCCATACCCTTGTTCATGTTATTCCATATTCCTGGAATGCCTTCTGTAGCTCCACTTGTTGAAATTCTACTTATCCTTCAGATTCTAACTCAGATATGATCTTCTCTGGGAAATGATCCTCAATCCACCAAAATAAATGACCTTTCCACCTATAGATCTCTCACAGGCTCTAAATTGTATTTCCCTTGTGAATTTATTGTAATTAATTTGGGGTTATGATTATTTGTGAGTATAAGATTTCAAAATCCATGAAGGCAAAGGCTTATTGACTTTTATATTTTCACCAGTACACTTAAATAATTTTTATGTAATAAATAACTTTTCTGAATGGACATGAATTGAAAATTGTATCTTCTAAGTGAAGAAACAGAAAATCGATCAAGAAAACATGAAGATTTAGGCTTGAGACAAAAAGTTACAATCTAGTTACAGGCAAAATTGGAGCTGACAGAGTCTTTCACTAAATCTCTCCTTTGAATGGTTTGTAGCCTTGAAGTCAAGTGCCCAGCATTCCATAAAAACTCACTCAAGTGCCCATTTTCTCATTAAAAGCTCATTTATTCTGGCTTTATTTTTTTTAGTACCCTGCTTTCAGCTAATTCATCCACTAGTTTATCAGAGATTTCAGGTTTAGGATAAGCTGTAAGGTAAGCTTAGAGGTAAGTAGAGTTTAACACCCCCCCCCCATTTTACAGTTGAAGAAAATGAGGTCTAAAAAGGTTTAATGATGTTCTTCAGACCGGGATTAGAACCCAGGGTTGATAACTTGGTATTAGAGTAAAGAGTCTTTCTACTATATCATGATACTTTTTCCCAGTTACAAATAAGCATTTTAACAGGTTCCTCTTGAAGACAAGATTATATTCATAACTATATTTATATATAGAGAGAATTGTTTTCTTTATCATGCTATGTATTTTATGCATTTAAAAACATAATTCTAAGAAGTGGTTGATAGGTTTCACCTATCAGAATGCCAAAGAGGGAACATGACATACACAAAAAAAAGTTTAAGAATTCTTGTTCTACAATGTCAATGTTTTGGTGATATCCTGTGCTATCAAAGAATTCAAGAATTGGAAAACCCCTCATTTCTATCTAATCCAACCCCTACCTAAGGATCTCTGCTCTAGCAACTTTGACCAGGGATCAATCATTCATTCATTCTCAATCAATCATTCAGCTTTCTGCTTGAAGACCTCCCAGGACACAGAACCAGCTACTTAGAAAATTTTTCTGGATATCAAACCTAAATCTATCTTTCTTACAACTTCCATCACTTTCACAGAATTCTACATAAAAATTTTATTATCTCCAGTGACATAATACATCCAGGAAAAAAATTAGAACATGTCAGATTGGCTGAGGATGTTCAATACAGTTCAAAATACTTGTCAGGATGGGTGCAAATTTGCCTCGCTTTTTCATAAGCATGGTGCTTCAGAGAAAGTGTTGAATCTTTAGGAGAGACCTGGACTCAACAATCTAGTCTATCAATTATGGCCTGCATATCGTTGGGTGACTCATAACCTTTATGGGTCTCATTTTCCTCATGAGAGAGCTAGACTAGATGATGACACCTAAAGTTCCAGTTCAAAATTTATGATATATTGGATGCTTCTAAAAAGTTGAATACAATACTTTTTAAAATAATAAAGTATTAAAAGTTAGCACATTTTGTAAGTCCTTTTGTAAGTATGTGTTTGTTCTCTAATTAAACTTTTATATGACTCTAGATTTTAATTCATTAAATTTGCTGAAAAAAAAAAGGCACATTTGTAAAATAATTTGTAATGGTTAAATTTGCACGGAAAAAAAATCTCATTCCCCCCCATACCTCTCATCACAATTAAACAGCATGTACAATTTATTGCTCTTTTATGTAAAGGAGCTTAGGAACGTATATCTGCTTACTTGTCAGTCTATTTATCTAGCCAAATAAACATTAAGCAAAGATTTAATTAATTTAGTTTTTCCTTTATGTTGCAAATATTAACTGAGCTATGTAAAACCAAGTCTAATATATATAAGCATAATTCTTCAGGCCAGTTCCTGAACAAGTTTCAGAACTAAAAGCCAAGGTTGCTAGTTTTTAGTTTACAGCTTACGTATGATATATATAAAAAACAAAAAAACAAGGAATGACATCAGTGCTGTCTTGCTCAAATAGAAGTTCACAGAGGCTCATGGAATATGCCATCCCTGGCTCCAGGTTCTTCACCGCTTTTAAAACCAGAGACAAAACCCTGTTAATAATCCTTGTTTCACAAAGCTTAAACCATGTAAATGAAAACCATACTATCTGCCTCCAATGTACAATTTGCTATGAAATAGGTCATGTGAATCTGAAATCATGTTTGAAAAATTCACTTTTGGCTAAATGAAGCTTTTCCCCAAATGCTAACAACACACCCCTAAGCAAACCAACAAAATGCAATCTTTATTTCGTCAGATCCAGTCTGCTGAGCTCAGACAATAGTTTTGGCATTTTGAGAAATTACTAGAGTTAAATTTTCTTTCCAATTGGTTGCCTTAGTCCAAATTTTAACAACACTGCGCCTTCTGAATGAAGTTTCCCAGCCCTCACCCTGAGTTTCTGAGCAAACAGCACTTTACAAGATTGGTGTTAGTTCCAACCCACCAGCAACTTTTCTAAGAACTTTCTCCATCCCAGTTAGAAAGAAATTTAGACTTATCCCTAAAGAAAAAATATATATTTTAAATAACCCAACTTATTCTTCAGTGCCCCAACAATGAATGAATGAACAGTGAAAAGTTATACTTGCAGTACACTGAAGGATTCATCAAAAAGAATTCAAAATACATTTTCAGGACAAGGAAAAACAGAGTTTTGAATTCAGATAGAAATCCCCAAGGTGTCTTTAGGATGAAACTAGTTTTCCCCCTCCAAAGGAAACAAACAAACAAAAAAAAAACCCCAACAACACAGGAACATTTTTCATACCAAAACAAGGTGCATCTTTGCCAGTTCCATTCAAGGAAGAAGATAGAATGAGAACAAGTCCAGGAAATGCTGGTGTTTGGTGAATTTTTTCACTCCCTCCAAGCTGAGCACAATCAGGAGCTGCAAGTAAGAAAGGTTACAGAATCCTCCCTATAGCCCCTGTCAGATTAGTCAGGGCTCCACAAATGTTCAAACCCAGCTTCCAAGATGTGATTTGCAATAACACTTAGAGCTGGTGTTCGCTGCCAAGGAAGCCTATTAACAAATCAAATGCGCATGTCCTTGAGTAACTAACATTTCTTAAATAAAAACAGATTGCAACTTCCTTACCTTGTAATTAGAAAACATAGGAGCTTTAAAAAACAATAACAACAACAACAAACAACAAAGGGACCAGAAAAGTTTGCTCAACTGCAGCAGGGCCCCTGCTCAATCCCCTGCTCCCCAGGGAATCAAGCATCACATTCCAAGCATGTCATCAGAACAATGAAAGGTGAATGTTGTGCAAAACAGCCGGGGACCACTCGGTGATGACGTCATGTTTTCCTTATAGGGCTCATTATTGTGCAGATTTCCTCTCAGTCAGTGAGAAGGGGAGGAGCTCTCTCCAGGACCAGAGGCAAGCAAGTTCCCAGAAACTGCTCAGCCCTTAAGAAAATGCATATTGGAAGAAGGGATGGGGTTGGTAAAGGAGGTGGGGCCTGGGAGATAAAAGAAAGAAATGCAAAAATGTCAGCTTCTCCCCATTTTTTTAATTGATTGAACTCTAACTATTTCTATGGGGCACATACTTGCATTTAAATAATATTTATCCTTTAAAATATGACCCAAAATTTGACTTTAAAAATTGACCCAAGAGAAGTTTAGTGTTTAGCAAATCTAAATTGCAACAATAATACATTTGTACCAATGGCTAAATGAATATAGGAATCCTATAATCTTAAATATTATTTTGTAATAAGAAATTGTTTGAATGTGGCAAAATGTCCTGCATCTCCATACTCACCTCCATGCACTAAGAGCAATTAATTTCTCATCCATTTCCCAACTTTCTTTTCCCATCCAAACCTTTCCCCCTCTGGGTTAATAATTCAGTTAAAAAAAAATTGTAAAGCAACTTAAAAGAATTTCCTTCCAAGGCACCAGGATAGAATACACATTTAGTTTAGCATTAAGAAATTCCATTTAGGTTACCTAAACTGAAGGCTAACTTTGCTTAAGTGAGCCACAGGAAAGATAACAATTGTAATGGTTTAGCTGATAAAATTAAATGTTTGTGAAACACTTTGAAGTTCTCTAATGAAAGGAACTATATAAATGTTAAAGCGTCATACTATGGAGAGAAAACTGATAAGGAAAGGGAAAAAATTAGAGATGCTAGCTGTCATAGGATCTTAGATTTAGATTTAACTGGAAGGGACTTGAAAGATCTTATAGTCCTAACCTCTTCACTTTACAAAAAGGAAAACTTCCTTATGTCCCATGTTTGGAATGCTAAGTTTTCTGCAGAATTTATATACTGAGTATTACATAAAAATCAGAAAGATAGTACTAGATGAATATGAAGAAATTTTGGTGTTTTTAAATGTTAATTTTCCTGAATTATATAAAGTGGTACATTATCTTTAAGACTTAAAATAAAAGTTGAAGTTAGTTTCATGTAAATGAGAACAAGAATTACATACTTTAATATTGAATCCATTGAATCCATATTTTTGTTCTCCATGAGACCAAATATAACAAGAAAATTTTTGGATATATATATATATATATATATATATATATATATATATGAAAAATATAGAATTTTCTTTTAGAAAACATTCCTCCATTGATTAGACATTTGTCTCTAATTTATAGTGTTAAAAACATCTCTCTGGGGCACTGAGATGTTATGAATTGTCCAGGATCATATAGCTCATATGTTTCTGAGAGATGACTTGAACCCAGATCTTGCTGACTTGCAGGCCAACATTTTGTCTACTATAGTATACTGCCTCTTGAGCACAACTTGGACACAACTTTACAATGGTAAACATTTTACAGAATTTCAACTTGAAATTTGATAGACATGATAGAATAAGCAAGCTTGCTTTATTTTATTCTCCACTAGATTATGATTTCATACATGAAAGAAGCTCCTCTCATGGAATCTCCTCTACCAAAGCACATCAATACCTTCTCTGAAACTTGGGAGTAGTCTAGAAGCACTGAGGCATTTTATAATTTGCCCAGGTTTATAACCTTACTATATAGTAAAGGCAGGATTTGAACCCTTGTCTTTCTGTAATTCAGATGAGTTCTTTCAGCATTCACTTCATTGGGGCTTCTCTGTAATACTTATAAAAGAACAAAGGAATGAAATGGTCTAACCATTGGATAGACTCTGGAACTCTTCATAGACACATGTACAAGCTCACACATATATATGTGTGTATATATATATGTATGTATATGTGAATCTATCCATCTATGTATAATATACATAAGGAAAAATATACATAACTTTAAAATGTGTTAAATAATTAAAAAATACATAAATACTTTAATAAATTTAATAAAATACTTTGCTAATTTTTTTAGCAAAATATTCATAGACTCTATTTGTCTACTTGGTCTTTGCCCTAATTCCTACAGGACTAGCCTGGCAAAATCTTGGGTAGTCCACAATTTTAGGTTTTAGGGAGGCCAAGAAGGTGTAGTGGTTCAGACCAGTCCTCTTCAGCTCACACCCTACTACACCAGAAGAAATACCATAAATATGATACTTTACATTGATAAATAATTAAAAGTTTGCTTCTGAAAGCAGGTGTAGGAAGGGTTGCAGCTTATGAATTATTAAGTGTTACAGTTTTCTGCATTCTTGCTAATTTTTTTATGAAAGAAATTGAGCATAAGCAAATTTGAAATTCTTTTTATGCTCAAATTGTTCCTAATGTATCAGTCAAGTTGGAACAAATTTATGTTATAAGAATAATAACAGAACTGATTCTACATACATGCACATATATGCATATTATATATAATTAAGTACAACATATATTCAAAGTAGTTTCTAGGGAAAATGCATTAGCTACTTGGGTTTAGGAATCTCAAAATAAAATTGCTGAGAAAATCTGAACTGAGCTAAAAGAAGCTAGGGATTCTATAAGAGAGAGGTTAAGAAGGAGTTCATTCCAGATATAAGAACTAATTGTACAGAGGTAAAGAGATGGGAGACAAATTATCATGTATGTCATCATAAAGTTTCACTTTGTTTGGAATGCAGAGAATATGAAGAAGAGTATAAAGCCTGGAAAATCTATTACAAGATTCAGAGCATCTTTAAAAACTAGAGTAGAATGTATATTTTATCCTAAAGATATAAAAGAGTTTCTGGATTTTCCTAAACATTAGATTGACACAGTCAGACCTGTACTTTAAGATTTATCATTTTGGTAGCTACAGGAGTCAAACTCATTCAAATTTCACCATGTAATACTCTGCGGCAGCAGAAACCAGATTAAAATGTATTTAGGAAATATTTAACAAAAATAAATAAAACTGCAGTACAAGATAGGTAATATCAATATGGGGATTTTCTAAGTCAATATGCCATGAACAAGAATCTGTTTGTGTTGTTGTCTAATGTGTAGACGCTACATTAGAAAGGGAGAGATCTGAGGAAAGAAGACCAACTAAGGGATAGTGCAATAATTTGGGTCCAAGGTGATAATGGCCTGAACTAGAGTGATTTGGAGAGAAGCTGACAGATAATGTGAATAGAGACAAAGGAACAAATCTGAGATGTATCACAGAGGCACAACCAGCATCTCCTCATAGATATTTTTTCTATTTGAGTTTTTGTGACTTTGTTCTTTCTTGATTCTCCTACCAGTATCTTAGCATTTTTCATCCTCCTTTGCTGGATCATCATCCTTATCATGCTTGCTAATTATGGGTATCCCCCACTGCTCTGTCTTGGCTCTTTTTTTCTGTTTTTTTTTTTTCCCCACACTTTTTCACCTGAAGAGCTTAGCATTTCCCTTTTCTTCAATTATCAAATCTATGTATTCAGTCTTAGTCTCACAGCAAGTGAACATAATGAATAATAATAGCTAGTGATAGCATTTATATAACCTTGGAAGATTTATAAAATGTTTTTCATTTGTTTTCTCATTTGATCTTCACAACAATCATGTGAGATAAATGCAATTATTACCCCCATTTTACTAATGAAGAAGCTAAAACTGTAAGAAGTTATGTGACTTAAGTAACTCACACAGCTAATAAATCTCTGAGGTAGGATTTAAACTGAGATCTTCCTGACTCCAAGTCTAGTGTTCTTATCCCATATACTACCTTGCATCCTATAAGCACCTCAAACTCAATATGTCCAATTATAGCTAGGTTTCTTCCCAAACCCTTTCCTCTTCCAAACATTCATTCTGTTTTCTGAAGCAGTACAAGCTATACAATCACTCAGGTTCACAACCTTGGAATCAATGCCACCTGTTGCACATTTTCACTCTCACTCACCGCACATAGCAAAATGGTTGTCAAGTATTATATATTTTACCTCCACAATATTTCTCCTAGCAGTCCATTTTCTTCCAGCCAAACAGCCATCATTCTCGTTCAGATCCTCATTGCCTATTTCCTGGACTATTGAAATAAACTCCTACTTGTTCTCTCTTTCTTGAATCTCTCCATCCTCCACCACATAGTAGTTGCAAAATTTATTTTTCTAATGTGGCTTCCCATTTCTTTTAGAATCCAATATAAATTTTTCTGCCACTTTAATACTTTACAACTTGATTTCATCTCAACTTTCTAGCCTTCTTATACCTTATTTTCCCTTACTCCATGATCCAGCCATACTAGCCTATTTGGTATTATGTATACCTAACATTCCATTTTCCATCTTTGACTCGATTGTCCCCACATTCCCAAAATACATTCTCCCCTTACCTTCATTCCTTAGAATTTCATATTTCTTCCAAGACTTAACTCAAGTATTTACTTTTGCATAAGGCTTTTCCTGGTGTCCCCAGCTACTAGTTCCATGCCTCCACAGTTACATTATTTACTAATACAATACACATTACTATGTGTATTGTATATACCTTATATACAAATGTTGTCTTCTCTACTAGAATGTAAATTCCTTGAGGGCAGGGATTCTTTTGATATTGTCTTTGATTCTCCAATGCCTACCACAGTGCCAGGCATATAACAGACACTTGATAAATATTTACTTTGCTTGATTAATTAAAATGTTTTTTAAAAAGTTAAAATGTGCAATTTAAACATCTCCAACATGATCCCTTTAGACAAGCTGTTAATGCTCAAAATGCAACTTCAATTGATATAAATCAATCACCATAAAAGAGAGAATCAAAAGAGCTGGAAAAACTACCTGGAAATAAACACTTGATTTCCTTTGCCAAGAGAAAAAAATATAGCTACAAAGAATAACACCAATTTAGAATACAAAATTGCTTCTCGAATTTCAAAAAGGACAATGTAAGATTAGGAATTTTATTGTCTCAGAAAATCATGGGAAGTGATAGAGGGGTTAACAAGTTTATTGAAATATTGGCAAGAGATCTTTGGAAAGAAGATAAAAATGGATAAGATAGGTACATAATTGTAGAAAATGATGACAAAAAATATTCCTTGCATAAATGACAGTAGAAGCACTCCATTTAAACTTTTATGGTTCCTGCTATACTCAATAAAGAAAAAGAAATGGTGGGAAAGAAAATCAAGATGAGAAGAATCACCAGACTAGTTATTGAGTTGTTTTAGTCATATTTGATTCTCTGTAACCCCATTTAAAGTTTCCTTTACAAAGTTACTGAAGTGCTTTGCCATTTTTTTTGCCATTTCCTTCTCCAACTAATATTTACAGACGAGGAATCAGGGCAAACAGGACTTGCCTAGAGTCACTTAGTAAACGTCTGAAAGCAAATTTGAACTCAGATTCTCTTGATTTCCTGGCTTCCCATGAAGAGACCTAGCTTCCCATGCCACTAGACTAGATATGTATATATGATGAAGGTCCATGCTAGAAGTATAACAATTTTGAAGGCATTAATAAAAAATTAAGGATTAACTCTCAAGGTAACTGAGAGAAGAAAAAAATTATTATCTAAAAAGAAGATTGAGAAAACATCAATAAAGCTCATCCCACATGACTACTCTCTCATTGCTACAAAATCTTTATGAGAATAACCTATACATACATCAAGGGTATCATCAATAAAAATGTGAGAAGAGAGTGGACAGACTCTCACAAATGATATTGACCAACATACCACATATTTGTGATCATTAAAGTGACAAAAAGATGCAGAAAAATTTAAGATTCTACTGTATTTATTGTTTCTTGAATATTAAAAAAAAGGTTTTTGATTCAGCAGACCAATGAAGTCTTTTTTCTTTTTTGGGGGGTGGGGTGGGGTGGTGAACAAGGCAAATGAGGTTAAGTAACTTGGTTCAATGTTAAGTATCTGAAATCAGATTTGAACTCCAGTCCTCCTGACTCCAGAATCAGCACACTAACCCCCTGCACCATCCAGCTGCCCTTCCAATAAAATCTTAAAGGCTCTTTTCTAACAAGAGATTTTCCATGTGTATATTGAAATAATCCAAATTTTCTTTTAAAAATGAAATTAGAAATAACTTTGTTCATTCAAATCTCAATTATAGATATCAAATGACGCATAAAAAATGAAAGGAAGGATGATATATGCTTGTCAAAGATGTTTGACATTGCCACGAAGGATGTCTATCATGGAGTCCAAATCGAAGCTAGATTCTTTATAGATAGTGAGCTTCTTCTGACAATGTGTTGATTGCATCATGCCCTGGAATACTTCAAAGCCTCTTAAATTAAACGTGTAATTACTTAAAAAGTTTATCCTAATAATTCAAAAAGGAAAAATCAAGTGGATGAAGAAAGTATGGAACCTAAGAACTAAAGCTGAATATCAAGTAAAAGGCAATGTGAAGAATTATGGGAGATGTATGAGAGATGTGTGTGTGTGTGTATTGTCAATGAAAAATGCTATAGGAAAAGTTTATAATATCATCAAAGATTCATTAGAAAAGGATTGAGGAAAGGAAAGGAAAAGAGGAAAAGGAAAGAAAATCTCATAGGTAATGTTTTTTCTTAATGGTATTAATAACCTTATTTTACATAGAGGGAAAATTTAAATTCAGAGAGTCAGAAACAGGTTTTTAATCTGATTTGTCCAACTACATATTCAGCACCATTTTCCTTCTCTTTCCTCTTCAAGTACAATGTACATTATCCAGTTCTGTGGCACCACAAACCAAATATTGTCATTATTTCAGCACTTGGACCTTGTTGGTTGTTGTGACCCAGAATTCTCAAACCCAGGCTTCCTCTCAAAATTTAGTCTCATCATTTATATTCACTGTTATGTCATTAGAGAAATAAAACTAATAAGGTCATCTGAGCCCTGGAAGGCTATGGGAAAGATGCAGTCTGGCAGATGCAGAGGGGGAGGTTACTCCAAGTGTGGCCAACAGTTATATTTGCCAGTTTAGCATACGCCCAACCTGGGATTTTGTTTTTGTTTTTAGGGGAAAGAATATTTGTTCATGAGTGTGTGCTGGTAGGGAAAAGGACTTTGTTGTGGAGAGACACAGAAATTCAGGATGCTGGGAAAGGTGGACAGCCACAAGGTGTTACCATAGCCTTGTCTCCAGGAGGAAAAAGAACAGATGTTAGGAGTTCATAAGTTATTGGCAATCTTAGAAGGCTCTAGGGAAAACCAGGAACTTTGGCAAGCCTAACAATAGCATAAGTAAGAAAAGAAGAAGAAAAAAGGGTGCAGGGTGGGAATAGAGGAAATCAGACATCTATAAGATTAACAAGAAGATTCTCTTGATTAGAAGATTCAAATTAGTATGAAATAGGTGTTACAAAAGTCACAGTAATAAATGACATTTCCAGAGTGCTCTAAATTTCCAGAGTGATTTAAGTCCATTACTTCATTTGAGCCTTACAATAACTCTGTAAGGTTGATACTTTAAAGATATAATCCCCATTTTACAAATGAGGTGGATTGACTTACTTTACTAATAGCAAGTATCAGAGATGGCATTCAAACTCAGGTCTCACCCAAGTTCACTTCTATTTTCACTACCCAAGACCATTTCACATTTATAAAGAGTATTTTCACATCAACATTGTATGGGAGGCAATTTAATTATCACAATCTCAAGATCAAGGTTTGGGCAGTTTTATTGACTAGCAGCAAAGCTAGCACTCTTACTCAGGCTTTCTGATGAAACACCCAATGTTCTTTCCATTGTACCACGCTGTCTTTTCAGAGTAGTATGATGATTAATGATAGATCACAGGCTAATAGATCACAGTGGGACTAGCATCATCCTCCTCCTGGACACAACACTACTCTTGAGCCTCAGATCTCATCAGCTATTTGGCTCCTATATTACACTATTGACTCATATCGAACTGGCTAAAACCATGAAAACCCATGGATCTTTTTCAGATAAACAGTTATACAATTATACTTCCCCTGTCTCAGGCCAATATCCTAGTCTATCAAGATCTTTTTGGATACTGACTCTGCAGAGTTAAAAATGAATATATTTTCAACTGGCTGTAAAATACTTGAGGTTGAGGGTGGGGGACAGCAGTGGTAGCATAGAAAATAGTCTATCATGGTACACATTTGCAGGGAAAATAAAGTATTTTGGCCCAGCAGTAATGACAAAAAAGAACTTGAGGAAGAGATGGAGGTGTAATAGCCCATATTAAGAAAAGAAGTTCTTTATTTAAAGAAGGAGAAGGATTTAAAAGAATGGCTTTGGAGTCATATACTTAATATTTCCCATCTGTGTGACTCTGGGGAAGTCACTTAACCCGAATTGTCTCAAAAAAAAATTGGCTTTTAGAAGGAGGAGAAAGTATTTGGCAAGGCAACTTAAGTAAGAAAATATAAACCAGGTTGGAATAAGAAAAAGGAAAAGAAGTTGGTTATTATCGTCAAGTTGTTATATATTTTTTAAAAAATTAAAAAATGTTTATGAGGGCCACAAAAGTAAGTTGTGATCACCCCCTAAGAGGTTAGGAAAGATGAGATTGAAGAGCTCATCTTCCATATGGAGAATAGGTAGAATTTTAAAGGGGTTTATATTGAGCATGAAATATTTGTGACTTCAAGTCAGTTAGTATTTATTAAGGACTTACTGTTGCCAGGCACTGTGCCAAGTGATGGGAATACAAATTAAGGCAAAAACAAACAAACAAAATCAGAATAAAACAAAAACTCAAACCAAACCAAAACAACTAGAGGAACAAGAGGAAAAATACTTGTTAGATATAGATAGATAAGGTAAGAGTTTATGACAAAATGATGGAAGAGATTACAAAAGGTAAAATGGACAATTTTGATTATATAAAATTAAAAGGTTTTGCACATACATTTAAAAAAAAAACTCAATGTATGTTGGTGGAATTGTGAATACATCCAGCCATTCTGGAGAGCAATTTGGAATTATGCTCAAAAAGTTATCAAACTATGCATACCCTTTGACTCAGCAGTGTTACTACTGGGCCTATATCCCAAAGAGATCTTAAAGAAGGGAAAGGGATCTGTATGTGCAAGAATGTTTGTGGCAGCCGTCTTTGTAGTGGCCAGAAACTGGAAACTGAGTGAAAGCCCATAAATTGGAGAATGGCTGAATAAATTGTGGTATATGGATAATATGGAATATTATTGTTCTGTAAGAAATGACCAGCAGGATAATTTCAGAAAGGCGTGGAGAGACTTACATGAACTGATGCTGAATGAAACGAGCAGGGCCAGGAGATCATTATATATTTCAACAACAATACTATATGATGATAAATTCTGAAAGACCTGGCCACCTTCAGTAATGAGATGACCCAAATCAGTTCCAATAGAGCAGGAATGAATTGAACCAATTACACCCAGGGAAAGAACTCTGGGAGATGACTATGAACCATTACATAGAATTCCCAATCCCTCCATTTTTGTCCGCCTGCATTTTCGATTTCCTTCACAGGCTAATTGTACACTATTTCAAAGTCCGATTCCTTTTGTACAGCAAAATAACTGTTTGGACATGTATACATATATTGAATTTAACTTATACTTCAACATATTTAGCATGTATTAGTCCACCTGCCATCTGGGGGGAGAGGTGAGGGGAAGGAGGGGAAAAGTTGGAAGAAAGTTGGAGCAACTGTCAATGCTGAAAAATTACCCATGCATATATCTTGTAAATAAAAAAACTATAATAATAAAAAAACTCAATGTAGCTAAAATTAACAAAGAAGCAAATAAATAAGAAAAATCTGTTACAAGTTTCTCTGATAGAATTATAGAGAATGAATGTGGATCAAAATATAGTATTTTCATCTTTTGTTGTTGTTTGCTTTCCCCTCTTCTTGTGTTTTTTTTCCCTTTTGATCTGATATTTTTGTGCAGCTTAATGAATACAAAAATAAATGTGAAGAATTACACATGTTTAACCTTTATCAGATAGCTTACTGTCTTGAGGAGGGAGGGGAAGAGAAGGAGAAAAATTTGGAATACAAGATTTTGCACGGTAAAGGTTGAAAACTATCTTTGCATGTATTTGTAAAATAAAATACTATAAAACAAGTTTCTCTGATAAATGTCTTATTTCTAAAATATATGTGAAACTTGTTCAAATTTATAAAAATAAAAAGTTATTCTCTGACTATAGACCTCTCAGATTGGCTAAGATGACAGGAAAAGATAATAATGAATGTTGGAAGAGATGTGGGAAAACTGGAACACTGATGCATTGTTAGTGGAGTTGTGAATGGATCCAACCATTCTGGAGAGCAATTTGGAACTATACTCAAAAAGTTATCAAACTGTGCATACCCTTTGATCCAGCAGTGTTACTACTGGGCTTATATCCCAAAGAGATCTTAAAGGAGGGAAAGGGACCTGTTTGTGCAAAAATGTTTGTGGCAGCCCTTTTCAGCTAGAAACTGGAAATTGAATGGATGCCCACCAATTGGAGAATGGCTGAATAAGTTGTGCTATATGAATGTTATGGATATTATTGTTCTATAAGAAATGACCAGCAGGATGAATACAGAGAGGCTTGAAGAGACTTGCATGAACTGTTGCTAAGTGCTAAGAGCAGAACCAGGAGATCATTATACACTTTAACAACAATACTATGTGATGATCAATTCTGATGGACATGGCCATCCTCAGCAATGAGATCAACCAAATCAGTTCCAATTGATCAGTAATGAACAGAACCAGCTACACCCAGAGAAAGAACACTTGGAAATGAATATGAGCCACAACATAGCATTTCCATTCTTTCCGTTACTGTTTGCTTGCATTTTTGTTTTTTCTTCTCAGGTTATTTTTACCTTCTTTCTAAATCTGATCTTTTTTGTACAGCAAGATAACTGTATATGTATACATGTATGTATACACATATTGTATTTAACATATACTTTAACATATTTAACATGTATGGGACTACCTGCTATCTAGGGGAAAGGGTGGAAGGAAGAAGGGGAAAAGTTGAAACAGAAGTTTTTGCAAGGGTCAATGTTGAAAAATTACCCATGCATATGTTTTGTATATAAAAAGCTATAAAAAAAGAAAAAAGTTATTCTCTGAATGATAAATCGTCAAAATTAGTGAAAAAGAATTTTCAGAAGAAGAAATCAGTAAGTTATCAACAGCGATGTGAAAAAAATTTAATTACTAATAATTTTTATTCAATCTTTTCAGTTATATCCAGCTCTTCGTGATCTCATTTAGGGTTTTCTTAGCAAAGATACTGCAATGGTTTTACCATTTTCTTCTCCAGGTCATTTTATAGATGGGGAACCAAGGCAAACAGAGTTAAGGGACTTGCCCAAGATCATAACTTAGTAAATGTCTGAGATCAAAATTGAACTTAGATAGATGAGTCCTCCTGACTTCCTGCTAGGCACTCTGCCCACTGTGTCATTTACCTGCTACTAACAATTAAGGGAATAACAATTTGAAAAAAAATCTGAAGTTCTATATCACACCATCAAATTGGCAAAGTTGACAAAAATGAAAAATGAAAACTGCTGGTTGGACCATGTGAAAATGTGAAAAACACTGATGGAACTGTGAACTGGTCTAGCCATTCTGGAAAACAATTTGGAACTTTGCCAAAAAAATAAAATATTAAACTGTGTACATCTATTTAAGCCATCTATACCCCTGTTAGGCATATAACTCAAAAATAGTAGAGAAAGAGAGAAAGGACTTATGGGTACGAAAATATCCACAGCAGTTCTTTTTGTGATGGGCAAAAAACCCAACAACAACAACAATATCCAAGCAAACTGAAGGAATTAGGCAATTCCTGATTTGAGTCTCTTCCTAAAGAAAATAAGAGTGGATGCCCTTAAATTTCTACAATTCAGCTACTCTTTATAGTGACTAGATTTGTAGAGAGGTAATATAAATCTTATTTATTATCTTCATTTTGCAGATAAGGAAACTATGCCTTAGAAAAGCGATGTGATGTTCCTAGAGTTGAAAACTAGACAAATAGAATGACTGGGACTCAATTCTAAATCCGGTGTCTCTTTTATTCTATCACAGAAAAAGTAAAGAAAAACTTTAAGAAAAAGTACACTTGGACCTAAAACAAATGGATTGACTAGGTGAATCTTGACCTCTGAAATAATTTTTTAAAATGACACTCAAAAACTGAACATGATTTTAAAAGATTTTTTTAATACATCGCCCAAATTGTCCTGCCTTGAACATGAGGGACTCAACCTTTGCTTACCCTTTTCTGTTCAAACTTTTCACCCCCATTGAGGTCTTTCCAAACACCAGCATTCTTGAACAAAGCATAACCCTCTGTCAAGGAGGCTGATAAGAGCAGTCTCTAAACACACTAAGAGCACCACATTCACAAGTTCCAGCCTCCCACTCTTGAGCTTAGTATTTGTAATGCAAATTCAAGTGCTCTCTTCTCCTCTTAAAAAAAAAGTCAGAGGAGAGAACTGGTTCAGCTATTTACCAGGGAGGCCTCAGAGACTGCACACTTCCAGTCCTTTCACATCCTCACTTTTTGTTAGCATATTGAATTGTGCGTGGGCAGCATTCATATGCTCCATAATTGAGTGACAAATGGCTTCCAGTCTTGAGCAGTACCCCTTGATAGTGTTCTTCCCAGCAGGACAATCTCACCTATTATTTTTCAGTTTTTGTCCAGCATCACAATATCAAAATAGCTGGTCCATTTGCTGAGAAAAATCAATCCAACTTGTTTAGAATTGTGAAGACAAAAAAGTCACGAGATTGATAGAATTCTTTTTAAACTTTTCACCCACATATACAACCAGAAAAAAGCAACAGAAGATTTTTCTGACTTTGTATTCACAGACGGAAGAATGTATTAATTGCAGATTATTATTCATTTAAAAACCCACTAACTATTGAAGAACTGAAAGTCTGGGATTTCATAGCTTAAAACAATTTTCTTGCCCATGTGTCTGTCAACATTGTTACTCTTGTACCTATGGTTTACTGAGTGCAAATTTACTTGTAGTACTCTATAAAAAGTATTACTTCTGGTATCCTAAATACAAATTGTTTCTCAGTTATTTTAAAGACCTTCACTGCAAGCCTTTAAAAAAAAATCTCACATCAAATCAAGCTCCAAAAGCTGGCTATCTTTCCCATTCACACACTTAAATTTATTGGAGGTATTTTTTGTCTATTTGGGAATACTCAAATGCAATTTATAGGTCTGTTTGGATACACAGACCTGCTCATATATGCTAAAGGTTTTAAACCACAAATAGTTTGAGAAAGCTGATCTCATTTTCCTCCAGATAATGAATGCCATTTTTACAACACACACACACACACACACACACACACACACACATTTCAAATACCTTCATTTGACCAATTTGTTTAAACAATTATCATTGTTCCCATTCATTCTTAGTTAAAGCAACTTATTTCTTGCAGCTGTTTTGGGGGGAAATTTTTCATTATTCCCTTGGCCTCTCTTACAGTCATTCCAAGCTGCATTTAAATTTTTGGGTTTTTTCAGGTTATAAAATATGCCATGTATCTTCTTTTTTAAAGCATTATTAACATTTATGGCTACACAAAGCTATAGAAGTACAGAGAGAAAAACAACTTCAACAAAAGCATGATGTCATCCATCCTTCCCCCCAAAGGATACATACATTTAGCAAATATTTGACTTCTCATAAAAGTTTCTCTCTCTCTTTTCATAATATATTACTATGCTCTTTCCTAACTGAGAAAGACATTCTACCAAAAGCATGTACAAAAGTCATGCATTACTATTCAAAATAGTTTCTTTTTATTCCAAATTTAATGCTTTGCTCTCATTTGAAAATTCAAGGTTTCTAAATACTAAATCATTTTTCTTCATAAAAATCAAAGAATGTAAAAGGTAGTATCTTATGAGGTGGTCTAATTAGACCATGGCCCAAAAAAAGACCCAGATCGAAATACAAATAGAAAACCCTAACTCTGTAGAGAAAGTAAATCCCTAGAATCCAGAACAAAGATGAGATATTTTTAAGAAAATACCACCAAGAAAGGGACCCGACGCAGTAGGCAAGAAATTCATTCTTTTTTAAATCAAACCAATCTTGGGAGATAATTAAAACTAATAGTCTTAGGTCTTTTAAGCGAATACATTTTAGAAAATATTGCTACTTTTAGAAGGAAAATCCTTGAAGTTTAACATAGGAGTTCTAACAGAAAATCCACAACAAAATATATTCCTTCTGGATTTTAATATTTCCAACAGCTTTGTCAGTATCCCCTTGAATTCAAGTTCCCAGTCTGTTCTTCCCTCCTAGCCAAGTTCCTCTATTAAAGGGCTGTGACTCCCTGCCAGGGGTTAACATCACTCCATGACCAAGTGGAAGTCTAAAAACAAAAGGTTATGAGTTCTAAAACTCATTCTGTTATTAAATTTCTATGTAGTCCTGAGCAAGTCATTGAGCCTTCCTGTACCATATTTTTTCTTCTGCTTTGGCACAGAAATGGGTTGTTTCTTTAATGGCACTAACAGTAAATCTATCACAGTACTAGGCACAATGTAGGGGTCAGTGAATACTTATTAAATTAAGTCTCCATTAATTTTTCATAGTTACTGCTTACTTTTACTCCAGGACTCTTTAGCAATTGTTAAAGAAAGCAGTTCATTTTTAAAATTTGTTTGTTTGAGAGGCAATTGGATTTGTGACTTGCCCAGGGTAACACAGCTAATAAATACTAAGTTCTGAGGTCAAATTTGAACTCAGGTCCTCCTGACTTCAGACCTGCCGTTCTACTCACTGCACCATCTAGTTGCCCCTTCTTTAGCAATTTGTAGGACTGTTTTTCACTAAATGTTTTGCAATCCTTTTTAGTGGCATTTACCATGCCATTAAGCCCTTATCATGTGCAAAGCACTCTACTAGGTCTTCTAAACTCCATGACAGAAAACAAAAACAGTCCCTACTTTCAAGGGGCTTGTATTCTCCAAAATATCTCCAAAAAGGATGACCAGTATTGTTAATCTGAGTTCAAAGAAAAAAAAAAAACTCAGGTTAACAATACTAGTTACTTCATACTTAAATAAAAAGTAAGTTAAGAATCTTCTCAAGTAAGTGCCTAATTCTCCTTACTGAGGAGCTCCCCATAATTTTACAGAGAAAATTCAGACTATTCTTTATGGTTCCTCTTTTCTCTTCCTTTCATACCACACTCCCCACCTTGAATTTTTTCTTCTTTTCTACTAGTTTCTGATAAAGAGAAAATCCTTCTTCTTGCCCAAGTCAATTCCTCATATTTTCAGCCCATCTCCTCCCGTCTTCTCTAGCATTTTATCCCAATAATGATCCCTCCTTTCTCATTCAATTCTTCAATTTCCCCCCATATGTTGTTATTGTTATATATTTTCTATATATATTATTGTTGTTGAGTCTTCATGACTCCCTTTGAAGTTTTCTTGGGGTAGATATTGGAGTGATTTGCCATTTCCTTTTCAATTCATTTTGTAGATGAGGAATCTGAGACAAACACCATTAAGTAACTTATTAAAATATATGCATGAATCTATGTAATATGCAAAATGTAACAGAAATGTTTGATTCAGAAAAGCCCGAGACTTACATAACTTGTTGCATAATAAAATGAACAGAACCACAGAATAATTTATATATAACTTAAAAGATTTGAGTCAATGCAATGAAGAATAATGATAAACGACTGATGATGTAGCATGGTTCCACTTCTTGGCAGAAAGGTGATGGACTAGAGATACAGAATGAGAATAGAACCCATTGTCTTTTCCCCAAAATTCACCTTCTTCCAAATTTCCCTATTTCTGTTGAGAGTACCATCATCCTTCCAATGACCAACTGGTGGGTAGGGGTGTAGTAGTAGTACCTTTACAATAAATATATAGCATGGATGCTTTGGGGAAATGTGCTGAAAGAGTTAACATCAGAGCACTGACTAGAATTCATTTTTCCTAATTTCCCATCTAATGCTCTTTGAATGAAGCTGTTGAAATATGAGGTGGCATTTTCCCTTATGTGGCCAGCATGACCCATGAAAATGCCTAGTATCCCAGAACTGTTTCCTTTCTGCTCATGTAAGATAGTCTACCATCCTTTCAAATATAATCCAAGTTCTAGTTCTCAGGAAATTTTAAAGTGAGAAAGGGTGAAAGACAAATGGAGGGATACAGAGGCAATAGTTATCTTTAGGAAGGCGTGGCCCCTCCTAAGTACTAAAGTAGTACTTTAATCTATCACTACTCTCCTCCTCCAAGAGCCTCACTCTCTATGGACAAATCATGAGTGAAAGAGGAAAAGATAATTCCTACCCTCTCTGGTACCTGGTCTAGCTCTTCTTCCAGGCAGTCAAACCTACTGAGATGCAGACTTAATGGCTTTGACTGTCAGTACTGTGTAGAGGCAAGTCACAAGGCCAGAACTCCAATTCTTTCCATATCCCTTAGGTTAACTCGGAGTTTGGGTATCAAAGAAAATCCTGGTAGATATAACCCATGTAGATAAAAGCCCTTTGGAAAGTCCTCAATCATTTTTAAGAGCATAAAGAGGTCCTGAGACCAAAAAAAAAAAATATGGCTTAGAGCAGTGGTTCTCAAAGTATGGTCTAGAATCAGGGGTCCTCAAACTACAGCCCACAGGCCAGATGCAGCAGCTGAAGATGTTTATCCCCCTCATCCAAGGCTATGAAGTTTCTTTATTTAAAGGCCCACCAAACAAAGTTTTTGTTTTTACTATAGTCCGGCCCTCCAACAGTCTGAGGGACAGTGAACTGGCCCCCTATTTAAAAAGTTTGAGGACCCCTGGAGAATCCTGGGAATCTCTGAAACCCTTTTAGAAGGTCTACAAATTAAAAAAATAGTTTTTATTTCCAATATGGTAAATGTCTATAAATATAACCCAGATAAACAAAAACACTTTGGAAAGATCCTCAATGATTTTTAATAGGATAAAGATACTGAAAACAAAAGTTTGAGAACCACTGGCTTAGGGAAAAGTTTCTTAAACTGTGTGTTGCAACCTATATGAGGTTGAATGGGGGTGGGGGGTGGGGAATCACAAAAATTTGGCAATAGTAAAAGGTTTTGAAAAGCAATGACCAAACATTAATACAAAATCAAACATGTAATGAACCTGAGGTTTTTATGGCAGTTGTTGGACATGTTGTTATCACAAGACTTCACTGAAGTCTTGGTTTTGAACATACAGTATACTTTCCACTGTATATATACAAATGCTGTCAGAAACACTTTGGCTAAGATTTGAAATGGAGTCAAGCAGAAATTTCATAGGCAAAAAGGGGTTGTGTTTAGCCCTGATCTAGGGTACTAAGAGATTTAATGACTTGTCTAAGGTCATACAGCCAATATGTATCAAAAGCAGAACTTGAATACAGATATTCCTGACTCCGAGGGTCACGAGGTACTTGCTATGCCATGAGACCTCCCCATCTTAATTAATGTAATGAAATATATTAAAATCATGCTTTATTCATGTTTGGTTCCATAATAGTTAATGAATGCACTCTCTTGAGTGACAATTTGTTTTTTTCTTTAAATTGAGAACATTATTTGTCCAAGATCTGTGACTCCCCTAAGATAAATCTTAGAGAGTTGCCAAAGACTGAAAGCTGTAAAGTGACAAGGCTTATACTCTGTCCTCCACAATAAATTTATCAAAGTTATTACCTACTAGGCCACAACTGAAAGCAGATTAAAATGTAACTGAAAAATAAATCTAAGTGTAATAAGACATAGATAATATTACTATATGCTTTTCCAAGTGACTAAGTGACCAAGTGACTAAGTATGATTCACTGACTCCTGTTTCTCTTTGAGTTTGACATCATTGCTCTACAGTACACACTCTCTCATCCCACTATTCCCCAAACAGATGAACCAATGAGGTCACATGTATCAGTAAGCGGAAAAAAAAGAAAAGTTAATATATAGGATGAATTGAACAATTCCTATAAATCAGAAGATAGATTCTGATTTTGGTCATTGCTAGGACCTTACATCCTTATTAGTCCAAAGAGCCTCTGATTCTTTATTCTCAGAACATCCACATTGTTAGTTCTTCACATTCTGTTTCTCATTGTTTGGACAGAATAACATGGAAATCAGCCAATGATAGAAAGAAACCAGAAATAAAAGGAGGATTAAATGTATCAGGCTGTCCTAAGCTTGGGATTTATCTGACGGGATCAAAAGATTTCAAGTGATCAATTTTAATTAGATATATTAGAACTATTTGTCAAAGAGATATCAACATCAATTAGGAGTAAATATAATACAATAGAAAGAGTGCTGAACTTGTGATCATGGGCCATGACTAAAATCTTGTATCTGACTCTCACTATTTACAGGACCTTGGGCAAATCCTTAAAAAAAAATTCTGCTTCTCAGTTTCCTCATCTGTAAAATGACAGGGTTGAATGAGATGACCTCTTTCAGTTCTAGCTCTATGTTTCTATATATTTCCTACTTCAGTTTCCACTTTATTTTCCTTTTTTTTTTTTTTTTTTGGTTGTTTAGTCTGTTTTTCAGTCATGTCTAACTCTTCCTGACCCTTTGGGGGTTCTCTTGGCAAAGATATTGGAGTGGTTTGCTATTTCCTTTTCTAACTCATTTTACAGATGAGACACCTGAAGCAAACATGGTTAAGTGACTTGCCTAAATTCACCCAGCTTATAAGTGTCTTAAACTGGATTTGAATTCAGATATTTCTTACTCCAGGCTGTTATGCCACAGTTCTCTTTTATTGTTCCTGACTCAGTTTCCCTAATTGTTCTGTTTCAGTTTGTAATTGTTCTGCTCAGTCTTGCAAAACCACTCCTTCTTCTTAATCAGAATATTTGATAAGGATAAAAGATCTTATATTTTAGAATTTCAGAATATCTCTCCCCATCCCAAGCTATCAGAATATCAGATACTGTCTTATCAAGATGCTTCTCCCCACCTCTGGGGTTCCTTCCCCCATTATGTCAAACCATCTCTGGTGACTCACCTGAGCCGGTCAGAGTCCCATTCCCACTCTCAGCACCCTGACTCTGTCCCTACCTCAGTCTACCCCCTGAGTCTGAGCCATATGTATATATGTCATTGAGAACTCACATTGTTTGCTGGATTCTTGGAGACAATAGTCTCATTCAGCCCTGGGACCTAACCTTAGATCCATTTGGTCCCAGTAAATCTTTCCCTTTTAAATAAATTATTAAATACTCCCTAATCTCTATTTTGCCTCAGTTTCTCCAGCATTACAAAGCCAGGCCAGGTTTCTAGTGACTGTACCACCTATTTGCATTTTAACCGTACAAAATCAGGAAATCTTATATAATATCATAAGCAAAGAGATGAATTCAGGTAGTTCTAAGTAGATTATTTCCTTTTTTTAAAAATTTAAATTTATGTATTTATTTATAATGCACATTGCTTTATGAATCATGTTGAGAGAGAAAAATCAGAACAAAAAGGAAAAAAACCATAGGAGAGAAAAAAAATAAAACAGAAAAAAGAAGTGAACATAGCATGTGTTGATTTACAGTCAATCTCCATAGTTCTTTTTCTGGACGCAGATAGCATTTTTTACCCAAAGTCTATTGGGATTGCCTTGGATTGAATGGATTATTTTCTTACATACATTAAACATCTAAAATAGAAGTAACCTTGGAGTAAGGACAATCAGTTCTATGAGTTTGGGGAAAATTGCCAGGCTTCAATTATTCATTAATTTTTGTAAATACTTGTGACCTGACTCCAAGTGAAAAGCTTTCCTCTTGGGAAGATCTAGATTGCTATAAAGTACAAAAGGTACCAGCTTATCTAGAATCTTACTTCTTACTCTTCCTTCCTTTATCCTGGTCCAGAGACCAGAAAAACAAAGAAACATACTTCCTGAGGAAAGAGACTTTTAAGAAGAAAGGGGAGACGGCTTCATAAGAAAAGAAGAATACAAAAAATGGGGAATTTTGGAAGCTCCAAGCCCCTCTACTTAGAAAGGGCCCGTCTTGTTATTCTTTTCAGGCTGGCTTTGCAGGTGATACAGGTCACAGAATTACATCACCAGAGGAGCAGCTAGGAGTCTCTGGATGCCAGGATGACTGAAACAGAGAGGAATGTATTATCACAGAACACCAAGAAACTAGCCAAATAACATTCCTTGCTGGGGGTGTTGGGATAAGGGAGAAAAAGGGGAGATAATTTTGCATGAATAGGGAAAGAAAGAGCCTGAACCAGATTCCTGCCAGCTCCTATAAGTAGATCTAATTATAACCACATACCTCACAAAAAGGTCTTAACATAGATTGTTCCCAGGGCACAGTTTTAAAAGGGCAGCACAAAGGCCTCCCTTGACCTTTGATGAAAAAAAAATGCTAAATGCTGCACTAGCTCTGGGAGCTTAGGCTAACTGCCCATGATGAGATGAGATGTACTTGTTCCCTGAAATTACAGGGAAATAAATGTTTAAATACTCAAGTTAAACTTTGGATAGTTTAGGAATGCAAGATATGGGACAGAACTAATTACATTTTATTAAGCAGCAAAGATGTGTAATGCCATTGAACAGGGATCAAGATGAAATAGATAACAAATTATAAAGTTAATTAATAATAACAATAATGAAGTAGTAGAGGAGCTTTCTAAGAAAGTCCTTTTGAATGTGGGTCTCTATATTAAAGCCCCACTCAAATAACACCTCCTCCAGGAAGCTCTCCCTGATCAGAGTAGGTGACTTCTCTCAAATTACACACAACTCCTTCTAATTATAGAGGTAATATAGTGTAGTGAACAAAGAATAGCACTCAGAATCAGGAGTTCTGGATGAAAATCCCCCTTCAGACACTTACTTCTGTATGACTTCTGGAAAGTTGCTTAATCTCTCTGGGTTTAGTTCCTGGAGTTTAGTTTTCTCATCTATAAAATGAGAGAGTGGAACTTAATGAACTCTAAGGTCCCTTCCAGCTCAAATTCATGATGCTAAAGTAAGCATTTAATACAAGTTTACTAAATTTTAATTTGCAGAGCTTTCCATCAGTGCTTTATCATCAGTATTCTCATGACCCTAAAATCTCAAAAGCAGAACCAAGTTTCTAGCAGATCCCATCGAAGTGGAAAAAATTTAAGTATATGACTAATGATGGACTCAGTCCCAAGATGATGAAGGCCTGTTATCAGAAGGCTGGTCACCAGTTGGTGAATTTTTTCTCTCTCAATAATCAGGAAAGCATCTGCATAATTCTCATCTGTCTGCTGTAAAATGAAGGGTATATAATCTTTAAGAACCGAACCGAAAGAATACCCAAGAGGAGGAAATCAGGAAATTTGAAAAGTCGTTGAAATATGTTAAGAATACTGGAGTAGGAGTAAAGGGACTTGGGATATAACCCATTTTTGTCACCTAATTTGTGATGTGACTTAGTGATATGACCTGAGGTGAATGAATAAATTAATAATTTTTTTTAAGTTAGTTTACTATATGAAAGACATAAGGACTGTTGTTGTTTGTCTTTCATTCTCAAAGGTGACCAGTGACATCTGGAGGGTGGTGTCTTCATTTGCAAATGAATTGGATTTAAGTGAGACAAAGATATGCAAAGTTATCAGCCCCGTTCTTTCCTCCAGAGTCAAGTGGCAAGTCAAGACAATTGGATGTGACTGAATGCAGTGGGCCACCTTGGCTCTTTAAATCTAGGATCTTTTTCAGGTTTTGAATAACTAGGTTTACAATTACAAACAAGGAAGATAGTGCCTCATTTCCAAGAACTGATATTCTTTTAGGGGAAAACCACATATAAGGAAGAATACTGGAAAAGAGAGGATAATAAGTTTGAAAATGTCTCTGAAATGGCATGTATACCATAACATAAGCCTGTTGAGAGAAAGGGTTGCGTTTTTTGTTGTTGTTGTTGTTTTTTTTTTTAAAGAATTTGTGTCCCCAGTACCTTGCAGAGTATCAAGTCCATAGTAGGTACTTAATAAATAGATGTTGACTGATGACTGCCAACTAGAACACTGAATGGGGCAACTAGGTGATAGTAGTGATAGAAGACTGGGGTTGAATCGGGGACAGCTGAGATCAAATTTAACCTCAGATATTTATTTACTAGCTGTATGACCCTGGACAAATCACATTCCTTTTTGCCTCAGCTTGCTCAACAGTAAAATGAGCTGGAGAAGGTAATGACAAATACTTCATTATTTTTGCCAAGAAAACTCCAAAAGAAGCCACAAAGAGTCAGACAAGACTGAAAATAACTGAACAGCAGCAAAGAATATCACTGACAAGTCCATGCAAGAATTTAAGTGTATTTCATTCAGAGAGTGAGACGCAAACCCACTAGGCAAAGACTAACTGTGGCCCTCAAATTCTTAAGGACCATTTCTCTATCAATACCAATCTTTGGCTATACATAGGAAATATTAGGCCCATGAGACTTGGTTGGGGGAAATGAGTGTTTAGAGCTCATTAGGTCTACTATCTGTGAGTATTAAAGTTGATATCAGTAATTTCATTTTAACTGTGGTAGTCTAAGTAACAGCATTGAGATTTCAGATTGATTGTCCAAAAGAGGGTCTGAAACTTTGGTCTTTTAGCTCTGTTCTCTGTTCATTTTAATCTCACTTAAGTAAAATGTATTTTAACCTTTACATGAATAAGCTTTTGTGTCATGCAAAATTTGGAAAGAATTATATCTAGGTCCCAATTAGTACTCCCCCAAAGTAGTCTCATTATTGGAATTTGCTTTTTATATTTCCATTGTGCTAGAAATGATTACCATATTTTACATAATTATAACTTCAAATAATACAAATATGAATACATAAGAACATTTCTAGAAAGTCATTATTTATACTAATTGCGACTTAAATTATAGAATCTCATTACGAAGGGAGCTGAAATATGAGAGATTTATGATTATAGTTGTTTATACCCTAGATACAAACTAGGCTGAAGCACAAAAAAGGAAAGTTTGGAAATCACAGGACCCAGGTAGGTCACATCTGCATATGTGCAAAAGGATTTAGGACTCAGAGTGGCTAATTCCTGCTTAAGTCTTTTTTTTTTTTTTTTTCTTTATTATAGCTTTTTATTTACAAGACATATGTATGGGTAATTTTTCAGCATCGACCCTTGCAAAACCTTTTGTTCCAATTTTTCCCCTCCTTCCTCCCACCCCCTTTGCCAGATGGCAGGTAGACCAATACATGTTAAATATGTTAAAGTATATGTTAAATACAATATGTGTATACATGTCCATACAGTTATTTTGCTGCATAAGAAGAATCGGACTTTGAAATGATTTACAAGTAACTTGTGAAGGAAATAAAAAATGCAGGCAGACAAAAATAGAGGGATTGGGAATGCTATGTAATGGTTTACACGCATTTCCCAGAGTTCTTTCACTGGGTATAGCTGGTTCTATTCATTATTGAACAAATGGAACTGATTTGATTCATCTCATTATTGAAGAGGGCCAAGTCCATCAGAACTGATCATCATATAGTATTGTTGTTGAAGTATATAATGATCTCCTGGTCCTGCTCATTTCGCTCAGCATTAGTTCAAGTAAGTCTCT